>NC_090447.1:470624612-471238675 GCF_031143425.1 Pleurodeles waltl | reverse complement strand
CAAGACCTCGCTACTATAAGGCCTAAGATTAATAAAGCCAGTGCATAATATGAAATCATTAATATAATATACTACTACATTAATTTAAACATGAGCACATCAAGTTATTTTAATTAGCAATTAATAAGGACACTTTGGTGGTCATTACAGCCCTGGTGGTTGGTGTTAAAGCAGCGGTAAAACCGCAAACAGGCCGGTGGAAAAAAAATTGAATCACAACCGTGGCGGAAACTGCCAACAAAGACAGCCACTTTAACACTCAGACCGCCACGGCGGTACAAACAAACAGCTTGGCGGTCACCGCCAACAGACAGACGGAGGACAATGTACCGCCCACAGTATCACAACCTACCAATCCGCCACCTTTTCCGGTGCGGATTCACCGCAAACAAAAACACGGCGGAAACATGACTTCGAAGGGGAAACGCTCACCTCTACACACCCACAAGGAATCAGGATGCCATGGAACCCGAGCTCCAGATCCTGCCAGCCCTTATCTTCTTGCTCCTCTACCAGGAGCACGAACGCCGGCCGCGAAGACCACGGAGAGTACTGCACCTATGAGACAGGGGATAGGGGAGGGAAAAAACAGGGACACACACACGCAATATGCAACACCCCCACCCTCACCCACAACAACAAACACACTAATACAGCATGATACATTACAGGTACACCCCGCAACCCCCCCGGAAGAATGCAAAGACCAAAGAAAATGAGTGTAACCATTGTAATATATTAAAATCCAGTACGCATAAATATATATATACACTATAAACAAAATATACACCAAGAATAGTAGTCCAGGTTGTGCTCCATTGAAGTCCGTGGAACACTGGACCCACACGGCATGGGCGAGGCACACACTCAATCCCCGAACATGACGGAGAGAACACTGCAGGGACATCAGATAGCAATAAAACAGGCACCTCAGGGGGAAGGAATAGAGGGGCACCTCATCCGGTTGAGTGCACAACGCCAAATCCACAAGCGGGCCACATGCCCACTGTTCCATCCTGGGGAATGCAAAGCCACAGTCTCTCAAGTCTCTACAGTGGGTGGGTTGCCCACTGTTCCATCCTGGGGAGTGCAAAGCCACAGTCTCTCAAGTGGATGCCTTTCTTCACTGGTTCTGGAGGGGGCTTTGTGCCCAGAGTGCTTCATCGTGCCAAGGACAACGGTAGTGGATGTGATACTCCACTGGTTCTGGAGGGGGCTTTGTGCCCAGAGTGCTTCATCCTGCCAAGGACAGAGGTAGTGGATGTGATACTCCACTGGTTCTGGAGGGGGATTTGTGCCCAGAGTGCTTCATCCTGCCAAGGACAGCGGTAGTGTCGCTCCCCCTGCCGCTGCAGCTCCTCCAAGTTCCCGAGTTCCTGTGTTCCTGAGACCCACCTAACTGTAAGTACCCCCCCTCCTCCCAGCCCCTCGCCCTGCCCCGCGCCACTCACCTTCTCTCCTGCTCCTGCTTCTTTTCCTCCTCTCTGTCTCTTCCTCCTCGCTCCCCCTCTGCAATCTTCTTCTGTGTTCTTCTGTTCTTCTCTTCTGTTCTTCTGTTCTTCCCTTCTGTTCTTCTGTGTTCTTCCGGTCTTCTGTGTTCTTCTTCTCTGTTCTTCTCTGTGCTTCTGTGTTCTTCTTCTCGGTTCTTCTGTGTTCTTCTGTGTTCTTCTGTGTTCTTCTCTGTTCTTCTCTGTTCTTCTGCTCTTCCGATCTTCTGTGCTTCTGTCTTCTGTTCTTCTGTTCTTCTGTCTTCTGCTCTTCCGGTCTTCTGTTCTTCTGTCTTCTGTTCTTCTGTCTTCTGTTCTCCTGTCTTCGGCTCTTCTACCTCCTCCGTCTTCTTCCCCCGAGCCTGCCCTCCTGCTCCTTCCTCATCCCCCTCCCTCACTCGCCTCCCCCTCTCTCACCCCTAGCTAACCCGTTCGCTATCTACCTCCCTCACTCCTCCTATCTTCCTATCTCTCTAGCTCCCTATCTCACTATCTAACTCCCCCACTCTCCACCTCCTCCTACCTACCTATCTGTCTATCTATCTATTTCCCTATCTATCGACTTCTCTATCTATTTTCTCTATCTATTTCTCTGTCTCTCCCCCCCTCCCGCCACCCCCCTCTACTACCTATCTCCCTATCCTCTCACTCTACCTCTCTCCCTCACCCACCTCTACAACCCCCCCTCCCCTATCTTCACAACCCTACTCCTATCTCTCTCCCTAATCTCCAAACCTCCTAACACTCACCCTCCTCCACCCTAAACCCCCTCCCCCAGCTCCTCTCACTCTACCTGTCCCCCCCCCTCCCTCGCGCTTTCCCGCCGCGACCTCCTGCACGCCCCCGCCCCCCAGCTCCCATTCACCCCCAGCTGACCCCTCCCCCCCCCTCCTACCTCTTATGGCGGCCGCTGCGCGACAGTGGTAGCGACCCTTGACCCAAGGGTAGGTCGCTCCCCCTGCCGCTGCAGCTCCTCCAAGTTCCCGAGTTCCTGTGTTCCTGAGACCCACCTAACTGTAAGTACCCCCCTCCTCCCAGCCCCTCGCCCTGCCCCGCGCCACTCACCTTCTCTCCTGCTCCTGCTTCTTTTCCTCCTCTCTGTCTCTTCCTCCTCGCTCCCCCTCTGCAATCTTCTTCTGTGTTCTTCTGTTCTTCTCTTCTGTTCTTCTGTTCTTCCCTTCTGTTCTTCTGTGTTCTTCCGGTCTTCTGTGTTCTTCTTCTCTGTTCTTCTCGGTGCTTCTGTGTTCTTCTTCTCGGTTCTTCTGTGTTCTTCTGTGTTCTTCTGTGTTCTTCTCTGTTCTTCTCTGTTCTTCTGCTCTTCCGATCTTCTGTTCTTCTGTTCTTCTGTCTTCTGCTCTTCCGGTCTTCTGTTCTTCTGTCTTCTGTTCTTCTGTCTTCTGTTCTCCTGTCTTCGGCTCTTCTACCTCCTCCGTCTTCTTCCCCCGAGCCTGCCCTCCTGCTCCTTCCTCATCCCCCTCCCTCACTCGCCTCCCCCTCTCTCACCCCTAGCTAACCCGTTCGCTATCTACCTCCCTCACTCCTCCTATCTTCCTATCTCTCTAGCTCCCTATCTCACTATCTAACTCCCCCACTCTCCACCTCCTCCTACCTACCTATCTGTCTATCTATCTATTTCCCTATCTATCGACTTCTCTATCTATTTTCTCTATCTATTTCTCTATCTCTCCCCCCCTCCCGCCACCCCCTCTACTACCTATCTCCCTATCCTCTCACTCTACCTCTCTCCCTCACCCACCTCTACAACCCCCCCTCCCCTATCTTCACAACCCTACTCCTATCTCTCTCCCTAATCTCCAAACCTCCTAACACTCACCCTCCTCCACCCTAAACCCCCTCCCCCAGCTCCTCTCACTCTACCTGTCCCCCCCCCCTCCCTCGCGCTTTCCCGCCGCGACCTCCTGCACGCCCCCGCCCCCCAGCTCCCATTCGCCCCCAGCTGACCCCTCCCCCCCCCTCCTACCTCTTATGGCGGCCGGAGGCGCGCCAGAGGCAAGCCCGTCTGCGCCCGTCCGCGCCTGGCCCGCGCCCAGCGCCACGACCCCTGGTCCCCAGCTCCCCCAAGCCCCGCTGATCCGCTACAACCCCACCACCCTCCACGCCCTCAACCCAGGGCGCTCCAAAACCTGCTTCCTAGCTCACCCCAAACGCACCCATGGACCCTTCGCCTGCAACTCCTGCAAACGCATCTTCCACCACGCAACTACCACGACCACAAGCCCACGCGCCATCAACCACCTCAAGTGCATCCTGGTCAACGCTCGTTCCGTCCACATGCACGCCGTTGAACTTTGGGACCTCCTGGACTCCACAGCCCCGGACGTCGCCTTCATCACGGAGACATGGATGAACGCCTCCTCTGCTCCAGACATCGCTACCCGCCATCCCCGAAGGCTACAAGATCTCCAGAAAAGACCGCACCAACCAAGTAGGAGGAGGTGTCGCCATCATCTTCAAAGACTCCATCAGCGTCACCACCTCCACCGAAGACCCCCCCCTCGCCGCTGAACACCTGCATTTTCAGATTCGCACCGACCCAAGGACCACCCTCAGAGGATCCCTCGTCTACCGTCCTCCCGGACCTCGCGCCTCTTTCAGCGACGCCATCGCCGACTTCATCTCCCCGCACGCCCTCGCCTCACCGGACTACATCCTCCTAGGCGACCTCAACTTCCATCTGGAACAAAACAACGACCTCAACACCACCACCCTGCTCGACAACCTCGCCAACCTCGGCCTCAAACAACTGGTGAACACCGCCACCCACATCGCCGGACACACGCTCGACCCTATCTTCTCCGCCAGCAAACACGTCTTCTTCAGCCACACCTCTGCCCTACACTGGACCGACCACAGCTGCGTCCACTTCACATTCCGACGCGAGACCTCCCACCTCCGCACTCAACCCATCCCTCGTCGACAGTGGAACAAGATCCCTGAAGAGCAACTCTTCTCCGCTCTCGCCGCCAACCAACCCACCCTCACCACCGACCCCAACGACGCAGCTCTCAACCTCACAAACTGGATCTCCAACTGCGCTGACAACCTTGCTCCCCTCAAACGCACGCATCGACAGACCAACACCAAAAAACCTCTCTGGTTCTCTGACACCCTCAAAGAATCAAAGAAAACTTGTCGTGCCCTTGAGAAGGCCTGGCGCAAGGACCACACCGCTGACAACATGACCGCCCTCAAGAACGCTACACGCGAACACCACCACCTGATCCGCACTGCCAAAAGGAACTTTTTCACCGACAGACTAGACAAAAACAGCCACAACAGCAGAGAACTCTTCAGCATCGTCAAAGAGTTCTCCAACCCCAGCGCCAGCGCCAACGCCATCACGCCCTCACAGGATTTGTGCGAATCCCTCGCCACTTTCTTCCATCGCAAGATCAGCGACCTCCACGACAGCTTCGGACACCAGACCCAACCATACACCACTGAACCCGCTTCCCCGGACATCACCCTCAACAACTGGACCCACATCAACACGGAAGAAACCAAATCCATCATGAACTCTATCCACTCCGGCGCCCCTTCGGACCCCTGCCCGCACTTCATCTTTAACAAAGCCGACGACATCATCGCCCCGCACCTCCAGACCGTCATCAACTCTTCTTTTTCTTCTGCTACCTTCCCCGAATGCTGGAAGCACGCTGAAGTCAACGCCCTACTAAAGAAACCTACGGCTGACCCAAGCGACCTGAAAAACTTCCGCCCCATCTCTCTTCTACCTTTCCCAGCCAAGGTAATAGAAAAGACCGTCAACAAACAGCTGACCACCTTCCTGGAAGACAACAACCTGCTCGACCCTTCACAAACCGGATTCCGAACCAACCACAGCACGGAAACCACCCTCATCTCAGTCACAGACGACATCAGAACCCTGATGGACAACGGTGAAACAGTCGCCCTCATTCTCCTCGACCTCTTGGCTGCCTTTGACACCGTCTGTCACCGCACCCTAATCACCCGCCTACGCTCCACCGGGATCCAAGGCCAGGCCCTGGACTGGATCGCCTCCTTCCTCGCTAACCGCTCCCAAAGAGTTTACCTCCCTCCGTTTCGCTCAGAACCCACCAAGATCATCTGCGGCGTACCTCAAGGCTCATCGCTCAGCCCGACACTCTTCAATGTCTACATGAGCCCCCTCGCCGACATCGTACGCAAGCACGACATCATCATCACCTCCTACGCCGACGACACCCAACTTGTACTCTCCCTCACCAAGGACCCCGCCAGCGCCAAGACCAACCTACAAGAGGGTATGAAGGACGTCGCAGATTGGATGAGGCTCAGCCGCCTAAAGCTGAACTCTGAAAAAACGGAAGTCCTCATCCTCGGCAACACCCCGTCCGCCTGGGACGACTCCTGGTGGCCCACGGCCCTCGGCACCGCACCGACCCCCGCAGACCACGCCCGCAACCTCGGCTTCATCTTGGACCCTCTTCTCACCATGACCAAGCAAGTCAACGCCGTGTCCTCCGCCTGCTTCCTCACTCTCCGCATGCTCCGCAAGATCTTCCGCTGGATCCCCGCCGACACCAGAAAAACCGTGACCCACGCCCTTGTCACGAGTCGCCTGGACTACGGCAACACCCTCTACGCCGGGACCACCGCCAAACTCCAAAACCGCCTGCAACGCATCCAAAACGCCTCCGCCCGCCTCATCCTCGACGTACCCCGCAACAGCCACATCTCCGCACACCTGAGACACCTGCATTGGCTCCCAGTCAGCAAAAGGATCACCTTCCGTCTTCTCACCCACGCACACAAAGCCCTCCACAACAAGGGACCGGAATACCTCAACAGACGCCTCAGCTTCTACGTCCCCACCCGCCCCCTCCGCTCCGCTGGCCTCGCACTTGCTGCCGTCCCTCGCACCCGCCGCTCCACGGCGGGTGGGAGATCTTTCTCCTTCCTGGCGGCCAAGACCTGGAACTCCCTCCCCACCAGCCTCAGGACCACCCAGGACCACTCCGCTTTCCGGAGACTCCTAAAGACTTGGCTGTTCGAGCAGCGATAACCCCCCCTCTCCCCCCTAGCGCCTTGAGACCCGCACGGGTGAGTAGCGCGCTTTATAAATGTTAATGATTTGATTAGTGGGTGTGATACTCCACTGGTTCTGGAAGGGGCTTTGTGCCCAGAGTGCTTCATCCTGCTCGTGACGGACTCAGTAGCGTTAGTGCCTTTGGCGCTCATGGCCCAGCGGTGCTTGTGGCGGCGGTGCCCTGTTCAGCGGTGCTTGTTGCGGCTGTGCCCTGTTCAGCGGTGCTTGTGGCGGCGGTGCCCTGTTCAGCGGTGCTTGTGGCGGCGGTGCCCTGTTCAACAGTGCTTGTGGCGGCGGTGCCCTGTTCAACGGTGCTTGTGGCGGCGGGGTCCTTTGCAGTGACTCAGCTGCTGGCGGTCCTGTCTGGCCCAGCAGGGCTGGTGCAGGCGATCCTGTCCGGCCCAGCGGGGCTGGTGCTGGGGGTACTTCATGGCCCAGCGGGCTGGTGCTGGCGGTCCTGTCTGGCCCAGCGGGGCTGGTGCTGGCGGAGGCCTCCTGGGCAGCAGGGCTGGTGCTGGCGTTGGCTTCCTGGGCAGCAGTGCTGGTGGCGGTGGCCTCCTGGGCAGCTGGGCTGGTGCTAGCAGTGGCCTCCTAGGCAGCGGGGATGATGGCGGTGACCTCCTGGGCAGTTGGGCTGGTGCTGGCCTCCTGGGCAGCGGGGATAATGGCGGTGGCGTCCTGGGCAGCAGGGGCTGGTGCTGGCGGTAGCCTCCTGGGCAGCGGGGATGATGGCAATCGCCTCCTGGGCAGCAGGGCTGGTGCTTGCAGTAGCCTCCTGGGTAGCAGGAATGATGGTGGTGGCCTCCTGGGAAGCAAGGCTGGTGCTGGCGGTAGCCTCCTGGGCAGCGGGGATGATGGTGGTGGCCTCCTGGGCAGCTGGGCTGGTGCTGGCAGTGGCCTCCTGGGCAGTGGGGATGATGGCAGTCGCCTCCTGGGCAGCAGGGATGGTGGCAGTGGCCTCCTGGGCGCGGGGATGATGGCGGTTTTCTCCACTGTGCTGCTCTTCCCAGACTTGCTGACTTTCTTGTGGCCCTTCCCCACCTTGAAAGGTGTCGCAGCTGACTCCACACTCCCACCAGTACCCTGGGAACGGCTTTGGTGGTTGGAGTCTTTCCCCTCTCCTGCCGGGCACTGGCCAACTTTTGATGCGGGGGACTGTCCGTGCTGTGGCTCCGTGCCACACTGGCTGCCCTGGTGGCTGGTGCACTCCAGATTCCGGTGACTACAGGCACCACTGGTCCCGGAGATGCTGTGGCTGAGGTGCTGGGTTGGGATCTGGAGAGTCGGGCCCTAGGAGACGGACGGGGTGGGGGAGGTGAGGGAAAGAGGTCAAGGTTGGACAGGAAAAGTTTTTGGGGAACACTGGGACGGGTAGCTGGAGGGGGTTTGGGAGTGGAGGAAGAGGTTGTGGTTGTAGGAGGTGTTTGTTTGGTGACTTTGGGTGAAGGTGCATGCACTGGAGGCTGTCGTGAGTTGGATGGCTGTTGGGTGGGTGCCTGCTTTGTGTATCTTGGGAGGTGGGGTCACAGACACACTGGGAGAGGACACAGGGGACGTGTGAATGGCAGTGGGGATGGTGACTGCAGGTGAGCGGGGTGTGGTGTTGGGTGTGCTGGTGATGGAAGTAGTGGCTGTAGATGTAGTGCATGCAGGTGTGAATGTAGACAAGACTGGGAGGGAGGAGGGAGATGAGGAGGAGGGGGACACAGTGGAGGCAGTGGATGTTGTGTCTGTATGTGTGTGATGATTGCATGAGTACCTGTGGGTTGTGTGGTGCTTATGTTTGCCAGAGCTTTCCTTGTGTGTTGACGTGTGTGCATGCTGGTCTGAAGGTGCCCTTGGGATAGGCTGAGGTAGAGGGGATTGGGTCTGGGTGGAGGAAGTTGAAGGGGGGAGGCTAGAGACAAGGACAAAGGCTGCCATCAGTGCTGAGGCCAGAGTCTAAAAAGCTCTCTTGAGGGCCGCCTGACCAGAATGAATGCCCTCCAGGAATGCATTTGTTTGTTGCAACTGCCTTTCTACATACTGGATGGCATTCAAAATGTTAGACAGCCTAACAGTGAGGGACCTGAGGAGGTCAATGGCCTCCTCACTGAGGGCAGCAGGGGTGACTGGGGCAGGGGCTGAGGTGCCTGGGGCAAAGGTGATGCCCACCCTCCTGGGTGAGCGGGCACAGGGCAAAGGCTGAGGGGCTGCTGGGAGGGCGGTGCTGGTAGGGGGGGTGGTGGCTGTACCTGTAGATGCGTGGGGCACAGATGTTGCCGCCCCCACAAGGGAGCTCCCATCAGAGGACGAGTCCGTGTCACTGGTGTCAGCTCCTGTCCCTGCTGTGGAGCTCCCCTCACCCTCCGTCCCACTGGTGAATTCCTAGTCCGTAGTGTCACCCTCCAGGGCCATGTGGGATGCAGCTCCCTCCTGCTCCGGTGCCACTGATCCTCCGCCTTATGATGCTAATGCACACAAGAACAGGGAGACCACAAAAAGGGGGGGGGGTAACGACAGAAGAAAGATATGTTGAGTGCATGCATTACCTCTACCCTTGGCGGACACAACAGACACAGAAGCCCCCTGCACTACGCTGCGCACTTGGGCTCCACTGTTCAATCCCTGGGACATAGCCTACAAAGCTGTGGACGACATCTGCACACATGGATGACTTAGGAGCCTGACTAGGTGTACTTGGCACTGTACACAGGTGGGGTGGGGTGCCACAGGATCTGCCAGAACAAGGGGACCTAACTAGCACACTCGCCCTGGCCTAGGGAAACCCACAGCCCACCTCCCCCACCCAAACACCTCTACTGCGCGCAAAATCAGCAGAATGAGAGTGTACTCACCCCCTTGTAGCTGCTGTCATGCCCTCAAGCGCCCATCCAACTCAGGGTATGCCACCGCCAGGATCCCGAACATCAGGGGGGTCATGGTGCGACGGGCACCCCTCCCACGTTGGGAGGCCATCCCCAGCTGGGCCTCCGCCATCTTCTTGCTCCAGCGGCGAATGTCTTCCCATCTCTTACGGCAGTGGGTGCTCCATCTGTGGTAGACCCCCAGGGTCCGGACGTCCTTAGCGATGGCACGCCAAATATCTTTTTTCTGGTGGGCGCTGACCTACATGAATTGTACATGGGGAAAAGAAAAGTTATTACCAAATGCACCATCACAATCATTGGCCCCCATCCCTACCCTTGCCATGATGCACATGCACTCACCGTCGTTTCATGCACGCCTCAATCTCCCCCCACCATCTTTCATCCACCCCACTCCACACAGGCATAGCCCATACAGCATGCTACCAGTGAATTTACCTGTTTGTCTGGAGGACCGTAGAGTAGTGTGTACTGGGGGAGGACCCCATCCACGAGTTTCTCCAACTCCTCCGATGTGAAGGCAGGGGCCCTTTCCCCAGACACTCGAGCCATTGTCTTTTCCAGACCGAGGTCACAGCAACACTTGCCGAAGATCAGGTATTGAGTGATTGAACAGATAGAAAATGGTGGTCACGTCCGCGGCGGTGCGTACCGTCACCACCGGCGTACATCGTCATTGGGTCCTGGGACCCATAGGGTCCATCGTTAACCAATGCAGCATTGCGCCGCGGTCTTCGACCGCCTACCGCAACGGTGTACAACGCCAGCGCAGTTACCTCCCATCCCATTGTCCCACTGGGCAGCTGCCATTTCAGGGGCCCACATGGCTTAATTGTTCACTGCGTCACACATACCTAGGCCTTGCCTCAACACTCATACAGGAAAAATTTCGGATTATGATTTGTGTTCTGTGTAAGCTGTGGGTACGTACCTCTGAGTTGGCTGACTCTGTGCTCGCTGTTGTCCTTCATAGGCACTGTCCGCTGTGACATGTGAGGAGATGGCGGCATCCTCCGGTGTACAGACCGCCGGTGGACCTGTTGACAATGGAGGAAAGACATGTGATCATCACATAGAGGCTTGACCGTGCCACAATCCAGGAATTGTGTGCCCAGTTGGAGCCAGACCTGATGTCAGCTATCTGCCATCCCACAGGAATCCCCCCTCAAGTGCAGGTGCTGTCAGTACTCCATTTCCTTGCAAGTGGGTCATTTCAAACAACAGTGGCCATAGCATCAGGGATGTCCCAGCCTATGTTTCCCAACGTGTTGTCTGCCCTGCTGAAACACATGCGGAGCTACATCGTTTTCCCTTAGGTGGAGGATTTGCCTACAGTGAAAGGAGACTTCTATGCCCTGAAACATATCCCCAACATCATAGGTGCCATTGATGGGACCCATGTGGCTTTGTACCCCCCCGCAGGAGTGAACAGGTGTACAGAAACCGGAAAAGTTATCATTCTATGAATGTGCAGATGGTGTGTTTGGCAGACCAGTACATCTCCCATGTTAATGCAAAGTTCCCTGGCTTAGTGCATGATGCTTACATCCTGCGGAATAGCAGCATCCCTTATGTGATGGTGTAGGAGGCTGGACTGGCTTGTAGTGAGTACCAAGGGGTACTTGCACCTTGCACCAGGCCCAGTTATCCCTTATTAGTGTATAGGGTGTCTAGCAGCTTAGGCTGATAGATAATGGTAGCTTAGCAGAGCAGCTTAGGCTGAACTAGGAGACGTGTGAAGCTACTACAGTACCACTTAGTGTCATATGCACAATATCATAAGAAAACACAATACACAGTTATACTAAAAATAAAGGTACTTTATTTTTATGACAATATGCCAAAGTATCTTAGAGTGTACCCTCAGTGAGAGGATAGGAAATATACACAAGATATATATACACAATAGCAAAAATATGCAGTATAGTCTTAGAAAACAGTGCAAACAATGTATAGTTACAATAGGATGCAATGGGGAAACATAGGGATAGGGGCAACACAAACCATATACTCCAGAAGTGGAATGCGAACCACGAATGGACCCCAAACCTATGTGACCTTGTAGAGGGTCGCTGGGACTATTAGAAAATAGTGAGAGTTAGAAAAATAACCCTCCCCAAGACCCTGAAAAGTGAGTGCAAAGTGCACTAAAGTTCCCCTAAGGACAAAATAGTCGTGTTAGAGGAATAATGCAGGAAAGACACAAACCAGCAATGCAACAACTGTGGATTTCCAATCTAGGGTACCTGTGGAACAAGGGGACCAAGTCCAAAAGTCACAAGCAAGTCGGAGATGGGCAGATGCCCAGGAAATGCCAGCTGCGGGTGCAAAGAAGCTTCAACTGGACAGAAGAAGCTGAGGTTTCTGCAGGAACGAAAAGGGCTAGAGACTTCCCCTTTGGTGGACGGAGACCACTTGCCTTGGAGAGTCGTGCAGAAGTGTTTTCCCGCCGAAAGGACGCCAACAAGCCTTGCTACATGCAAATCATGCGTTTGGCGTTTTTGGACACTGCTGGGGCCCAGGAGGGACCAGGAGGTCGCAAATTGGACCTGAAGAGAGAGGGGACGTCGAGCAAGACAAAGAGCCCTCACTGAAGCAGGTAGCACCCGGAGAAGTGCCAGAAACAGGCACTACAAGGATGCGTGAAACGGTGCTCGCGGAAGTTGCACAAAGGAGTCCCACGTCGCCGGAGACCAACTTAGAAAGTCGTGCAATGCAGGTTAGAGTGCCGTGGACCCAGGCTTGGCTGTGCACAAAGGATTTCCGCCGGAAGTGCACAGGGGCCGGAGTAGCTTGCAAAGTCGCGGTTCCCAGCAATGCAGCCCAGCGAGGTGAGGCAAGGACTTACCTCCACCAAACTTGGACTGAAGAGTCACTGGACTGTGGGGGTCACTTGGACAGAGTCGCTGGATTCGAGGGACCTCGCTCGTTGTGCTGAGAGGAGACCCAAGGGACCGGTAATGCAGCTTTTTGGTGCCTGCGGTTGCAGGGGGAAGATTCCGTCGACCCACGGGAGATTTCTTCGGAGCTTTTGGTGCAGAGAGGAGGCAGACTACCCCCACAGCATGCACAAGCAGGAAAACAGTCGAGAAGGCGGCAGGATCAGCGTTACAGAGTTGCAGTAGTCGTCTTTGCTACTATGTTGCAGGTTTGCAGGCTTCCAGCGCGGTCAGCGGTCGTTTCCTTATCAGAAGGTGAAGAGAGAGATGCAGAGGAACTCGGCTGAGCTCATGCATTCGTTATCTAAAGTTTCCCCAGAGACAGAGACCCTAAATAGCCAGAAAAGAGGGTTTGGCTACCTAGGAGAGAGGAAAGGCTACTAACACCTGAAGGAGCCTATCAGCAGGAGTCTCTGACGTCACCTGGTGGCACTGGCCACTCAGAGCAGTCCAGTGTGCCAGCAGCACCTCTGTTTCCAAGATGGCAGAGGTCTGGAGCACACTGGAGGAGCTCTGGACACCTCCCAGGGGAGGTGCAGGTCAGGGGAGTGGTCACTCCCCTTTCCTTTGTCCAGTTTCGCGCCAGAGCAGGGGCTAAGGGGTCCCTGAACCGGTGTAGACTGGCTTATGCAGAATTGGGCACCTCTGTGCCCAACAAAGCATTTCCAGAGGCTGGGGGAGGCTACTCCTCCCCTGCCTTCACACCATTTTCCAAAGGGAGAGGGTGTCACACCCTCTCTCAGAGGAAGTTCTTTGTTCTGCCATCCTGGGCCAGGCCTGGCTGGACCCCAGGAGGGCAGCTGCCTGTCTGAGGGGTTGGCAGCAGCAGCAGCTGCAGTGAAACCCCAGGAAGGGCAGTTTGGCAGTACCAGGGTCTGTGCTACAGACCACTGGGATCATGGGATTGTGCCAACTATGCCAGGATGGTATAGAGGGGGCAATTCCATGATCATAGACATGTTACATGGCCATATTCGGAGTTACCATGGTGAAGCTACATATAGGTAGTGACCTATATGTAGTGCACGCGTGTAATGGTGTCCCCGCACTCACAAAGTTCAGGGAATTGGCTCTGAACAATGTGGGGGCACCTTGGCTAGTGCCAGGGTGCCCTCACACTAAGTAACTTTGCACCTAACCTTTACCAGGTAAAGGTTAGACATATAGGTGACTTATAAGTTACTTAAGTGCAGTGTAAAAATGGCTGTGAAATAACGTGGACGTTATTTCACTCAGGCTGCAGTGGCAGGCCTGTGTAAGAATTGTCAGAGCTCCCTATGGGTGGCAAAAGAAATGCTGCAGCCCATAGGGATCTCCTGGAACCCCAATACCCTGGGTACCTCAGTACCATATACTAGGGAATTATAAGGGTGTTCCAGTAAGCCAATGTAAATTGGTAAAATTGGTCACTAGCCTGTTAGTGACAATTTGAATGAAATGAGAGAGCATAACCACTGAGGTTCTGGTTAGCAGAGCCTCAGTGAGACAGTTAGGCACCACACAGGGAACATATACATGCACACCTATGAGCACTGGGGCCCTGTGTGACAGGGTCCCAGTGACACATACATATAGGCCACAAACTTATGAGCACTGGGGTCCTGACCAGCAGGATCCCAGTGACACATAACAAACATACTGAAAACATAGTGTTTTCACTATGAGCACTGAGGCCTGGCTATCAGGATCCCAGTGAGACAGTGAAAACAGTGACAAACACCCTGACATACACTCACAAACAGGCCAAAAGTGGGGGTAACAAGGCTAGAAAGAGGCTACCTTCTCACACAACCCCCCCCCAAACGAAGGACAATAAGGCTAACCTTGGCCAGTTGAGACTTTATTGTCTAAGTGGTGATAAGTAGAGAGTAGCTCTGCAATAGACTGGTTACTCCCTTTATCATCCACTATATGGTTACTTCCCTGTGGGGATGTAAACCACCCTGTTTGAAGTTTTTTAGCTAAGCAACAATGTGAAGATGTATTTTCAGAGTTTCTATCAGTAAGTTTTAGTTTAGAGCAGTGGGAATTGTCCACTGAACCTATTTGTAGTGATGGAAATGCCAGACAGGGATGCTGTCTCAGAAAAGCCATAGCTGGGCAAAAACTTTGTCCATATGGCTGGAAGAGAGAACAGGGATGCTGTTTCTCTTGGGTTGGAGCAGGGCAGGGATGCTGTCCTATAAGCTCCACACTAGGGCAGGGATGCTGTCCTAAGTGTTGTGAGGCAGTGCAGAGTTTCTGCACTAAAGTTTCTCTGGGAGGGTTGGAGGGATGCTCCATGTTAACTAAAATGGTGCTCTTTTTCTCACCAATGTTAGTTATCCCACAGAGAGGTACTTCCACCTCAGGGAGTACAGTTTTGCCAACTGATGATTCCCTTGGAACAGGTGCCACCCCAGGAGAGGTTTCTCCCACCACAGGAATAGTATCCTGAATGGTAGGGTGGTTAGGGGATACTGTGATACCCTTTTTACCTGTTGATGGAGAGGGATCATGAGTTTTCAGGCCTTCTCTCCTTTGCTTTTTTATTTCACTTGAAATGAGAGGGAACAATTCCTCAGGGATGCCCAGCATGGCTGCATGGGCATAAAACTCTACATCAGCCCAACCTGAGGCCTCTAGGTCATTACCTAAGAGACAGTCTACAGGTAAGCTAGGTGATACCACCACCTGCTTAGGGCCAGTAACTCCACCCCAACTAAACTGAATTATAGCTAAGGGAAGAAACTTAGTGGAGTTATGGACATCAATAATCTTATACTGTTGTCCAATGATGTGTTGATCAGGGTGCACTAGGTTTTCAGTCACCAAAGTGAAACTGGCACCTGTGTCCCTGGAGGCCAAGGCCTCAACACCATTTATTGAAACTGTCTGCCTGTACTTATCCATTGTAAGGGGACAAGCAGCCAGTGTGGCAAGGCCAGTGCCACCAGGTGTGACAGAAACTGTCTTGGGACTGATTACATCAGTTTCCACTATGGACCCATAAGTGAACCCAACTACACCTTTTGCTTGACTGTTGCCAGCAGTCCCACCACTAGTACCACTACTGCTAGGGGCACTAGAGCTTGATGTATTAGTGGTGGTAGGCTCAGGGGGTTTACCTGGACAGGACTTATCCCCTGGCCTACGGCCTCTGTTTTTACACACAAAGCACCAAGGCTTTTTAATGTGTGCAGGTTGGGAAGAAGAGGAAGAATTTGTTTTATCCCCACCCTCTGAAGAGTGTTTAAGATTTGAAGTGGGATCTTTGGTTTTACCCTTATCCCCATGCTTATCTTGAGATTTTTCACCATCTTTCTTCTTATTGCCATCTTTGTCACCCCCTGTATGAACTTTTCTGTTCACCCTTGTTCTGACCCATTTGTCTGCCTTCTTTCCCAATTCTTGGGGAGAGGTCAGATCAGAGTCTACCAGGTACTGGTGCAACAAATCAGACACACAATTATTAAGTATATGCTCTCTCAGGATTGTGTTATACAGGCTTTCATAATCAGTAACTTTACTGCCATGTAACCACCCCTCCAAGGCCTTCACTGAATGGTCAATGAAATCAACCCAGTCTTGTGAAGACTCCTTTTTGGTCTCTCTGAACTTTATCCTGTACTGTTCAGTGGTTAAGCCATAACCATCCAGGAGTGCATTCTTAAGAACTTGGAAATTATTAGCATCATTTTCTTTCACAGTAAGGAGCCTATCCCTACCTTTTCCACTAAATGATAGCCATAGGATAGCAGCCCACTGCCTTTGAGGGACATCCTGTACAACACAGGCCCTCTCAAGTGCAGCAAACCACTTATTAATGTCATCCCCCTCCTTATAAGGGGGAACTATCTTGTGCAGATTCCTGGAATCATGCTCTTTTGCAGGATGACTATGGGGAATACTGCTGCTGCCACCATGGGTATCTAAACCCAACTTCTGTCTTTCCTTCTCTAATTCAAAAGACTGTCTATCCAAATCCAGCTGTTGCTTTTTAAGCTTCAGTCTGGTTTGTTCCACCCTCAACTTATTGAGTTCCCTCTCTAACATTCTGTCATCAGGGTTGGTGGGAGGGACATTTCTAGAAACAGAGCTATGATGGGAATGAACAGAAGGAGACCTGTCCCTTACAGAAGCCACCCTAACAGCTTGGTTTACAGAAACATTACTACCAGTATGGTGAGAATAAATGCTTTTGCTATGGTGTGAGACAACACTATTTATTTGGTGTGGCTCATCATCATTACCATCTATGCTAGATTGTCTAGTAATGGGCAGGCTAGGAAGTTTCTTTCCTGAATCTTTTCCTGGGGGAGTCCCTGAATCAGATTGGGAACTATTAGGTACTTTTTCAACAGATGGGGCACCTCTGGCCTTATCCTGTTCTCTAAGCATGTTAATTAACAGTTCCAAGGCTGGATTCTTCCCTACACTCAAACCTCTCTCTATACAGAGACTCCTTGCTCTTTTCCAGCTAAGTTTGTCATATTCAAGTTTGGACAGATCAACACTTTGGCCTGTGCCAGACATTTTTTTTTTTTTTTGAGAGAGAGTTAAAGTGATAGAGAAAGAGACAAAAGTTTTCAGAACTTTTTGGAAAGACAGAAAAAAACTTTTTAAACTTTTAAGAACTTTTTGAAAGTTTAGGAGTACTTTTCAGCACTTAGAAAAGAGTGAAAAGAGGAAATGCACAACTTTTTGGCTATGTGTATATACACTGACCTTGTTTTGTATATTTTTCTCTTATGAAAAGTACAATGACAAGAGTGGTAAGTAGTCTCAGGCACTCATCCCACCACTGCACAACCAATGTAGGAGGCTGGACTGGCTTGTAGTGAGTACCAAGGGGTACTTGCACCTTGCACCAGGCCCAGTTATCCCTTATTAGTGTATAGGGTGTCTAGCAGCTTAGGCTGATAGATAATGGTAGCTTAGCAGAGCAGCTTAGGCTGAACTAGGAGACGTGTGAAGCTACTACAGTACCACTTAGTGTCATATGCACAATATCATAAGAAAACACAATACACAGTTATACTAAAAATAAAGGTACTTTATTTTTATGACAATATGCCAAAGTATCTTAGAGTGTACCCTCAGTGAGAGGATAGGAAATATACACAAGATATATATACACAATAGCAAAAATATGCAGTATAGTCTTAGAAAACAGTGCAAACAATGTATAGTTAAAATAGGATGCAATGGGGAAACATAGGGATAGGGGCAACACAAACCATATACTCCAGAAGTGGAATGCGAACCACGAATGGACCCCAAACCTATGTGACCTTGTAGAGGGTCGCTGGGACTATTAGAAAATAGTGAGAGTTAGAAAAATAACCCTCCCCAAGACCCTGAAAAGTGAGTGCAAAGTGCACTAAAGTTCCCCTAAGGACAAAATAGTCGTGTTAGAGGAATAATGCAGGAAAGACACAAACCAGCAATGCAACAACTGTGGATTTCCAATCTAGGGTACCTGTGGAACAAGGGGACCAAGTCCAAAAGTCACAAGCAAGTCGGAGATGGGCAGATGCCCAGGAAATGCCAGCTGCGGGTGCAAAGAAGCTTCAACTGGACAGAAGAAGCTGAGGTTTCTGCAGGAACGAAAAGGACTAGAGACTTCCCCTTTGGTGGACGGATCCCTCTTGCCTGGGAGAGTCGTGCAGAAGTGTTTTCCTGCCGAAAGGACGCCAACAAGCCTTGCTACACGCAAATCGTGCGTTTGGCGTTTTTGGACGCTGCTGGGGCCCAGGAGGGACCAGGAGGTCGCAAATTGGACCTGAAGAGAGAGGGGATGTCGAGCAAGACAAAGAGCCCTCACTAAAGCAGGTAGCACCCGGAGAAGTGCCAGAAACAGGCACTACGAGGATGCATGAAATGGTGCTCGCCGAAGTTGCACAAAGGAGTCCCACGTCGCCGGAGACCAACTTAGAAAGTCGTGCAATGCAGGTTAGAGTGCAGTGGACCCAGGCTTGGTTGTGCACAAAGGATTTCCGCCGGAAGTGCACAGGGGCCGGAGTAGCTTGCAAAGTCGCGGTTCCCAGCAATGCAGCCCAGCGAGGTGAGGCAAGGACTTACCTCCACCAAACTTGGACTGAAGAGTCACTGGACTGTGGGGGTCACTTGGACAGAGTTGCTGGATTCGAGGGACCTCGCTAGTTGTGCTGAGAGGAGACCCAAGGGACCGGTAATGCAGCTTTTTGGTGCCTGCGGTTGCAGGGGGAAGATTCCGTCGACCCACGGGAGATTTCTTTGGAGCTTCTGGTGCAGAGAGGAGGCAGACTACCCCCACAGCATGCACAAGCAGGAAAACAGTCGAGAAGGCGGCAGGATCAGCGTTACAGAGTTGCAGTAGTCGTCTTTGCTACTATGTTGCAGGTTTGCAGGCTTCCAGCGCGGTCAGCGGTCGTTTCCTTATCAGAAGGTGAAGAGAGAGATGCAGAGGAACTCGGCTGAGCTCATGCATTCGTTATCTAAAGTTTCCCCAGAGACAGAGACCCTAAATAGCCAGAAAAGAGGGTTTGGCTACCTAGGAGAGAGGAAAGGCTACTAACACCTGAAGGAGCCTATCAGCAGGAGTCTCTGACGTCACCTGGTGGCACTGGCCACTCAGAGCAGTCCAGTGTGCCAGCAGCACCTCTGTTTCCAAGATGGCAGAGGTCTGGAGCACACTGGAGGAGCTCTGGACACCTCCCAGGGGAGGTGCAGGTCAGGGGAGTGGTCACTCCCCTTTCCTTTGTCCAGTTTCGTGCCAGAGCAGGGGCTAAGGGGTCCCTGAACCGGTGTAGACTGGCTTATGCAGAATTGGGCACCTCTGTGCCCAACAAAGCATTTCCAGAGGCTGGGGGAGGCTACTCCTCCCCTGCCTTCACACCATTTTCCAAAGGGAGAGGGTGTCACACCCTCTCTCAGAGGAAGTTCTTTGTTCTGCCATCCTGGGCCAGGCCTGGCTGGACCCCAGGAGGGCAGCTGCCTGTCTGAGGGGTTGGCAGCAGCAGCAGCTGCAGTGAAACCCCAGGAAGGGCAGTTTGGCAGTACCAGGGTCTGTGCTACAGACCACTGGGATCATGGGATTGTGCCAACTATGCCAGGATGGTATAGAGGGGGCAATTCCATGATCATAGACATGTTACATGGCCATATTCGGAGTTACCATGGTCAAGCTACATATAGGTAGTGACCTATATGTAGTGCACGCGTGTAATGGTGTCCCCGCACTCACAAAGTTCAGGGAATTGGCTCTGAACAATGTGGGGGCACCTTGGCTAGTGCCAGGGTGCCCTCACACTAAGTAACTTTGCACCTAACCTTTACCAGGTAAAGGTTAGACATATAGGTGACTTATAAGTTACTTAAGTGCAGTGTAAAAATGGCTGTGAAATAACGTGGACGTTATTTCACTCAGGCTGCAGTGGCAGGCCTGTGTAAGAATTGTCAGAGCTCCCTATGGGTGGCAAAAGAAATGCTGCAGCCCATAGGGATCTCCTGGAACCCCAATACCCTGGGTACCTCAGTACCATATACTAGGGAATTATAAGGGTGTTCCAGTAAGCCAATGTAAATTGGTAAAATTGGTCACTAGCCTGTTAGTGACAATTTGAATGAAATGAGAGAGCATAACCACTGAGGTTCTGGTTAGCAGAGCCTCAGTGAGACAGTTAGGCACCACACAGGGAACATATACATGCACACCTATGAGCACTGGGGCCCTGTGTGACAGGGTCCCAGTGACACATACATATAGGCCACAAACTTATGAGCACTGGGGTCCTGACCAGCAGGATCCCAGTGACACATAACAAACATACTGAAAACATAGGCCCGTATTTATACTTTTTTTGCGCCGCATTTGCGTCGTTTTTTGACGCAAAAACGGCGCAAACTTGCAAAATACCATTGTATTTTGTAGGTTTGCGCCGTTTTGCGCCAAAAAGCGGCGCAAATGCGGCGCTAAAAAAAGTATAAATACGGGCCATAGTGTTTTCACTATGAGCACTGAGGCCTGGCTATCAGGATCCCAGTGAGACAGTGAAAACAGTGACAAACACCCTGACATACACTCACAAACAGGCCAAAAGTGGGGGTAACAAGGCTAGAAAAAGGCTACCTTCTCACAGATGGGTCAACTCCAGAGGCACCGTGTGTGGCTATTAGGTGAGCACCTGGATGCAAGTCAGTGGGAATGGTTGTCTGGGTCTGGGGCTATCCCTACAGGTTAGTGTGTGTCTAACAGTTGTCCCTCGCCATTTGCAGGTGACTCTGGTTACCCCAACCTGTCATGGCTACTGACCCCAGTGAGGAATCCCACGACAAGGGCAGTGGAACGCTACAATGAGGCCCATGGGTGAACTCAGCAGATAATAGAGCGGACCTTCGGCCTCCTGAAGGCCAGGTTCAGGTGCCTCCATATGACAGGTGGATCCCTATTCTATTCACCAAAGAAGTTGTGCCAGATCATCGTGGCCTGCTGTATGCTTCCCAACTTAGCTTTGCGACAACAGGTGCCTTTTCTGCAGGAGGATGGTCCAGATGGCGGTGTTGTTGCAGCTGTGGCGCCTGTGGACAGTGAAGACGAGGAAGCAGAAGAAGAGGACATCGACAACAGGAACTCGGTGATCCTGCAATATTTCCAGTGAGACACAGGTAAGAAGAGAAACCTGCCAACTACATGTACTTTAACACTACTACCTCTCTACTGTCTGTCGTTTTCACCCAGTGTATGGTCACTGAGTTGTCACTTTTCACAGTGTGACAACTGCTTTGTTTCCTCATGGACTAGAGCTGTGTGACATAGGTATGTTGACATTACATTTGATATAGCATTTTTCCACTGTAATTGCTAATATACTTTTCCGAAATCACAGACTGACTCTGGATTGTATTGTGCTTCAAGGGTGTTTATTTAAGTGCTCAATATTGGAGGGCGCTGTAAAATGGTGAGGGGTGATGGTGGAGGAATGTCCATGGCAGAGTCCAGTCTATTAGTCTCAAAGATGTATTGCCCAAATGGGCATATGAAGTGGAGCTGGGGCAGTTTGAGGATGGACAGGGTGACAAAGTGGGACAGAAAGATGACATTCAGGGTGGTCTCATTTCTTGGCGGGGGTCTTGGCATAGTTCTTTGTCTTTGTCCTGGATCTCAGGGACCGTTTGCGGGTAGTTCTCCTTCTGCAGGGGGTGGGTGCTGGTGTGGTGATCCTGTGGCAGTGCCTCCTGTCCACTAGTGCCGGCGGAGGTGGTGGGCAGTTCATCGTCCAGGCTAGTGTCAGGGGCCCCTTGTTGTGCCACAGTGTCCCTCCTGGTGTTGAGTACTTCCTTCAGCACCCCTATGATGGTGCCCAGGGTGGAATTGATGGATCTGAGTTCCTCCCTGAAGCCGAAATACTGTTCCTCCTGCAGGCGCTGGGTCTCCTGAAACTTGGCCAGTACCGTTCCCATCGTCTCCTGGGAGTGGTGGTAGGCTCCAATAATGTTGGAGAGGGCCTCGTGGAGAGTGGGTTCCCTTGGCCTGTCCTCCCCCTGTCGCATAGCAGCCCTCCCAGTTCCCCTGTGTTCCAGTGCCCACTACCACTGCCCCCAGGTCCCTGTTGTTGTTGGGGTGGTGGGTTAACCTGGGTTCCCTGTAGTGGTGGACACACTGATGATTGACATGTCCTGGGGACAGAGATATGGGCCCACTGGGTGGGTGCTGTGCTGGTTTTTCCAGAGGGGGGAAGCTCTGTAGTGGCCTGTGACTGTCCTGAGGTCCCCGATGGGCCGGGCTGGTCATCTAGATCCAGTTGGACAGAGCTGCGGTCATCACTGTGGGCCCCTTCTGTTGGTGGTGTAGACATGTGTGGACCCTCCTGTCCGTTGACGTTTGGTAGGGGTCCTGCAGGGGTATAAAAGGATGTTTATTACATCTGTGTGTGCCATGGTGTGCAATTGGTGGGTGACCGTGTACCCCAGTGCTTGCATTCCTGTGTGGGACCCTGTGTGATGGTGGTTTAGGGGGGTGTATGGGTATGTGCAGTGGCCATGCTTTGGTGATGGGTGTCCATGCTTTGTTGTTGCATGCAGGGCTTGGTGTTAGGATGTGTGGTTTGTGATGTTGGGACGTTTGTGAGGAGTTGGAGTGATGGGGTTGAAGGTGAGGGTGGGGGTATGTGATGGCATGCAGGTAGTGTGGGGGATGTAATAGTTAGGATTTGACTTACCAGAGTCCATTCCTCCATCTACTCCTGCGAGGCCCTCAGGATGCAGAATCGCCAAGACCTGCTCCTCCCCTGTTGTTAGTTGTGGGGGAGAAGGTGGGGGTCTGCCGCCAGTCCACTGAACCACAAGGTGGTGTCTTGAGACCACGAAACGCACCTTCCCCCGTAGGTCGTTCCACCTCTTCCGGATGTCATCCCAATTTTTTGGGTGCTGTCCCACTGCGTTAACCCTGTCCACTATTCTGCGCCATAGCTCTATCTTCCTAGCTATGGAGGTGTGCTGCACCTGTGATCCGAATAGATGTGGCTCTACCCGGACGATTTCCTCCACCATGACCCTGAGCTCCTCCTCAGAGAACCTGGGGTGTCTTTGCCGTGCCATGGGGTGGTGTGGGTGATGTGCGGGGTGGTGTGTGTAGTGATAAGTGGGGTGATATTTAGTGGTGTGTTGTGTGAGGTGCGTGGAAGTTATGTGGGAGATGGTATTGTGTGCCTGTGGATGCTTGGTAGTTGTTTGTGATGTCTCTCTCTGGCCTTCTCTCAGTAATTGTGGTCGTAGGGGTTTGTGGGTGTTGTGGGTGTGTGTTTTATATTGTAATGGGTGTGTGGGAGTGGTGTGTGTATGCGTATCAGGTGTGTGTATTTTGAATTGTCCAATGTGGCTGTGTTTTGTAAAAGTGTGTGTATTTTGAGCGCAGCGGTGTGTACCGCCAATGAAATAACGCGGTTGAAAGACCGCCGTGTGGATTCGTGTGTCATGATAGTGTGGGTGTATTTCTGTTGGCGTGACGGTGGAGGTTTTGTTTTCGCCTGTTTATCACTGATCTTTGGTGTGGCGGACTTGTGTGGGTGTCTGAATTTTGGCGGATTCTGAGCTGTGGGTCATAATAGCTGTGGCGGATTTCCGAGGCCGGGCGGTGTGTTGGCGGGCTTCCGCATGGCAGTAAGCGGCTTTTACCGCCAATGTTGTAATGAGGGCCTTTGTGATTACGGGCAGCCACTCAAGTAGGAACAGCTTTCAAATTGCACATTATTATCTATATTAAGTCAAATTCTATGCAGATTCATAGTTCAGAACACATGGATATTTATTAGTAAAAACTTAGCATTCACACAGGCCTGGGAGGGGGTAAGCACTCCGGGAGCATCGACTGATGTGAGGGAAAGTGTGCCAGTCTGTGACTTGGAACACTGCAGCCCAGCGCACCCCACAGCAGTTGATGCACTGCTGGGTCGGTATCCTACATATGTACAACAGAGAGCAGGACCTGCTGGACCTGGTGGGCATTGAGGTTGAGGGGCTGGGTGAGTAATTATTTATTTGCTGTGTTTTACAATGCTAATATTGTTTTTCACATTGTATGCTGCTCACACTCAGAAGTAAGTTAAGGTTACATTATGAATATTATGTGATCCAGTTTGACCTAGCCAGGTGCTCGGCGCTACCTAATCATATTCGTTCCAACTCGCTTCGGATGATTATTTAAAAAGCCAGGCAAACTCATCTGTCCTGTCACTAAGATAGTAGTAGAGGTAAGTAATATCAGTGTCTTTCTTTATGTAGCTCATATAGTCCCAAGCAATATCCCAGTAATGTGTAGTATGCATATGCATCTATGCATTGAAAAAAGAGAGATTGAGTTGGCCCATGAAAAGGGGATGATAATGAGATGAAAAGCAAGGATCATTTGTTGCAATATATTAATAGTCCCAAAGGTATTTTAGGTTTAGGAAATTTGGAATAGGGCTTAGTTTTAGGAAATTAGGACTATGTCAACTCAATACTAGTACTATAGGCGATCTGATTTAGAAAAGTACAATGATACTGCATTTGCCTTTGCCTGTCCAAATATGTTTTTGGGAGATCAACTGTACCATTAATCTATTTTTTTATCTTCTTTTCTTCTTGAATCAGCACCCAAGAGCAAGAAGAGGGCTTCAGAGGTGGGTCAGAGAGCTGGGGGTGTCACTACCAGTGCAGAGGTGGGTTGAAGTACTACCACCAGCACCTCGGCCACAGCTGATGGGTCGTCTGGCTCCAGTAAGACCTTCTGTTAAAATTATCATTATTTCCCTAACTTTTACCTTTCCCCATTTAGAATATTTTTTCCTTTTTTTCACTGTGCCTGTCTCCTTTTTTGAACTCCTCTTCATTCTATTTAATGTTTGTTAAGTTCTTGTTATCCATGCATTATCTAAGTTCTTTCTATATTCCATGTTTCTGTATATGACTACCTCCTGTCTGTACTAGTGTGTAGCTTTCTTCTGCTTCGTTAGCAAGCTTTGCTTCTCCCTATATTTCTTGATATCTTGTGGACTGGTACTGTAAGGCTACGGGAACAGCTTTTAGGACAGGTTCTCTGCTGAGAAGATTTCATGCCCAAGTAAGCTATTCTACAAGATGTTTGTTAATAAGGCTTTGTTTTTATTGCTCATGCTCAAACAGTAAAATGAGAGAGTGGCCATGGTCATGGTGGACCACCCCCAATCCTATATGTATTATCATTCATTTATACCGTAGTACACCAGTAGTTTGAATGACAGTGCAGCATGGCTTGAAAGTTTTATGAGGACGGTCCCTTTGCATTATCCAACCATACCACATGTCCTTCATTGACTAATTATTCCACCCTTGTGCATCAATGACTCAGAATCTTCATAGCTATACACTCCATTATGAAATGCTTTGGTTGGCTTGACTACCTGCTTTTTCTAACATTGTGAACCAACAAAATGCGCCAAGTAATATTTTTGATACAAAATACTGCTAACTGGCCTGTAGTGATGTATTGCATTGTATAAAAAAACATAATGAGGGGAGGCATATTTGGCATCTAAAACATGTAGGGGCATATTTACACTCTGTTTGCACCGAATCTTAGTCAAAAATGTTGATGCACATTTGGCGCAAACAGTGCACCATATTTAAACTTTGACGCCCGCGGATGTCAAAATTCCTCAGTGTGCGTCCTTTTGTGGATGTGGAAAACTGCCTTGCGTTAATCACGTGCAAGGTAGGCGTTCCTGCCCAAAAAATGACTTTAAGGACTGTGCACCTTATTTATACTCCAGCGTCATTTTGACACACAGGAGGGGGCAGACCTTCAAAAACGGCGCACAGCCTGATTTGCGCCGTTTTTTAACGCCTGGGTCAGGGCAGCAGTTAAGGGACCTGTGGGCTCACTTCCTTGGAAGAGTCCAGAGGTGCCCTTCCCTGCCACCAGGGACACCCCCTGCCACCCTCGCCCACCCCAGAGGACACCCATGGATGGGGGGACCCATCCCAGGTAAGTACAGGTAAGTTGAGGTAAGTAATTTTTTAAAGTGGCATGGAGGGCCTAATTTGGGCCCCCCTACATGCCACTGTGCCCAATGACCATGCCCTGGGGACAGATGTCCCCTGGGCATGGCCATTGGGCAAGGGTGTATGACTCCTGTCTTTGCCAAGACAGGAGTCATTTCAATGGGGGTTGTGCGTCAAAAAATGCTGCAAGTCCGGTTTGAGGCATGATTTTTGCCTCAAACCTGACTTGTACCATTTTTGACGCACAACCCCCATTTTCCCCTACGCCGGGGCTGCCTGGTTTGAGTCATTTTTCTTTTACTAAGACCAGTCCGCAGCACCAGCTAACGTCATTCCTTAAATAAGGAGCCCGCATGGCGCGGTGGAATGGTGTTAGCCGGAGGTGAAAGTTTTGACGCAAACCGGCGCTGGTTTGCATCAAAAAGTATAAATATGGGCCGTAATGTTTTATGCTTTTCTAGCTGCTCAAACCATCAGTGCTGGGGGCAACAGCAGTACCAGTGCGGCAGAAGCAGCAGGGAAGGTGGTTGGAGAGGGAGTCCCAGTGGTGGCAGGGGCAGTTGGTAAGTTACATTGCTTGCTCATTGATAAATTAAGTATACTCACTGTATTTGTTAAATGAGGCAGATATCCCACCTATCATCAGTCATCACCTTCCTACCCATTGCATTTCACCACATGTCACCTAACCACAGCATAGTTAATTTCAGCACTGCAGTGTTGGCTGTAGAATGTGTGTCTGCTTCAGTAAATCTGTCATTTATAAAGTTTCCATTGCCTTCATCAGACATAGGCTGTGTTTCCCAGGTCCCACTCTGTCACCTTCTAGTACATCACTCCTTAATTCTCTCTATTATGTTCTATCACAGCCTATGCAAAGAATTGAAAAATCCATTCTTTTGATATGCCACATTTTTCTGAGCAAGTGATTTATGTATATAAATTCTGCAAAAAACAAAGGAGAACTTTGGGAAGTTCCCAATTTTAGGTTGAGAGCTGCTCTAGTAAGGAGCACCCTGCAACACCAGCGGCACTCTAGATTTGCTCACCTCAAATTTGTGCTTATCTAGCAAAGTTTTTAAGCATATGATCAGCACAGTGCTATCCTCACCGAGCTAGATAATGACAAAGTCTTTTGCCATTTATACAGAAAAATCTTTAAGCAGAGGATTGACCCAATGTCATCCTCGCCGAGCTGTAAAATGACAAAATCCATTTACCACTCCATGCACAGTATTACAGCTTTGGACTGGTCAAATACTGTCCAAGCCAACCTGCAATGAGTAAAGCAACCCCTGACACGTGTTTCGCTCTCATTAGAGCTCTTCAGTGGAGTATAGCTTTGTCTAGACACAAGGGAGCACCCAGTATAAGTCAAACCAAGGCGCTAGTGGACAGGACGCCCCGCCACAGGACCACCACACCAGCACCCCCCGCAGATTGAGAACCACCCCGCAAGCGGTCCCTGAGATCCAGGAACAGGACACAGCACGATGGCAAGACCCCCACCAAAGAAATGAGACCACCCTGATTGTCATCCCACTGTCCCACTTTGTAACCCTGTCCATATTGGAACTGCCCCAGCTCCACTTCCTATGCCCATATGGGCAATGCACCTGTGAGACTAATAGACTGGACTCTGCCATGGACATTCCTCCACCATCACCCATCACCATTTTACCACCCCCTCCAATAATTAGCACTTCAATAAACACCCTTGAAGCACAAAACAATATGGAGTCAGTCTGTGATTTTGAAAATGTGTATTAGCTATGACAGTGACAAAATGCATTTTCAAATGTAATGTCAACATACCTATGTCACACATCACAAGTCCATGAAGGATGCAAGCAGATGACACACGTTGGTAACCACACCTGTGAAACCGTAATGGAAATGTACAATTCAGTTACCAAATACTGCTTGAAACTGACAGACAGGATAAAGGTAGAAGTGTGAAAGTACTTGTAGTAGGCAAGAAAGTGTTCTCACCTGTGTGTCACTGGAAATATTGCTGTATGACTGAGTCCCTCTTGTCAATGTCTTCTTCCTCTGCTTCCTCCTCATTACTGTCCACAGGCTCCACAGCTGCCACAACACCGTCATCTGGACCATCCTCCTGCAGAAAAGGCACCTGGCGTCGCAAAGCAAGATTGTGAAGCATACAGCAGGCGATGATGATCTGGCACACCTTCCTTGGTGAGTAGAATAGGGAACCACCTGTCATATGGAGGTACCTGAACCTGGCCTTCAGGAGGCCGAAGGTGCGTTCGATCACCCTCCTAGTCCGCCCATGGGCCTCATTGTAGCGTTCCTCTGCCCTGGTCCTCGGATTCCTCACTGGGGTCAATAGCCATGACAGGTTGGGGTAACCAGAGTCCCCTAATAGCCACACCCGGTGCCTCTGGAGTTGACCCATCACATAAGGGATGCTGCTATTCTGCAGGATGTAGGCGTCATGCACAGAGCCAGGCAACATAGCATTTACCTGGGAGATGTACTGGTCTGCCAAACATACCATCTGTACATTCATGGAATGATAACTCTTCCGGTTCCTGTACACCTGTTCACTCCTGTGGGGGGGGACCAGAGCTACATGGGTCTCATCAATGGCACCTATGATGTTAGGGATATGTCCAAGGGCATAGAAGTCACATTTAACAGTAGCCAAATCCTCCACCAGAGGGAAAACGATGTAGCTCCTCATGTGTTTTAGCAGGGCAGACAACACTCTGGACAACACGTTGGAAACCAAAGGCTGGGACATCCCTGATGCCATGGCCACTGTTGTTTGAAAAGACCCACTTGCTAGGAAATGGAGCACTGATAGCACCTGCACTTGAGGGGGGATTCCTGTGGGATGGCGGATTGCTGACATCAGGTCTGGCTCCAACTGGGTACACAGTTCCTGGATTGTGGCACGGTCAAACCTGTAGGTGATGATTAAATGTCGCTCCTCCATTGTCAACAGGTCCACCAGCGATCGGTACACCGGAGGATTCCGCCATCTCCTCACATGTCCCAGCTGACGGTGCCTAGGAAGGACAAAAGTGACCACAGAGTCAAGCAACTTAGAGGTATGTACCCACAGCTACACAGAACACGAAGCATAATCCAAAAAGTTGTCTGTATGTGTGTTGAGTCCAGGCCTAGGTATGTATAATGCAGTCGAAAATGAAGCCATGTGGGCCCCTGAAATGGCAGCTGCCTGACCCCTAAAGTGGGACAATGGGATGTGAGGTAACTGCGCTGGCGTTGTACACCGTTGCGGGAGGCGGTCGAAGACCGCTGCGCAATGCTGCATTGGTTAACAATGGACCCTATGGGTCCCAGGAGACAATGACAAAGTGCGCCGGCGGTGATAATACGCACGGACGTCACTGCCATTTTCTATATGTTGAATCACTCGATACCTGATCTTCGACAGGAGAGGACCTATACTGCAAGTGCTGCTATGACCTCGGTCTGGAAGAGACAATGGCACGTGCGTTTGGGGAAATGGCCCCTGCCTTCACTGCACAGGAGTTGGAGAAGCACGTGGTTGGGGTCCTCCCCCAGTACACGCTACTCTATGGTCCTCCAGACCAACAGGTGAGTACACAGGGTGTAAGTTGTATGGGCTATGCCTGGGTGGAGATGGCTGGTTGTAAGAAGGAAGGGGGCAGAGTTCTGCGAGCATGAAGGACTGTGAATGCATGTGCCACATGGCAAGGGTAGGGATGGGGGCCGCTCACTTCGACGGTGCAGTTGGTAATGACTTCTCTTCTTCCCCTGTACATATCATGTAGGTCAGCGCCCACCAGAAGAAGGATATTTGGCGTGCCATCGCCAAGGATGTCCGTACCCTGGGGGTCCACCAGAGACAGAGCACCCACTGCCGTAAAAGATGGGAGGACATTCGCCGCTGGAGCAAGAAGATGGCGGAGGCTCAGCTGGGGATGGCCTCCCAACGTGGGAGGGGTGCCTGTCGCACCATGACCCTCCTGATGTTCCGGATCCTGGCGGTGGCCTACCCTGAGTTGGATGGGCGCTTGAGGGCATCACAGCAGACAAAAGGGGGTGAGTACACTCTCATTCAGCTGACTTTGCGGGCAGTGGAGGGGTCTGGGTGGGGGAGGAGGGCTGTGGGTTTTCCTAGGCCAGGGCGAGTTCCGCAGACTAGGCCCCTCCGTAATGCAGGCCATGTGCCACTTCACCCCACCTCTGTAGAGTGCCAAGTACAGGTATACATGCCCATGTGTCATCTATGTGTGCAGATGTCCACCATGGAGGCCATATCCCAGGAACTGCATCAGTAGAGCCCAACAGCACGGCGTAGTGCAGGGGGCTGCTGTGTCTGTATTGTCCACCAACGGTAGCGGTAAGTCATGCACTCAACCTGTCTTTCTTCTGTCGCCCCCCCCCCCCTTTTTGTGCTCTCCCTGTTCTTTTGTGCATCAGCATCATCAGGCGGAGGTACAGTGGCACCGGAGCACGAGGGGGCTGCATCCCACATGGCCATGGAGGGCCACACCACAGACTCAAAATACACCAGTGGGAGGGAGGGTGAGGGGAGCTTCACGGCGGTCACCGGATCAGCAACCAGCAACACGGACTCGTCCTCCGATGGGAGCTCCCTTGTGGTGGCGGCAACATCTGTGCCCCCCACTTCTACAGGTACAGCCACCACCCCCCTACCAGCACCGCCGTCCCAGCAGCCCCTCAGCCTTCGCCCCGTGCCCGCTCACCCAGGAGGGTGGGCATCACCTTCGCCCCAGGCACCTCAGCCCCTGCCCCTGTCACCTCTGCTGCCCTCAGTGAGGAGGCCATCTACCTCCTCAGGTCACTCACTGTTGGGCAGTCTACCATTGTGAATGCCAGCCAGGGTTTTGAAAGGGAGTTGCAACACACTAATGCATTCCTGGAGGGCATTCATTCTGGTCAGGCTGCCCATCATCGAACCCTACAATCTCTGGCCTCAGCACTGATGGCAGCCATTGTCCCTGTGTCTAGCCTCCCCCCTCCAACTTCCTCCACACAGACCCAATCCCCTGTACCTCTGCCTATCCCAAGCACACCATCAGACCAGCCTGCACACACGTCAACACACAAGGGAAGCTCAGGCAAACATAGGCACCACACATCCCACAGGCACTCACACAAGCATCACCCACATACAGACACAGCAACATCCACTGCCTCCACTGTGTCCCCCTCCTCGTCGTCTCCCTCCTCCCTCCCAGTGTCGTCTACACTCTCACCTGCATGCACTACCACTACAGCCACTAGGACTCGCACCGTCACACCCACCACCACACCCCGCTCACCTGCACTCACCACCCCCACTACCATTTACACGTCCCATGTGTCCTCTCCCAGTGTGTCTGTGACGCCCCCTCCCAAAGTACACAACACGGGCACACACACACCCAACATCCATCCACCTCACGACAGCCTCCAGAACATGCACTTGCACCCAAATCATCAAACGTTACACCTCCTACAACTACCTCCTCTTCCTCCACTCCCAGACCCCCTCCAGCTACCAATCCCAGTGTTCGTCAGAAACTTCTCCTGAGCAACGTTGACCTCTTTCCCACCACCCCTCCCTCCAATTCATAGGTCCCGTACTAGCACCTCAGCCAAAAAATCTCTGGTACCAGTGGTGCCTGTTAGAGGTATGTGGAGTGCACCGGGCACCAGGGCAGCCAGTGTGACACGGAGCCAAAGCACAGCCAGTCCCCCCCTGTGAAGCACCAGAATTTGGACAGTGCCTGACAGGATAGGGGGAAGACTCCAGCTGGCAAAGCCGCTCACAAGGGTCCCGGGGGGAGTGTCGACTCAGCTGTGACTCCTCCCAAGGTGGGGAAGGGGCAGAAGAAAGCGCCAAAGTCTTGGAAGAGCAGCACGGCGGAGAAGGCCGCCATCATCCCTGCTGCCCAGAAGGCCACCTCCAGCCTGATCGTCACTGGCCAGGACGCCACCGCCAGAGTCAGTGCCCAGGAGGGCAGTCCCATCGTCACTGTCATGAGACCACCGCCAGAGTCAGTGCCCAGAAGGGCAGTCCCATTGTCAGTGGTCATGAGACCACTGCCAGAGTCAGTGCCCAGGAGGGCAGTCCCATCGTCACTGGTCAGGAGACCACCGCCAGATTCAGTGCCCAGGAGGGCCCCGGCAGCCACAGCCCCACTGGGCAATAAGGGACTGCCATGGCAAACGCCGCTGCACAGGTCAGAGACAGCAAAGTCAAGCACCGCTGAACAGGGCAAGCACCGCTGAACAGGGCAAAGACCGCCATGGCAAGCACCGCTGAACAGGGCAAGCACCGCTGAATAGGTCAGAAACTGCAAAGTCAAGCAGCACTGAACAGGGCAAAGATCGCCATGGCAAGCACCGCTGAACAGGGAAAGCACCGCTGAACAGGGCAAAGACCGCCATGGCAAGCACTGCTGAACAGGGCAAGCACCGCTGAACAGGTCAGAAACTGCAAAGTCAAGCACCGCTGAACAGGGCAAAGACCGCCATGCAAGCACCGCTGAGCAGGGCAAGCACCACTGAACAGGGCAAAGACCGCCATGGCAAGCACCGCTGAACAGGGAAAGCACCGCCAAGTCAAGCACCGGTAGCCCATGTGCGGCAGGGGCAGTGACGGAACTGGGACCGTCACGGGGAGAGTGATGCACTCTGGGCACCAGTCCCCCTCCAGAACCAGTGGAGAACAGCATCCACTACCTCAGTCCTTAACAGGATGAAACACTCTGGGCACCAGTCCCCCTCCAGAACCAGTGGAGAACAGCATCCACTACCTCAGTCCTTAACAGGATGAAGCACTCTGGGCACCAGTCCCCCTCCAGAACCAGTGGAGAGATCCATCAACTACCTCTGTCCTTAACAGGATGAAGCACTCTGGGCACCAGTCCCCCTCCAGAACCAGTGGAGACTGTCATCCACTTGAGAGACTTTGGCTTTGCACTCCCCAGGATGGTACAGTGGGCAAACCAGCCACTGAAAAGACTTGTGAGACTGTGGCTTTGCACTCCCCAGGATGGTACAGTGGGCAAACCACCCACTGAAAAGACTTGTGAGACTGTGGCTTTGCACTCCCCAGGATAAAGCAGTGGGCAAACCACCCACTAAAAAAGACTTGTGAGACTGTGGCTTTGCACTCCCCAGGATGGTACAGTGGGCAAACCACCCACTGTAGAGACTTGAGAGGCTGTGGCTTTGCACTCCCCAGGATGGTACAGTGGGCAACCCACCCACTGTAGAGACTTGAGAGACTGTGGCTTTGCACTCCCCAGGATGGTACAGTGGGCAAACCACCCACTGAAAAGACTTGTGAGACTGTGGCTTTGCACTCCCCAGGATGGTACAGTGGGCAAACCACCCACTGTAGAGACTTGAGAGACTGTGGCTTTGCACTCCCCAGGATGGTAAAGTGGGCAACCCACCCACTGTAGAGACTTGAGAGACTGTGGCTTTGCACTCCCCAGGATACATCAATTGCCATGGAGCCCCGTCGTGGATCTGGCGTGGTGCTGTCTTCCGGCTGAGGTGCCCCCCCTTCCCCCTGAGGTGCCTGTTGTATTTCGATCTGATGCCCCAGCAGTGTTCTCTGAGTTTCCGGTCAGGTATCTGATGTGGGCCTCGCCCATGCATTTTGGGTCCAGTCGTCCACGGACATTGAATGGTGCATACCTGCACTACTAAGCGTGATGTATATTTTGTTGACTGTGTATATATATCTGTATATATTAGCTTACTGTATTTTGATACATTACAATGGTTGAACTCATTTTCTTTTGTCTTTGCATTCTTCCTGTGGGGTTGGGGGTTGATACTGTGATGTTTGGATATGCATTGGTGTGTGTGTTGTAGTGGGTGAGGGTCGGGGTGGGGGTGTTGCGTGTGTGTGTCCCTGACTTTTACCTCCCTTCTCCCCTATGTCATAGGTGCAGTACTCACCGTTGTCATCGGCGCCGGCATTGCTGATGATCGTAGAGGAGCAGGAAGACTATCGCAGGGAGTATTTGGAGTTCCGGTTCCATGGTGCCCTCGTTCTTCGTGGAGTGTGTAGAGGTGAGCGTTTTCCCATTGCAATGGCTGTTTCCGCAGTGTTTTTATCCACGGTAAATCCGCCCCGGAAAAGGTGGCAGATTGGTAGGTTGTGATACTGTGGGTGGTACTTTGTCTCCCTCCTGTCTGTTGGCGGTGACCGCCGCGCTGCTTGTCTGTACCGCTGTGGCGGTTGGAGTGTTAAAGTGGCTGTCTTTGTTGGCAGTTTCCGCCACAGTCATAATTCCCTTTTTTTTTTCGCCGGCCTGTTTGCGGTCTTACCGCAGCTTTAACACTGTCCGCCAGGGTTGTAATGACCCCCAAAGTCTTTGCCATTTGTACAGCAAAATCTTTAAGCATAAGATTGACACAGTGTCATCCTCGCCAAGCTGTAAAATGACAAAAGCCATTTACCACCCCAGGCACAGTATTACAGCTTTGGACTGGTCAAATACCGTCCAAGCCAATGTTAAAATGTTTTGCTATGTTAAAAGCTCTGCCTTGGTATTTTTATGCTATTACATACCTGTGTTTTGCTTTAATTATGGGTTAATCTTCCTACACTGTTGCCTATTTAATTACACACTTTTCACTTTGTAAGTACATTTCTTTTCACCTAAATGCACATTTCATTTTGTCCCCCAATATAATCTGTTTTTTCTTTGTGGCACTTTTATGATCAGGCATTTCCTGATTTGTTTTTTCATATTAGTGTAGTATGTCTTTTCAGCAAAGTGTTTTTTTGTTTATCATTCCCCACCACTAGCTCAACCATTAGGTTGCCTATTTTCACTCTCTTATGCTGTTCAAGGACTTTCCAGCCCTCTGTCGAACCAGAGGCAATGCAGCTTCCCAGGTTCTCTACTGTTTATACTATGTATTCTTCAACCCTCCCTCTGACCCCATCTAGTGCTCCTTCCCTTCTCCCCTGCCCCTCGCTGTTTTGCCTAAAAAGGAACTGCTACGAAGAACTGCCATGACATGGGCAATGTTGAATGCGTCACAGTGCTACCTCCACCTGCCCTCCATTCAACACCCCTACCTGACTGACAAAGCCAATATCTTGCCCATAGGTTCTCCACTTCATTACACAGGGGTAAAAGACATTGTCAATGACAATGTCAATATCTCTTTGATTGCCGAGACCAATTGGCTTTGCCAATGCTTGCTTATGTGAGGCATGGGTGGGGAAAACTTCATCCTGCCCCCATAACCATTAAAAATTCGATATGGCCCTAGGGGACCAGCAATGTACTGCTACTGTGAAACTATATAAAAACAAGTGTTTGCACTAAGCATTATTTATAATTTGATGTTTTTTATTTTTTTCCTTCTTGATATCACTATTCCTGGAGGTCCACCATCTCAGTAGGAGATAGCAGCCTGCATCAACAGATGGACGCCATCCAGAGGGAATATAGCTGGCTGGTGGCTAAGGAAAAGAACTAGGCAGCTTCCATTGCCCAGGGCCCAAAAAACCCCAGCCAGCTGCCAGCACCTTGATCCCGACAGCAAAATCCCCAGTGGCACTGTCAAACCACCACTGGTGCCACCTATCCTACTCAGACCACTTCCAGCACTGCATGCTTAGGCGTTTGGCGCTGCTGTGTCAGGAGTTGGTAAGCCTTTGCGGGTAGTTTAGAAGCCTCCAATTCCACATCCAAGAAGCCTTCAGATACCCTTCATTGTGGGTGGAGAGGGTGTTTACTTTTGTTGTTATGAAAAATGAAAGGGAAATCATTCTTTTACTTTATGCCTGAAATAATTTCTTTACACTGCTACCTTTTAGCACAGCCTGTTTATTAATCTGCTTATCAAAATGTTTATCAGTTAGTTATATTATACCCTTGTCCTAATACCTTCTGTGACTACCATTTGGGTAGTATATGATTGCCTCTGGCCATATTGCCTACAACAACGTAGATAAACAATATTCTTCATTAGAACAGAGGTTAGTTAAAAACTAAACTAGTTTATTTCACTCCATAGGTCTCTTACCTGCATAGGAAAAGTGATGTCTGCCACCTTTCTGTGCCTCCAAAAAGCATACTGCAGGGTTTCCCAAGGTACCTTCTTAATGCTGGTGGTAATAGTAGCAGGCTTGCATGGTAACAGGGAAGTCATGTGAGGATTCACTCCCATCTAAGTGAACTCCAACTGTAGGATTAATGAGAAGGATAATCCATCATAAGCAAATGGATTAAGAGAAAACACAGAGTTAGTGGGTTATTTATTTATATTGCAGCTTTACAAAGACCAGACTAACATCTTGACACAAAGACATGATACTATCACAAAAACTAGCAATAGTAACTTCTTCGGAGCAATGGGGAGGTAGCCTTTCATTAAACTAAACTTATAAAATTCTTGAGTCAGAAGTGGACTGTGAGTCAGGAGTGGACAAGGCTAAGCCTTTACGTAACACAAGGGCTGAATGATGTTTACGATTAATGTATGTTGTATATCTAAATTATGGATCCTTTTTATGCATGGGTTGGTAAGTGGGGCTGGTGTGGCCTATTGCTTAAGTGATAGAAGATCCCACAGTGAGTTGGTGTGGCTTTTACCACATCCACTCCACCAAGTATGTGATCCACTTATGGTGTACATTATTTAAGTCACAGCTCAATAAATCACACAGCCTGGGAGAAGAGAGTTAGGAGTTTGATGAATGGATAGAAAAGGGGATATGAGGAAAGATGTGACAAAGAGAAACACTACAAACATAACTACAATATTGATCAGGGTAATATCTTCTGGCATGCCTCTGATTCAGCTAGGGTCCAATCCATGTCCAGATCATCAGTTGGGGCTTGAGAAGATGGTGGAGTACCCTTCCTTTCTCTTGCTAGATATCTGGAAGCCAGTGATTCTAAAAGAGGTGGTTCTTGCTCAACAGGAATATCAACCTCCTGTTTAGCTCCTACTTCAGGAAGATTTACTATTGCTGGCTGTGCATGTTGTCCACTTTGCTCCGTTTTCTGCAACGACTGGGTGCCCCTTTGCAAAAGAGACAAATCCAATGCAACGTCACTGCTCGTTGGTATCGCATGATTGCAGTGGCTGCCTCACTGACAGACATGTGCTTTGGTTGTGGTGGTGCTGTTGATGTGGGAGTGCTGCTCCCACCTGGCACCACGGGGTCCGGTTCGACAGACGCAACTTTCTTAAAAAACAGTTGTGGTTGGCACTCCAGTGGTGGAAAGTTGCCTCGTCTCAATGGACACTTTCCTGGCAGCACCTCTCTATGGGGACATTGACTACCTTCACAAAATGAAATAGCCGCAGGCCACATAGTCAAACAATAAAAGCAAGCAAGGAGGCATGGCCACTACAAAGAACACATTCAGGCCTATGGCAAAAGCACACTAGCTGTCTACACAAAATGGTCACCATCTACATGGTCAACCAACAACAGCAAGCAAGAAGGCATGGCCACAATAGTGAACGCATGCAGGCCTACAGGAAAAGCACACTGGCTGGCAACACAAAATGGCCACCAGCCATATGGTCAACCAGAAACAGCAAGCAAGGAGGCATGGCCCCAACAAAGAATATGTGCAGGCCTATGGCAAAAGCACACTGGCTGGTTACACAGAATGGCTGCTAGCCACATAGTCAACCAATAACAGCAAACAAGAAGGCATGGACACCACAAAGGACAAATGCAAGCATAAGGCAAAAGCACACTCACTGCCTGCACACAAAATGGCAGCGGGCCAGATGGTCAACCAAGAACAGCAAGCAAGGAAGCATGGATAACAAAGAACATATGCAAACCTATGGCAAAAGCACTCTGTCTGCCTTCACAAATTGAAATGGCCACTGGCCACACAGTTAAACAACAAAACCAAGCAAGGAGGCATGTTCACAACAAAGAACAAATGCAGGCCTATTGCAAAAGCAAACAAGCTGACTACACAAAACAGCCACCAGCCGCATGGCCAACCAACAACAGCAAGCAAGGAGGCATGGCCACAGCAGTGAACACATGCAGGCCAACAGCAAAAGCACACGGTCTGTCTACACAAAACGACCACCAGCCACATGGGCAAACAAAAACAGCAAGCAATGAGGCATGGCTTCAACAAAGAATACATGCAGGCCTATGGCAACAGCACACTAACTGCCTACACAAGAGAGCCACCAGCCACATGATCAAACAACAGCAGCAAGCAAGGAGGCATGGCCACAACAAAGAACATATGCAGGCCTATGGCAAAAGCATGCTGACAGGAGGCACAAAATGGATGCCAGCCACATGGTCAACTGACAACAGCAAGCAAGGACCCATGGCGAACAAAGAACACATGCAGGTCTTGGCAAAAGCTCACTGGCTGGCTACATAAAATGGCCACCGGCCACATGGTTAACCAACAACAGCAAGTAAGGAGGCCTGGGCACAACAAAAAACACATGCAGGCCTTTGGAAAAAAGCATACTGGCTGACTACACAAAATTATGGCAGGCTATGTGGTCAAACAACAAGCAAGGAGGCATGGAAAAGAAAGAGCATATTCAAGCCAATGGACACTGATTACACAAAAAAGCCCTTGGCCACATGGAATGGAGAACAAAGACAAATGGTGGCCTATGGCAAACACACTCACATACAGACACTGCCCAGACAAAGGAGGCATCGTAGCACTACCAATAACTCAGCAATGCAAAAGATTAAAATTAACTGAGCTATACAACTTTTACAACAACACACATCCTCTCAAGGCTTTAAATATTACCTCACCTATACACTTTATGCAGAAAAAAAACATGAAAAAACCCTCACATTTTTAATTTAATCCAATGCTTCCCCTGCCCAAAATAATATTTTAAAACAACATATACCACAGAAGCATTTCTTTCATGCACTCCTGACTAGTATTGGGCTTCCTTGTTGGGTGGCCCATTGTCAGACTAGGTTAAATAGTAAAATAAATGAATATTGCAAATGTAATGACCATTGAGAAAATGTTCTGAGCTATGTAACATTTTTCCTTTACAAAAGATTAAAAGTTAAATGTAAACTAGCCCCTTACTGAAACTCCAGGCCACCCACCACAATCACAATCAAATTTAAAAATTGACTAAAAGTACAAATAAGTACTGGTGCATGCCCTCTATTAAACAAACAACACCCTTGCACCAGAGAATTTGAACTTACTTATGATATCACAAAAATAAAGTCTAAAATACAATCGTCTATGCAGCAGACAAAAAGAGTGATTGTTCAACCTCGAATTCCAAGTGAAAAGAGCCCTGGAGATAAGCAAAGCCGTGGTAGGAGCCTGCTGGGCAGGAACAGAACATTGGAGTCTCTGGGGCACCTACTCTTTGTTTAAAATAAAAAAAGGCTTCTCACTCTAAAAAAACAATGTGAATAGTCCATCGGAGAAAAATATCATGAATCTGCTTAAGGTACAGCTGCAGTAGCTCACACTCACCATTGTCATGAATATGGAGTCTGAAGATGCAGTTGCGGGCAGAAGTCACTCTAGCCAAATCTTGGAATCAAAATTCCACCATGCATCGGATGGCAGACTTTAGTGGGAAGTCCGCATTACAAACGTAGCGTGGAGTTCCTGAATTCCGTCAACTCTGCCAGCGGAGTAAATTTCTCCACCCAGACCTAATTTTTCATGCAATAGTCTGACATGAAAATAAAAGGAAAGGCCTTCTATGAATTATTTATAATCTCACACAAATATGCAGAAAATTAAGTTATTATTTGCTAATAAATGTATTTTTGCATGGTAGAGTACTGTGGCTGGTATTGTTTCATTTCACTTGTTCAAAGTTTAATAAATAGAATGCTACTTCCTAAGTTCTAGTGTGGAATTTTTTTTTATGTTATCAACACAGCCCATCAGGCTAATACCAAGCAATTGATACCTAAGGTAGCAAGTAGGATTTAGTCAAATCACTATGTCATACTTAAAAACTTGATTCTTCTTCTTCTTAGGATGATGATGATGATGAATTATCATAATAATAATAATAATAATAATGATAAAAATAGTAGCAATAATAATAATGATAATAATAATAATAATTATTATAGTTATTATCATTATTATTATCATTATTATTGTTATCATTATCATTAGTTGTAGTAGTGGTAGTAGTAATAGTAGTGGTAATAGCAGCATTATTATTGCCATTATTTTTATTGTATTGTTATTATGATAATTAATGCTTATAATACAATATTGATAATAATAGCATTCAAGCACTTATAATTAGCACACATTTGTTGTTAACACCTTTGGTGCCTGCATCTGGCAAAGGGAACACATGCACACCCTCCACGGTGCATCTGTCAGCCGTTGGCCAAAACCGGTGAGGGCTGATAGGGATCCTCCAGTCAAGCACCAAAGGATTTCTTAAAAAAAAAAAAAAAAGCTGGAGAGATGCAGCATTGTTTCTGCGCCTTTCCCAGCCCCCTCTTGCCCACCTGTGATGTCAGCACGTTGTCAGGGAATGTAACAATTATATCCTCCACTTCATCTCCTTCCAGGTTAAGTAGTACATTTTTAGCGTGCTCATCAGTCTGTTTCTTATATATAGTTTTTAAAAAAAAATTAAATCCTCTCCTTCACTTTTCCCATTTTGAGCAATAGTTTTCCGATCATTTATGTCAAAAGATAAAGGTCTCCTGAAATTTATACTAGAATCATTTTCTTCATCTTGAACATATATATCTTTTGTATGTGTGTTTGCTTTTGTACTTGTTGAACTTTCACCTTCTTCCAATAGTTTCCTCTTTTAAAAAAAAAAACCTTCTATTAATATTCCAAGCATTCCGTATATTTTCTTTAATAGTATTTAATGGTAACCAGTATTTTATTAATAATTGTGTTTCTTTGACTTTTTTGATATAGTTTAACCTTTTCCCTAACTTCAAAATGGCTTTCAGGCCTGTTTGTATGATGTCTGTTTAGCTGGCCTGATTCTACGATGGTTGCCGAGATTTGGAAGCTCTTGCGTTAGATTTTGTCTGTTTCCAAGATGGCTACTGAGTATGACTAATCTTGCAATCTTGCGAGATCCGTAACTGATTCTGTGCCGCGGACGTAATGGTTACGTCCTGTGGCACAGTGCTCCTGTGCAAAGGACGTAACTATTACGTCCTCGGCCTGGAGGGAGCACTAGCGATCCCTCCATGGGGTTCCACCCATCCGCCCCAACGCAGGGATGGAAGGGGAAGCCCATCCCCTTCCACTCCCACCCCCCTGTAATGACGTCAGCGTGTGATTGTGCGCTATCATTACACAGTGCTGGTCGCACTGGAAGCCATTTGCTTCCACTGCGCGATCGGAGAAACAGGTGAGTTTCTCCTCCGGTGGGTGGGGGATTGTAAACAAAGAGGCACCGGGGGAAAGAAAAGGGTTTCCTTTCCCCCGGTGTCTCTTTGAGCATTCCTGCTGCCCGATCGCATTGCCAGGGATTTTTTTGTGTGTTTATTGTGGCAATGTTTTCGTGTTAGGAAGCAGCCCCTTGGGCAAGGATCGCTCCCATTTGGGGGGCATGTTTGTGTGGCCATTTCTGCCCCCTTGGGGGCAGATCAGCCTAATATTTTTAGGCTGACCTGTCCACTAGGGGCGCAGAAAGCACTAGACGCCAGGGATTTTCTTTTTTTCATTATTTAGGCTGTGTTTTGTGTTGCAGAGCGGCCCCTTGGGCAAGGGTCGCTCCCATTTGGGGGTCATGTTTGTTGTGGACTTTTGCAGATCGGCCTAAAAATATTAGGCCGATCTGCCCACAAGGGGGGCAGAAATGGCCACACAAACATGCCCCCCAAATGGGAGCGACCCTTGCCCAAGGGGCCGCTCTGCAACACAAAACACAGCCTAAATAATGAAAAAAAGAAAATCCCTGGCGTCTAGTGCTTTCTGCGCCCCTAGTGGACAGGTCAGCCTAAAAATATTAGCCACAATAAACAAAAAAAAAAACCCTGGCAATGCGATCGGGTAGCAGGAATGCTCAAAGAGACACCAGTGGAAAGGAAAACCCTTTCCCTCCCCTGGTGCCTCTTTGTTTACAACCCCCCACCCACCGGAGGAGAAACTCACCTGTTTCTCCGATCGCGCACTGGAAGCAAATGGCTTCCAGTGCGACCGGCACTGTGTAATGATAGCGCACGATCAAGCGCCGACGTCATTACAGGGGGTTGGGAGTGGAAGGGGAAGGGCTTCCATTACGTCCGCGGCACAGAAGCGGTTAAGGATCTCGCAAGATTGCAAGATTAGTCATACTCAGTAGCCATCTTGGAAACAGACAAAATCTAACGCAAGAGCTTCCAAATCTCGGCAACCATCTTAGAATCAGGCCAGCTAAACAGACATCATACAAACAGGCCTGAAAGCCATTTTGAAGGGGGGCAGAAAGCACTAGACGCCAGGGATTTTCTTTTTATTCTTTATTTCTGCAGTGTTTTGTGTTGGGGGGCATGTTTGTTGTGCCCATTTCTGCCCCCTTTGGGGAAAGATCGGCCTATTATTTTTAGGCTGATCTGCCCCCAAGGGGGGCAGAAACCACTAGAACAGCAGGGATTTTTTTTATATGTTTATTTATGTGGGGGGCATCCCCTTGGGCAAGGGACGCCCCCCAAGGGGGGCATTGAACTGTTGGCCTATTTATTTTAGAAGCCACTTAGACAACAGGGATAGTGTGTGTTAGTGGATGGGGGGCTGGCCACTGGGGCAGGTGTACCAAGGCCATTCCTGCCCCCCCCCTGGGGGCAAATGGGCCTTTTTTTTAGGCCCATTGTTCCCAAGGGGGCAGTAGCCACTTAGGCACCCGGGATAGTGAGTGTGCGTTTTTTTTGTTTGTTTGGGGGTGGCCCCTTGGGCAAGGGTTGCTCCCCGTGGGGACACACTACTAAAGGTATTTTCTGCCCTCCTTGGGGCAGATAGGCCTATTCTTTAGTAGGCCCATCTGCCCCTATGGCAGAATCCACTTAGGCACCAATTTCTAAATGCTTGATGGTGGGATGTTTGTCAACTGACGAAGTATTTGCATTTGTGATAAAAAAATGTCCTCCTTTTTGTTCTAGTTCAAAGCTTTTGCTTTATTTGCTGTGGCTTCTTGCGGTTTTGGCAGTGGTTGACCTGCGGTTTGCATAGTTGCATGTTTTAGGTAATTAAAAACAATTTACTCCAAAGGAGTATTGTTGCCATGCATGAATGACATGTTTGTAGGTGGTGTACTAAATGCAGGTTTGTGTGAAATTGTCCTTAGATTTGTGCACATTGATATTTGTGTTGTCTTATTTCTAATTTGCTTTTCTTTCTTTCTTTTTAGTGGGATATCATCGGTGATTGCTGTGTCTGTGCAGAGTAGTTGCTGGTGATTCAAGCTTTTTCAGGCAAGTGAGCAATACAGTTTTTGAGTTTATAACTCTCACTAATAAAGCTACAGTTTATTACTTATCTACCACAGTGCTGGTTGTTGGTGGTGCATTTGTCCAGTTAATTTACGTAGGAAGGATCATGGCTAGCCGTAAGATGACCGCTCAGCAGGTGGTTGGTATGCTTTTCGAGTCATTGTCTGATCATGATTATGAGACAGACTCTGCATCTGAGGCAGAGGAGGAAGTGAGAGATTCTGGCAGTGAAGTTTCTGCCGGAGAGGAATCTTCTGATGAGGAAGCCACACTCAGTGCCGATGAAGGGCCTGTTTTAGAAGAGGACACTGATGTGCCATTAGTGCAGCAACCTGGGGATGAAAGGATTCCCGTTAGAACACCTGAACTCTGGGTTGCCCCAAACATGGAGCAGCCTGAGTTGCCTGCCTTCAGTGGTCTCCCGGGGTGTAGAGTCAATACAGAGAACTTTTTGCCTGTCAATTTCTTTGAGTTATTTGTGGATGTTTTTGGAGGAGATTGTTGAGCAGACTAATTTGTAGGCGGAGCAGTATTTGAGTGACAACGCTGCTAGACTTAGGCCACACGCTAGAGCTACCCAGTGGATTCCCACAAATTTGGAGGAGATTAAAAGGTTTTTGGGTTTGACTCTTTTGATGGGGTTGATAAGGAAGCCGTCACGGGCTTCTTATTGGTCAACTAGTCCCTTGATGACAACAGCTATATTTTCTGCAACCATGAGTCGTAATCGGTATTTGCTTTTCTTAGGATACTGCATTTTATTGACAATGCATTAGCCTTGCCATGAAATTACCCTGATTCTGACCGCCTTTTGAAGATTAGGCCAGTCCTTGATCATTTTGTTGATCGGTTTTCAGAGATCTATGTTCCAGGCAAAGAAATAGCTGTGGATGAGTCTTTGGTCCTCTTCAAGGGTCGTTTGGTTTTTAGGCAGTACATTCCTAGCAAGAGGGCACGATGTGGAATTAAATTGTATATGCTGTCTGAAAGTAGTACAGGATATGTGTAATTTCCATGTCTACACTGGTAGGGATTCCAGTATTGACCCCCCTGGTTGTCTTCCCACTTTTGGGGTTGCTGAGAAAATTGTGTGGGAACTTGGTAGACGACTGTTCAACAAAGGTCACCATTTGTATGTAGATAACTTCTACACTGGAGTGCAGTTGTTCAAGGAATTGTTTAGAGTGGACACTGTTGCTATTGGCACAATTCGTTGTAACCGGAAAGGCTATCCAAGGGAGCTTGTCTGTAAAAAACTTGAAAGGGGACAGTGTAGTGCCTTGCGGAATGATGAGCTGCTAGCTTTGAAATTTTCAGACATGTGGGATGTCTACATGCTAAGTACCATCCATGATGAGAGTACTTCCCCCGTGACTGTTTGGGGCCAGGTTGCGGAAGTGCGCAAACCTGTGTGCATTTTAGATTATAATAAGCACATGGGAGGTGTAGATAGAGTTGATCAAAGGTTGGAACCTTATACTGCTATTCGTAAGTCTTACGTTTGGTATAAGGAGTTAGCAATTCACGTCTTCCACTTAGCAACTTTTAATGCTTTTATTGTGTTTAAGGATAGGTCTCCAGAGTCAAAGATGACATTTGTGAAATTTCAGGAGTCAGTGATAGAGAGCCTTATTGTGGTGGAACAGGCCAGAGTTCCTAGAGAAGCAGTGGTGGAGGATGTGGCTAGATTGAAAGATCGCCACTTTGCTGAGCACATTCCTCCCACACCCAAGAAAGACTTTCCAGCTAAGAAATGTAGAGTGTGTTTTCAAAGAGGAATCCGAAGGGAGACTCAAATGTACTGCCCAGATTGTCCTTCAAAGCCTGGGCTGTGTGTGGGTGGTTGTTTCAAGAATTACCACACCCAGAAGAATTACTGGGAACAACCATGAGTGTAAATTCATGTCTGTTTTGTATTTTCATGTGTTCAGTTTCATGGTTAGCATTTCTGTCTTGTACTTAGTTAGAGCTTTTGTGTTTTTAGTTTTGTAATTATTTCTAATTAGTTAGGGGTTTCTTTGTTTAAAAAAACAAAACAAAAGTGATGTTATTGTGTGTGGAGTGAGGCTTGGCTGAGGGTGTACATAGTGTACATATTGACTTGCTGTTGGCTACTGCATCACACTGCCAGCCAAACACCAGTCCACACACTCCCATCAGCTGGTGTGATTATTGTATCAGGCATGTGGGCGTATGTAAGTGATGGGCCCTTGAGTGGCGCTCTCTGTCAGTGCAAGTGTTGGAATGTGCTGGGCCCGTGGCTGGCGGCGTGAATGGTCTTGTGCATGTCATGTATGAAAGGTGTGTGAATGGACTGTAAAGCGGTTGGTGCCTTGCCGTGTCTTTACAGCTCACGAGCTGTGAGTCATTGGTTCCGTTTTTTGGCCTTTCAGTTATTAACAGTGCATTTAATTTTTGTGAAATCTCTTGTTAATAAAATTTGATCCACTGAACCATCACTCACCCTCGTGCCTAATCCAACCAGTATGTGTGGAAAAAATGACAAAACCTGCTCCGCTGTAATCAGGCGTCGCAGCACACCTGTGACACGCTAGGTGCCTCGGGTGGGACCCCGAAGATGAAGCATGCCACCAACTTAGTTGGTGGGTGAGGGGTCTTTTAAACATAATCTAAGTGCATTTCTTTTCACAATTTTAGTGTTTGAAACATCACATAAGTATGTGGACACACCAAAATTATCTATTGCAAAACTACTTGTGTTGGGGTGGCACCTATGGTTTTGGTCCCGGATGTGGCCTTCATCTAGGGAAACCTACCAAACCCAGACTCGTTTTAAAAATAGACATCCCAAGGAATCCAAGGAGGTGTGGCTTGCCTGGAACCCCCAACATTTTCTTACCCAGACTCCTCGGCAAACATCACAATTTGCATAAAAAATCTGATTTTCCTCACTTTTCTTTGTAGGATCACCACTGCGGCACAAATTTCCTACCACCCAGCGTTCCTCTCAGTCCCCCAAGTAAAAAGATACCTCACTTGCATGGGACCCCAAAGCAGAGTCAGCCTAAAAGATGTATAAAAGAAAAATATGTGCTTATCAACTCGCTGTGCTATCCCCTCAATCTCCACATGTTTTTGGCCTTTTTCTGTTGCAGGCACCTGGCCCACCCACACAAGTGAGGTACCATTTTTATCAGGAGGCTTGGGGGAACGCTGGGTGGAAGGAAATTTGTGGCTCCTCCCAGATTCCAAAACTTTCTGTCACCGAAATAAGAGGAAAAAGTGTTTTTTTTGGCAAATGTTGAGGTTTGCAAAGGATTCTGGGTAACAGAACCTGGTCAGAGCCCCACAAGTCACCCCATCTTGGATTCCCCTAGGTGTCTAGTTTTCAAAACTGCGCAGGTTTGCTAGGTTTCCCAAGGTGCCCGCTGAGCTAGGGGCCAAAATCCACAGGTAGGCACTTTGTCAAAAAACACCTCTATTTTCTGTGAAAAAATGTGATGTGTCCACGTTGTGTTTTGGGCCATTTCCTTTCGTGGTCGCTAGGCCTACCCACACAAGTGAGGTACCACTTTTATCTGCAGACTTGGGGGAACGCTGCGTGGAAGGAAATTTGTGGCTCCTCTCAGATTGCAGAACCTTCTGTCACCGAAAGTAGATGAAAAAGTGTTTTTTGGGCCAAATTTTGAGGTTTGCAAAGGATTCTGAGTAACAGAACCTGGTCAGAGCCCCACAAGTCACCCCATCTTAGATTCTCCTAGGTGTTTAGTTTTAAAAAATGTGCTGGTTTGCTAGGTTTACCCAGGTGCCGGGTGAGCTAGAGGCCAAAATCCACAGGTAGGCACTTTGTAAAAAACACCTCTGTTTTCTTTGTGAAAATGTGATGTGTCCACGTTGTGTTTTGGGGCATTTGCTGTCGCGGGTGCTAGGCCTATCCACACAAGTGAGGTACCATTTTTATTGGGAGACGTGGGGGAACACAGAATAGCAAAACAAGTGTTATTGCCCCTTGTCTTTCTCTAAATGTTTTCGTTCCAAATGGAAGACAGTGTGTAAAAAGGACGTCTATTTGAGAAATGCCTTGTAATTCACATGCTAGTATGGGCACCCCGGAATTCAGAGATGTGCTTCTCAACGCCTTATCTTGTGGCCATTTTGGAAATACCAAGGTTTTCTTGATAACAATTTTTCACTTTTTATATTTCAGCACATGAATTGCTGTATACCCGGTATAGAATAAAACCCATTGCAAGGTGCAGCTCATTTATTGGCTCTGGGTACCTAGTGTCCTTGATGAACCTACAAGCCCTATATATCCCCGCAACCAGAAGAGTCCAGCTGACGTAACAGTATATTGCTTTCAAAAATCTGACATCGCAGGAAAAGGTTACAGAGTAAAACGTGGAGAGAAATGGCTGTTTTTTTTTCACCTCAATTTCAATATTTTTTTATTTCAGCTGTTATTTTCTGTAGGAAACACTTACAGGATCTACACAAACGACCCCTTGCTGAATTCAGAATTATTTCTACTTTTCAGAAATGTTTAGCTTTCTGGGATCCAGCATTGGTTTCTCACCCATTGTGTTCACTAACTGGAACGAGGCTGAAAGCACAAAAAATAGTAAAAATGGGGTATGTCCCAGTAAAATGTCAAAATTGTATTGAAAAATTGGGTTTTCTAATTCAAGTCTGTCTGTCCTAAAAGCTGGGAAGATGGTGATCTTGCCACCGCAAACCCTTTGTTGATGCCATTTTCAGGTAAAAAACTACAAGCAGCCTTCTGCAGCACTTTTTTCTCATTTAAAAAAAACCCAAACTTTTCACTGTAACAAAATTTTTGCTGTATTTTGGCTAATTTCTTGGTCTCCTTCAGGGGAACCCACAAAGTCTGGGTACCTCTAGAATCCCTAGGATGTTGAAAAAAAAAGGACGCCTTGTACCAGGCCCCGGTATCCCTTATTAGTGTAGAGGGGTGTCTAGCAGCTTAGGCTGATAGAAAAGGTAGCTTAGCAGAGCAGCTTAGGCTGAACTAGGAGACGAGTGAAGCTCCTACAGTACCACTAGTGTCACTTGCACAATATCATAAGAAAACACAATACACAGATATACTAAAAATAAAGGTACTTTATTTCTATGACAATATGCCAAAGTATCTCAGTGAGTACCCTCAGTATGAGGATAGCAAATATACACAAGATATATGTATACAATAACAAATTATGCAGTAATAGCAATAGAAAACAGTGCAGACAATGTATAGTCACAATAGAATGCAAAGGGGTCACATAGGGATAGGGGCACCAAAAACCGTATACTCTAGAAGTGGAATGCGAACCACGAATGGACCCCAAACCTATGTGTCCTTGTAGAGGGTCGCTGGGACTGTAAGAAAACAGTGAGGGTTAGAAAAATAGCCCACCCCAAGACCCTGAAAAGTGGGTGCAAAGTGCACCTAAGTTCCCCAAAGAGCACAGAAGTCGTGATAGGGGAATTCTGCAGGAAAGACCAACACCAGCAATGCGACAATGATGGATTTCCAGACGAGAGTACCTGTGGAACAAGGGGACCAAGTCCAAAAGTCACGATCAAGTCGGGAGTGGGCAGATGCCCAGGAAATACCAGCTGTGGGTGCAAAGAAGCTGCCACTGGATGGTAGAAGCTGTGGATTCTGCAAGAACAACAAGGGCTAGAAACTTCCCCTTTGGAGGATGGATGTCCCACGTCGTGAAAAGTCGTGCAGAGGTGTTTCCGTGCAGAAAGACTGCCAACAAGCCTTGCTAGCTGCAAAGGTTGGGGTTAGGGTTTTTTGGATGCTGCTGTGGCCCAGGAGGGACCAGGATGTTGCCAATTGCATGAGGAGACAGAGGGGGCATCCAGCAAGATAAAGAGCCCACTCAGAAGCAAGCAGCACCCACAGAAGTGCCAGAACAGGCACTACAAAGTGGAGTAAACTGGAGCTCACCTGCAGTTACACAAAAGGGTCCCACGACGCCGGAGGACAACTCAGGAGGTTGTGCAATGCAGGTTAGAGTGCTGGGGACCCAGGCTTGGATGTGCACAAAGGAAATCCTGGAAGAGTGCACAGGAGCCGGAGTAGCTGCAAAACATGCGGTTCCCAGCAATGCAGTCTAGCGTGGGGAGGCAAGGACTTACCTCCACCAAACTTGGACTGAAGAGTCACTGGACTGTGGGAGTCACTTGGACAGAGTTGCTGAGTTCAAGGGACCTCGCTCGTCGTGCTGAGAGGAGACCCAGGGGACCGGTGATGCAGTTCTTTGGTGCCTGCGGTTGCAGGGGGAAGATTCCATCGACCCACAGGAGATTTCTTCGGAGCTTCTAGTGCAGAGAGGAGGCAGACTACCCCCATAGCATGCACCACCAGGAAAACAGTCGAGAAGGTGGCAGGATCAGCGTTACAAGGTCGCAGTAGTCGTCTTTGCTACTTTGTTGCAGTTTTGCAGGCTTCCAGCGCGGTCAGCAGTCGATTCCTTGGCAGAAGGTGAAGAGAGAGATGCAGAGGAACTCTGATGAGCTCTTGCATTCGTTATCTAAGGAATTCCCCAAAGCAGAGACCCTAAATAGCCAGAAAAGGAGGTTTGGCTACCTAGGAGAGAGGATAGGCTAGCAACACCTGAAGGAGCCTATCAGAAGGAGTCTCTGACGTCACCTGCTGGCACTGGCCACTCAGAGCAGTCCAGTGTGCCAGCAGCACCTCTGTTTCCAAGATGGCAGAGGTCTGGAGCACACTGGAGGAGCTCTGGGCACCTCCCAGGGGAGGTGAAGGTCAGGGGAGTGGTCACTCCCCTTTCCTTTGTCCAGTTTCGCGCCAGAGCAGGGCTGAAGGATCCCTGAACCGGTGCAGACTGGCTTATGCAAAGATGGGCACCATCTGTGCCCATCAAAGCATTTCCAGAGGCTGGGGGAGGCTACTCCTCCCAAGCCCTAACACCGTTTTTCCAAAGGGAGAGGGTGTAACACCCTCTCTCTGAGGAAGTCCTTTGTTCTGCCTTCCTGGGCCAGGCCTGGCTGGACCCCAGGAGGGCAGAAACCTGTCTGAGGGGTTGGCAGCAGCAGCAGCTGCAGTGAAACCCCGGGAAAGGTAGTTTGGCAGTACCCGGGTCTCAGCTAGAGACTCGGGGGATCATGGAATTGTCTCCCCAATGCCAGAATGGCATTGGGGTGACAATTCCATGATCTTAGACATGTTACATGGCCATGTTCGGAGTTACCATTGTGACGCTATACATATGTCGTGACATATGTATAGTGCACGCGTGTAATGGTGTCCCCGCACTCACAAAGTCCGGGGAATTTGCCCTGAACAATGTGGGAGCACCTTGGCTAGTGCCAGGGTGCCCACACACTAAGTAACTTAGCACCCAACCTTTACCAGCTAAAGGTTGGACATATAGGTGACTTATAAGTTACTTAAGTGCAGTGGTAAATGGCTGTGAAATAACGTGGACGTTATTTCACTCAGACTGCACTGGCAGGCCTGTGTAAGAATTGTCAGATCTCCCAATGGGTGGCACAAGAAATGCTGCAGCCCATAGGGATCTCCTGGAACCCCAATACCCTGGGTACCTCAGTACCATATACTAGGGAATTATAAGGGTGTTCCAGTATGCCAATGTAAATTGGTGAAATTGGTCACTAGCCTGTTAGTGACAATTTGGAAAGAAATGAGAGAGCATAACAACTGAGGTTCTGGATAGCAGAGCCTCAGTGAGACGGTTAGTCATAACACAGGTAACACATACAGGGCACACTTATGAGCACTGGGGCCCTGGCTGGCAGGGTCCCAGTGACACATACAACTAAAACAACATATATACAGTGAAATATGGGGGTAACATGCCAGGCAAGATGGTACTTTCCTACAGCGTGGGTAGCTTATGTGAACAAAAACTTATGAGGGCCTAAGCGCAAACTGCCCCAAATAGCCAAAAAAAGGCTCAGCACAGGAGGGGAAAAGGCCTGGCAGCGAAGGGGTTAATACACATGCTCCATTCTGCATTTGTATTGGGAGCTCAGCAAATGCTTGAAACTGTGTGCGGTTTCAGTTTATTTTATTAATGGCAATCGCAGTGGAGAATACACTGGTACAAAATTTTGTTTAAGCATGTTGTTGTTTGACACCCAATACAAGCTGATGCTAAAACACTTGACACTTGTTGTCTCCATAAAAATACGCTCTTACCACCATAGTAGTTCCCACATCGCAGGTTCAATCCGCACTCGTTGCCAATCTGTGCCAACACAAAGCCAGAGTTGCAATATCAAACATATGTACTGATGGCCTGAAGCAGCTTCTTCAGCTTTTATTCCACAGCTCTGCTCATCCAACAATGACCTTTATCAAAATAGTAACATTCAATATGTGATTATAACTACATTCCACAGGTTAAGACTAAGGTGGTCATTACAACCATGGCGGTCGGTGTTAAAGTGGTGGTAAAACCGCCAACAGGCCGGCACAAAAAAAAATGGAATCACGACCGTGGCGGAAACCGCTAACATAGACAGCCACTTTAACACTCCGACCACCATGGCTGTACAAACAAACACTGCGGCGGTAACCGCCAACAGACAGGCGGAAGACAATGTACCGCCCACAGTATTACAACAGGCCAATCCGCCACCTTTTCAGGGGCGGATTCACCGCAAACAAAAACACGCCGGAAACAGGAATTAGAAGGGAAAACGCTCACCTCTACACACCCCACGAGGAACCAGGATGCCATGGAACCGGAACTCCAAAGCCTCCCTGCCTTTGTCTTCCTGCTCCTCTACCAGGAGCACGAACGCCGGCGGCGACGGCCATGGTCAGTACTGCACCTATGACACAGGGGAGGGTAAAAAGAGAGTCACACACACACAACACCCCTACCCACTCCCCCATCCTCACCCACTACAACACACACACTAATACATATTGATACATTACAGTTACACCCCCACCCCCTGGAAGAATGCAAAGACAAAAGGAAATAATTTGAACATTTGTAATCTTTTAAAATCTAGTACTCAAAAATATATATACACTACAAACAACTATATACATCAAGAATACAAGTCCGGGTATTGCACCAGTAAAGTCCATGGACCACTGGGCCCAAAATGCATGGGTGAAGTCCACACTCAATAACTGATCAAAACGGAGAGAACACTGCAGGGGCATCAGATAGAAATACAATAGGCACCTCAGGGGGAAGGGAAGGGGGAGCAGCTCAGCCGGATGAGTGCACAATGCCAGATCCACAAAGGGGCTCCATGCCCACTGCTGTATCCTGGGAAGGGCAAAGCCACAGTCTCACAAGTCTTTTCAGTGGGTGGGTTGCCCACTGCTTTATCCTGGAGAGTGCAAAGCCACAGTCTCTCAAGAATTTCCAGTGGGTGGTTTGCCCACTGCTTTTGTCTGGGGCGTGCAAAGCCACAGTCTCTCAACAGTCTCCACTGGTTCTGGAGGTGGCTTTGTGCCCAGAGTACTTCATCCTGCCAAGGACAGAGGTAGTGGATGTCTTTCTCCACTGGTTCTGGAGAGTGCAAAGCCACAGTCTCACACGTCTTTTCAGTGGGTGGGTTGCCCATTGCTTTATCCTGGGTAGTGCAAAGCCACTGTCTCCCAAGTCTGTCCAGTGGGTGGTTTGCCCACTGCTTTATCCTGGGGAGTGCAAAGCCACAGTCTCACAAGTCTTTTCAGTGGGTGGGTTGCCCACAGCTTTATCCTGGGGAGTGTAAAGGCACAGTCTCACAAGTCTTTTCAGTGGGTGGTTTGCCCACTGCTTTATCCTGGGGAGTGCAAAGCCACAGTCTCTCAAGAATTTCCAGTGGGTGGTTTGCCCACTGCTTTTGTCTGGGGCGTGCAAAGCCACAGTCTCTCAACAGTCTCCACTGGTTCTGGAGGTGGCTTTGTGCCCAGAGTACTTCATCCTGCCAAGGACAGAGGTAGTGGATGTCTTTCTCCACTGGTTCTGAAGGGGGCTTTGTGCCCAGAGTGGTACAACCTGCTTGTGGCAGCCTCAGTAGCGTCAGAGCTTTCTGCGCTCATTGGCCTGCGGTGGTGGTGGCAGCGGTGTCCTTGGCAGCGGTGCTGGTGGCGGCCATGTCCTGTGAAGCGGTGCTGGTGGCGGCGTTGTCCTTAGCAGCGGTGCTGGTGGCGGCGGTGTCCTGTGAAGCGGTGCTGGTGGCGGCGGTGTCCTGTGAAGCGGTGCTGTGGCGGCGGTGTCCTTGGCAGCGGTGCTGGTGGCGGTCTTGTCCGCCGTGCAGGTTTGCGGCAACTTGCCTTTCTTTCTGTGCCCCTTCCCCACCTTGGATGGTGGTGCAGCTGTCTTCCCACTCCCAACTGTACTCCTGGGAGAGCCTTTAGTGCCAGATATGTTGCCTTTCTCCAGCCGGGCAGTGGCCAACTTTTTATGCTTCTGAGGTGGGGGACTGTCTGTGGTCTGGCTCCTTGGCACACTGGCTGCCCTGCTGCTTGGCGCACTCCAGAAGCCGGTTACTGCTGGCACCACCGTTCCCGGTGATGTGGTGGCTGAGGTGCTGGGTTGGCACCTGGAAAGGCGGGCCCTAGGAGACTGAAGGGGTGGGGGAGGTGTAAGGAAGATGTCAATATTAGACAGGTATAGCTTTTTAGACACACTGGGATGGGTAAATTCAGGGGGTTTGGGAGTGGAGGAAGAGGTAAGGGTTGTAGCAGATGTACGTTTGCTGACTTTGGGTGAAGGTGCATGGGCTGGAGGCTGTTGTGAGGTGGATGGCTGTTGGGTGGATGTGTGGCTGCGTTTGTGTAGTTTGGGAGGAGGGCTCACAGACACACTGGTAGAGGACACATGGGATGTGTGAATGGTAGTGGGGGTGGTGAGTGCACGTGAGCGGTGTGTGAAGGGCGTGCTGGTGATGGAGGTAGCGGCTGAAGATGTAGTGCATGCAGGTGTGAGTGGAGATGAGACAGGGAGGGAGGAGGAAGACGAAGAGGAGGGGGACACAGTAGAGGCAGTGGTGTTGGTATGTGTGCATGGGTATGATGCTTGTGTGAGTGCTTGTGGGATGTGTGGTGCTTATGTTTGCCAGAGCTTCCCTTGTGTGTTGAGGTGTGTGCATGTTGATTTGATGGCGTGCTTGGGATAGGCACACCATTATGCCATACTGGAGAAGTGTGGCACAATGGTTAGAGTGGCAGACCCTGATGCAGAGATCTGGTCTGGGACCAGGGTTCAATTCCCACCTCGGCGGGTGTTGGGCTCAATTCCCTTGGACTAGTTAATTGTCACCTCATTGCCTAATCTAATTAATGGGTCCCACTCTTTAACTCTGGGCAATAGCTTGCTTAATCACCACAATGTCCCTCACAGCGCTTGGATTCACCCTGGGGCTGTCCAGGAGTGGGTGCCTCACAGGGAAAAGCCAGGAGGGGTTCCACAGCGGTATGCGTACAGTGCCTTGAGACCCTAACAGTTGAGTAGTGCGCTATACAAGTGCAATGTTTTTACAGCTTTATAGGCCGAGGTACTGGGGTTTGGGCTGGGTGGAGGAAGTTGGAGGGGGGAGGCTGGACACAGGGACAATGGCTGCCATCAGTGCTGAGGCCAGAGTCTGAAAAGCTTGTTGTTGGGCTGCCGGACCAGAATGAATGCCCTCCAGGTATGCATTGGTCTGTTGCAACTGCCTCTCTACACCCTGGATGGCATTCAACATGGTAGACTGCCCAACAGTGAGGGATCTGAGGAGGTCAATAGACTCCTCACTGAGGGCAGCAGGGCTGACAGGGGCAGGGGCTGAGGTGCCTGGGGCGAAGGAAATGCCCACCCTCCTGGGTGAGCGGCCACGGGGCACACGCTGAGGGGCTGCTGGGAGGGCGGTGCTGGTAGGGGGGGTGGCGGCTGTACCTGTAGATGCGGGGGGCACAGAGGGGCCCGCCACCGCAAGGGTGCTCCCATCAGAGGAGGAGTCCGTGTCACTGGTCTCAGCTCCTGTCCCCGCCGTGGAGCTCCCGTCACCCTGCGTCCCACAGGTGGCTTCAGACTCCGTTGTATCGCTCTCCAGGGCCATGTGGGATGCAGCTCCCTCCTGCTCCGGTGCCACTGCTCCACCGCCTGATGATGCTAATGTACACAAGAACTGGGAGACACAAAAAGGAGGGGGGAAGACAGAAGAACTACAGACACAGAAGCCCCCTGCACTACGCTGTGCACCTTGAGTACCCTAATTAATCACAGGGACATGGGTTACAAGGCCTATGCCCGATTGCTGCACACATGGAAGTCACAGGAGCCTGACTAGGGGTAGTTGCCTCTGAACACAGGTATGGGGGGTGCCACATGGCCTGCCTTACGAAGGGACCTTGCCTACTAAACACGCCCTGGCCTAGGGGAACCCACAGCCCACCTCCCCCACTCAGACACCTCCAATGCACGCAGAATAAGCTGAATGAGAGTGTACTCACCCTCTTGTGGCTGCTGTGAGGCCCTCAAGCGCCCATCCAACTCCGGATACACCACCGCCAGGATCCGGAACATCAGGGGGGTCATGGTGCGAGAGGCACCCCTCCCATGTTGGGAGGCCATCCCCAGCTGGGCCTCTGCCGTCTTCTTGCTCCAGCGGCGAATGTTCTCCCATCTTTTCCGACAGTGGGTGCTCCGTCTGTGGTGGACACCCAGGGTCTGGACTTCCTTGGCGATGGCACGCCAAATATCCTTCTTCTGGTGGGCGCTGACCTACAGGAATAGTACAGGGGGAAAGGAGGAGAAATAACCATCCGCACCGTCACAGTCATTGGCCCACATCCCTACCCTTGCCATGACGCACATCCACTCACTGTCGTTTCATGCACGCCTCATTCTACCCCCCCTATCTTCCATCAACACCACTCCACAGAGGCGTTGCCCACACAGCATGCTCACAGTGTACTTACCTGTTTGTCTGAAGGACCGTAGAGTAGCGTGTACTGGAGGAGGACCCCATCCACTAGTTTCTGCAGCTCCTCCGTGCTGAAGGCAGGGGCCCTTTCCCCAGATACATGAACCATTGTCTCTTCCAGACCGAGGTCACAGCAGCACTTGCAGTGTAGGTCCTCTCCTGTTGAAGATCAGGTATCAAGTGAGTGAACAGAGAGAAAATGGCGGTCACATCCTCAGCGGTGCGTACCGTCACTGCCGGCGTACACCGTCATTGGCTCCTGGGACCCATAGGGCCCAATGTTAACCAATGCAGGATTGCGCTGCAATCTTTGACCGCCTACCGCGATGGTGTACAATGCCAGCGTAGTTATCTCATATCCCCTTGTCCCACATTACATGTAAGGCAGCCACCATTTCAGGGGGCCACATGGCATTAATTTTAAATGCGTCACACATATCTAGGCCTTGCATACAGGCTAAGACAGGCACATAGCGGATTTAAAAATGTGTGGAATAAAGTTGTGTTTTCGTACCTCAGTGTTGGCTGACTCTCTGCTCGCTGTTCTCCTCCATAGAGCACGTCCGCTGGGGCAGGTGAGGAGATGGCGGCCTCATCCGGTGTACAGATCGCTGGTGGAACTGTCGACAATGGAAGAGCGACATGTAATTGTCACTTACAGACTGGACCGTGCCACAATCCAGGAACTTTGTGCCCAGTTGGAGCCAGTCCTGATGTCAGCTATCCGCCATCCCACAGGAATCCCCCCTCTAGTGCAGGTCCTGTCAGTACTCCATTTCCTGGAAAGTGGGTCTTTTCAAACGACAGTGGCCACAGCATCAGGGATGTCCCAGCCTATGTTCTCCAACATTTTGTCCTGAGTGTTGTCTGCCCTGCTGAAACACATGCGCTGATATATTGTTTTCCCTCAGGTGGAGTATTTGCCTACAGTTAAAGGTGACTTCTATGCCCTGGAACATATCCCAAACATCATTGGTGCCATTGATGGGACACATGTGGCCTTGGTCCCCCCCGCAGGAGTGAACAGGTGTACAGAAACCGGAAGAGTTATCATTCTATGAATGTGCAAATGGTGTGTTTGGCCGACAAGTACATCTCCCATGTGAATGCCAAGTTTCCTGGCTCAGTGCATGACGCTTACATTCTGAGGAATAGCAGCATCCCTTATGTGATGGGGCAACTCCAGATGCACCGTGTGTGGCTATTAGGTGAGGACATGGACCCTATACAGTGTGACTAGGTGTTTCGGTCCGGGGATATCCCTAAGAGTTAGTGTGTGTCTAACAGTTGTCCCTCAACATTTGCAGGTGACTCTGGTTACCCCAATCTGTCATGGCTACTGACTCCAGTGAGGAATTCCAGGACAAGGGCTGAGGAACGCTACAATGAGGCCCATGGGCGAACTAGGAGGGTTATAGAGATGACCTTCGGCCTCCTGAAGGCAAGGTTCAGGTGCCTCCATCTGACAGGTGGTTTCCTATTCTACTCACCAAAGAAGGTGTGCCAGATCATCGTTGCCTGCTTTAGGCTTCACAACTTGGCTTTGCAACAACAGGTGCCTTTTCTGCAGGAGGACGGTCCAGATGGAGGTCTTGTGGCAGCTGTGGAGCCTGTGGACAGTGAAGATGAGGAAGCAGAAGAAGAGAATATCGACAACAGAAACACAGTGATTCATCAATACTTCCAGTGAGACACAGGTAAGGAGACATCACTGCCTGCTACATCTGATAAAATTGTTCGACCTCTCATCTGTCTGTCACTTTCACCCAGTGTATGGACCCTGAGTTGTCACTTTCCCTTTCAATTTCACACATGTGGGTCCCACTGTGTGACATCTAAATAGTGGAGGGGGTTGTAAAATGGTCAGGGGGTGATGGTGGAGGAATGTCCATGGCAGAGTCCAGTCCATTAGTCTCACAGGTGCATTGTCCAAAGGGGCATAGGAAGTGGAGCTGGGGCAGTTTAAGGATGGACAGGGTGACAATGTGGGACAGAAGGATGACAATCAGGGTGGTCTCATTTTTGGTGGGGGTCTTGGCATTGTTCTCTGTCTTTGTTCTGCATCTCAGGGACTGCTTGTGGGGTGGTTCTCCATCTGCAGGGGGTGGGGTGCTGGTGCCATGGTCCTGTGGTGGTATCTCCTGTCCACTAGTGCCGGCGGAGGTGGTGGGCAGTTCATCATCCAGGCTAGTGTCAGGGGCCCCTTGTTGTGCCACAGTGTCCCTCCTGGTGTTGACGAGTTCCTTCAGCACCCCTACAATGGTGCCCAGGGTGGTATTGATGGATTTGACTTCCTCCCTGAACCCCAAATACTGTTCCTTCTGCAGCCGCTGGGTCTCCTGAAACTTGGCCAGTACCTTTGCCATTGTCTCCTGGGAATGGTGGTAGGCTCCCATGATGTTGGAGAGGGCCTCGTGAAGAGTGGGTTCCCTGGGCCTGTCCTCCCCATGTCGCACAGCAGCCCTCCCATATCCCCTGTGTTCCTGTGCCTCTGTCCCCTGAACGGTGTACCCACTGCCACTGCCCCCAGGTCCCTGGTGTTGTTGGGATGGTGGGTTAGCCTGGGTTCCCTGTAGTGGTGGACACACTGCTGCTTGACGTGTCCTGGGGACAGAGGTATGGGCCCGCTGGGTGGGTGCTGTGCTGGCGTTTCCAGAGGGGGGAGGCTCTGTTGTGGCTTGTGCCAGTGTGAGGGGAACTGACTGTCCCGAGGTCCCAGATGGGCCGGGCTGGTCATCTAGATCCAGTTGGACAGAGCTGCTGTCATCACTGTGGGCCTCTTCTGTGGGTGGAGTGGACATGTCTGGAACCTCCTGTCTGGTAACATTGGGTAGGGGTCCTTCAGGGGTGTAAAGGCATGATTATTGCATCTGTGTGTGCCATGGTGTGCAATGGGTAGGTGACCGTGTACTCCAGTGCTTGCATTCCTGTGTAGGACGTTGTGTGCTAATTGTTTAGGGGTCTGTGTGGGTTTGTGTAGTGGCCATGCATTGGTGATGGGTGTCCATGCTTTGTTGTTACATGCAGGGCTTGGTGTTGAGATGTGTGGTTTGTGATAGTGGGACATATGTGAGGAGTTGGAGTGATGGGGTGAGGGCGAGGGTGGGGGTATGTGATAGCATGCAGGTAGGGTGGGGGATGAAGTAGTTAAAGATTTGACTTATCAGAGTCCATTCCTCCAGCTACTCCTGCGAGGCTCTTAGGATGCAGTGTAGCCAAGACCTGCTCCTCCCAAGTTGTTAGTTGTGGGGGAGGAGGTGGGGGTCCGCCGCCAGTCCTCTGAAATGCAATCTGGTGTCTTGAGACCACAGAACGTTCCTACCACCGTAGGTCATTCCACCTCTTCCTGATGTCATCCCGTGTTCTTGGGTGCTGTCCCACTGCGTTGACCCTGTCCACGATTCTGCCCCATAGCTCCATCTTCCTAGCTATGGTGGTGTGCTGCACCTGTGATCAGAATAGCTGTGGCTCTACCCGGATGATTTCCTCCACCATGACCCTGAGCTCCTCATCAGAAAACCTGGGGTGTCTTTGCGGTGCCATGGGGTGGTGTGGGTGATGTGTGGGGTGGTGTGTGTTGTGATGTGTGGGGTGATGTTTAGGGGTGTGTGGTGTTTTGTGCATGGATGTTGTTTGAGTGATGGTGTTGAGTGCCTGTGGATGCTAGTTTGTAGATGGTGGTGTCTCTCTCTGGCCTTCAGTCGCAATTGTGGTCGCAAGGGTTTGTGGGTGATGTGGGTGTGTGTTTTATATTGGATTGGATGTGTGGGAGTGGTGTGTGTATGTGTATCAGGTGTGTGTATTTGTAATTGTCCAATGTGGTAGTGTTTTGGATGTGTGTGTGTATTTTGAGCGTGGCGGTGTGTATCGCCAATGGAATACCGTGGTTGAAAGACCACCGCGTGGATTTGTGGGTTGTGATAGTGTGGGCGTATTCCTGTTGGCGTGACGGTGGAGGTTTTGTTATCGGCAGTTTATCACTGACCTTTGGTGTGGCGGACTTGTGTTGGTATTTGGATTTTGGCGGATTCCAGGCTGTGAGTCGTAATAGCTGTGGCAGAATTCCGCAGCCGCGGCGGTGTGTTGGCGGTCTTCTGTACGACGGTAAGCAGCATTTACCGCCAATGTTGTAATGACCCCCTAAATATCATAGTCCATATTATAAATTAAATCACTACAATGTCACAGCTCCCCACTAGAATCTTGATGATCTTGATCACAAGCCGACCTCTTGTGGGCCCAAAATGTTTTTTTTTGTAGAAATGGATACTGTTCATTTATGTGTGTATATGTGTATATACCACATGCAGCATTTGCAGACAAATTATTGGAGAAAAAACTGTCCATGGTGGGGGTGTGAGCTATAGCTACCTTAGGGTGCAATCCATATATACACAACTTTCGGATCAATTCAGTGTCTTGTTCTCACCTTCTGAGCACTGCATCGTCTGCATTCATTTGGATATATAAGAAAATGTATATTGTCCTTATGCTAAGGATGTGAAAACATTCATCATGCATGGTATTGTGCCCCGTAACATTGGGAACGGTATATGTTAGTGACTGAGTTTTCACACTTTCAAAGCAAAAGTGGAAGCCCTTCATAACATTTGTTTGAATTATTACTTCAGGAAACATGAGCAGTTTTCCCCAGCATGTTTGCCTTAGTATTAACAGTAGATATTCTCTCTCAGTTCGAGAAATGAGGCCTCAGAAGGCATACTCGGACACCCCCAACATGGTTGGATTTAACTGAAGGCGCATGAAAGACACATTTTCTTGAACTTCAAGTAGCGAGGGACAAAAGGCGTTACTATAGATTCACTGGCAATTAAATAGGAATAGTCAGGAATCTGATGAGGATAGAGCCATGAATGTGTAAGAAAAGTTTAGCATAGATGTGCTTTCACAGAGATATTGCATAGGTGGAAGGTAGATAGTAAAGGTAGTATATGCTATTACTTCATCTTTACCTACGGATTCAAAACCATTGGCATCGCACCCACCCTGATACTGAATTACTCTCTCACTTAATTAAGCAGATAACTCCAAACCATGCAGAACAGCAGGCAGTATCCTTCATCAACACCCCAGCACTCACACACCCGATGCCTGAATCAGCTTCACTGACTTCCAATGCACAGCTCTTTTCAAACTCCATAAACACACATACAAAGTCATGCACAGCACTGGTCTAGCATACCTCAATACAGCCTACGATTTCAGAAATCTTCTAGACACCTTTGCTCAGTATAGGCATCACCAGACATAGGAGAACTGACTTCTGCTAATTGACTCTAAAAGGGCAGAACTTGCCTCTATACGTTTGCGCAGTCTTTAATATCACTGCAGTCCTCACAAAGCTGAACATTTGGCTCTTTGACAAGGTTATTCCATGGCTTACCCCTAACTGCTCTTGCATCAGTAACAGGATACCCTCTCAGGAGAATGCGTTTCACAGACAAATCATACCACTGCTCAAACCCTGCACCAAACACTATACGTATTGGTAAAATGTTTGTCCTGCTTGCCATGTCCATCCTCTGTCAAAATTGAGTAGATGTTCAGTTTGCTGTATGATAAGTACATTACAGTAACAGCACTGCACATAATCGTGGATGGGACATATGCTAAGTTCTCACACACTACCAAGTGTGTCAAAGCTTCTGTTCTTCATAGTTTATGACGTTTTCTTTAGGGAACTTCAACAGTATTCCCCAGCATGTTTTCCGCAGTTTCAAATGAAGATATAGTCACTCAGTTTGAGGAATGATGCCCCACAGGCATACTTGGACACCCCCAACTTGCATCCAAAAACTGTAAGGAGCTGAATGTACCACAGTGAGTGTGCTAAAGATGCATGTAAGACATGTCTTCCTGAGCCTCAGGTGGCTATCATCGAATCCATTGGTAAAGGTTCAGTAGGCATGCATCAGTAATATTCAGAATGAAAGCGGTTACTTGGCAGGTATAAAAATGTAGTCAAACTCATTCTGTCCTGTGGCTTATGAATGTGATGAGCCCTTGCATGTTAGTGGTATGTCAAGAGTCCAGTGACCTTTGCTCCACCAATCTTGCACAGACACCAAACATCTGTTGAAGTCACAGCGGAGGTTGTTCTTTCTCCTACCTCACCGACAAGTGCTGAAATGGCCTTCTCCTCCACCTCTGGACATCACCCTTGCAGACATAATTAAGGAAGAGACTAGACCTAGCTTTTAGAATGACCCCTGCAACCTAGCGCTTGGATACCCTTACTGGTGATTAGTAGCTCTATACAAATCATCTTTTGATTGTTTTTGATTGATGTGAGTTCACTGATCTGTTGGATTGGGCCCGTGGCCCACAATATGAAAGTCTTGTGTGTGGTGCCTGAATGGTGTGTGAATGGACCCTAAAGTGGTTGGTGCCTTGATGTGGATTTATAGCTCACCCTCAGAAGTCTTGATTTCAGTATTGTAATAGTTTGATAAATCGTTGTGCTTTGAAGTTAGCATTTCTGGAGGTGCTAAAACCAACCAGTATAACTGCTGGTTTAACTTAAAAAAATTAGTGCCAGATTTATGTGTGTTGTGGCAAGGATAGACTGTTGCAATGGAAACAGAGTACTTTTCCCATGAAGATAATGGTCTGACTGCCTGATATATATTTGGACGAAGCATTGGTGTAACCGTGGGGAAGACTACTCCATCTGTGGCATAGTTGCATCCCTCCCATGTCCCGACTGAGTAAGGGTCAGCTGCAACTGACCTCTGGGTCCGCCCACCTACTTTAGATGAACAGACATACAGGTCAGTTTTCACTGCCCTTCATCACCTGGCAAGCCACAGTGGTAAGGGGCAGCAATAACTGTCTAATGCCCCGCTTGCCATGAGAGATAACTCCAATGGGAAGAGGGGCATTTTTGTTTTCAGAAAGAAAATCTGACTTCAGGATTTTCTTTTTAAGAACAAACAAAAATGATGGGCGGCTCTATCATGCAGATGGAGTAGTGCATCAAATGTAAATAGGAATTGATAGGACCTGCAATTTCAGCGACTCCTGTAAATATAATTTTTAATCAACCATCTTGAATGTTTCTAAATTTGACGACTGTAGTAGTCTCAGCATTGCAGATGGTAATTCCTCCACCAGGGTGTTGGAGTCCTCTTTATCAGCCAAAATGTAAAGATAGCCCTTACCAAGAAATCCTTGTTTTTTCCATTGTAGGTAGCTGTGGATTTGGGGCCTTAGCTCAGCCGGTATCTAGGCAAACCTGCACATTTTTTAAAGCTAAACAGCCAGGGGAGTCCAGGAGTGCATGACTTGTGTGGCTCTCACAGGTAATATTCCCCAGAAACACTTGCAAACACCAACCTTTGATAAGAAACACACACTTTCATCACATTTCTGTGATGGAAAGGCAAGAAATCTGGAGGGAGCCACAAGTTACCTACTACCCTCAGTTCCCACATGTCTCTCAATAAACATGCTGCCCCACTTGTGTGGCTGGGCCTAGTACCTGCTACAGGAACAGCTCAAACCCACGTCAACAGGAGCCTTTGCCAGGGGACTCCCATTGACCTTGGCTTGATCCATTCTGTCATGAGCAGTAGGTCTAGCTACATAAGTGAGGTACCATTTTTATCAGGAGTCTTGGGGGAATGCCAGATTGAAGGAAGTTTGTGGTTCCCCAGAGATTCAAGAACTTTCCATCACAGAAATGTGAGGAAGATATGTTTTGCAGTCAAGGTTTGGGGTGTGTAGGGGATTCTGGGTCACAAACCTTGTAAAGACCATGCATGTCAGGGCACCATGGATACTCTTAAGTGTCAGCTGAGCCAGGGTCCAAAATCTACAGCTACCCACACTGGAAAAAATGGTACATTTTCAGTAAAAACATGTGAAGCATCCATGTTGCATTTTGGGCCATTTTTTACTGCGGACATTTGGCCTACCCACACAAGTGAGATACAATTTTTATTGAGAGACTTGAAGGAATGCTGGGAGGGAAGATTTTTTGGCTTCCTGATGATTCCATTACTTTCCATCAGAGAGCGTGAGGAAACTATATTTGTTTAGCCATGCTTGAGGTTTGGAAGGAATTCTGGGTCAAAAAACCTGGTGAGAAAATTGCAAGGCAGCCCACTCAGGATACCACTAGATGTCTACTTTAAAAAAAATGTACAGGGTTGGTAGGTTTCCCTAGGTGCCAGCTGACCTGGGGGTCTAAAATCTACAGCTATCCACATTGTAAAAAAGAGTCTATTTTCAGTCAAAAATGTGATGCTTCCATGTTGTGTTCTGGGGCATTTCTTGTGGTGAGCACTAGACCTAGCCACACAACTGAGGTACCATTTTAATCAGGAGCCTTGCAGGAATGTTGGGTGAAGGGAGTTTGTGGCTCCCTGCAGATTCTAGAACTTTTCGTAACAGCATGTAAGGAAAATGAGTTTTTTTTTTTCAAACTGAGAGGTTTGCAAGGAATTCTGTGTCACAAAACCCAGTGAGAGCCATGCAAGTTAGTCCACCCTAAATATCCTAGGTGTAATGTACAGTGTGGCTAGATTTTTCTAGGTGCCAGCTGAGCTAGTCTCCAAAATCTATGGATACCCATATTGTAGAAAAAGTGTCAGTTTTCAGTGGAAAAATGTGATGCGTCCATGTTGTGTTTTGGGCAGTTTCCTGCCACGGGCTACTTGGGGAAATGATGAGTGGATAGAATTTTATAACTCCTCACAGATTCCATAAGATTACATCACAGAAATGTGACGAAAATGTGTTTTTTAGTCAACGGTGGCAAGGGATTCTTGGTCAAAACTCCTAGAGAAAGCCATGCAAGGCAGCCCACCCTGGATACCCTAGATGTCTAGTTTTCAAAAAGATACAGTTTGGCTTGGATTGTAAGTACTATTTTGAATTTATTCATTGAAAATTTGTAACTCAACCTCTTCACTTTGGATGTTTGTCATCTGGTCTTAATTTATTGATAATATATTTTTCTAACCTGGTATGGAGTCTTTTTGTGTTTTTTCACTCTGTTACTGTATGAATTATTGCACAAACTCTTTACACATTGCCTTTTAACTTAAGTCAGCCTGCTCTGTGCCAGGCTACATGAGGTTGAGCACAGGATAATTTAGGTTGTGTTGTGACTTACCCTGGTAAGGATTGAGGTCCCTACTTGGACTTGGCTTATACCTGTGCCAACTAGAGACACTGGAGATCAGTAGTTAGAATAGGACTTGTGCGGTTAGAATAGGACTAGCAATAGCTAGGTGTACACTACTGATCCACATTTATGATCATTTCAAATTTTCCTTCGGAATTTTTTCCTGCTTTTCATTTTTGATACATCCTATACATCATGGCTGGTTGTGCATGTGGAGCAATGGAGTTTGAGTTGGCCAAGATGGAGTTTTAGCAGTTAACCAGTTGAAAATCTTCTCCAAGGTGATGGGGGTACCTGCCCGAGGAGCCATCAAGAAGGTGGAGTTTCAATTGGCGCTGAGAGCATTGGCAGAGGCCCGCTCCCAAGAGAATGATGAGTTTGAGGAGCCTGGGAGCGACACTTCCAAGGAGCTACCTGCAGCAGTCGAGGGGGACACCTCTGGATTTGCGCTCCCTGCGAGAGCAGGAAGCAGTGTCTCCAATCATGTCCTGCCACCAGAATATAGAGCATTCCAGCTGCAGTTGGCAACATTGAAAATGGAGACTAAGGAGAGGCAGGCCGAGGCTGAAAGAGCATTAGCTGAGAAGAAAATGTTGCTGGCTCATGAACTGAGACTAAAAGAGCCAGAACCCAAGGCCAGGCAGGAGGATTCCAGCATTGATGGTGGCAGCATACATGCAATACCTGATGGAGATAAAAAAGTTCATATACCTAAGGATTTGGTACCCAATTATGTGACGGAAGATGACTGATAAGTAGTTTTCTGCTCATGAGATTGCGCTGAAGGTTCACAGGGTCCCTGAGGAGCACCGTCGGGGTGGAAACATAAGAATACACTTGGGAGGGACACCCTTCTTTCATTAGGGGTTGAGGACCAGACCAAGTACACTGCCAAGAAAGCTATTTTGATTGCCAAGTTTGGACTTACCCCTGAGAAGTATCGCCAAAGATTTAGGGACAGTCAGGAAGCTCCCCAACCAATTTCATTGATTACTCCAATAAGGCAGTGAATGGCTGGGTGAGGGGCAGCAAAGGTAATGATTATGTTGGGTTGTACAGTTTAATCATGAGAGAGAACATGTTCAGTATCTGTTTTACAGAGTTCCACCAGCATCTAGTTGACAGTAAGCTGACCTGGCTGATCCCAGAAAGGTTGCTGAGGAGGCGTACCTCTGGGCTAGCAGCAGTGTGCCCAAAAAGGTATCTGGGGGGACACTCACAAAGGTGGTCAGGGATCCCAAAAGAAGAAAGAGGGGGGAAAAAAACTTTTAAACAGGGAGTTCTCAAAAGGCCCCCAAAATAATTCTCAAAGGAGTAGTGGATAACCAGTTGCAGTCAGATTCTAAGACGAAAGGGTTTAGTTGACAATAAGACAGGGACATTTGTACACCAATTAGTATCATCACTCTAAGGGCGAGTCCAAATGTTCCAAGAGGGCACAGCCTCCCACCAGTGGGTAGACAGCCTGGATTGTGGAGTGCAGCACTTGGGGAGAAAGTAGTCCCAGCTATTTTTTGGGAACAGATAGAGGTAAACCTAGTGTCCCAGGGAATAGAGAAATTGTGCCAACGTTCACATGCCTGCAAATACTTTTAAGTATAGGCAGTGGGTCACCATTAAAGGGCAACCGCTGGAGGCTCTGTGAGACACAGGTGCCAGCATGACAACTGTCTCTGACAATCGTGAGAGACATCTACCAGTGGCCCTGGTTTCCTCTGAGTGGGGAGTCTCAGGTTCTAAGAAAGTTGCAAACCCTGCCATGCCTGTAGATTGTCTGTTAGGCAATGATCTGGAGCACACTACCTAGAGGGAGGTAAAGCTTAGGTCTCACTTGGAGATGATGGGATTGCCTAAGTGGGTCTGCATGACCACTCAAGCCATGGCTGCCCAGAAAGGGAGTCAAAGGAAGTCTGAAGCTTGAAACAATGGCCAGACAGCTGCCAAAGAGAGGGGCAAGAGGTGCGGGAAACTGGTCCCTGTAGTTTCCGCAGTGAAGGTTGATGGGATCCCTGAAGAAGAGGACCCCAAGCCAACCGGGGAAGACATTTCCGCTCTAGGTGAAATACTTGAACTTGCCAGCTGGCAGGTTGAGGGTGGGCCCACCAGGGAGTAATCTGCCAAGTGCAGAATGAGTGTCCCACTGTAAAGGTCTTCAGACACCAGGCCTTCTCCCCTGCAGCAGGTAAAGCATCTGGGGATCACCTAATCTACTGGGATAATGATTTGCTTTACAGTGAGCCTAAGGTTCCCGGTGCTGGGGGCGTGGCTTGGCCTTCAAGCAAAATCGCTGCCACACAGTGAGGCTCTGCTAGGCATCGGGCCTTTTATATTAATTTATCCTGCTGGGGCGATGTGAATGAGCCGAACTTCAGCCCTGGGGCCCCTTGAGGACTGGTGAGCTGATGGAGGACGTCTGCAGCTGGCATTATCCTGTTGGGGCCGCTGCTGGCAGCCTCTGCCTGCCAGGATGGGTCTCTGCCTAGGCGCGGCCTACGGCTCTTGGACGCATCGGGGGGGCACTCTCGGTGTTGCTGGCAGGCCTTTGGGGGCACGGCGCTACTGCGGCTGTGGTGCCTGAAGATTGGAGGGAGCACTGAGCTCTCTCCTTTTGGGACCGGATTGGTGGCTGACACGGGCCACGGTTTCTTGTTTTGCCAGCGCGCAGGGGAGTCCCACAGTTTGGGCCTGCCGGATTGCCTGAACTGCCGGAGTCGGGCCCGCCCTGGCCTTTGGTGGGACTGTTGGTGCTCCTGGATCGGCGGGGCCGGCTCTATTGGAAGCGCGCTGGTCTGGCTGACTTTGGACTGAGTGCCTGTCAGGTGCTTTACTGCGTGGCAGGTGGTTGAGGTGAGCGGCGGGTGGGCCGCCCTTGCGGATCTAGAGTCTGGCGGGCTTGAGGCCGCGGGGGTCCTCCCTTGGGCCAGATTGCAGAGTGCGATTTTCGCCGGCTGGGTCGAGCCGGGGAGACGGACTGCAGCCTGGGGAAATGGTGCACGCTGCCAAACATTACTTACCCCTGGCTGCTGACATTCTATAGGTGACTGCGCGGCCTTATTGTGTGCGGTGACTGAGCAGGAGCCCACCCGGTTTGTGGAGCTTGGTGGCTCTGAGGAGCTGGCCCATTATTAGCTTTTTCTGAGTTGACGAGGTGGTGAGCTGCTTGGAAGAACACAGAGTTGATCGGTGGAGGTATCTGGAGAGCCTGAGGTGGGCCTGGTGGCCTAGACAGTTGACTTATGCTGCTTCTGGGTACCTGGAGCTGCCTTGCATGTGGCCTCCTCCTGACCGGATGCCTTTTTCATGGTGAAGCAGAGCTTGTGCTTTATCTGCGCTCTGTTGGCAGTCTGATCATGGGCAAGTCAAAGCAGAAACAGGCCAAGCTCACTTTTGCCGTCGGGAAAAAGAGGGGTGGTACCTCTGCTCCTCCACTTGGTGAAGTGCCTGCGGAAGAAGGAGCCTCGGAGACCTCAATTAAGGCTATGTTCCTTGACCTTAAAAGCAGCCTTGCAGGCATTGATGTTAAGCTGGACCATCTGACGGCGCAGCTAGACTGAATTAAAGCCAGGGTGGACGATCACAATTCTCAGCGTAACCATTTGAAAGCGCACACCTTGGAGCTGGGGGATCAGCGTGCTGGCGATCAGGAGCAAATGCTCCAAATGGAGCCGGTGCTTGAAGTTATACGGCATAAAAATGAAGGCTTGGAGGCTCGGTTGCTCCACAACAATATGCGCATAGTGGGTCTCCTAGAATCTGCAGATATGGGCAGAATGGAAGACTTTGTGGAGGCAATGTTGACAGAGCTCTTTCCCGGAGAACTTTTCCGGATGCTGGTGGTGGAGCTGGCGCATAGGTCTCTGGGCCCTCGACCCCCGCCTGGCACGCCGCCGCGTCCCATCATTGCACATCTACTGAACTACCAGGATAGACACACTGTCCAGGGAGCGGAGACCAGTGGTCTACAAGAACACTGAGTTAAATATTTTTCCGGATTATACTCCCACTGTGCAGGTTGCACGCTGAGAGTTTCTGCCAGTTAAACGCACCCTGAGCCAAACTGACGGAAAATTCTCCCTCAACTACCCAGCAAAATTGAAGGTGCACCATGGTGGTAAACTCTTCTTTTTCACAGACTCAAAGCTTGTGGCTAATTTTGCCAGGATGGTGCCTGGGAAGTCGGCGGCGGCACTCCCGAGTGCTCCTGGCCTGAACACGCAGACTTAAGTGATACTGACTAGAAAGGGAAGGGGTGTAGCTACCTGGGGCTCCTCACCTTTCTTGATAATTGCTGGGCGTCACTGCGTTGTGGTGCTGCCCTATTGATCGCCCCATTGTTTTTGCTTCTGGATGGCCCTTTGCCCTCCTCCCCCTGTCTCGATTGGAGTGGCGGTAGGGTTGGCGCAGCCCTCGCTCCTTGGATGAGTCCTGTTTATTTGATGTATTTAAAAAAAGGGATTACTGATGTTCTGGGGGGTGGGCTATCTGCTTAGACCCGGCTGGGGGGTCTGCGTGGGTGGGGGGTGGGCATGTTTTTGTTCTGGATTTCTATTTGCTTCCTATTTCCTTTCTTTTCCCCTCTATTTTCTTATGGGGCTGCCTGGCAGGGTGGGGCACTGTGGCTGTGCTATGTTTTTGCTGGATTGAGCTATGGCGAAGGGGGGTGAGACCTTTGTCAGATGTCTCACTTGGAATGTGCGTGGCTTGAATGATGACCGCAAGGTGCGCCTTATGTCAGCTTATGTTAAGCGCCAGGCAATAGATATATGTATGTTGCAGGAGACCCATTTAGTGGCCGATACGCAGCGTTGACTAAAGGCTGGCTTGATTGGCGAATGTTATAGTGCAGTTTTCTCGAGTTACGCTTGTGGAGTGGCGATTCTGATCCATAGGGGTTTGCAGAGGGGCACTCAGAAGGTTATTACAGATCCAAATGACCGTTATGTTTTGATGCGTGGCATGCTGCTGGACAGAGCTTGTAGGCTTGTCTTGGGTTACGGCCTGAATACAGACGACCCTGAATTCTTCCAGGAGGTGTGGCGTTTGTTTGATTTGCTGGGCAGCGGTACAGTGATCTGGGGTGGCGACTTTAATGTTGTTCTGGATCCTGCGATGGACCATGAAAGCCAGGCCAGGGTGCAACATGTTTCTGCTGCTAGGGCTTTGTCGTCAGTTATGGTGGAGGGAGCCTTGGTGGACATATGGCGGGCTAAACATGCGACTGTTCGGGAGGGCACATGCATCAATCACACCCAGAACAGTTGGTCCTGCATCAACCGCTGGCTTGGCTCCAGGGACATGGAGCTCTGGGCGCAGTCGGTGGAGCATATGGCGAGAACCTTGCAAGATCATTCGCCGGTCAAGTTGGTGCTGGCGGTGCTTGGTGGTCCTGGGCGTGCGGGTCTGTGGCGCTTCCCCCATGGGGCACTGAGAGATGATGTATTCCATGCGGAGGCCCGTGAGGCCATCATTCATTATTTTGCTGAGAACCGCAGCTCTGTGAGTTCAGCGGGCACCTTATGGGAGGCCTTTAAGGTAGTGATCTGTGGTGTCTGCCTTGCGAAGCAGCACGGTGTACTAAAGTTGTTGCGAAGGGAATTGGCTGACTTGGAGGACCGGATTGCGGCTCTTGAGCGATGTCTGGTGACGGACTGGTCAGGGACCACACTGGCTGCTTTGCGGGAGGATGTGTTGCGGTACGAGGAGGCCTCGCTTCGGGAAATCTGCTTTCTGGGGAACTATACCAGGGCGCGTTGGTATGGTGAAGGCGAGAGAGCTTGACGCATGCTGGCGCATATGTTGCGTAGACCCTGGGCCAGCAATTACATTACTGAGATTGACAGTGCGGAGGGTGCGCGGGTAGTGGGCACGGATGGCGTAGTGCGGGTGTTTACTGAATTCTTTGTGAATCTATATGATGAGCCTGCAGGGCTGGATATTAAAGCGGCTCAGGATTACTTCTCTGAGATCTCCTTACTCTGATTTGATGATGTGCACAGGGCTTATTTGGATGCCCCCTTCTCCGTCGAGGAGGTTTTGGCGGTGATTCGCAGTCTGCCTGGAGATAAGGCCCCTGGCTCGGATGGTCTGACTCCTGCGTTTTATAAGGAGTATGCTGATCTTTTGGCTCCTCATCTTCTGGAGGTTTATGCGGAGTCTATGGAGACTGGGGTTCTCCATACCTCTCTGGGCGAGGCTCTCATTGTTCCGATTCTAAAGCCGGGTAAGGATCTGCATTGCTGTGACTCATATCGCCCGCTCTCTATGACTAATATTGATAATAAAATCCTGGCTAAGATGATTGCAACACGGTTGCAGCCATTGCTTCCGAGGTTGGTACTGCCGGACCAGTCTGGGTTTGTGCCAGGTAGACCCACGTCTCATAACTTGCGAATGTATTTTGCCATTGCGAGTACGATCGATGCTGAGGAAGATGCTGCGGCGATGTTTCTGGATGCTACTAAGGCTTTTGACTCGCTAACATGGGAGTGTATGTTTGCGCTGTTCGCAAGAGTGGGCATGAGTGTGCGTTTTGTGCAATTGATCCGGCTGCTGTATTCAGAACCCACTGCTAGATTGCGGCTTAATGGAACTGTCTCGGACCCTTTCAAAATTGCTCAGGGGACCTGCAGGGGGTGCCCTCTCTCTCCGCTGCTATTTGCGGTCGCAATGGAACCACTCCTGGCGTATCTGAGGCAACATCATAATCAAAGGGGGCTGCCGTTTTGACAGCGCCCCATTTTGCTGTCCTTGTATGCTGATGATACCGTGCTGTATGTGCAATCGACTCACAGGTGATTGGTGGGCCTACTGCTGTTGCTTGCGAAACGCAGGGTTGCGATGTGCTGGGGTCATGGACGGGCTCTTCGTGGATCTGATTGGCTGCATGATGCCTCATTCTGCCATGAACAATTGACGGTTTTCTGGGAGCTGACCCCTGGGGGTGCCCGGCCGCGGGATATCTGGGAGCTGCTGCGTAACTATCTGGAATCCTTGCAATAGTGCTACTCGGACGTGTGCTGGTGGGCCACGTGTTTGATGGCCTGGATAGTGTTGACTTTGCATGCATCATGGCTGCTAGGTGTGACTTGGTTGCTGCCCTGCCCTTCCTTCCTTTCCCCCCGTTTTTATTTCTTTATACCTGTAGTTGTTTATGGATGTTCTTGGCCTATGGATGTGCATTATTGTTCTCCTTGTTTCCGGATTCTCAATCCTTAAATTCTCCCTTTTTAATGGAGAGGTCCTGGTTGAGCCGGCTGGATGACGAAGGGCTCGTGCCCTTACTACAACCAACTTTGGTGCAGGCGGCGCGGTTTGGGCCTTCCGCACGTTGATGTGGGACTTTATACTTTCTCAGTTCTGTATGCACTGTCCTAATGGGCTTTTTTGCTGCTTTGTTCTATGTTTTCGGCAAAATAATAAATAAATATAAAAATAAAATAAAAAGGTTCCTGGTGCTGGGTCAGCCCAAGTGTTGGTGGTTCCTCAATGCTGCCGGTCCTTCCTACTGGGTCTGGCTCATGACGCATAGACCAGCTGAAGCTCGTGGAGTTCTGCTACGCGGAAGTCATTGAAGTGCTGAAAAAAACTCTGCCACGCTCCACGGAGTTCTGTGAGCAGCAGAGTTTGCGTAAGTGGTGCTGTTTGCACTAATTTTCAGTGTCAGGAGTTTCTCTCACACCGTAAAATCAGTGAGAACGACATCAAGTGGAGCAACAGAAGGTGCTAACTTCTTTCCGCTGCTTAAGTAGATTTTCTACTCGAGTGGCAGCTTTCTCAAATCAAGCATTCAGAAATCTTGCTCACCAACGTACTGATTTCTCTTTTGCTCACAAACTTAACATTGGTGAACAGATCTCTGTGCAGAGCGTGGAGTGGGGAAAACTCAGCAAATTCCACAGGCGGAGCACAATTCTTCACCACCGACTACATACCCCTGGCAGGACATTTAGGACTAGACAAGATCTTTGCCTGGGTTGCCTCCTACTTTGAGCCCTATAATGTCAGCCTCAGAGGCATTCTGGATTTCCTGTCCCACTTGCCAGGTCAATGCAAAGTCAGGAAAAAAGCACAGATCTCCTCTGATCCCACTACCAGTCATTGTCACCCCCTTTGAAAGGGTGGCCATCAAAGTCATTGGATCCTTGGACCCTAAGACAGCCCCAGGCAACAGGTTTGTCGTGGTCTTGGTGGAACATGCCAATCACTAACCACGGTCAGTCCCTTGAAGTCAATGACTGTACTAGTAGTGCTAAGAGCTCTGATGGGAATCTTTCCCAATGTTGGGTTCCCAAAGAAGCAGTGTCACTAGCTTCATGTGAGCATACATTAAGTCCATGTGGGATGAAGGTGGTGTGACTTACAAGTTCACCACACCCTATCACTCCCAAACCAATAGTCTAGTTGAAAGATTCAACAAGACCTTGAAGGGTATGATTGTAGGCCTACCTGAGCCCATGAGGCATAAGTGGGATGTCCTATTCCCATACCTATGTCCTATAAGGGAGTAGGGTTCAGTCCCTTTGAACTCCTTTATGGACACCCTGTTAGGGGACCTCTTAGCCTTGTCAAAATGGGGTGGGAGAAAGCTACCCCCCCCCCAGGATGTGCTCAGATACATGCTGGACCTTCACAACCAGATGCACTGCTTCTGGAAAAAGGCTAAAAGTAACCTAGAGGCCAGCCAAAAAGTGATTAAACTTTGGTACGATGACAAGGCCATACTGGTAGAGTTTTAGTCTGGTCATAAGTTGTGGGCTGTGGAACCAGTAGAGCCTCGAGCTGTCCAGGACTGCTGGAGTGGCCCATATGAGATCAAAGACAGGGAGGGGGAGGCCACCTACCTGGTGGACCTCAGACCCCTTGGAACCTCCTAAGGGTGCTCCATGTGAACTGACTGAAACATCATTTTTAGAGGTCTGACGTGAGGATGCTCCTAGTGACAGATGAAGGAGGGAGTGAACCTCTCCCTGACCTCCTTTCTGTGCAGGATGGGATAGTGGACGGTGTCAACCTCTCTACCACCTTGAATCGAGAGCAGCAAGGTCACTGCTACCAGTTACAGGGACAGTTTGCCTCACGGTTCTCACTGACCCCTGTTCTCACACATCTGTGAGCCTGTGACATTGGCATGGGAGATAGTTCTCCTCGTTATAGGAAAATGTACAGGTCATCAGACATGATGCGACCCAGCATCTTTGAGGAAGTCTCCAAGATGAAGGCTTTAGGGGTGAATGAGCCCTCTAACAGTCCCTGGTCCAGCCCTTTGGTGTTGGTACCAAAGGCTGCCCCACTGGGTGCCAAACCAGAACTCTGGTTCTGTGTGGACTTCCAAGGCCTCAATTCTATCACTATGACTGACGCCCACCCTATCCCCAGAGCTGATGAGCTCATTGACGTGCTGGATCCAACGCTTGTCTCTGGAAGTGATGCACCGCTTGCACTTTGTGGGACAGATCGACACATCTAACCACACATGTCTCTGCTGCAACAACGAAAGATCATTTGTTCCCGGGGCCTGCATGGGTCCTGTAGCCGGCCTGTGCTCCATAGAGATCAGCCTGAACTTTGACTTTGACCCAGTCCAGCAAAACCTAAAGTAACCCCTGAGAGCGCTGTTGGATTCTAAGCACTATTCTGCATTGATTCCTCGAAAATTAATCTCAACTTCTACACATTGGATATTTGCATTCTGGTCTTAATTTATTCATAAAATCATAATCTTTTTTTTCTAACCTGGTGTGAAGTCAATCTTTTTGTAGTATCGGTGGAAAAATATGACACATTCATGTTGGGGTTTAGGCCATCTCCCGCTGTGGGCACTAAGCCTAGCCACACAAGTGAGGTGCCATTTTAATTCGGATACTTGAGGAAATTCCTCATTTATTGAAGAATGTGGCTTCCCACAGATTCCAGAACTTTCCATCACAAAATTGTGAAGAAAATGCTTTTTTAAGTAAAATTTTTAAGTTTGCAAGGAATTCTGAGTCAATAAACCTGGCAAGAGCCCCATAAATCAGCCCACCCTGGCTACCACTATGTCTACTTTTAAAAAATGTACAGGGTAGCTAGGTTTCTCTATGTGCCAGCTAAGCTAGGATCCAAAATCTACACCTCTCCACATTGAGAAAAAAGGGACACTTTTCAGTGAAATAAAGGGGTGCGTCTGTGTTTCATTTTGGATGTTCCATTTCGCAGGCATTAGGCCTAGCACACATGTGAGTTACTATATTTATTGGCAGACTTGGAGAAATGCCGGGTGGGTGGAAGGTTATGACTTACTACAGAATCCCGAACTTTGTGTCACAGAAATATGAGAAAATGTGTTTTTTAATCAAAACATAAGGTTTACAAGGAATTTTGGATATAAAAACTGGTGAGAGCCCTACAGGTCACCCCACGTTGGATACCCCTAGGTGGCTAGTTTTTTAAAATGTACAGGTTTGATAGTTTAACCTAAATGTCGGCAGAGCTAGTGTCCCCAGTGTGGGTACCCACATGCTCAGAGATGTACAAATAATCACTGCTCCTAAACTCCATATCTTGTACCCATTTCAGAAACACATAAGATTCCTTGATAAGCATTTTCAATCTACCTATTTTACTATATGAATTGATCTATACACGATAACCTGTGATAAACCATTGCAGCTCAGTTGTTGGCTCTGGGTACCTTTGGTTCTTGGAGAACCTGCAAACCCTATATATCACTACAACCAGAAAGGTCTAGCGGAAATAATGGTATATTGCTTTTGTAGGTTGGCTATGGCGAAAAAGGTTACACATGAAAATTTTGTCACAAATGGCTGTTTTCCTACTCATTTTAAATATTAGGGTTTGGGGGGGCATGGTTTAGGTTTTAGGGGCGGGGTGGGGACTCAGGGTATATTTAGTTTTTGGGGTGGGGGATGGGGTGATTAGAGTTTAGGGGGGTCAGGATTTAGGTTTAATGGGTGGGGTGGGGGGCTGGGGTGGAAGCATGCTGAGTCATGCATGCTGATTGGTAATGCCTTTAGCAGGAAAGCATTTACAACGGTAAAATCGTTGTAAGCGCATTTGTGGTAAAGGCATTAGTGCTTCGAACGAGGTCATTGTTCCCACCTCGTTGTTGAGCCACGGGTGGTTTAGGCACCCGTGGTTCCGACATATAACCATATTTATCTGCTTTCACCCGCAAAGTCATACCATTGTAGCCGGGGTAATTGAAAGGCTACCCTTCCTGGAGTGGTTGCGTATTATCCGACTCAACTAAAGCTGACTCAACTAAAGTGATTTTTGGTTTTTACATGCCTCTTCTAAAAATGACTTTCATGCCGTTTGCAAAGGCCTTTCAAGGACAATCCGCATCACACCTCTTCAATATTCAAGCATTGATGCCTACTGGTTTCTTACGGAGTTCCTTCAGTTCCTATGTATACAGTGCTAAAACTTCAAATATGTTCTAAAAGCTTCATGTGCTGACTCATGCCTGGTTCTTGTTCCTCCTGTGGCTGTGCATTAAATAAATGTCCTTGTCTCATGGCTTACAATGTATGTGAGTGGTGCGGTGGTTCTGTTTACCACTTAACTAAATGAAACAAGCCACATAGATTTTGGTTCTGGCACACCTTCAGTTTGATTGAAGAGAACACGCAGTGCGTGGCCTAGGGACTTGCAATGTTTCTTCTGCGCTGGGGTCATGTTTGGCTGGAAGGCAGATAAACCGGACCTCTCACAAAATGTAATCCCTTCGCTGCCAGGCCTTTTCACCCTGAGGTGCCAGACCTTTTTTTGACTATTTGGGGCAGTTTGCACCTAGGCCCTCATAACTTATTGTCCATATAAGCTAACCACACCAAATTTGCATCCTTTTTTTCCAACATGCTAAGGATTCAGAGGTATCCAGAGTTTGTGGGGTCCCCTGGAGGAGACCAAGAAATTAGCCAAAATACAGTGACATTTTTTTTTAAATGGTAAAAAAGGGCTGCAGAGAAAGCTTGTGTTTTTTCCCCTGAAAATGGCACCAACAAATGGTTTTGGTGCTACAATCACCATCCTCCAAGCTTTCCGGAACAGGCGGACTTGAATGAGAAAATCAAATCTTTCAGCACAATTTTGACATTTTACTGGGACATACCCCATTTTTCCTATTTTCTGTCAGGTAGTGACAGAAATGGGTGTAAAACCAAGGCTGGATCCCAGACAGCTAAACATTTCTGAAAAGTAGACAAAAATCTGAATTCAGCAATTGGTAATTTGTGTAGATCCTACAAGGTTTTCCTACAGAAAATACAGCTGAAATAAAAAAATATTGAAATTGAGGTGAAAAAAACAGCCATTTCTCTCCACGTTTTATTCTGTAACATTTCTCTGTGATGTCAGATTTCCAAAAGCAATATACCATTACGTCTGCTGGGGTCTTCTGGTTGCGGGGATGTATGGGGCTTGTAGGTTCATTAAGTACCCTAGATACCCAGAGCCAATAAAGGAGCTGCAACTTGAAATGGGTTTACATTCTATACCAGGTATACAGCAATTCATTTGGTGATATATAAACAGTGAAAAATAAGTATCAAGGAAACCTTTGTATTTCCAAAATGGGCACAAGATAAGGTATTGAGAAGCAGTGGTTATGTACACATCTTTGAATTTCGGGGTCACCATGCTAGCGTGTGAATTACAGGGCATTTCTCAAATGGACTTCTTTCTTACACACTGTCTTACATTTGGAAGGAAAGAATGTAGAGAAAGACAAGGGACAATAACACTTGTTCTACTATTCTGTGCTCCCCCCAAGTCTCCTTTGGGAATCACGGCAACAATGTTTATGCCAATTATTCCCTTGTATGATTTTCCCCATATATTAATAGTCTTTCAATTTTCAAATCTGTTTTCCTTCTGCCATGGTTCAATGCTAGGGACTTTGGGCAAATACAATGAAAGTTGCCTTCGAGCTTTTTTATTATAGTACTTCAGAATTTAATTTTCTCTGCCTCCACAACATGTGGTTTGTATCATAAATCTGATTGCAAAACATAATACTAAACATTACCTTTAAAATTGGTGCTTGCTTAGGCAACTGGAATGGTACACAGTAACATGCTTGATTCTGCAGCAGTTGTTACCGAAAAGTGACTATTAATACTGGGGAAACAGTTCCTAATATTAACACTGTACAAAGGAGTCCCACTATCATTGTATCTCAAAGTACTGGGAAATGTTGGTACTCTCTCATTAAAAGTATTGCAGCCCTGTTTAGAAGTTCTGGTACTTGCTCTTCCACATTAAAGAAGTACAGGCACTCAGTACCTGAGAGTTCCTGCCCATTTAAAGCACTGTATCGAACTCAGGCAACTGTTTAGGACAGTGCTGCCAAGTTATACATGGGGATACTAATTCAACACCTGTCACAGGAACTTAACACAGACTAAGGGACCTTAGGACCTATTTATAGATTTGAAGACCAGATACTTTGTCACAACATGGCAGATGTCCTGTCCTTGGTATTGCAAATGCTTTGCAACCTATTGCTCCTATGATATGGCAGACAGGATATACGCCATATTTTGACAAAATATCAGGTCTGAAATCTCTAAAGAAGGCCTTAAGTTGTGAAACATATGTTGGCTGTTTGATATTAGGACATGTTAGCTAGGACATTGTTTAATCAAACACTTGGACTACTGTATGTGCTGAGATTTTTTTCCAGGGATGAAATTGATCACTGAAGATTAACTGGAAGCTGGTAACTATCCCTGTGACTATATATTATGATGAAGTGCTACCCAAACATTGGTTTTGTATTGCTTTCAAACCATAATTGGTTGTGCATGAAAATGACCAAAAATCTGAATCCAGATGGGTTTCTGGAGACCATGGCTTGTGAAATGGAGCAATTCTTGTTGCTTCCTTTTGCCAATATTTCCCAAAAGTGCTTGCAGCCGTATCTCCATTGTACATCTCTTAACTGTGCACCTAGGTCTCTATCCCAAAACTCCAAGCAGGGCACTGAAGATTGCTGGCTTGGGATATAATATGTAGTTGGGTATGCTACGAGAAGGGACCTTCTGTTGTGCATATATATTCTAGTGCCTGGAGTGGCAAGGGTCCCCATAGAAATGTGGGGTATAAGCTCTTGAACACAAGCTTTAGCATATGCTGGAAAAATGAGCAAAACCATTAAGGTTGTTGGGATGATAATTTTATCCTGTCTCCAGCAAAATCAAAAACGTTCTAACATTCAATCTGGATTTAGGGAGGGGAAAAGTACTATTGATCAGGCCCTGAATGTATGTTTAATTACAAATACATTTATTGTTGCTAGGACTGGTAATATCCATTTTGGCATTCATGGGTCTCTCATCAGCATTTGATAACTTGAACAGAAATAAGTTAAGGCCTTTGATGAGCTCCTTAAGGATTGATTTTGATTTGGTTTCTTTCCTGGCTGATTTTCATTAGAATATGATTGCCTATGTTAGATATAGTAGGAATGGGGACTCCACAGAACTGTTTGAATTTAAATATGGTGTTAGGCAGGGATGCATTTTGGCTCCCTTTTCATTTACATAGTATATTATCTATTTGGATGGTAATTTACTATGCAATGGTAATCATCTACCATGAATGGGCAATGTATTTATACAATCCTTCTTTATGCAGATGATGTGGTTCTTCTTGCTAGGACAGCACTGGGCCTCTCACAATTACTGTATTCTTTTGTGAGCTTCATGGCCTCACTTGACTTGTTGACAAATCTGAGAAATTCTCATGTCATGGTTGTGGGTCCCAGATTTACCAAGACTTGATAACACACTACGGAGGGTGGAAATTTCTAAAGTCCCTTCCTTCCCTTACCTGGGGGTTCTATTTGACCAGAAAGGTTCTGGTTTCCTTTGGATTATTCCAAATGTTTAAATTTTAGGGGGAGATTGGGTACACTGTTTGATTTTGCTGCTTAGTTTGGGAGCAAACCGATCCAGACTCTATTAAATATGTAAGATGCCAAATGTGTGTCTGGGGTTCTGTATGTAAGTGATCTGTGGCGATATGTGGATCGTTCATCTCTTCAAGTGATACAGAATCTTTTTCCTAAACGTTTACTTGTTTTGTTCCATTGTATGTCAACTTTTATCTCCCAAGAGGAATTAGTCAAAAGATACATTGTTGACACAATTGTCCTTCAACCTCTGCTGAAATGGCTTTCGATCTGGACTCTGAAATCATGCAGGAGCTCTCAGGTAAGAGTACTGTGCTGAGGGAGTCCCCTGGAAATCACCCCCTCCCCCAGCACCATGGGGACCGTGGGGGCCTTTATTATGCCACTGTGTTAGGTCCTTGGGTGGCCGGAGTTGTTCAAAGCTCCTAATTCCATTAAAAAAAATTATCTTTCATGGACTAAGGATAAGTTTCTTCATTTTAGAAAGTCTAATAGGGATTACATTGAATTGAAGAAAGGGACTGTCTGGGTGTATGTTATTCTGAACACAGCTATGCATATTGAACCTTATTTGACTTTTGTAAATAATTGCTGTCATCGCTACCCTTCAATCAGATTTCACCTTGGTGTTATATACCATTTGTTAGTTGTCCCCCAAGGATGGTGTTTGAATGCAAATCTTCAATCTTGTAGTTCTGACAACTTTTCCAAACAAGACACCGTTCATTTTATCATGTTTTGTGATATTTATACTAATTTACATAAAGGGTATACATTTTATTCAGATAGGACCCACTCTTATATTTTTACAATTGGTAACTTCGGAACTCTTCTCTTTTCATATTGTTGTTTTTTAAAGGGTCCATTATGGAAAAGACAGAGCATGAGCAATTAATTGTTTTAATATTTTCTTTTTTATTAGGATTGATTTTTATTTATATTCAGTTTTTATCTTGTATTGTTGGTTTTCAAACAGTCTATTTAGTTTTTATGTCCTTTTTAATTTTGTTGTATGTTTTATGGATCTTGTTTTTCAAAATAAATGATCATGAAACATCTTACCGGTCATTTGTTGCCAGAATTTAGCTCCCTTTTTTTTAAAAAACAGAATTGTATTGATTTGTGTGTTTTTACCTGACAAGCACTTCCACCCGAGGACTCCCCAGCCCTTCCTGTTTTTGGCATTCCCCGCGCAGTCGAGCTAAGGGCTGACGCGGGTCTGAAATCTCTTGGCGCCTTTTCGCCACTCAACTCTGGCCACGCCCACACCCGGGAGGCCACGCCCACTGAATCCTCTACATAAAGCGCGCTGAAGCCAGAGCCCGCAGTAGAAGATACTAACTCCTGAGGCGAATAGCCAGGAGCACGCTCGCTTTTTTTTTAAAAACAGAATTGTATTGATTTGTGTGTTTTTACCTGACAAGCACTTCCCCCTGAGCACTCCCCAGCCCTTCCTGTTTTTGGGATTCCCCGCGCAGTCGAGCTAAGGGCTGACGCGGGTCTGAAATCTCTTGCCGCCTTTTCGCCACTCAACTCTGGCCACGCCCACACCCGGGAGGCCACGCCCCCCCTCCCTATAAAATCATGTGCCACCCCCGGACGCGCAGCGGACGCGCGCTGCGGGCACGCCGCCGGCGCCCCAAAGGCGCGCCAAAGGCAAGCCCATCTGCGCACGTCAACGGCCGGACGGGGACAGGGGCCACCCCCTGTCCCTCGCCCCATGATTCAATATAACCCAGCTGACCTTCTCAAACATAATCCTCCCAGGGAAGCTTGCTGCCTCCACCGCTACCACCCCCTAAGCCTTCCATCCGTCTGCCAATCCTGCAATACCAGACTAAACAGCACTCAGCAGACATCGGACCAGCAAAATTATTCCTTATTACTTTTAAACTGTAGATCTCTGCCAAAACATAGTGCAGATATCTCCCTATTAATAGAAGACCGGGCACCTGATGCCATCTTTCTGACAGAGACTTGGCTGACTCGGGATTGTGACCCCGACGTGATCCAAGCACTACCCTCTGGCTACAAGATCTCACGCAGAGATCGCACGCAAGGTAAGGGAGGAGGTATTGCAATTATTCATAAATCCCAGTATCATTGTTACTGTACCCCAGACCCACTTCAGGACTGCGAAAGCATGGCTTTCTGCCTGAAATTTACCCCCAATGACAGTCTAACAGGAGTCCTCGTGTATCGTCCCCCAGGCTCACTTTACGACTTTCACTCCCTACTCCCTCCGCTAGCAGCAGAATACGTAATGTCATCCTCCAACTACGATTCTTGGAGATTTCAACATGCACTTTGATAATATCAATGACGGCACCACTAGGGAGCTAGTCGGAAGCCTGGCTGCGATTCAACTGGAGCAACTAATCCAGTCTCCTACCCACGACAAGGGCCTCCTGCTTGACCCTGTCTTCACTAATTGCCCCAACCTTTCGGTCGGCACCATCAAACATCTTCCCTGGACCGACCACTTTCTTATCCCCCTTGACTGGAAGATCCACAAATTCACTTCTCCCATTCCTACACCACGTAAAATGAGGAAATGGTCTAAGCTTCCACTGGTACAATGGTCAAATCTATTATCTGACACAAAGCCGTCTCTATCCCAAGACCCCATACTTGACAATAGCAAAGTCCACAAATGGATCGAGGACTCCATCGATTCCATTCTCCCCATGAGGAGAACCATTCTAAAAAGAGCACGAGCAACCGCTCCGTGGTATTCAGACAAGCTTAGGAAGAAAAAACAGCAGTGTAGACAATCTGAAAGAAAATGGCGCATGGGATATGACCCCGTCGAAAAAATCAGGTATAGAGAAGCCATTAGGACCTATAAACTGGAAATCAATACAGCCCAATCCATCTACTTTAGAGAGAAGATTATGTCCGCCAAGTCCAAACCAAAAGAAATCTATCAAATAGTTAAGAGCCTTTCCAAGATCTCCGCTCCGGCCGCTCCAGCCGAAAACCCCACAGATAGATGCAACGAGTTAGCTGAATTTTTTTACCAAAAAATAAATAAAATCTATTCGTCATTCTCAACCCCTGTACCTGAACCCATAGCCACTGAACCTTGTTCTCCTACGCTGAATGAATCCCCCGTGCAAGCAATGCTAAACAAATTCCCACTAATGGACTCAGACTCACTTCAATCCCTGGCCTCACAAATAAAGTCTGGCTCCCCCCGTGACCCTGTACCCCCCCGTATGATGAACATGGTTAGCCAAGTCAATATCCCCACTATCTTGGAATTCCTCAACGGCTCTATATTAAAGGGCGTAGTGCCCCCAACCTGGAAACAGGCGATGGTGAGAGCACTACTCAAAAAACCTACCCTCAACCCGAATGACCCAAATAACTATCGTCCCATCTCCCTGCTACCCTGGATAGCCAAAATTTTGGAGAAACATATTAACATTCACCTCACTAAATTCCTTGAAGAGAACCAGCTTCTGGATTCCACCCAGACCTGATTCCGTCCCAAACACGGCACAGAAACAGCCCTCCTAGCCGTGACGGAGGAATCCAGGAGGATGCTGGATCAGGGGGGATCAGTGGCAGTGGTCCTCCTGGACTTAAGCGCCGCGTTCGACACTGTCTGCCACAAAATTCTTCTTTGCCGGCTATCTCATCTGGGACTCGCCGGGGCCGCCCTTGACTGGCTGAGATCCTTTTTGAGCGGAAGGACTTTTCAGGTCTTCGATGGCGACTCCTGCTCCACCAGTAGATCCCTGGATTGTGGGGTGCCCCAGGGCTCCTCCCTAAGCCCCACGCTGTTCAATGTGTACATGAGACCGCTGGCTGGGGTTGTCCGCCAATATGGTATTAAAATCATTTCTTATGCGGACGACACCCAGCTGGTGGTCTCCCTGGCACAGAAGAACAGCGGGTCCCCTCGGGACATTCTGGCGGCCTGCATGGAAGAGGTGAGGAAATGGATGACAGCATCCTCATTAAAATTAAACGGGGATAAAACCGAGGTCATGCTCCTCGGCCCCTCCACCCTCACTGACTTCGACCGGCTATGGCCCCCTAGTTTAAGGCCCACCACCTACATCGAATATTAAAAGCCTGGGAGTGTGGCTTGACAACTCACTCACTCTGAACACCCAGGCCACCAAAACTTCAGCAACTTGTTTCGGCATCATCCGGATGCTGAAGAAAATTTTGCCTCTCCTACTTTTCGAAGCCCAACAGGTGGTTTTTCAGGGCCTCATCCAGTCCCGGATAGACTTCAACAACGCTCTCTATCTGGGATCCCCTGAATTCGTGCTGCAAAAACTACAGCGAATCCAGAACTGTGCTGCACGTACGCTACTTAAGATACCGAGAAGAGAATCTGCCAGAACGAGAATTCGATCTCTCCATTGGCTCCCGGTGAGGGATAGAATAAAATATAAAGCCCTATGCATATCCCATCAAGCATTTCACAGAGCAAACCCAGAGATCAATCATTCTCTTCTCACTCCCTACCTCCCCGGGAAAATGCTGCGCTCATCCAACGCATTTCTAGCCACCGTACCTAGAATTAAGAGGTCCAGAGCAGGAGGCAGGGCATTCACCCTCAACGCCGCCAAATTATGGAATTCCCTTCCCCTATCCCTTAGATCCAATCCCATCCTCCCTTCCTTCCGCAAGGAATTAAAAACTTTCCTGTTCAGGAGCTAATTCCCCATTGACTCCCTCAGTGAACCGTTTTTTTCTACTCAGCGCTTGGACACCTTAGGGCAGCAGTCGCGCTTTATAAATCCCCTTTCATTTCATTTCCTTTCATTTCATTTCATTTCATACCGTGAGCTTGGCTGGTGCCAGAATTCTCTGATTATTGCTAAGGAGCATGTGTGGTGTGCAAAGCACCTTTACTCCCACATGCTTTCACAATATTTCCCATGCCTTAGTTGTACATCTAACTGTATTCATTTTTCCAGTGTGTCTAATGAATGACTTAGCTAGAATCGTCTTCTAGTGCAGCAGCTAATCTATGTCAGTTTCATCGACAATATGTGACACTAGTTTGGTGTACTGGAACTAATTGTGTGCATAAGTAATATAATCCAAAATATGGTATTCTAGCCCATCCTCTGCATATGCTTTTAATAGTGTTGTCTATTTAATTCAGAGTTATTTTTATTGCTTTACTAACTTGCTTAGCACTGTTTGTACTGTTACAAGAATGTGTGTGTTGCGTAAATAGGGATATTTCAAAAGAAATATGGACATTTTGGAAGGACCACACTTTTTTGTCAAGGTGATTATACCTACTATGGTCAGATAGAACCTAATCCACCTATCTACCTAGCCCATAAGATTTGACATAGACACACCATAATTGTTCCTTAGAATTGTTCCCATGTGTCAGTGGATCTTAATTCCCAGATATTTCAAAGAATCCTGTTGCCAGACCAGAGGATACTTCTGCCGGCATTTGCAGGTTTTCATCATCTGGAGAGAGAACAGCAGTAACTTATCCCAGCTAATCTTAGGACCGGAAATCTCTCCAAACTGCAGGAACATCCTGATCTTTGGTGAGAAATTGATTTAAGGCTCTTTAATGATTAGTAAAAGATTGTCTTCTTACAGAGATACAAGTATTGGGTGACATATAAATGTAACCCTTGCTGAAAGTGGTGCTGTTAGAGTCTACAAGCTACTGGCTTCATTTCAAGCACAAATATACCTCATGGGGAACATACTTGTGTGATACTTCAAAAATCATCTATTGCATGAGATATTGCATTATTTGTGAGCCATCTTATCTTCTAGCAACCTCAGCCAAGATCAATATTCCCCTCCCAAACCCATCTGTCCCAGCACCCTGCAATATACTGCCATTTGATGAAGGCAAATGTTTTGGCACAACCAAAACCACATCTACACCCTGCATCTCTGGATCTAATTGGTGCAACATTACTGAAAGTGTACTTTGGTTACACAATGTTGAACTTCCAGGAACAAACCCAGCCTGCTCAGGCAGTACTAATTGGTGCATCAGTACCATCAGTCACCCCACTAATATTTTAGCTACAATTTTGTTATCTCTGTTTGTCAGGGACAGGGGATGGAATGATGAGGAATGTGCTGGGTCATTTTCTGGTTTGGGAAATGTTGTTAATAGGGCCTTACGCATCAAAGCAAGAAGTATCCCTATTCTTTTTGCTCCCTCATATGCTTGCAGGAGATGTGGTGCAAGTATGCCTGTGTAGTCTTCATAAAACTTGGCTGTAAAGCCGTCATTGCCAGCCAGAAGTTTACCCCTGTCTTCCCGGGAACTTACTGATTACTTGTTTGATGTCTCTTTCTAGTGCCAAATCATCCAAAGAGTCATTGACTTCGTCCCAGACATACTGTATGTGATGAATGTAGGTCTGTGCAAACGTGCGTGAATTTCTGGAGGGCAGCACTAATGTTATATATTTCCCCAACTTTGCCGTCACATAACTTTGCCACTCACAGCAAAGTATTGGCACCCTAGATCTTTCTTGCCAGGGTCTTGCCAGGTGTCTCAACATCACCATAGTTATGAGCAGTAGCATATTTACCCAGAAATCATATCTGTCTATTGGCTGTGTCTGCAGGCTTACAATTAAGTTCTAATATTAGTGCATGTATTGATGTGCTAGGGAGTCCCAAATATTATGCTTCCTGCTAGTTTTTCTTTGGAGCAGTCTCAAGTTTGGTTAGGGTGTTTATGAGTGACTTAAGTATTCCTGCTTGTTTATCAATCCATTTACTCCTAATATATGCTTCAACAACTTCCAACACCACCCTGGGGTCTGCTCCTGATTTGCGTTAATCTTAAATATTCTATAATGGCTTTGTGCACTTCCTCCTTAAGTGCCCGATTTACCAGTGCCCCTGACGGAAAGTGCCATGGCATGCATTGGATATGAAGATACATGTACCCAGGGCGTATAAATTAAATGCTACAATTGGGCTAACATCGTTTGGTTTACCACCCACTTAAATAGCACCTTAAACATGTGCTATGACGACCTGGTAAAATAAACCTTTTTCAGATCCAAACCTTCCTTTTTAATGCATGCCACCACTAGGGTAGACCCTGGATAGCCCTTAGGGCAGTTTGCAGTTTATTTCAAAAGTAGGACTTGTCATTTTAAATGTTACATGTCCTGACTGTGAAAAACTCTTAAATTGTTTTTCTCAACTGCAGGCCCTTTGTGTCCCATAGGATGGCATTGGCGTTACCTTATCACATTTAATAAGTTGTAATTTCTAAATGAGAACATACGCAGATCATGTGTGGTGCCTCTCGAATTACAATGAAAAATCCTAACCTCTGGTGAGGTTAGATTTTAAATTACAATTTTGAAATGCCACTGTACGAAAGTTGGCATTTTCCTACCTCAGCCAATTAGGGCGTCATTATGACTTTGGCGGTCGAACCAGACCGCCAGAGTGGCGGCCACCAAAAAATCACCATGTTTGCGGTCATACATACCGCCATATTACAAGTCATACAGGCAGGACCACCAAAACCTAGCCAAAAAAACAACACTGCAGTATGTTGAAGGGCGGGAAATAGGTGATCCGACCACCAGCACCGACAGTCCATCAACCAATCACCGAACTTATTACAAGTTAAAAATTCCAGTGGCAGTCATGCTGTGGCGTTCCTCCAATGGCCGTTCTAACCACAGTGGTTAACAGCCAACACAGTAGTACACCACATTGGATGGTTTTTAAAAAACTAAACAGCTGACACACATTCACCCCCCGAAACACCTACAAACCACACTATAAAACACACCCCATCACACACCACAATCCTTTGCAACCTCCGTGCAAAATACACCATCCAGAGCACCCAAAAAATGGAAATCCTCAATTTAATTGGCACCCCTACATCTCTTACTGAGCAAATATCACCCACCCCTAACCCACATCACAACCATTTGCACCCCTCCAGTCCATTTGCTACCTGTCACCTTCTCAATTCCCAGAACATATCTTTATCATTTGTTATTGCATTTCACCGCCATGTCACCCCAGAAAAATCTCTAATTCACCCAAGATGAGTTAAGAGTCATGGTGGATGAAATCATTAACGTAGAGCCACATCTGTTTGGAGCCCAAGTCCAGCACACTACTATCGATACAAAAATGGAAATGTTGCAAACGATAGTCGACAGAGTGAATTCTATAGGGCACACCCCAAGCAAAAGGGACGACATCAGAAAGAGCTGGAATGACCTCAGGGGGAAGGTCTGTTTCATGCCATCCAAGCACCAGCTGCATGTCCAGAAGACTGGTGGTGGGCCCCAACCTCCTCCCTTACAGCCCACATCATGGGAGGAGAAGGTATCGGCCATCCTGCCACCCTTACTGTTGCCCCACTCAACAGTCCAGTGTCCACCTGTCCACAGACCCCTGTCTGGCCTCCAACATGTGAAATAGACTCACCTGGGGGAACTACTTCTCTGTATAGTGGGTGTAGTACAAGGATTGACAGCACTACAAATCCCAGCATGCACTGTTCCAACATCACTAAAACCAGAACAGTGTAGCCTACTCAAATGCTACATTTAGTACAAACTCCACATTGAAGTGTACTCATCTGAGAAGATGGCATTGGTATAGTCTATGTGTACAACAGGCCGTGACAGCATTGCTAAGGCCACAAGGTACTGCTGCTCTCACTCTACTCAGTGCAACACTGTCGTCTGCAGGTATGAGCCTTCTCCCTCTATTCCACCATTAAACTCTACTCACCTGAGAGGATGACCCATGTATACTGTGTATACACCTTGAAGTAACATGGCTATATATCCAAGGAGGGCCTGTCCCTGTAAATCCACAAAACAGGCCAGTGTCCATTTGACAATGTACATCTGCCTGTGAACTCACCAATTAAGTTTACCCAGCTGGGAGGGACTAAGATACAGATCATCGTACACTCTGTGATGTGGCTAACCACCTAGATCCATCTTGGCCAGCTATGCCAAGATGCATAAAATGAGGACAGGAAGGACAGCTTAATTTGGGTGCCAAATACATTAAATACAGATCAAAGGCACCAAAATGCATCATCTGATTTGTATTGGCAGCACACATGGCCCCAAAGCGAAGACCACATAATCACAACTATCACATATCCAACAATGTTCTAGATCTGCCTGCATGACAGTCAACTAGGACTTAAGCTGATCTAAACCACATCCTGCCCATCCACGGTCTTTACTGCACTGCTGATACAGGTCTATGACCAACTCTCCAAGTGCTAATAAACTCAGACATCCTGAAGCTAGTTGACTGAACTGTAACTGGTACATTTCTCAAAAGTCAGGTCGACACAGTTGTTGCATTTGTGCCTGTCACATAAGGCAATTTGGCAAATCCCAAGTGTACATGGCATTAGTGAAATGTCACTGTTAACTATTGGAGGTAGATATCACAATACAACCTTTAACATTCTGTATCTCACATGAACAGGTCTACCTGCCAGTTGGATCACAGAGACCACTCAAGAGACTGCTACTGCCCACAAGGATAAAGCCCTCAGTGAGGACAACACTCCTGGACATGTGGACGTTGAGGACAGTTCTGGCCTATCCGAGTAACCTGGTCAGACAACACCTGTCAACCTCACCATGACCATGTCAACTCCATCCAGTCCGGTTGCGTCCACATCTCTGGCAACCAATCGCCCCAAACCTGTGTCCCAAGGACAGTGACAATGATCTTGTGCCCCCCAGACCACGATCCTGAGTCACAGCAAGACACTGCCAACAATGAAGGTCCTGGAAATCGTAGTAGAGGGAAAGCTCCACCAAGGGTGCAGGCACGTGTGGGTAGGGTGCATGGGAGGGATGATATAAGCCAGCAGCATGTGGCTGCTGTGGATTGTTCTCGCCAGGACACCATCACCTACGTCTTGGAACAATACCAACAATCCCAAGGCGTGATAGACCAGGTACTTGCCGAACCTAGGGAGATCAAGGAGCTACTTCAATCGGGAAATTTGTGAACGGTGGTAGGTCCACATCACCAACATGGCCTCCCTAACAGGGGAGCCGAGAGACATCAACACCACCCTGAGCAGGGATCATCAACAACACCAGATCCCTTCTATTGGACAGTCTATTCCAGCCCCTTCTACATTTGTGGCAGCCACTGGAAGGGAGACCCTGCCAGGGGAAGGACTTGCCTCAAACAACCCTGCCTCTGTAGCTGAAGAAGCCCCCCACAAGCGGGGTCATCCACCCAAGCATCCAGGAGGTGCGGATGGCAAGACACAAATCACTGCCAGGAAGTGAGCCCTTCCTGCTGAAATTCCTTTGTATGCCACTGATCACTCTGCTGACTGTTCTACAACCAGTTTCCATTTTCCATGCTAGTAAGACACTGGTCTTGGGACTTCAAATCTTGTGGCATCTACATAATGATTACATCCACCATGACTGATTCCTACACTGTTAATTTCAGTTATTTGGGTTTTATGTTTCTTTCATGTGCACAAGTAAATAAACACACCTAACACTAAAACAATGCCTTTTATTATTTTGTCATCATTGTGAGAATGTGAATGTTCAATCCATGTGATGCGGATGATGAATACATACAATGGTAATATGTCACAGTTAGAGGCATGCAGAGGATTACTAATAACACAATGACACAAGTGACTAGTCACACCAAAGATTTTGTTGTAATGTACAACACATAGGCTGCCAAAATTACTGGACTGTCATAGCCAAGAATGGCAGAATTATGTTGAATCAGGCTTGATATCTCAAGGAACTGTCTTCTAGATCACAGAAGAATGATTCTGGACCATCTACTGTTTTTGGCTGTGGCTGCTGTTCACTTTGTTCTGTTTCCTGAAACAATTGGGTACTACTTTGCAAAACCTAGAATTCAACGTCACTGCTCGACGGCATTGCCATGATTGCAGTAGATGCCTCAGTGACAGAAATGGTCTTGAGCTTAGTTTGATATGGTGCTGTTGATGGCGCAGTGCTGCTCCCAGATATCTCCTCTTCTCCAAAAGAGGTTGCCATCGGCACGTCACTTGTGGAAAGCTGCTTCTTCTCACTGATCACTTTATTGGGATCAAATTTCTTTGGGGTCATCTTAAGCACTCAGTTGGCAGTGGCACTAAGATGTGGAAGAGTTTGGAGGACCGAAGTAACTGTACAGGCCTTCGCTTAAGCAGTATTGCGGGTGATCAATAATTTCTGATGTTTGTATGCAAGCCTATGGTAAAGACATACTGACTTGATGCACAACATTTCTGCCAACAACATGCTAAAGCAACAACAAGGAGCGAGAAGGCATGGCAAATAAAGAATACATGGAAGCCTATGGCAAAGAGACATTGGATAGAAAACATGGCCATCAGCCATATAGTCATACAATAACTGTGAAAAAGGAGGCTTGGAGAAAAAAGAACACAAGCAAGCCTATCGACATAGACTATTAAAAATGGGCACTGGCCAAACGGTAAGGAGAAAAAAGGCAAATTGTGGATGATGACAAACAGACACACACTCAAACACACTGGCCATAAGGAGGCATGGTGGTAACACTGAAGAAAACACTACATTAATTCAGCAATGCAAAACATGAAAATTAACTGAGCTATAAAAATTTCACAACATCAGTACACACATACTCCTATGCCATCAAATATTACCACACAACATAATCACTTTTAACCAAAAAAATGAATTGCAAAATGTAGGCAGCATTTTTAATTGTATCCATGCCATAGCTGCCCTAAATTAACTTTTAAAAACATGTATCACTGAAATAGTGATTTCATACACTGATGACTGCTAGTACTGGGCTTACTGGCTGGATGGCCCTTTGTAAATCTAGGCCACATAGTCAAATAATATTGCAAGTGTTATAAACATGTAGAACAGGACATGTACTGACTGAGCTGTACAACCATTTTCCTTCACAAAAGGTAAAGAATCAATTAAATGCAAAGTAAATAATAACTAAGCCCATACTTAAACTCCAGGCCACCAACCACTATAAAATCTAAACATAAAATGAAAGTACAAAGAAATGCTGGTGCATGCTCAAGGAAACAAACAACACCCTTATACAATATTTGTTGAACTTACTTGTGTGATTTCACAAAAACAAAGTCTTTAAATACAAAGTTATATCCAGGAGACAAAGAGAGTAATTCGTCCACCTTGAAATTCAAGTGAAAAGTGACCAGGATGTTGCTGTCCTGCTGGATAGGAACAGGAAGTTGGAGTCTCTGGGGCACTTCCTTGCTGTTTGGAAAAAAAGGCTTTGCAATCAAAAAAACAATTTGAATGGTCCATAGTAGAAGAAAAGTAACTCAAAAACATTTTTTGACTAGATTTAGATGCATCTGAAGTAGAAAATATATTCCATGTGCATTTGCACTCATGAGTGGGACTATTTTGGCTGCTGTTTCAGCCAGAAACAACGTGAGCAAATGCTACGTCCCACACGACTGGCTGGAAAGAACACGATTGAATGCAAAGTCTTGCGCTTGTTCGCTAGCGGCCTGGGAGGATCGTGGAGCTTGCGACAGAGCGCCAAAACCCAACCGTAAGCACACAAACAAATTCTGCTCTGTGCCAGATTGTGGAATTCGGGAACTCCATGCTACTCAGCGTAGCGCAAAGTGCCAGAATTTCTCAAACTCCGCCAGTAGAGGGAATTTCTATGCCTGGGCCTAGTCCTAACCATAACTATCTACTGGCGAACGCCACTAGGAAATCTATCTATCTATCTATCTATCTATCTATCTATCTATCTATCTATCTATCTATCTATCTATCTATCTATCTATCTATCTATCTATCTATCTAATATATATAATACATATATATTTAATTATATATATTTATTCACCAAAAAACAAGGGTTAAAAGGGACATTATAATTACGTTCTGATTTTACACGCACAAAACCATAGAAAGTCAGCTTTTACAGTTAGAGTTATTTCAAGTAACTATAACTCATGCCCTGAGGTAATTAGAACTCTCGCCCTCACCATGCACAATTTGCTCAGCTGTGCGCCGTTTTTTAAGGCCTGCCCCCTCCTGTGCATTAAAATGACGCGGGAGTATAAATAAAGCGCACAGGCCTTAAAGTAATTTTTTTGGCGGGAACGCCTACCTTGCATGTCATTAACGCAAGGCAGTTTCCCGCATCCCAAAAATTACGCATACGGAGGAATTTTGCCGTCCGTGGGCTCGGGCGTCAAAGTTTAAATATGGTGCACAGTTTGCGCCGAATGTGCGTCAAAAGTTTTGACACACATTCGGTGCAAACAGAGTGGAAATATGCCCCTTAATCTCCTCATGCCTAAAACCAAAATGAATGCGTCCTTGTACAATGTAATTGATGCTCATGTAAAGTACTCCAATACCTTTGGGTCAAGTCTGCATTATAAAACCTGCAAAAAAACTAAATAATTAAGTGATTTGCACACATCTGTTAAAGGGCTATACTTTGGCCACATTTGGGTGATAGTTGTGCTACATTTGGGCTTTCTTTTTCTGGTGGCCATCTTGGGAGACTTATTTGTTATGAAGCTAACTAATTTCCTCATTTACTGCAGGATCGTCAGTGGAAAATGCTTTCAGTTTTCCACTTCAATTCCATCAAGGTGGCATTCAGATGTGCCACACCTTTGGCATAAATTGAGAATGTTAGTCCATTTGTTGCTCATTAGAAGACTGTAGTAAAGCAGCTGATTACCAGGGTGTTAACTGGCAATCTGCTGCTGATATTGAAAGTGCATGTTTCAGTCTGCATGTCAGAATGTTTTAATAAAATAGAATAGGAAGACTTTGGAGAACACACTTAAAAAATTTCCTAATTTTTCTTTCTAGAGCACTAACCATAATTTCTATGACAAAATGAACCCCTCATTTTGTTCCTTTCTACATTAAGGCCCATATTTATGGATTTTGATGAAAGACTGTGTTAGCGCAGTCTTGCATAAAAATCCATGACGCCTGCTAGCAGCATTCCAGAGGGCCAGCTGGGCGCCATAATAATGGAATGGTGCACAGTGGCGCAAATGACACGCTAGCATCTACAGAAAAGACGCTCGCCAGGGGGAATGGCAGGAGGGGAAAAGGCATTAGTGGGCCAGGAATGACGCTATGCAATAAATATGCTGCTAACCAGCCTATTGTCATTTTCCTGGCGCTAAGCCCTATATTTTGACGCTGGTCGGGTCTAGCATCAAAATATAAATATGGAGTTAAGTTTGCGACTTTTTAGCATTCAAAAACAATGATGCTAAAACAGCGCTAACAAAGTATAAATATGCGTCTCGATGTTTTAAGTTTTACTAGTTTGATTCAATCAAGATGGCTTCAAGTGTGCCAAAAGTTTGTCATAAGTAAGACTGTTAGGGCTCTACTTTTTTTTTAAGAAGACTCTGGGAGGCTGCAGAGGAACACAAGGGAATAAACTGACAGGCTCCTCCTGTTGGAAGTGCATGTTTTATTGAGAATTTCAGACATCATTTTCATATGACTGTAAAAGATAGTGTGAATTTACAGAACACATGCTCTCATTTTAGCTTCTGGAGCACCTTCCATAACCACTATGGAAAAAATTATGAGAAAACTGTTTTCTCTCAAACATGATTCATGAAATTGCAGCACAAGATTTTTTCACAGGGTAAAATCAACTTAGAAAACACCACAATTCCTATTGGTAACAAAAAGAAATGATTCATATTGTAGCATACATCTGTTATCACCTTTCATACGTTCTCCTCTTTGTGACCCTCAAAACTTGACATTCACTACATTTCAATGGGAACCATGCCTCAGAGTCCTGTAAGTGCTGCAACAGCATGTTGTCCATGCTGTGGCCAGACAATAAAGGGTGGGGTTCATTTGCGACCTTCATATATGCCCTTTGGGTTCTGAGAGTGCTCAATCTGCCCACTTACATATTTTTTCTAATTCATTTTCAGGATACAGGGACCGAGCCCCTGAGTCTCGTAATGTCTGCCAAAACATATTGTTCACGTTGTCACAAATCAATCAGGATTGATTAGTCTCCTTTAAATTGGCAAATCATAGCATATATGAACACCAACGGTTCAGTTATTTATATTTCCTTTTCCTTTATTATCTCAAAAACTACTGAACAGATTTACACCAAATAATAAAAAGCATGATATGAACACCAAGATCTAACTTTCTGCCAGATTTGGTGTAATTCCATCGGCAGTTCAGGCTATAGTAGTAATTAAAGACCCTATGGGGACAATGCATTTTGAGACCCCTCCTTTTTCTTGGCCCCTGCTTGATGGATCACCCTGAAACTTTCAAGACAGCAGCTGAAGTGAGTGGCAAACTTGTTTTGACATTTTGTGAGGCTTCATCAAGTGGCATCAAAGTTTTTGGAAAAACAAAAAAATGCTTTCCTCTGGAAAAAAGGTCCTAGCTATGCCTACTTAATGACAACTGGACTGCACACACACACACACACACACACACACACACACACACACACACACACCTATATATATTCCATATATTCACAGAGCAGCATTTCAAACACCACTACACGTTTCAACATTTTGTCTTCCTCAGGTGGTTTCAGTTTGTAGCAAAAAGCATCATGTCAGCACCAAGATCTACCTTTCTGCCAAATTGGTGTAATTCCATTGGCAGTTCAGGCTATAGTAGTGACTAAAGACCCTTGGCCCCTGCTTGATGGGCCACCCTGACACTTTCAAGACAGCAACTGAAGTGAGTAGAAAACTTGTTGTGAAATTTTGTAAGGCCGCTTCAAGTGGCATCAAAGGTATCAGAAAAACAAAAAATGCTTTTCCTATGGAAACAAGGTCCTAGCTATGCCATAGTTAGGCTGACATTTTAAACTCACCAAACCATTTACTGAAAATATTACACTGATTGTATTAATTATGCTATCAAAGATGTCATCAGTGCTGTAATTTGTGGGGTAATTAGGAGTGCATGGTGAGGGCACCAGTTATAGTTACCTTAGGGCGGGAGTTATAGTTACTTGACATAACTATAACAGGTGAACTTCTCTGGTTTCGTACGTCTAAAAACTGAGCCTAACTATAACGTCCCTGTAACCTTTTTTTCTTAAGTGAATTTCTATGTTTTTTAAATTATATTTCCTAACTATAACGTCCCTGTAACCTTTGTTTTTTTTCAGTGAATTTCTATGCTATTTAAACGTAAAGTAATATTTCCGTACTATATGTTAATCCAACCACAACTGTGCATATCTTTCAGCCATGCATGGCAGTAGTTGGCTACAGATCCTGGCTTGCATCGAGGCCCTGTGGCCCACCACTACAACCACCCAACCCCATTCAGCGCACTGCCTTCAGCTGTGAGCAGCAAGGGTTACCTCTCTAATAATCCACCCGTGGGCTATTCACAGCTTATGGCCAGGCCCGCTGGCCAACCCTCCTGCATGCACCCAAACCTAAGCTGCGCACCGCCTTCAGCTGTGCACAGCATTAACTTGGATACAGTTGGTGTATTTTTTCTTTTTTTTCTGGATCCCCGGATCCATCTGTGGATTTGCAGATCCACGGATCCACCTGTGGATCAGGGATCTGCAATACAGGCGAAAAAAATTCTTTGGACAATCATTTTGCCCATGAAGGGTCCCTAAAAGATTCCTCTATTTTTGGCCCATGAGGGGTCCCTAAGGGATCCTTCTATGTGTTCTATATTGTCAGGATACCTTTATCCTGAGCCCTAATTTGTTTTTCACAGCTAATTTCCCATCCCCGAGCCAATGCCACAAAAGACAATGGCGACCGCATCTTTTCTGTCAGGTTGTGGCCAGCCAATCAGGGCCTTGCTTAACCCCTGAATTCAAGGATCCGGGCCCAATCCAGAGGTACGGATCTGCAGAGGATCCGGTCACTATATAACTATAGTTTTTGGCCTTAAATTACTCCAAAACTACTGAACAGATTCGCACCAAACCACAAAAAGTGTGATCTGTGAAACAGGATCTAGCTTCCTGCCAAATTTGGTGCTGTTCAGCGGTTTGGGCTGTGCACGTCTAAAGGTCATATGGAAAAATTAATGGGGAAAACGCATTTTGGGACCCCCTTTTTCTCAGGCCCTGCTTGACAGATGACCCCAATCCTTCAAGGCAGCAGCTGAACTGACCAAAGTATATATTTTGAAAATTTTGTGAAGATTCATCAAGCGGTGCCAAAGTTATAGGCAAAACAAAAAAAATGCTCCGTCCATGGAAAGCAGGTCTTAACTATAACTACCTAGTGGCAACTGCACAGGCCCCCTGCCCCACCCAAAAAATTATATTAAGATCATGTCCCAGGGGATGGGGTCCCCACAGTCAGGTCGGCCTGGGGAGGGTGGCTGTGTAGCTCCCCTACCCCCAAAAAATAAATTTTAGAAGGCATGGCCCAGGGGGATGTGATCTCCGCGGCTGAGAACAGCTGGGGGAGGGGACCAATGTGGACCTACGGCCAACTACTCCTGTGTATGGCCAAAGGCCATGAGCAGCTGCGGCCAACACCCGTTGTACACGGCAGAAGTTAACGTGCATTGCAGGGTTTGGTGGATATGGGGATTGGCCAGGCTCTGTGGCCAACTGCTGCCACACCTGGCCGAAGGCCAATGCTGGTGGTGGTTGAATTAATATATAGTAATGAAAATTACTTTATGTAAAAAAACATAGAAATTCACTGAAAAAAACAAAGGTTACAGGGACGTTGTAGTTAGGAAACAGAATTTTAAAACACATAGAAATTAATTTACAAAAAACAAAGGTTAAACAGATAATATAGTTAGGCTCACATTTTAAATGTACCTACAATTCCTGCACTCATCATCCACGGTTAATTACCCCACAAATTACGGCACTCAGGACATCTTTCATAACATAATTGATAATATTAATGCAATATTTGCAGTAAAAGTTTTGATGTAAAAACTGTGCATGGAGGGAGAACAAGTTATAGTTAAATTAGGGCAATAGTTAGTTACATGAGAAAACTCTAACTATAACAGGTGAATTCCTATGGTTTTGTACATTTAAAATGTGAGCCTAACTATAACGTCCTTGTAACGTTTGGTTTATATATATATATATCAAAACAAATCCCTTTCAGGGTTAGAGTGACACATAAATTATGCAAAAAAAGAGAGGAGAACTCTGGGTAGTTCCCAAGTTTAGGTGAAGAGCAGCTCCAATAAGGAGCACCCTGCAACACCAGCAACACTCTAGATTTGCTCACTTCAAATGTCTGCTTATCTAGCAAAGTTTTTAAGCATAGGATCAGCACAGTGCTATCCACGCCGAGCTATATAAGGACAAAGTATTTTGCCATTTGTACAGCAAAGTCTTTAAGCATAGGTTTGACACAGTGTTAACCTTGCCGAGCTGTAAAATGACAAAATGCATTTACCATTCCAGGTACAGTATTACAGCTTTGGACTGGTAAAATACCATCCAAACCAACCTGAAATGAGTAAAACAACCCCTGACACGTGTTTTGCTTTCATTACAGCTCTTCAGAGAGGTTTAGCTTTTTCCAGACACAAGGGAGCACCCAGTATAAGTCACAACAAATCCCTTTCAGGGTTAGAGTGACGCATAAATTATGCAAAAAAGAGAGAAGAATTCTGGGTAGTTCCCAAGTTTAGGTAAAGAGCAGCTCCAATAAGGAGCACCCTGCAACACCAGTGACACTGTAGATTTGTTCACGTCAAATGTCTGTTTATCTAACAAAGTTGTTGAGCATAGGATCAGCACAGTGCTATCCACTCCGAGCTAGATAAGGACAAAGTATTTTGCCATTTGTACAGCAAAGTCTTTAAACATAGGTTTGACACAGTGTCAACGTTGCCGAGCTGTAAAATGACAAAAGCCATTTACCACTCCAGGGACAGTATTACAGCTTTGTACTAGTAAAATACCATCCAAGCCAACCTGAAGCAAGTACAAAACAACCCCTGACACGTGTTTTGCTCTCATTAGAGCTCTTCAGATGATTTAGCTTTGTCCAGACACAAGGATGCACCCAGAGTACATCAAAACAAATCCCTTTCAGGGTTAGAGTGATGCATAAATTATGCAAAAAAGAGAGGAGAACTCTGGGTAGCTCCCAAGTTTAGGTGAAGAGCAGCTCCAATAAGGAGCACCCTGCAACACCAGTGCCACTCTGGATTTGCTCACCTCAAATATCTGTTTATCTAGCAAAGTTTTTAAGCATATGATCAGCACAATGCTATCCACGCCAAGTAGATAAGGACAACGTCTTTTGCCATTTGTACAGCAAAGGCTTTAAGCATAGGTTTGACACAGTGTCAACCTTGTTGAGCTGTAAAATGACAAAAGCCATTTACCACAGCAGGCACAGTATTACAGCTTGGGGCTGGTAAAATAGGATCAGCACAGTGCTATCCACACCTAGATAGATAAGCTTTGTCCACACCCACCACCCAAGTCCCTGTCGGAGCACCAGACTCACCTGCTTGCAGGGGGTCCTTCGGCAGGAGATGGGATGCGGCACTGCTGCCAGCAGCAGCGTCTGCCAGCAGAACACCGCCAGGCGGTATCATGGATCATGATACAGTTGGCGGCTGTCTACTGGTATGGCACTGCTGCTGGCAGCAGCGCCACCTTACCGCCATCCGCCACCATTACCGTAGCCGAAATTCTGCCATTCTTTTGGCGGAATTCCAGCTATGGTCATAATATGGCGGACGGTGGGTAGCCACGGCGACGGTCTTGTGGCAGCCATCGCCGTGGCGGTAGGCGGCATTTACCGCCTATGTCATAATGAGGCCTATGTGTATAAGATCCTATTGCAAAACACTTTTTGAAAACATCAATCATAATAGTAACAATCATTCACCAGCGATTATATATCATATCAGAAACTTCAGCCTAAGTGTGCAATTGCTGGGCAATTTTACATCTTAGAAAGCCGCACTATATTACTAAAATAACCCCAAAATGCATAGCCCCATAGAGCTATTACCACATCTCACTTGAGGTGCAGTTTGACAAAAAAAACAGAAAAATAGTTCAAATCAGAAGAAAAAAAATAAAAAGCATGCAGAATCCTAGGATTAATGAGATTTCATTTAAAAAGAAAATTTCTAACATTCTCATTGTTGAGATTTGACATAATATTTACACCTTGATTTTTGAAAATACATTACTCTTCCCCTAGATGCACTTTAAGTTCTTCTTCTGTGTTCCACCCTCCAGGACTTTTAGTCTTAAGATTTATAATATATTTAGATTCCTTGCATCTTAAGACTGTTTCTATATCTAGTCTCCTGAGATTTTGGGGTACATGCTCTATGGCTTGGTATGGAAGTTTTGTCCTATCACTGAAATGTGTTTCTTTAATGTGTGTGTCACAGAGTAATGTGGATTGCAGGGAACAGGGGTCCCTCAGCAACAATATGAAACACAATTTTTACATAGCGATACAATAAAATCTATGTATAGTCCGTCATACAATATTTATTAAATATACAATCATTTCAAAAGTAATAAGGAACCAACACATAATAGACACTTAAAATATGAAAAAAATACTCTCTCTAGCACAGTTATCAGTAGGTACACAAATGATAAATATTGGGAGTCACATATAAAGTTGTCCCTATGTCCATTTATCAAACGCAGGCATAAAGAACTGATGTAATATGATACAGTGATGTATGTCAGATTAAACCAGTACCCATACTCAAATAGAACACTGATTGCCAATCACAACATGAGCTACGGTACAACTCTCATGCTTATTTCCAGCATGGTTATCAGTATGTACACAAGAGATAAATAATCGGAGTCACATATACATTTGTCCCAATATCCATTTATGAAACTCAGGCATATAAAACTGACATAATATGATACAGGGATATATGTCAGATTAAACCAGTACCCATACTCAAACAGAAAACTGATTGCCTATCACAACATGAGTTACGGTATAACTGTTGATGTTTCGATCACTTAAGTCCTTATGCATGGGATCATCATCAGTACTCAATCATAGTGCCTGACAGTCAAGAGATATATATATATATATTTGCTGAAAGGAACAAATTGGAAAAAGGAAAAGGGGAAAATAAGTAAAAATAAAAAAATAAAACAGTCATAACCATGTTGCCCAGTTCCGTAGAGGCACGGTAATCACTCAACCAGTGTCAAGACAACTGTGCAATACAATACTATATGCAGAAAAGTGCAACGTGTTACCAGAATCTGAGAGAATCAAGGGCAGCTAAAAGTGCCAGCACCTCATTAAATTGGAAAAAAGAGAGATAAAGATAATGTGAACATAATTCCCAAAAGCAGGCAAGGAGACAATAGCCCTCATTATGATATTGGAGGTTAAGTGACCGCCACACCTGCGATGGCACTAGTACCATCAGCAAACTGGCGGTAATGAACGCCAAATTATGACCATGGTTGTGATCCCTCCCATAGACAGGCAAAGTATCACCCCAACCGCAGTACGGTATTGCCACTGACCACGGTGGTAGCCACCTACAGGTTGGCAGCAGACAAGGATCCGCCCACCATAATATGGCATAGCAGACGGCCAGGATTTCTGGGGCATTAGCATTGCGACCAAAAGCCTGGCGGAAACACATCATATAAAAGGAGACACTCACCACCAGGGACACAGAGGAGTCCGTGGCTGCCATGGAACCCAAACTGGAAGTCTTCCCGATGCTGTACCATACGATGGCCGTCCAGGAGTACCAACGAAGACGACGACAGTAAGTAAGTACAGCCGCCTAGCACACAAGGGAGGGAGAGGAGAGCACACGCACTATACACACCAAACACACATGCCACATACTCAGAACAATCTGTAAAGTAAATAAACAGCAACATAACCCAGGAGCAAACAAAGCCAGGTCACATAAATGTTGTCCAGCCACTGTAATTAGGTGGGAACAGCGACCTGAATTGTTAAAAGTGATATATATATATATATATATATATATATATATATATATATAGAAAGGGCCATTAGCCAGTCCAAAGTTGTTAAAGGCCACAGGGCAACGTCCAGGGCCCAACTTGACTCCTGACAGCCTACACACTCCACTGGGCAAGGGCATCATGGAAATGTTAAGCAGGCACCTCGGGGGCGGGGGGGTGGTTGGCGGGAAGGGGGGCAGGGGATCGCGTGGGGTTTTTCTTGGAAGAGGGTTCCTTTGGCTTGGGTTTGGGAGAGGGCGGATCCTTGCCCTTCTGGGTAGGGGGTGGAGGACTGGCCTTGGGACGGGAGGCCGGAGTGCCACTTTTGTTCCCCATAGTGGCGGGTGAACTCTTAGGGGAGGAACAGGAGTCGAATGGGAGCCGGAGGGACTGCGCTGGGGAACTTTCCTCTTACGGACAGGACGGGGTGGGGTAGGGAAGAGGTTAAGGTGGGAAAGGAGAAGCATCTTAGGACCACTGGGGCTGGGTGTGGGAGGAGGAATGGGAGTGGACGTACAGGGAGTGGTTGTAGGAGGAGGAGGTGTGCTGACTTGGGTGCAGGTGCAGGTGCATGGACAGTGTGCATGTGTGAGGTGGATGGCTGTTGGGTGTCTGAGTGGGAGTCTTTTATGTGTCTTTGGAGGGGGCAGACAGGGTGGGGGAGGACAAACAGGACGTGTGGATGTATGTTGTGGTGGTGACTGTGGGCAAGGCTGTACATGTGGCAGGATCTGGGACTGATGATGCAGTGGATACAGGGTTGTGTACTGATATGACTGTGAGGGAGAGAGGAGGGGGAGACAGTGGAGTCAGTGGCTGTTGTAGTATGTGCATCTGGATGTTAGCTGTGTGTGTGCTTGTGGAGTGAAGTGCGGTGCCTGTGTGAGTCCTGTCTGTTATTCTGTGTGCGTGCTTGTCAGATTGTGTGCATGGGATGGGTTTGGGAAGAGGGCTATGGGACTGGGAACAGTTAGTTGGAGGGGGGACAGAAGGAACAGGGACATTGGCTGCTGTCAAAGAGGAGGCCAGAGACTGAAACGATCTCTGTAGGGCCGCCAAGCCACTGTGACTGCCCTCCAGGTAGGCATTGCTTTGCTGCATCTGGGATGCCAGCCCCTAAATGGCATTCATTATGGTTGACTGCCCTACAGAGATGGATCTCAGGAGGTCAATAGCCTCCTCACTGAAGGCAGCAGGGGTGACTGGGGCAGGGGCTGAGGTGCCTGGGATGAAGTAGATGCCAACCCTCCTGGGTGAGCGGGCATGGGCAACTGGGAGAGGGGCTACTGGGAGGGCAGTGCTGGTACAGGGGTGGTGGAAGATCTTGTAGCTTGGGTGGTCCCAGAGGGGTCTGCCACCACCAGGGAGCTTCCATCGGAGGAGGAATCAGAGTCTGCAGTCGCTGCTCCAGTCTCCCCTGTGGTGCTCCCCTTGTCCTTCAACCCACTGGTCACCTCAGTGGACTCTGCTTCCTGGGTCCCGTCGGATGAAACTCCCTCAGGGTGGGGTAGAAAAAAAGGGAGCAAATGGTCAATCACAGCACCAACAGCACAGATGGCATACTCATCACAATCACTCCTTGGGACTTACATTGGGCAGTATGGACCACAGTGACAAACCATTGCCTAGGTACTACAGCAGGAAGGAACCCAAACACTACCATCTGCACACCTACTGGGACCAACTAAGCCCTGTCTCGCATGGTATGCTAGCTACCTAGCAATAACAAAAATGCATACCACCCTACACGGCTAAGCAGGACCATGCAGGAATGGCTAAACTGGCATATTGCGGCATCCACTAACTAGAACCTTGCACCCAAACCCCATGACAGGCAACATATTCAAAATACTACACAGTCTGTATTCACCCCCTTGTGGATGCTGTGCTGCCCTCAAGCGCCCATCCAACTCAGGATTGGCCACCACCAGTATGTGGGCCATTAGGGGGTCAGGCTCCGATGGGCACCCCTCCCTCGTTGGGAGGCCACCCCCAGCTGGGCCTCTGCGGTCTTCTGGGCCCAGCGTCTCAGGTCCTCCTACTGTTTCCTGCAGTGGGTGCTCCGCTGGCTATGGACCCCCAGGGTCCGCACTTCCTTGGTGATGGCACGCCACAACCCTTTCTTCTGATGGGTGCTGACCTGCAGAGGAAACACAGACAGAAGGACACCATGAACGACACAATCCAGCCTGTCATATGAATGGCTTACGCAATGCATTTGCCCCTCATCAAGCACACACGTGATCCGTACATCTGTATTCACATTGCCTGTAGCCATACCCTTCCCAAATGACACACTGCTAGCACGCACATACATTTACATGCAGGCATGTCGCATGCAACGTACCCATGATGTACTCACTTGTTGGTCTGGAGGCCCATACAACTGCCCATACATGGCTAGGACCCCATCCACGAGCTTCTCCATCTCCTCCGACGTGAAGGCTGGGGCCCTTCCCCTGTAGCATGGGCCAGTGGAGTTGTCATTGAGTGGAAAGTCATGAATCAAGTGAAGTGCTAGAAAGAAAATGGCTGTCAAGTCTGCGGCAGAGAACACCATCAGTGCTGGAGCTGATCATCATTGGTTCCTATACTCCATAGTTCCCCATGTTAACCAATGAGGAACAGCACGTCAGTGCAGACCACCTTCCTCCATGACACCTAATGCCGGCGGAGTGAGGCCACTTCCACCTGTCCCTGCATACAGGACAGGCGGTTGCCATTTCTTACTGCTAGTACTCATTTATTGAAGTTATATGTGTCATTGGTGTTGACTGTACACACGTGGACAATTCTAGTGTCTTACATACATACATGCTCTGTGTACTATGATGTTGTGTTTCTATAGGTCCTGTTGTCACACACATTTTACTTTTGGCTCACTTAGATACCAACCACTTCGGAGGAATAGAAGGAGGAGGCAAGCACCCATGTACAGACCCCTTGTGGGCTTGGCTACACTGGAAGACCAGCACATCATACTCACCTAACTTCTGGACAGGGCCAGAATCACAGAGCTGTGTGCACAATTGGAGCCTGACCTGCTACCTGCTACCTGTAGTGCCACAGTAATTCCCCCTTTTGTGCAGGTACTGTCAGTGCTCTATTTCCTGGAAACTGGTTCTTTCCAGGTGACTGAGGGCTTGGATGCAAGAATGTCAAAGCCAATGTTCTTGTTTGTGCTAAGAAGAGTTTTGGCTACCTTGCTCAAACACGTGAGCAACTACATCGCATTCCTCCAGGTTGATGATTTGCCCACTGTTAAGACTGGATTCTATGCAATGGGACACATACCACATGTGATTGGGGCCATTGACGGGACCCATATAGCCATAGTCCCTTCCAGGGTAATTGAGCAGGTGTACAGGAATAGGAAGAGTTTCCACTTTCTCAATGTCCAGATGGTGTGCCTTGCTGACCAGTACATCTCCCACATCACTTCCAAGCATCCTGGATCTGTGCATGATGCCTATGTCTTGAGGAATAACAGCATCACAGGTGATGGCACTACTACAGAGGCACAGAGTGTGGCTTATAAGTGAGCTTGAGTCCCCACGCAATGTATGTCAGTGTATGCCTACTGGAATCATACCCCATGACATTGTGCATGGCTAATGTGTGTCCCTCACTTCTTCCAGGTGACTCCGGTGACCCAAACCTGTCCTGGCCCTTGTCCCCTGTTAGGAATCCAAGAACAGGGGCTGAAAATCGGTACAATGATGCACATGGGAGTACCAGGAGGATTTTGGAATGCGCCTTCTGCCTCCTGAAAGCCAGGTTCAGGTGACTCCATTTAACAGGTGGATCCCTATGCTGCTCCCCTGAGAATATCTGCCAGTTCGTGGTAGTCTGCTGTATGCTGTATGCTGCACAATGTGGCCCTCAGAGGCCATGTGCCCTATCTGCAGGAGGAGGGGGGTGACAGTATACCTGTGGCAGCAGTGGACACTGAGGATAGTGAGGAGGAAGAGGAAGAGGATGTGGACAACAGGACACATCATTCAGCAGTACTTCCATTGACACTTAAGTAAGACTGTTGATCTCTACATTTCCCCATTTTAGTAAAGTGCTGTGTGGCTGTTGTGTTATGCCAGTTATTACCTTTGCATCACAATTGACTGCCTTCCCTTATTGCTGTTGTTGGTGTGGTTACAGCAGTGTACTGATGTGATGACTACAGACTGCTGAGACACATTTGGTGGAGGGATTCACACATTACAGGACATTTGCAAAGGGTAACACAGCTCAATACAGTTCAATACATTGCACATTTCTTTCTGCTAAAGCACTATTACTCAAGTTGTCTTCAAGGGTGTTTATTTGAATAACAAAACATTATTGGAAAGTGCAATAGAGTGGGGAGATGGTTGGGAAAAGTCCAGTGTAGTTGCCCAGTCTGTTTGTAGCAGAGGTCCAATGTCCATGGGACCATAGAAAGAGGAGCAATGGCAGTCCAATGCGAACAAGGTGAATCAGTGGAACACAAAGGGGACATTCAGGAGGAGCTCATTTCCTGGTTGTTGCTCGGTCTTGGCAAATGTCTCTAGTGTCTGCCTGAGTCGCACGGAATGTTTGCGGGGTGGCTCTCCTTCTGCAGGGGGAGGGGTGCTGGTGGCCTTTGAGTCCTGTGGCAGGGCCTCCTGTCCACTCGCTGCAGCAGATGTGGAGGGCTTGTCAGTACCCTGGCTAGTGGAAGGTGCCCACTCGTGTGTTGTGTTATGTACTCACGCATGATGTTCGCCATGTCATTCAGCACCCCTGCAATGGAGGCCGTGGTGGCATTCAAGGCCTGCAATTGTTGCATGATCTCCTGGTGGTGTTCCCCCTGCCGCCACTGGTTCTCCTGCATAATGTTGATCACCTGACCCATCCTGTCCTGGGATTGTTGGTATGCTCCCAGGACATTTGTAAGTGCCTCCCGGGCAGTCAGTTCCATGGGCCTGGCCTCCCCCTGGCACACAGCTGTCCTCCGACTGTCCCTGGCCCCCTGTGCCTGTGTGCCCTGAACGGTGTGCCCACTACCACTTACACCAGGACCTTCATCGTCTTGCCTGTGTGGTGTTGACTCGGGTTCCTGTATAGGTGGGAACACTTCTGATTGATGTGCCCTGGGGATGGAGGTGTGGGGGCATTGGCTGTCTGCTGTGGTATTTGAGTCTGAAGGGGGAGGGCTGTGGTGGACTGGCTGTGGGATGTGGTTGCCGACTGACCAGTAGTCCCAGATGAGCCAGGGAGTTCATGCAGCTTGGGACATCCAGAGTTGCTGTCATCACTGAGGGCATCTTCAGGTGGGGGACTGGGTTGCAGTGGCACTTCCCCACCACTGACATTGGCTGGAGCTCCTGTGGGGATGTAAGTGATTTGTTAGGGTAATTGTCTGATACGTATTTCACATATCTACTTTTCCTAATGATATTGGTGTTGTCCTCCCACTTTTGTTAGTGTATGGTTATGGATTGTGGGATTGGTGGGTGTGCATGTGTGCTGGGAGGGATGTGCTTGCAGCGGGTGTGGCATACAGGGGTAGACATTTAGATTTGATAATTGGGGTGGTGCACTGTTTGGGGTGGAGTGGGGTGAAGGGTGTCAGGGTGAGGGGGTGACATGGCATGTAGGTATGGGTGGTGGTAGATTGGTAATGGTGACTCACCAGTGTCCAGTCCTCTGGCTGCTACAGTGATGCCTTCAGGATGCAGTATTGCCAAGACTTGCTCCTCCCATGCTCTCAACTCTGGGGGAAGAGGTAGGGGTCCACCGCCAGTCCTCCTGATGGCGAGCTGGTGCCTTGCTGCAACGGAAAGCACCTTTTCCTGTGGGTCGTTCCACCTCTTCCGAATGTCATCCCTTGTGCGTGGGTGTTGTCCAACAGCATTCAAACTGTCCACAATCCTCCACCATAGCTCCATCTTCCTGGCAATGGAGATCTGCTGTACCTGTGCTCCTAACAGCAGTGGCTCTACCAGACTATTTCCTCAGTGAAACAGACATGGGTATTGTGTGGTGTGTGTGCTGTGCAGAGGGTGCTGAGTGATGTGGAGGGGTGTGTGGTTTGTGGTGGGTGACGGATGAATAGGTGGTTGTGGTGCTTGTGTGCAGTTCTCTCTGGGAGTGGCCTGGCAAGGTGTAGTGCTCTTCTCGTGTTTGCAAAACATTGTTGGTGATGTGGGTGTGTGTGTTTATAGTGCTGTTGGTGTGTGTGTGTGTATTTATGTCAGGTGTGACTTTTTTGGACTGGCCAATGTTGGCTTGTTTTGGTTTTAGGTGGCCATTTCCGCCGTGGCGGGTGCACTGCCAATGGTTTACCACCACTGAATGTCCGCTGTGGTGATTTGGAGGTTATATGGAGGGCATTTTTTGCTGGCATGACGATATGGTTGCTAGTTCCAACAGTTTTTCACGTCCGTTGGGTCTGGCGGAATTGTGGCAGTAGCTAGTTTCTGTTGGTTTTGTGTGTGTGTGTCATAATCTGGCGGAGAGATGTTCGCCTCCGCAGCGGTATGTTGGCAGCCATCACTACGGCGGTATTCGGAAAATACCGCCAATATCATAATGAGGGCCAATATGTGTCCAACCAATAACCAGTTCAAACTTCCACCAAAAGGCGTATTAGGAGCTTCAGTAAAAATAATCAGAGGATACCTTGCCAGACACTGCAAAAAGAGGATAAATACAGCCAATAATGAACGCTGTAATTGAAAAAGGCATAGATTTTACCAATCACCATACAGAATCAGCACCATCTGGTCTCAATGGAAAACCACATACTGGATCTGGGACATGAAACCTGAGGGACACGAAGAAGTAGGAACCAAGCTTGTTTACAATCAAAGGCCATGCATCATTTAGGAACAAAAATTGTACGATATTAGAAGTTCCTGAGGAAAGCATAGAAGGGGATGCACCATAAGCCAGTCTCTGAATGCGGAAACCGCAAAGCAAAGTATACACCAATTCACCAAAAAACAAATGACCACTCACAAGAGTAAAGAGTTACATAATGAAGGTGCGAAGGAACTAATCAGCACCAAAATAGGAATCTGTTGCACCCGGCTGAAGAGAAGAGGTGTCTTCCAGAGGAATAAGATTCCAACTTCCAATTTGAAACCAGGAGGGTACGGAAGAAAAAGCATCTAAGTAATGTTTTAAAGATGCCCACAAGTGAGAGTAAAAACAGACGACGGCCTTTAGTATTCAAGCGAGAGCAATGAAAAATACTGCAATAATAACCGGCTAAAGAAGGGGGATAGCACAGGGTCATGAAAGTGACATAGTTAAGGCACGAAGGAACTCACTTTGCACTGAAACAGGAAATCATTGCCCACAGCAGCGAAAAAGAGGCATTGGGGAATGTGAAAATGATGCACAACTTCACTAGTGCAGTTGTGCATAATTTTTTATAGCGTGAGCTAGCGTCATTCCTTAGCGGCATCCATGCACCATATTAAAAAAATGATGCACAATGGCACTAAGGAATGGTGAGTGTAAGAAAAAAATTATGCTAACCATTGCGACATGCTGTAAGGAAATATGATGCTAATGCTGCAAAAGTGGTGTTAGGCCATTTTGCGACACACATACATGTCGCAAAAGGATTAGCACCATATCTTTACCGCATTAGCGTCAAAACAAAACGCACAAGCAGGAATAAGTGCAAATTGAGGAGAAGATGGAGTTTGTAGGCCAGTAGGCACCGAAAGGAGCTCACAGTCACCCAAATACCAGCCAGGAGGGTCCAAAAAAGTCACAGAATAAGAGAAAGCCCAAGTGTCACTTTAGTGAGGAGGAGCATGACATCCTGGTCAGAGACGTGACAGAGCACCAACACCAGCTCTTCTCCACCTCCAAATTGCCAGCTAGTAGGAGAGACTCAATATGGCAGCAAAAAGTAGACATAGTAAACAGCATAGCAGAGGTGAAGAAGACTTCACTGAGTGCAAGAAGTGCTGGTATGATTGCAAGCGTAGGACTAAGGAGAAAGTGGCCAGGAACTGAAAGGCAGCACTGCAGACTAGAGGAGGAAGTCCTGCACCACAGGAGGACCTGGATGAGCTGGAGGAGATGGTCACAGTGGTCATTCCGGAGGAGCTGGTCACGGGAATTCTAGGACAGGACAGCGCAGGCTACCAAGAACCACCAAAAATGCAGGGTACGTTTCGGGGGGAATATCTGGAATTCTACAAATGGCAGAAAGGGGAGGCACATAGGACACACTCAATGCATGCTAAAGGGTTGTATCAGGACACATGAATCAAGACGCACATGTACTGATGCTATGGTTTTGCTATGCATTTCAACATTTACACATCAACATAGGCCAATCACTATGGCTATACTCGACCATGTAAATATGCAGCACATTGCCTGGAAGGGATGTTGTGCAAATAGTGTAGCTGTGGATGTTTCATGACGATATCCACTATATATTGTCAAAGCCCCTGTACCAACACAACATTAGCATTAGAGACTAGGACGGAAGTCAATACCACCCCAGGGGTGGTGTCAGGGTGGTGACTCCGGCAAAAATGCTTCCCTTCCTCCTTGTCTCATTGCCTTTCCTCATGTGTGCTGTATCTTGCAGCACACATTGAAATGCCACCTTACCAAAAATAGCTTGTACGTGTGCAGGAAGGGACACCTCCCTGCACATGAACAAATCGTCTCTTCAAGGCACGTACCCCTTCATCATGCTGCAACAATGCCTGTGTTGGTGCAGGGAGAACAAACCTGTGCAACTGCAGGGGGAATTGCAGGGCTATACCGTATTCAAGTAAACATGGCACATCTCTGCATACCTAAACTGCTGCAGTGTACTACAACACATATTGCAGCTGTCCTGAGCCGTGCCACATGATCTGCCCTAAAGCTTCCAACCTGTGGAACACAACCCATACATGGTGAATCCACAACAATGCAGAGACAACCATATGCCCCATTTGAGAATGGCCTCATAATAAAACATATAACACATGGAGCATGTCTGTGAACATCATGTGTGCAGCTGTGCAAGTAGCTGCAATCTCACCATCTGACAAGATAGAGGCCCAGATTAAACAGAAAATGATGGTGCGATTGTCAAAACACAGGGATGTCCCCTATTCATAAGAACACTGTTCACCCCTGTATACCCCTCTGCGCAAGTGGTAAATTAGCTGTTGTGTGCCTATGCAGCCACCCTTGCACCATAGTGCATGGATGGCTGTTTTGAGGGGGAGATTGTTTTTCTGCAGGAAGTAACACCTTCCTTCACAAACTTAAATGGTGATTTGCTCTTTCTATGTGTGCTGCAGAATGCAGCACACATAGAAAAAGAAAAAGATCTAGTAGAAATGTAAGCATTACTCCTAGTTTTGCCATGCTAACGCCAGCCCTGGGCTGGCTTTAGAATTTGGCGCAGCCTCCGGTTAACGAAAAGTCATAAATCTGAGGCAGTGTCAAAACACAATGGCTGATGCTGTGGCACGCCCACAGCAATACCTATTGCACACACCTTCCACGCAAAGTGCTGCGTGTGAAGGGGCCATATATACAAGGTGGCGTTAAGGCACAAAAAGTGGCTTTATGCCACATTGTAAATAGGGCGCAGGGCATTGCACCACCGGAGCCTCACCAAAAGTGACACTAAGGTGGCACTCCGGGCACCTAACTATGCCTCAAAATACCTTGTGAGCTTGACCCACGTATGATGCACAATGCAACACATGAGTACAACTACAACCTTGGGTCAGTAACATGTCACTGAGCCTCCAGTGGCAAGTAAATGTTATGCCATATCAACAGCCAAAACAATGTAAGATGGACCTTGCACTGTCTCATTGTAACGGATGATGGCTTATGGCTTACCTCCTGCAGAGCTGCGTGTCCTGGATTTTACAGATGACATGGATGACCAGCTGTCAATCATCAATGAACACACTCTCCAGGATGTTCTATGATCCCTCCAGACACCACCTCAAGTCTCAGGGAGGACACACAGCATTGCGGGTTCTCCACATGAACCACCCAGCTACCAACAGGCCACATTTCAGAGGATAGTGGTAGGAGTCCAGTGGGAGCTGGCCAAGAAGGTGAGGGTGGGGATGGAGACCATGGCAGGCAGCCCACATGGAATGCAGATGTGCCTCAGTCCAAATAAGGACAACTCAGTTGCCATCAGAGGAATCCATTCCCCGCTACGTGGACTCCAGCAGTCTCTGGCCGACATAGCTGCTGTCATGAGGCAGAGTCTACAACAATTGCCCTCCCAAACTGGCAGCAGGATAAAAAACAACAGGCTGGGGACTATGCAGAAAAACCTGGAGTCCATACATTGGGAAGTGGCCTCCCTCAGCAAAAACATGTTGCTGCGGTGTTGAAAAATCATCAGTTCCTTCCTGCTGCAGTGATGCCTAATGTGTTCCCAAAAATGGAAGCTGCCGGGACCTTTGACTCCTCATCTCTATCCCCTGAAGATTGTGTGCCCCCCCCCCTCCCTCTACAACAGCACCAGCCGTGGAACAGGAGGCACGGGGTAGCACCAGTCTGTGCCACATGGACAGATTCCTCTTAGTTCTGGGCTTAAGAACATGCCAGTCTTGTGACAGTAGGAAATGTGCCCTCTTCACCCAACCACTGTTGACTTGCCTCCTATGTACTGTCATTGTCCCTTTCTTACCAATTGGCAACTTTTTAAACTCCTCTCTAATGTACACTACTCTTGATCATGTCTCATGACATGTCCCTCAACCCAGGACTACGATTGTACTACATATGTTTACTGTGATCCATCTACTCAGCTAAATGATTGCATTGCGTGAATCCATGTCAATGAGTACAGAATATCAATACATGAGTGCATGACTGTCAGACACAAAGCCACACATAAGGATCCTAACATAAGAAAGGTGAATGATGGTGTTGTTGGCTAAAACCAACTTACTGAGATTATATAAAATATTGAACTGATATCCTTTGAAGTTGATATGTGCCATGTATGGCTCTGAACCAAGTCAATGGTAATATACCCAGATGGGAGTACCAGTACAACTTATCTGTGTGGAACAGGAGAAGCTAACCTTATCAGTGATGGGTAGCTGTTAGTGTTGCAGGGTACAGTTCCAATTTTGCCTGTTGTCAAATGTGCCACACTTGCCAACAGTGAAACTGCTAGACCCACCAACGACAGTTGAAGTTCCATATTGACCTGCCAAGATAAAGTATACATATACATTGGGAATGGCCGGAACAGTGAATGGCAAATGTATCAACTAGTTTACATTATTTATCAGCCAATCTGATTGCTCCTTGGTCATAGGGGAAGCACATGGTAATCCTTGGAAATCAAGACAGTAAGCATACCCTAGACCATTCCTCCAACTTGGCCAGTGCACTCATGAGAACCCCCAGGCACTCAATCAACTTACAAAAAAATAGTCTAATAGAAACTGAATTTATTGTAAAAATTGTATGTTATTTATTTGTTTGTATTTTTTTTAATACACAAATACCGCAACATAACTGTAGGAGGCTGGCCTGGTTTGAAGCTGTACCTTGGGTACTTGCACCTTATACCAGGTCCAGTTATCTTTTATTAATGAAATGTAGTAGTGTTGTAGCAGCTTGGGCTGATAGAGGTAGCTGTAGCAGAGCAGCTTAGGCTGAACTAGGACACATGCAAATCTCATGCAATACCATTTATAGTTACAAGGTACTTATACACAAGTAAAGACAAGTAAAGTGTTACCAAAAAAAAAGGTAGTTTATTTGGGTGACACAGTACCAAAAATATCTTAGAGGTAATATTCTTTCTGGAGGTAAGTATTAATCACAATATATACACTAGACACCAAAATAAGGCAAGTAATTAGACATAGGATGGTGCAAACAATAGGAAATGCTATAGAATGCAATGGGAGAAAATAGGTCTAGGGGCAACACAAACCATATACTAAGAAAGTGGAATTCCACCCTAGACAAGTGTAGTGTGTGCAGAATCACTGGGAGAGTAAGAATACAGTAAAGGTAAGTAAGTTACCCCACCCCATAGCCCAGAAAAGCAGGAGTAAAGTACTGCAAGTTTCCTTAGGACACACTACACCTAGTGATTGGAATTATTGCAAGAACCAACCAAGTCTGCAAATGACAAACAGTGGATTCCTGGACCTGAAGACCCGCAAAAGAAGGAGACCAAGTCCAGAAGTCGAAAGAAGTTCCAGGAAGGAAAGGAGCCTCTGCCAACCCAGAAGAGGGTGCAAAAGAAGAGTCCCAGGTTGGGCGAAGACTGCAGAAATGCACCTTAGGAAGAAGCCAGCAGGTCCCTGCATGATGCAAAGGATGTCCCACATCGTGAAGTTGGATGCAGGTGAGTTTTGGCACTGGATTCCTCCAACAAGCCTTGGTTCCGGCAAAGTCACGTTTTGCATCAACTAGGCACTATCTGGACCCAGAAGAAAACTGGGGCCTCAACTCTGTGTGGGGAGGGAGAGGTGGCTCTCAGCACTCCAGAGAGCCCTCAGAGCACCAGATAGCACCATCTGGTGTCCCAGAACATGGGGACAAAGGAGGTGCAAAATGTGGTTGGTGCAGCACTACAAAGGAAGGTCCCACGCCGCCGGAGATCAACTCAGTGAGTTGAGCGTCGCAGGATAGAGTTCTGGGGACGTGGGCCAGGCTGTGCATGAAGAAATTTTGCAATTAGTGCACAGAGGCCTCAGGAAGTGAAGAGGATGCAGAGTACAGGGGTACTGTCATTCTGGGGGAAAACAAGGTCTTACCTCCTCCAAATTGCGGCAGCAGAACCTCAGGACAGTCTGTGTCGATGGGGTCCACCCTCAGTGTTCCAAGGAGCACGCTGTCCAAGAGAACTGGGTGTCCACTTAGAAGGTGTATGCGTGAGCAGGGGAGTGACTCTGTCACCCCCCCAGGAGATTTCTTTGGTCCTTCTGGTGCAGGGTGAGGACAGGGAGTCCTCAGAGCATGCACACCGTGGAAACTGTTGCAGTTGCTTGCTGGAGCTGAAGTTGCAGAAGAAAAGTATCCCTTGTGGATACTTTGTTGCTGTTACAGCGGTTCCTGGAGCAGGCTGCGGTTGATCCGAGGTCAGAGGATGAAGTAGTGGTTGCAGAGGATTCCTGCTAGAAACGTGCAAGTAGAATCTGAGGAGAACCCACAGGAGAGACCCTAAATAGCCCTGAGAGGGGGATTGGCTACCTTATCAGATAAGGACCTATCAGGAGGGGTCTCTGACTTTGCCTGCTGGCACTAGCCACTCAGAGTCCTCCAGAGTGCCCCCACACCTTGCAAAGCAAGATGGCTGAAGTCTGGGACACACTGGAGGAGCTCTGGGCCCCACCCCCAGGGTGGTGATGGACAGGGGAGTGGTCACTGCTTCCAAAGGAAATGCTTTGTTCTGCCTTCCTGGGACTGAGCTGCTCACAGCCCAGGAGGGCAAAACCCTGTCTGTGAGGTGGCAGCAGCTGTAGCTGCAGTGCAAGTCTCAGAGAGCTGGTTTGGCAGTACTGGGGGTCCATAGTGGAGCCCCCAGAATGCATGGAATTCTCTCCCAAATACCATATTTGCAATGGGGGACAATCCGTGATCTTAGACACCTTACATGCCCATATTCTGAGTTACCATTGTGAAGCTACATATAGGTATTGACCTATATGTAGTGCACTCGTGTAATGGCGTCCCCGCACTCACAAAGTCCCGGGTAATGGCACTGAACGATGTGGGGGCACCTTTGCAAGTGCAAGGGTGCCCTCACATTTAGTAACTTTGCACATAAACTTCAACAAGTGAAGGTTAGACATATAGGTGACTTATAAGTTACTTAAGTGCAGTGACAATGGCTGTAAAATAACGTGTTTATTATTTCAAGCAGGCTACAGTGGCAGTCCTGTGAAAGGGATTGCCTGAGCTCTTTATGGGTGACAAAAAAAAATGCTGCAGCCCGTAAGGATCTCCTGCAACCCTAATGCCCTGGGTATCAAGGTACCATATACTAGGGACTTGTAAGGGGGGTCCAGTGTGCCAATTGAAATTGGTAATGAAGTCACTAGCCTATGGTGACAAAGTTAAAAGTGCATAAGCACTGAGGTTCTGATTAGCAGAGCCTCAGTGACACAGTTGAACACTATACAGACACACACATTAGGCCATATACTATGAGCACTGGGGTCCTGACCTGCAGGATCCCAGTGAGACAGGCAAAAACATACTGACATACAGGTAAAAATGGAGGTAACATGCCAAGAAAGATGGTACTTTCCTACAACAACCCCCACCCAGCCCCCAACCAATAATAAAATGTAGAAAAACCCACCCCCCCAACTATACTTACACTAACCTATACCTACCCTACACTAACCTAATACTACCCATCTAAAACCCAATCTAAAACTATGTACAACAGTAAAAGGGAAGGGAGAGAACTGGGAGGCTGTTGAACATACACATTGTACTTCTTCATTTTTTTCATTTTTTACTTTATGTATGTCTTCCTGTTGTCAGCACTCTCCTCCTCCAATTTGTCCAGTCTGGTTATTATCTTGGCCATGTCCCATTTCATTTCAGTTTCAAATTGGCTGCTTACTACTGCAGTAGATGGCTGAACAGGTGCCTGGCTCCTAACCAGTGCAGCTGATGTGGAGAGGATTGCACCTGCAGAGGCCCCCTGTACCCAGCAAAGGAGTAATTTATGGAAATATTTTTGAGATGTGATAAAACAGCGTTTTGAAAGACTTTAATCAGAGAATCACAGAACATTCCTGTATTTTGGCGAAAGAGCACACAAGTGAATTTACAAGGTGTGAACAAGGATGAAAGCAACCAGTACTTTCAGTTTTGGTGAATATTCTTTTGGTAATTTTTGTCTTCTGATATTTTAAAAGACTAAGGCCCTCATTACAACATTAGAGGTACTGACCGGCTACCGCCACAGTGACATCCGCCAACATACCGCCGCTGTGGCTACCAGCTGTCTACGTGTATCCTGGCCGCCGACGGTATTGGTATGCGTGCCTGCGGGTGTGAGTCACGTTGGATGCATGCGTGAATGAGTGATTGAGAGTGTTGTGTGTTGTGAATGCATGTGTGTGACAATGTATGTTGGTGTGTGTTGCGGTGTGTGGGTGTATGTATGTGTGCATGCATGGATGTTGGTGGGTATGCGTGTCTGCATGTGTGTATATGGGTGCGCATGTGAGTGTGTATATGTGGGGTGCAGGAGAGTGAGGGTGAGGGAGGTGGGGGGCTGTAAGATTGGCATGAAAACCATGGCGGGAGGCCGGGTCGTAATCCTGAGGATAGGATTGTGACAGCCACCGGGCTGGAGGCCGGAGTGGTCGGTGTGTTAAAGTGGCGGATTTGGATGGCGGTAACCGCCATGGTCCAAATTCCATTTGTGTTATCGCTGGCCTGTTTGCGGTATTACCGCCGCTTTAACATCGACCGCCAGGGTTGTAATGAGGGCCTTACTGTCTGCATCGGGGTCTTCAAATCTTGCCACCTCACCAATGGTGTAGGGTGGAGGTCTACCTGCAAGACATGAATGGGAAACATTGCTCATTGAAATTTCTACATATCTGGTATTGGACGACATGGTTCACTATCAACTTGTTAGGATGAGTGAGAAAGTCATCATCATCATCAAAAACAAGTTTGATTCAGTCCTAGAAACCATCAAAGCATACAACCAGAATACTCCATATAAATTAAAAGAATAAATAAAACAGATAGATAAAATAAAAAATAAAACTAGTTCATCATAAAATGCTGACAGCAATAAATTCAATAAATCCCCAAGACCCAAACCACTAAGCATACATAATTAGCACTAGTAATCAACATGAATTCCATAAACAAAAAATTATACAGCCTTCTATACAAGATAAAGAGGGACATATATAATAACAATCTTTTAAAAAACGGGTATTTGTGTACCATGCAGCCACAAGGAACTTGCTAACTGCATAAACCAAGATGGCAAAAGGAATCGCTTTTTAAGATCCTGAGAGCAACAGCATATTGTCTAATGCCCAGGCTCCGCCAAATTGGATGCATTCACTTGCACCGAGAGGCAGCATAAGCTGTACAAAAAAACTGAAAATGTTCAACTGACTCAGAGGCAACGCAACAAGCCGGGCATAGATTTGATACAGATGTCTCCCTCCATGTAGGAGGCTGGGCATCTATGTAGTGTGCAAAACTAGGCACACTGTGCTAGAGGTCCAGGCAACCACACGTTGGTTTCCAGAGGTAAGAATTAGATCACCTAATTCTCCAATTTGTAAGGTAGCTAGTCGAGCAGTTAGGCTAATCCAAGAGATGTGAGAAGCATTTGTTGTACTCAAATCCAATCATGCACCACACACACTCAATGAATAACTCAAGACCAGAATTTTTAGAAATACTTCAGACTTTTATATAACTGTTAAGACCAAGATCTTTAAGATGCACTAAGTCATTTTGAGATCTGGCTTTTCAAAGTTTTAATAAAGTTAGTCTTTCTCGCACCGTAGGAATCAATAGACATTCACTTTTTAAAAATTGCATTGAAAATCATACATTTGGGTTATCAGTCTCTTCTTTTGCAGGTTGGTCGAAGCAGTTGGTGGGCACACTGTGCCAGCTGGAGAGTCTCAGGTGGCTCCCAGTTTCCGGCTTGAACAGAGCTAGAAAGTCTCTTGGCACAGGCACAGGGTCACTTGGTGGGGCCACCTGGAAAAGAAGCTGGTTTGCAGATTTAAAGGTGGTACCTTTGGGTTCCCTTGGGTTGTTTTGGTCGCAAGGGGTTAGGGATACAGGGAACACACAAGATTCCATAATGCAGGGCTCATGGTGGCAGGATGCAGGGCGAGTTGGAGGTCTTGGATGCTGTGCGCAATGGAACCCTTTGGAGCTGGAGGTAAGTCTTCTTCCGGGAGCCTTGCAGGACCACGAGGGCACTCTGTGGGAGGTCAAGGGTGTGTCTGATGTCCCTCGACTGGGGCTTCCTCCAGGCCCAGTTACAGCTCTGGGTGAGCAGTTTTTGGTAGTGTCCGATGTGCACTGGCCAGTACCTGGGGTATTGGCACAACCCAGCCATGGGAGAGCATTGTGCTGCCAAATTGACAAACTTGAAGGTCTCGTTTGGGCTGTTGTTGGTGCGTTGTCAGGTCTGGCTGTGACTTCCAGTTGCGGAGATATCGCCCAGTCGGTAAAGTGACTCTCACCAGTTTGCTGGTTCCTTGCAGCCTTCTTTGGTTTCTTGAGTGGTGCCTCCACTCAGGAGGGAGATCTTGGGTTATTGGTGAAGCCTGTAGGTCCTCTGGGTCTTTTGAGGTCGGTCCAGTGGTCAGCTCCTTCGCAGCGGCATTTGTCGGGACTCTGGTGCAGCAAGCAGGGGTCTTGGAGCCGCTTCTGGTGCAGCAGGTCCACTGTTCTCTTACTGTCAGGTTCCTTGGCGCTGTCCTCTTTTCTTCCTGATGATTCTAGTTTCTTGTTCTAGTGGAGCCCACTAAATACTGAATTTAGTGGGCGTTTTAGGGGGAAACTGGTACTGTCCAATGGGACACTTACCCTTGGGTGGCTTCACCCACTATAGTGGCCAATTCCTGTGGCAATGGTCACGTCCCTAAACCCCATTGGCTATTTTCCTACCATCCAACATGGAGGAAAATGAAATGGGGGGTCCACTTCGCCTGTAAGCCCCTTGGGGTGGTTCATGCTCAGTGAGACCCCTCCTCCTACCCTTTGTGTGGTTTCCTACCTTTGCTCCTACCAAAAGTAGGGGCTGACAAAGAGGGAAGCCATCTGCTGCTATCAGCAGGCCTGGGGGTTCAAGTTTCAAGGGTGGTAGCCCTTTGAAGCTCACCGCCAGGAGAGTGCATATTCCCGTGGGAGGGAGTGTTAGCTCCTCCTCCCAGGAAGGACATTATCTTACAAACCAGAGAGCCAGGGCTCTCCCCAAGGAGTGTATATTGGCTGTCTGGAAGTGGCAGGCTGGATGGAACCAGTCAGCAACTATGCCAGTTAAGTTAGCTTTTGCAGGGGGCACCTCTAAGGTGACCACTGGGTACGTTTGGGGTTAAATCCAATGCTGGTACCAGTTTGGATTTATCACCCTGAATTGTTTGATACCAAACAAACCAGGGTGCAGAGTGGCCATCATGTAGCTGGGGAACTCCTGTTTGACCAGTGTCCAGTACATACATTTAAACTGGCTGTCCTGTTCACTCACTATGTCCCAGGTTTGGCAAAGACACAGTGGGGGCATATTGCTCATGCAATCATGCCCTCGCATATTGCAAGGTGTACCCTGCCTTAGGGCTGTAAGGCCTACACAAGGGGTGACTTACCCATAACATATGTAGTGTCACGTGGGCAGGTGGGCAGGGCACACTGAAAGTGTGCCATGTCGAGTTTGCCTTTTTAGGTTTGCCCCAGTACATTCAGCTTGTAATGGCAGTGCTGGCTGCAATGCCCTACAGGGTGGCGCAATCAGTGCTATTGTTAAAAGACATTAGCGGCAAACACCCATAACAAAGGCGAAGATACAAGCTCTTGGCTAAGGGTTCAGGAATGGTGTCTAAAAAAGGCTTATACCGGGGTTACCTCTTAAAATCGAGGCATTGATTGATCAACCGCCCATGGGTTGTGCCAAGGGGATAATTATTTCTGACATAGGTCAAATAAGCTGATTTCAGGGATTGCTTCTGGGCTCTCCTTAGGCCCAGTGGGTCTCCCAATACCTCCAGAGACCCAGGAAGCAAAGCCAGTTTGACACATGCTTGAACCATGGGATGGAAACTACATTAGGACGTTTTAAAAGATCGAGGAGTGAGTTCTGATGTAAACCAAACCCTTACCCAGAAAAGCAAATCTCTTAATATCTGATATTCGATTGAAACTAAGATCCAAAAAAATAGGAACCAGAAGGGTACTACCTGGACATACAAGTAATGCTCCAGCAAAACAATTTTCGCTCACAGACAATTTGTGAGTTTTGCAGAAACCCCACACCCCTGTTGCATAGACAGCAGCATTTTGGGCTTTTGCCAGATAGATCTTTAGGGCCGGATAAACAGTTCTTGCACCATTGCTTTTGTACAAGTGCATGATGGCACCTGACCTGTGTTGCAGAAGAGACGAGCTCTAACTAATCTGGTCATCCCAGTTAAAATTGTTAGAGATTTTAAGACCAAGATAATCTATCAATCTTACTTTTTCCAGAGGAACACTATTTACAGAGATTGTGCATCTCGTGACTTGCCTCAGACTGAACACCATCAGTTTGGTTTTGCTGACATTCAGTTCCAGCCCGCGGTCTGCACAAAATGCTGTAAACCTATTAACGAGAGCATGTAACCCCATCAAAATCCTGGATCTAAGGAGGAAGTCATCTGCAAAACGTAGAATAGGAATTATTTTGGCATTTAAAGAGGGAGCATCATTCTGGCAAAGAGACACAGCTTGAACCACCTCATTTATATTTAAAGTGAATGATGTTGGTGCCAGAGCACAAACTTGATGAACCCCGACCGAGTGGTGATGTGATTGATTAATTCTCCCTGGCTGCCCCGTCTCACCTGAGCATCGGTGCCCTCATGAAGCCACTCTAAAAGGTGGATTATGTTCCCGGAAATACCTGCTTTAAGTAATAACTCCCATAATTTCCCTCTAGGAACCAAATCAAATGCAGACCAAAGGACCACGAAAACAACGTACAAATTTTGTTTAGCAAGAAGTACATATTTCCAGGATAAAAGAGCCAACTGAAAGCTTGATCCACTGTACTTGTTTTGGATCGAAAGCCCACCTGCAGGGGAGGTAACACATTATTAGCTTCAACCAACTCTAACAACTTATCCAATACTTGCTTTGCAAAGATTTTTTGTAGGTTATTGATAAGGCTGATGGGTCTGTAGTAACAGGAGAACTCACTTCACCCTTCTTGTAAATGGGTATCATTTCAGCCCCCTTCCAGGTATCAGGCATTGGGTCCCCACCTGCTGTTGCATTAGATATCATAATAATATAACTGGACCAGATTTTCCGCTCATATTTGTATGGGTCCCCTGGTATCTTATCTGGGCTATGGGCTTTAGAAGGTCTTAGGGAGGCATTTGCAGCAGTGGTTTCCCCCAAGGTGAAAACAATGCAGTCATCGGGACTGCTGATACCCACCCCATTCCCTCCAAGGCAGGAAGTTAATTTCAAGCAGCTACAGAGAGGAAGAATCATGACTGGATGTATCATAGGGAGGAGCACCAAGATTGGAAAAAAGATCCACCCAACTCTCCGGTTGGATATGAGTATGATTAAAGCTCCTACCCACTTGATGACTATGAGAGAGTAACTTCCAAAAAGTCATGTTATCGTTTCCTAGTTGCGTCAAGCAAATTCTGCCAGATGGTATCTTTCCAGTTTTCCTTTGCCTGTGCTATGGCCCTATTATAAGCAGTTCTGGCCATCCTGATCTTCTTGTGTGAGTGAGACACAATGGCTAATTTAGCGCTGATTTAGCCTTTGAGCAATCATTATTAAACCACTCTTTTCTTTTGTGTGTAGAGGCAATTCTCTTGGTAGTAGTCTTGCTATAAAAAATGTCCTGGGCCTTGTCCCCTTTGCTACTATTAGCAGGCCCAGCCAAAACCCCTACCCTGCCCCCAGAAGCCACTGGCAAAGTTTTTTACTTGGAATTCAGTGGATAGTCAATGGACAACTGAAATTGTTTACTGCCAGGGAAGGAATATGTATTTGACTGAGATCACACTTCCCACATGCTGTCCCCCTGCTAATTGTAGGTATGATGATATCGGAAGGAGATAGTTTTAGCCTGATGCCTACCCCTTTAGGATTCCTGAGGTAACAGGTGTACAATTCAAAATCAATAAGATTGGTCACTAACAATTTGTCAATAAGAAGAATAGAGATAAAATCACAGTTTGACCCTTGCTGGCTGTGTCTGTCAGCCTCTAAAATATCCTCTCTACCGACAGAGAGGCAGTTAGGCTGAACTCTCAGCCAGTATATAACCTTATTTATTAGGTAATCATGGGTTTCTATAGACCCTAGTGGCAGCTTTGGTACCCCAGCCATAAAGATAGTGCCTCTTGACCTCCCCACACTCACGGGCCTGCTTCTTAGATGCTAGTGATCTCACATAAGACAGTTGTGAAGTGCAGTCTAAAGACCTGGGGGGTCATTACGACCTTGGCGGTCTTTTCGCAAGACTGTCGACGTGTCGCCGTGCTGAAGACCGCCAGTGGTGGTTGTCTTCTGCGCCGCGTATTATGACCACTGGCAGGCCGCCGTCCTTTTTCGTATGGAGAGCCACCAGCAGCCATACTGGCGGACGGCGGGAAAGTGGAGGTTGCTCAACCTCCACCGCCACGTCAACAGAACACCGCCCACTGAATCACGTCCCATGATTCGGTGTGGCGGTGTTCTGGTGACGGTGTTCTGGTGGCGGAGCTGCCCCCATGGATCCCGTCCCCTTCCGGAGGATCAACGGACAAGGTAAGTTGATCGTCCGTTAGGAAAAGGGGTGGTGGGGTGTTGTGAGTTGTGTGCATGCATGGGGGTGTGCGTGTGAGAGTGTAGAGGGGATGAGTGAGTGAGTGTATGCATGCGGGGTGTGCTGTGTGTATGGGAAATGTGTGCGGGTCAGACGGTGTGCATGTCTGTTTGTATGTGTGCGGGTATGTGTTGTCGGGGTGAATGTGTGCGTGTAGGGGTGTGTATATGTGCATGTTGGGGTGTGTATATGTGCATGTTCGGGGTGGGGAGGGGGGTTGTGCTACTTTTGGGGGGTGGAAGGGGTGTGGGGGGTGTTGGGGGAGGATTCGTAGGGAGTAGTGGGGGGTGGGGGAGACCCCTATCAGTGCCAGGGAATTCCCTGGCACTGATAGTGCCTACCGCCATGGATCTTGGCGGTTCCCAACCACCCGAGATCCATGGCGATATGCAGGGTCCTGATACCGTTGGCAGTCTAGTGACGACCACCGGGCTGGAGACCACAATCTCCAGCCCAGCGGTTCTCACCGCCATGGCGGGCGGGATGGTGAAGTGGCGGATGAATCCATTTTTTTTTTCGCCGGCCTGTTTGCGGTCTTACCGCCGCTTTACCATCGACCGCTATGGTCGTAATGAGGGCCCTGGTCTTTTGTACTCTAGAAGTACCTTCTCCAGCGCACGCCTGAATGCCAACCTCCCCGTGAGGACCCCCTATGTAAGCAGCAGGTTGGACTTCAACAGGGCAGCCTAGTTCAGCAAATTTCCTCACCTTAACATCGAGACAGCCCTTATGCCCGCTGGCCTCAACAGAGACCTGAATTCCCTCAACATGAGGAGTGGGTTGATCAATAGGAGGAACATTAGTGGCAAGCCCTGAAGGCTGATCAATTAATAATAACCTATGTTCTGACCAAACTGATGGACCTTCCCACTGAAACAGGCACAGTCCCACCCGTACTTGACCTCGGGCACCTACACCTACAAAACTGTCAAGATTCCCCGTTACTTTGTCCAACAACAGAAGCACCAGGCTCTTAACTTCATCCAGTTTCTGGTGCACGGATACCAAATCAGGGTTACTACGCAACCTCTGCGGGCTTCCCAGGCCCAAAGATATATTGGCCAAGGTATTGTCTCCAGCAGGTACCCTAGTACATGCGGGGTAGCAGTATCACAAAGCTCCCCCGTTCTCCGCCAGAGGCCCATTCCTGTTGGAGCACAAGGTATTTGAAACTACAATGACCTCAGGAGTTACGGGAGGGCAGGGGGCCTCCTTTTCCACAGCAGGGCCACCAGTATCACACTGCAGTGCAGCCGAGCCAGTGCTCTGAATAGTAGTCAACAAAATGGATGAAACTGAACTTGTGTGTTGGATCGCTTCCTTCTGTCCAGTCTCTCTTAGGGTTTTAGATAGCTGTGGCCTTTTCTTGAACATATCAGGAATTATTTTGGATTGGCTGCCACAGTTTACAGGGGATATAGTTATATTGCTTCTCAGAATAGCCTCCACTTCCTCTATCAGGGTATCTATATCCTCTAGAGTGTTAGTCTCCTTATTGCCCAAAGAGCTGGTTTTATTATTTGAACGTTTCTTAGGTTTTTTAGGATTACACATATGTACAGGAGCGTCCACAGCTTTACACTTTCTCATTGCCTTGATATAATTCAGAAAGGATGACTAGCAACAAATTGATGATAGCACGGCCGATATTCTGTAATGACCAACTTCCAATCAAAAACTTACTTCTGAGCAAACAAACGAGACGCCCAGCCCTGCCTCTTCCAGGTGATGACAGGCAAAGACGGGCTAATCTTGGCCCGGGCAGTGCCTGGGCACGTCCTAAAAGCGGCTCGTGCTGCAGAGAGCAAGTGGCGCTTTTATAGCGTGTCAGCAGGCACGAGGGCACTGCCGTGAGAGCAGTGCAGGCTGGGCGATGAAGTCCCACTCCAGTCAACATCGTAGCCCAAGGAATTCCCCAAATAGCAAGTGCGTGAAAATGTTTGTTATTGGGTGGTATCTATGTGACAAATAAAACGGACCATGTGCCTATGAAATGCATGGTTCTTATGATAGCTGTAGGATTTCAAACATGGAAAACACATGGCTGTTGCTGAACTGGAAATCTCTGTAGACTCAGAGGTTGGTTTGCCAAGACTCCTTCGTTCTGGCATCAGGTTATGAGATGGTCTCTGCTCTAGTGGGGTTAGCAAGGACTATTAAGCTGTTCTTCTGCCTCTGGGCATCTGCTCAAGTGCCTCACGGGATGCCTGTTGTGTCTGTTCTCACGCTGTCCAACAAATACCTCCCTCTGGAGCCTTCTTCTGACTAACTGTTTTGGCTGCGTGGTCACCACACTCCCTCTGTCTTCTGCTTCTACCACGTCCGTTCCTGTCTCCCCTCTGTGCTGTCATCCCTGGTGATGGCGGTGCCTGTGCTCGGGAGGTGAAGAAGGCGTGTAGGGGGATGTAAGTATTTAACTCTTCAGCACAGCTACGGGAAAGAGGAGGCCGCTTCTCCAGTTTGCTGGGCATATCTATTGCATGTACAATATAGCGGTGGTGGTTGGGGTGCAGTAGAGATCCTCTCTGCTACTTCGCCATCAGGAATCGCCCACCATAATGCAAGCAAGTTTTCCTAGTGGTAGATCAGAGCAACTGACAAACATCTATGATCAGTCAATCACACAGATTCTCAGATAATGGAGATCCCCACACTTACAAACCATCGCTTTCTCAACCACTCCTGGGGTGCTTTTCACTGCACTATTTATACATGGCATTGTCATGCAGGTGTTTGTTAGCTCTACACCTTTATAACCATATGGGACAGCATGACACTGTATACTGCATCTGTGGGGCATGCAATGGTTGTTGCAGTGGTTATTCCATTGTGACACCCATAGTATTTGAGCCTGCCCCAGATGTTGTAGACATCTACCTCCTTGTCACTGCAAACTGACAAACAACTGCCCAGGGGTTGTGTGGGTATTCCAAAGGGTTGAGGAAAGCCGTGATACATCCTTGTGTGAAGTAACTAATATGTGTGTGACATCACAAGGCACACACACAAGCAATAATGCAATGGGAGTTTACTCTTGTGAAAATAGTTGTACCTACCTGCACATTGACTGACTGAAATTATAGATGTATTGTCAATAGTGTGTGATCAGCCATTGTTGGCATGGCATGCCATTATTTGTCCAGGAAGGGATAGAAACATGCGCATAGACATATGTGTGAACAGAGACACATTTGCTCTGTGTTCCAAGAATGCATTTGTTGATGCAGGTTACTGAGTATTGTGGCAATGATGGAGCAGATGCAGAGCAGCTCCATACTGTCAGTTAGATGTGGCAAGCCTGTGGAACTAAATCAGCACATGTGTGTGGTAATGGACATATTTTAGGTTATATGTGAAACAGAATGTACAGGAAGAGGAAATTGGTAGTGGTCTGGACTCAGTGCATAGTCAGGCTCCCTTACATGGCCATGATCAGTGACACAAAAGGGCCGATTGAACTACAGTGGTGCAGCACCAAGTGCATCACTACAGTCCTTGTAGCACTCAGTGCACCCCTTACCCCCCCATGTGTGCGCCTCATGAGAGTTAAGGCACAGGATGATGAAGGTAGGGTCCAACTGCATCTATTTATGTGTAGGAAAATGATGTACTCAGCAGGAGTTGCAACACAACAGATCATCACAACTTCTGCTGAGTACACAGGGGCCTATCACATACATTTATATTGTGCTGCTCAAAACCGTGTTGCCCTAAGCATGCATCACAACACTTTGTAATGTTGTGAAGGGAAGATGGTATATCTGCCCTGCTTTGGCTTCATTATTGCACATTGGAATGGCAGCCTTAAGGTGGCGCTGGGGCTCTTCATACAGGCAGCATACAACATGTCCAGGTCCATAACCATGACATGCTGCACTCAACCGTATCAGCACCTGTCATGCACATGCAGATAATTTACTTTGTATGGAAATGGGATACTTATCAACTACTCCACCAATCTTGATGCCCAGGTGATCCAGCAGATCTTGCTCCTTTGTGATGAGGTCAGCCCAGCGGTGTTTTATTTGGTGGTCATTTCTTCCTGTGGCAAAAACTCTTGCAAGGTGGTGGAGCACCTTGCCCTACCACAGCTTTCTGGCCTCTGTGGGGTAGCCCTGTATGACACGGCCACCCAGTATCAGCATCATAGAGAGGTAAAGCTGTACCAACCATATGAAGCCCCCCAGCTCATCGGTGAACATCCTAGCCATCCTCTCTTTCCCTTACATAATTGACTGCAAATGCAGTTGACCAAAAAAAAAATCCTAAAACTAACCCAACTTCCCCAGATACCCAAACAACTATACTATCCCAGTCACAATACAGTGACAGATACAGAACACTTACAATACAAAAGACAGATTAAATTACAAATAAAACACAACAGCTACAGTACACAGCACAAAAAACACTCCAAATACTCCAAAACTCCAAGAGCACCAGCTCCTCACACCCTTACACAGTCACAGACAATAAGACTGGGAAGTGAACGTGGACTAACTGTACCATGTATGCAGGCAGAATGTCCTGTTTCAACACTTCCTGAGCCTGTGCATCACATTTCCAGTCATGCGTCGTTTCTTTTTTTTCTTCACATGACGATCATGCATTGATATTTTCCCAATGTGCGTGAAGAGGCCTGTAGATGTGCGATAAAGGTTCAGGGGCTAGGAGTCTTTTAGCTTAGGAGAAAAGTATGGTATATGGGTGTACATTTTTGACACATGATGGTTATACATTGAATTTTTTGTTTTGCACAAACTCTGCACCATGGTGGACCGTTTCTAGTATACGCAACAGACGTGGTGGTTTTAGGGGACGCTAAGGGGCGCATGTGGGGTGGTACTGGGGTAGGTGCTACCCCATTTCTAATGATTCAGTCCCATGGTCTTGCATGGCAGCTTGATTTGTATTCATATGTGAGCGACAGTGCAACAGATAGGTGTATGTGTAGATGAAATGTAGTTGGTAATGGCACCACTTGGGTGGGATTTGATATAGGTTCTGCCAGAGGCTTGCACACCATGATTTACGTGGGGCTGTGCCCATGTGTGACTTTCTTTAAATAGCTATGGCCTATGCCATTGACATAGATGAGCTATTCTTTGTTTGGTTTAATGTGTGTGGGATCTGCATTTAGCTGTCAACCAGTGGACAACTGTAGTCGTTTGTGGGCAGCTTCTGTATGCAAAGGGGACATTGCTCCACCTGTCCACACGTTTTGTGCCAGTCAGGCTGTGGCTGTGTTCTGTACATGTGGATGTATGTCTTTGTGATGTGCAATGATTGTGGTGTAGTGTAGAATGTTGCATATGTGTTGTTGCCTGTACATCTGTGTTCCCCTGCCCATGTGTATTTCTGGTGGTGTATGTCTTGTTTGTCCTACATGGTTGGTGTGTTTTGTTTTAATGATTGGTATAGTGGCTTACCTATGAGTAGGCCATTTCCATATTGCCCATCCTGGAACCACTGGTTGATAATGGAATGGCTGAATATGGAGGCATCATGGACGCTGCAAGGCTATTTTGCTAAGATGTTAATTAAGAGCCTACGGTGGTCCACAATGGCCTGCACATTGATTGAATGGGTTTGCTTGCGGGAACCCATCACTTTGGTATAAGCCTTGCGTGGTCTCCTGCTGCAGTTGCTGGGTGTTTGGGAAGCTGATGTGATGGGGTGTGAGGCATATGATTACATCCAGGACCTTAGGTAGGAGGACAGAGAAGGATGGCTAGGACCAACTAGCCACTTGTGCGCCTGTTAGCTGAAAAGATCCAGATGGCAGCATATGAAGGACAGCAAGGAGTTTTGTCATGGGTGGAATAGCTGTGAAAGTTTGCACCCTTGCTGTGATGTGTGACACAATGGGTGCAGCAGGCGTACAATAAACTTCTGGTTTAGTCGGTACATCTTGATGACTTCTTGCTCCCTGAGGCCAAGGGTGGTTGCATCTCTTTGTCGCAATAAGATGCAAGGTGGGTTGGCAGTTCCTAAAAATGGCTCTAACTCCAATATTTTGATGTTAGATGGGTCTAGCGTCAAAATCTAAATATAAACACAGTTTTTGCATAAAAAAACGACACAAAGGTAGTGCAAACTTTTCATAAATATTGGCCTAAGTATCTAGGTGACAATAGAAAATGGCCGCAAGTCAGAGTAAAAACAGATAACAGCCTCGAGCAGTCAAGCAGGAGCACTTAAAATAACCCGCCATATTGACCTGCTCACTCAGGACACTAAAGAAGAATATAATCAGTCTACATGGTATTACCATCATATAATATATTTTAAAAAATAGAATTTAGTAACCATACATCCGGTGTGTCATCATATGAAGCCGTCTGGTATTGAAACCATGGGAGGATTGAAAAAATAAGAACCTAATGACTGCCTAATTAAACCCCAAGGGTCATCAAGCAACGTTGAGATATATACCCAGAATGACTATTAATATATTTCTATGCACATACCACAATAGCAGTAACCAAAATCAAGATATACCACTATGCAATGTCATAAATTACTAGCACATAATCAATCCATTCTGCTGAGAAGTTTAACTTGGTCAACAGCTTTATTCAGAACCCACCCAGGGTAACCACATTCCTTAAGCCTTCTGATCATGTTTTTTATTTCTTGCGAGTAAAAGATGTCGGTATTGCAGTTGTGTTTGGCCCTTAGTATACTCCATAAAGAAAACTCCATTTGAGATTATGTAGGTAATCACTAAGTACATGAAGCACTGTATTACCTGCTTTAGGTTTCCAGTGAAAAGTAGTAACTAGTTCTTTTTTGACAATCTTAATGTAAACTTCTAAAAAGTCAATCAGTGCTCATATTGTGGGTAAAGTCTAAATTCAGATCATTTCTCTTCAATGTTTTCACAAATTGTTTTGTTAACATCTTAGTACCTCTCCATGTTATAAAGAGATCATCAATATACCTCAACCTCGGTTTGACTCATTCCATGTAATGGGTAGTGCTGTCTGTGATGGAAACACGCTCCTCCCACTAGCCCATGAAAGAATTTGGAAAGCCGGGGGCAAAACAAGTTCCTATTGCAATACCCCTCTCTGTCAGTATATTGTCCCATTAAACATGAAGATGTCATAAGTAGGACAATTTTTTTATCATCTCAAGTAGCATCTCTGTGTGTGACAGGAAGTATAAAATTAGGGTCCAAAGAAGTATCTCCATGCAGAAATTCCATTCTCATTACCAATACTTGTGTGGAGAGAACAGACATCAATAGTAATCAACAAGAGGTTATCAGACAAGGTTAAACCCTCAATCTTCATGAAGAAATCCTTTGCATCTTGACTCTATGACGGCATGCTGGTTCCAATTCACATAAGAAAAAGTCAATATATCTGGATGTGCTTTCTAAAGCACGACAAATGAAGATTGTTAGAAATGTGATTTCTGTTTGGTAGAGGTATGAACCCTGTCCAGAAAGGAACCATAATTCTAGTCAGTGTAAGTGACAAACGTACCCTAAGTTAACCTGTGCTCACCCTCTGGTAGCTTGGCACAGAGCAGTCAAGCTTAACTTAAAAGAGGCAAGGTGTTTAGTATCTGTGCAACACTTCAAACAGCAAAATAGTGAAAACACAAAACAAAAAGATACCATCCCTGGTTAGAAAATAGTACTTAATGTAATAAATAAAACAAAAACAAAATAACAAAAATACAGTAAGTAGAACTTGAGTTGTGACTTTTAAAAAAGACGCAGTAGAATAGTTCTTTGAAGTAGTAAGTGCATACTTGGAATATCTGGTTTTGCTGGACTGGAACAAAGTCAAGAGTTCAGGGTGACCCCAATGGAACATGGGCCTGCTGCAGGTATCCAGTGAGGCACACACAACAGCCTAATCCTGGTTGGGTAGCCGAGGGGGTGATGCAACAGTGCTGATCCAGCAGCAGAGGAGAGCATTAATTTTCCCCATATAGTCGAGTGGGTGTGTCAATTTTACCCACACAGCAGCACAGATGTGGTGATTCTAGGGTGTGGTAGTTCTGAAAGCGATGTGCTGGAGTTGATCCCTGCAGCAGAGAAAATGTGTTGATTTCCTCCATGTTGCAGCAGCAGTGGCACTGAGGTGTGGCAGTTCTGAAGGCGATGCGCCGGTTCTGGCTTTGCAGCGATGCGTCATAGTTGATCCCCGCAATATAAGGGATGTGCCTGTGCCAACCTGCACACTGGGGGTGATGCACTATTTCTGTTCCACGCAGCAGTGATGATGCATTATTTCTGGTTGGGTCAGTACTTTATACCCACTTCCAATGGCAAGACTGGATTGACACCACTTGGCAGGGTAACACTCAGAGTTGGCAGAGTCCAGGTGCTGTAGCAGGTGAGTTGGAAGTCTTTTGTGTCTTTGAGACTTTGGAAAACAGAAGGCAAGCCAGCAAGCCCTTGGAGTCACTTTGGTTTTGGTTTGGAGGGATGCAGGTCCAGTCCTCCTCACTAGCAGGCAAGAAGGGAAGCAGGAAGCAGGTCAGCATAGCAAAACAGTAGTCCAGCAAAGTCCATCAGAGTTGACTGTCCTTGCAGCAGCACAGCAGCTCTGCTTCCTGTCAGAGTACATACAGGTCTAGAAGTGTACGGAGATGGTGGTGTCAAAGGTCCAGTACTTATACTCAGTTGTTCCTTTGAAGTTGGGGACAATTCAAAGAAAGGTCTTTGAAGTGCACAGAGGTCCTCCCTTCCTGCCTTGGCTCCAGACTCACTAGAGGTGGGGGTATGCAGCCCTTTGTTTGGGAACAGGACACTGCCTATTCAGATGTGTTAGCCTCTCCCTTCTATCTTGCCCAGGATGGCCCATCAGTAACACCTAAGCTCCCTTTTGTGTGGCTGTGTAGAGAGAATACACAAGGCCAGCTGTAACCTCCATCCCAGATGTGTATAGGAGACAGGGGCAGGCACCAAATGGCTAAAGTAAAGTAGTAACTAGTTATTTTTTGACAATCTTACTGTAAATTTCCAATAAGCCAATCAGTGCTCATATTGTGGGTAAAGTTTAAATTCAGATCGTTTCTCTTCAATGTTTGCACAAATTGTTTTGTCAACATCGCAGTGTAGGAAAGTATCATCTTGCCTGGCATGTTACCCCCATATTTCACTGTATATATGTTGCTTTAGTTGTATGTGTCACTGGGACCCTGCCAGCCAGGGCCCCGGTGCTCATAGGTCTGCCCTGTATGTGTTACCTGTGTGATGACTAACTGTCTCACTGAGGCTCTGCTAGCCAGAACCTCAGTGGTTATGCTCTCTCATCTCTTTCCAAATTGTCACTAACAGGCTAGTGACCAATTTCACCAATTTACATTGGCATACTGGAACACCCTTATAATTCCCTAGTATATGGTACTGAGGTACCCAGGGTATTGGGGTCCCAGGAGATCCCTATGGGCTGCAGCAATTCTTTTGCCACCCATAGGGAGCTCTGACAATTCTTACACAGGCCTGCCATTGCAGCCTGAGTGAAATAACGTCCAAGTTATTTCACAACCATTTACCACTGCACTTAAGTAACTTATAAGTCACCTATATGTCTAACCTTTACCTGGTAAAGGTTGGGAGCTAAGTTACTTAGTGTGTGGGCACCCTGGCACTAGCCAAGGTGCCCCCACATTGTTCAGGGCAAATTCCCCGGACTTTGTGAGTGCAGGGACACCATTACACACGTGCACTATACATATGTCACTACATATGTATAGCGTCACAATGGTAACTCCGAACATGGCCATGTAACATGTCTAAGATCATGGAATTGTCACCTCAATGCCATTCTGGCATTGGGGAGACAATTCCATGATCCCCGAGTCTCTAGCACAGACCCAGGCACTGCCAAACTACCTTTCCCGGGGTTTCACTGCAGCTGCTGCTGCTGCCAACCCCTCAGACAGGTTTCTGCCCTCCTGGGGTCCAGCCAGGCCTGGCCCAGGAAGGCAGAACAAAGGACTTCCTCAGAGAGAGGGTGTTACACCCTCTCCCTTTGGAAAATGGTGTCAGGGCTGGGGAGTAGTAGCCTCCCCCAGCCTCTGGAAATGCTGTGATGGGCACAGATGGTGCCCATCTCTGCATAAGCCAGTCCACACCGGTTCAGGGATCCCCCAGCCCTGCTCTGGCACGAAACTGGACAAAGGAAAGGGGAGTGACCACTCCCCTGACCTGCACCTCCCCTGGGAGGTGCCAAGAGCTCCTCCAGTGTGCTCCAGACCTCTGCCATCTTGGAAACAGAGGTGCTGCTGGCACACTGGACTGCTCTGAGTGGCCAGGGCCAGCAGGTGACATCAGAGACTCCTTCTGATAGGCTCTTACCTGTGTTGCTAGCCTATCCTCCATCCTAAGTAGCCAAACCTCCTTTTCTGGCTATTTAGGGTCTCTGCTTTGGGGAATTCTTTAGATAACGAATGGAAGAGCTCATCAGAGTTCCTCTGCATCTCTCTCTTCATCTTCTGCCAAGGAATCGACCGCTGACTGATCTGGACGCCTGCAAAACCGCAACAAAGTAGCAATGACGACTACTGAAACCTTGTATCGCTGATCCAGCCGCCTTCTCGACTGTTTTCCTGGTGGTGCATGCTGTGGGGGTAGTCTGCCTCCTCTCTGCACTAGAAGCTCCAAAGAAATCTCCCGTGGGTCGACGGAATCTTCCCCCTGCAACCGCAGGCACCAAAAGACTGCATCACCGGTCCTCTGGGTCCCCTCTCAGCACGACGAGCGTGGTCCCTGGAACTCAGCAACTCTATCCACGTGACTCCCACAGTCCAGTGACTCTTCAGTCCAAGTCTGGTGGAGCTAAGTCCTTGCCTCCCCACGCTAGACTGCATTGCTGGTACCGCGTAATTTGCAACTGCTCCGGCTCCTGTGCACTCTTCCAGGATTTCCTTTCTGCACAGCCAAGCCTGGGTCCCCGACACTCTAACCTGCAGTGCGCAACCTCCTGAGTTGTCCCACGGTGTCGTGGGACCTCATTTTGTGACTTTGGGTGAGCTCCGGTTCACTTCTCTTCGTAGTGCCTGTTCCGGCACTTCTGCGGGTGCTGCTTGCCTTCTGAGTGGGCTCTTTGTCTTGCTGAATGCCCCCTCTGTCTCCTCAGGCAATTGTCGACATTCTGGTCCCTCCTGGGCCACAGCAGCATCTAAAAACCCTAACCACGACCCTTGAAGCTAGCAAGGCTTGTTTGCGGTCTTTCTGCACGGAAACACCTCTGCAAGCTTCTTCACAATGTGGGACATCCATCCTCCAAAGGGGAAGTTCCTAGTCCTCTTTGTTCTTGCAGAATCCACAGCTTCTACCATCCAGTGGCAGCTTCTTTGCACCCACAGCTGGCATTTCCTGGGCATCTGCCCACTCCCGACTTGAGTGTGACTCTTGGACTTGGTCCCCCTTGTTCCACAGGTACTCTCGTCTGGAAATCCATCGTTGTTGCGTTGCTGGTGTTGGTCTTCCTTGCAGAATTCCCCTATCACGACTTCTGTGCTCTCTGGGGAACTTAGGTGCACTTTTGCACCCACTTTTCAGGGTCTTGGAGTGGGCTATTTTTCTAGCCCTCACTGTTTTCTTACAGTCCCAGCGACCCTCTACAAGCTCACATAGGTTTGGGGTCCATTCGTGGTTCGCATTCCACTTCTAGAGTATATGGTTTGTGTTTCCCCTACACTTATGTGCTCTCATTGCAATCTATTGTGACTGTACATTGCTTGCATTGCTTTCTATTGCTATTACTGCATAATTTTGGTATTATGTACATATATCTTGTGTATATTTGATATCCTCATACTGAGGGTACTCACTGAGATACATTTGGCATATTGTCATGAAAATAAAGTACCTTTATTTTTAGTATATCTGTGTATTGTATTTTCTTATGATATTGTGTATATGACACCAGTGGTATAGTGGGAGCTTTACACGTCTCCTAGTTCAGCCTAAGCTGCTCTGCTAAGCTACCCTTTTCTATCAGCCTAAGCTACTAGACACCTCTTCTACACTAATAAGGGATAACTGGACATGGCGCAGAGTGGAAGTACCCCTTGGTACCACTACAAACCAGGCCAGCCTCCTACACTCAGTACCTCTCCATGTTATAAATAGATCATCAATATACCTCAACCTCAGTTTGACTCATTCCATGTCATGGGTAGTGCTGTCTGTGATAGAAACCTGCTCCTCCCACTAGCCCATGAAAGTATTTGGAAAGTTGGGGGCAAAACAAGTTCCTATTTCAGTACCCCTCTCTGTTGGCATTTTGTCCCATTAAACATGAAGATGTCATAAGTAGGACAATGTTTTTATCATCTCAAGTATCATCTCTGTGTCTGACAGGCAGTGTAAAATTAGGGTCCTCAGAAGTATCTCCATGCAGAAGTGATCCTCATTACTAAAACGTGTGTGGAGAGGACAGCTATCAATAGTAATCAACAAGAAATCTTCAGACCAGGTTAAACCCTCAATCTTCATCAATAAATCCTTTGCATCTTGGCTCTATGATGGCTTGCTGGTTAAAATTCACATAAGAAAAAGTCAATATATCTGGATGTGCTTTCTAAAGCACTCCCACAGGATGATTGTTAGAAATGTTATTTCTGGTTGGTAGAGGTATGAACCCTGTCCAAAAAGGAGCCACAATTCTGCTTGACTGTGTCACTGAAGTTCTGCTAACCAGAACTCCAGTGCTTATGCTCTCTCTACTTACCAAATTTGTCACTACACTTTAGTGACTCCATATTCTAATTCTGATTGGCACTCTGGTCCCCCCCCTTACAAGTCCCTAGTATATGGTACCTAGGTACCCACAGCATTGGGGTTCCAGGAGATCCTTTTGGGCTACAGCATTTCTTTTGCCACCCATAAGGAGCTCATACAAACCTTTCACCAGGACTGCCACTGCAGCCTAAGTGAAATAGTGCACACACTATTTCACAGCTATTTTATACTGACCTATATGTCTAACCTTAATTTACTGAAGGATAGGTGGAAAGTTACTGTGTGTGACCGCACCCTTGCACTAGCAAAGGTGTCCCCACGTCATCCGGTGTCAATTCCCCGGACTTCGTGAGTGCGGGGATACCATTATAAGCGTGCACTACATATAAGTCAATACATATGGCAGAATATGGCCGAATATGGCCATGTGAGGTGTCTAAGTTCATGGAATTGTTCCTCCAATCCAAATGTGGTATTGGGGGGCCAATCCCATGCACCTGGGGGGGTCCCCCATGGACCCTCAGTACTGCCAAACCAGCTCTTTGAGGTTTCCACTGAGAGTTAGACTGTTTAGGTTAACTGTGTATATTTTTAAGTATTTGGACTATGTTTTTCTTATGAAAAGCACCAATGACAAAGTGGTAAAGCAGTTACAAGTACTTATCCCACCGCTGCACCACCAATGTAGGAGGCTGGCCTGGCTTATAGTGGGTACCTGATGGTACTTACACCTTGTGCCAGGTCCAGTTATCCCTTATTAGAAGATTAGTAGTGTTCTAGCAGCTTAGGCTGATAGAGATAGCTATAGCAGAGCAGCTTAAGCTGAACTAGGAGACATGCAAAGCTCCTACTATACCACTTATATCATATAGGTACTATATCATAAGAAACACAATACTCAGAGTTACTAAAAATGAAGGTACTTTATTTTAGTGGCAATGTCCCAAATATATCTCAGAGGATATACTCCCTTAGGAGGTAAGTACAATACACAAAATATACACACAAACCAAAATCAGGTAAGCAAAACAGTCAGAAAGTAGTGCAAACACTGTAGAATACATTAGGATGCAATAGGCCAAACCATATACTAAGAAAGTCGAATGTGAACCACGTAGGGACCCCATGCCTCATGTAGTGTGTAGAAGGTCACTGGGAGTGTAAGAAAACACTAAGGGTGTTCAAGATACCCCACCCAAGACCCTGAAAAGTAGGAGTAAAGTGCTACTACTTCCCCAGAAACACACTAAATTTGTGATAGAGGATTTTGCAAAGAACACAACATACTGCAAAGCACTGAAGATGGATTCCTGGACCTGAGGACCTGCAAAGGAAGGGGACCAAGTCCAAGAGTCGCTAAAGTGTCCAGCTGGGCAGGAGCCCACTAAACCCCGGATTAAGGTGCAAAATGGCTGCCTCCAGGTAGAAGAACCTGAAGATTCTGCAACAACGATAGGTGCCAGGAACTTCTCCTTTGTGCAGATGATGTCCCATGGCATGCTGGAGGATACAGAGTTATTTCTTTGACAAAAGACTGCAAACAAGCTTTGCTAGCTGCAAGAGTCACAGATAAATATAAAGAGTGCTGCCCAGGCCCAGGAAGGACCAGGATGTCGCCACTTGGGAGAGGAGATAGAGAGGGCCCTCAGCAACTTAGAGAGCCCATGCACAAGAAAGTAGCATCCGCAGAAGCATTTGAACATAGGTTCAAGAAGTCTGAACACAGTGGTCGTCTCAACACTGCAAAAGAGGGTCCCACGAAGCTGGAGATCAACTCAGGGAGCTGGAGAGGGAAGGCAAGGACCTACCTCCTCCAAATTTGGACAGTTGGACAACTGGACAGTCTGGGTCACTTGGGTCCACCACCTGCATTCCAGGGGCCATGCACGTCACGATGAGAGGGGTCCCAGAGGACCGGTGAACCTGAAGTTTGGTGCCTGCTGAAGCATGGGGAAGACTCCGTCAACCCACAGGGGATTTCTTCGTGGCTACCGGTGCAGGATGAAGGCAGGCAGCCCCCAAAGCATGCACCACAAGGAAACAGTCGAGAAAGCCGGCAGGATTAGGTGCTACAATGTTGCTGGTAGTGTTTTTGCAACTTTGTTGCAGTTTTGTAGGCGTCCTGGAGCAGTCAGCGGTCGATCCTTGGCAGAAGTTGAAGAGAGAGGTGCAAAGGAACTCTGGTGAATTCTTGCAAGTCGTTATCTGAGGAATAGCCCACAGGACAGACCCTAAATAGCCCTCAGAGGAGGGTTGGCCACCCAGTCAGGTAAGCACCTATCAGGAGGGGTATCTGACATCACCTGCTTGCACTGGCCACTCAGAGGCCTCTACTGTGCCCTCACGCCTCTGGATTCAAGATGGCAGATGTCTGGGACACACTGGAGGAGCTCTGGGCACCATCCCTGGGGTGGTGATGGACAGGGAAGTGGTCACTCCCCTTTCATTTGTCCAGTTTCGCACCAGAGCAGGAGTTGGGGGATCCCTGAACTGGTGTAGACTGGCTTATGTAAGGAGGGCACCATCTGTGCCCTTCAAAGCATTTCCAGAGGCTGGGGGAGGCTCCTCCGCCCCAGCCCATAACACCTATTTCCAAAGGGAGAAGGTATAACACCCTCTCTCAGAGGAAATTCTTTGTTCTGCCTTCCTGAGACTGGGCTGCCCAGACCCCAGGAGGGCAGGACCCTGTCTGTGGGTTGGTAGCAGTGGTAGCTGCAGAGAAAACCCCAGAGAACTGGTTTGGCAGTACCCAGGGTCCATAGTGGAGCCCCGGGGCTGCATGGGATTGGCACCCCCATACCATATTTGGCATGGGGGGACAACTCCATGATCTTAGACATGTTACATGGCCATATTCTGAGTTACTATTGTGAAGCTACACATAGGTATTGACCTATATGTAGTGCACGCGTGTAATGGTGTCCCCCGCACTCACAAAGTCCGGGGAAATGCCCCTGAACTATGTGGGGGCATCTTTGCTAGTGCAAGGGTGCCCTCACACCTAGTAACTTTGCACCTAACCTTCACTAAGTGAAGGTTAGACATATAGTTGACTTATAAGTTACTTAAGTTCAGTGAAAAATGTCTGTGAAATAACGTGTGTGTTATTTCACTCAGGCTGCAGTGGCAGCCCTGTGTAAGATTTGTCTGAGCTCTCCATGGGTGGCAAAAGAAATGCTGCAGCCCATAGGTATCTTCTGGAACCTCAATACCCTGGGTACCTAGGTACTATATACTAGGGAATTATAAGGGTGTTCCAGTGTGCCAAATGGAATTGGTAAAATGGTCACTAGCCTATAGTGACAATTTTAAAGGCAGAGAGAGCATAAGCCCCGAGGTTCTGATTAGCAGAGCCTCAGTGACAAAGTTAGGCACTACACAGGTGTACACATACAGGCCTCAAACTATGAGCACTGGGGTCCTGGCTAGCAGGGTCCCAGTGAGACATATAAAACACACTGACAAATAGGGTTTTTACTATGAGCACTGGGGCCCTGGCTAGCAGGATCCCAGTGAAACAGGAAAAACACACTGACATATACTCACAAACAGGCTAAAAGTGGGGGTAACAATGCTAGAAAGAGGCTACCTCTGCCAAGTATCTATGCACCTTTGATTTGACTGCAGGGTTTTGGCAGCTCAAGTTATCAGAGGATGCTAAGCCAAAGACTGCATTTTCAACCATTTTTTGTTTGAAAAATGCACCTGCCACTTTCCAGAGGCTGGTAAACACAGTCATCCAAGGTCTTGGTGATTTCAGTGCAGCATACTTAGATGATATTGCTGTATTCATCTCCACCTGGGATGACCACCTGGTCCACCTGTGGAAAGTTTTGGAGGCTCTGCAAAAGGCAGGCCTAACTGTCAAGGCTTCAAAATGCCAGATAGGGCAGGGGAAAGAGGTTTATCTGGGCCACCTGGTAGGTGGAGAACAAATTGAATCACTACAGGGAAAGTTACAGACTATTTTAGACTGGGCTCCCCATACTACTCAGACCCAGGTCAAAGCCTTTCTTGGTCTCACTGGGTATTACAGGAGGTTCATTAAGCGCTATGGTTCTGTTGTTGCCCCTTTTAAAGACCTCACCTCTAAAAGGATACCTAAAAAGGTATTGTGGACAGCCAGCTGTCAAAGAGCTTTTGTGAAGCTTAAGCAGGCTATGTGTACTGCACCTGTCCTAAAAATCCCAAATTACTCTAAAAAATTAATTGTCCAGACAGATGCATCTGAACTAGGGGGTGAGCCAGTGGTATCACAACTGAACTCAGAGGGCCAGGATCAACCTGTTGCTTTTATCAGTAGGAGGTTGACCCCTAGAGAAAAGCATTGGTCATCCATAGAGAGGGAGGCCTTTGCTGTGGTCTGGGCCCTGAAGAAGTTGAGACCACACTTATTTGGGACTCACTTCATTGTTCAGACAGATCACAAACCTCTCTTATGTTTAAAACAGATGAAAGGAGAAACCCCTACATTATTGAGGTGATCCATTTTCCTACAGGGGAACGACTTTACAGTTGAACATAGACCTGGGAGTAACCACTCCAATGCAGATGGACTCTCCAGATATTTCCACTTAGACAATGAAGACTCTTCTGGGCAAGGTTAGCCTTATTGTCCCTCGTTTGGGGCGGTTATGTAGGAGAGTGCCATCTTTCTTGACATATTACCCCCAATTTCTGCCTGTTTGTCAGTGTGTTTTGCATGACTCCCTGGGATCCTGCTAGCCATGACCCCAGTGATCATAATTTGTGGCCTACATGAGTTGTCAGTATGCTTGACTGTGTCACTGAAGTTCTGCTAACCAAAACTCCAGTGCTTATGCTCTCTCTACTTACCAAATGTGCCACTACACTTTAGTGACTCCGTATTCCAATTCTGATTGGCACACTGGACCCCCCCTTATAAGTCCCTAATATATGGTGCCTAGGTACCAGGGCATTGGGGTTCCTGGAGATCCTCATGGGCTGCAGCATTTCTTTTGCCACTCACAAGGAGCTCATACAATCCTTTCATCAGGACTGCCACTGCAGCCTGAGTGAAATAGTGCACACTCTATTTCACAGCCATTTTACACTGCACTAAGGCCCTCATTATAACATTGGCAGTAAATCCTGCTTACCGCCACGTGGACGACTGCCAACATACCGCTGCAGTGGCAGATATCCGTTTGCCATATTATGACACACACACATCAAACCAACAGAATACAGCCACATACACAAATTCTCAAGCCCAAAGGTCAGTGGTAAACTGTCGGTACCAACACCCATACCGTTAGGCAAACAAAGCAACGCCCACCACATCATGACCCACAAATCACCACAGCGGACATTCAACGGCGGTAAACCATTGGCGGTACACACCACCGCGCTCAGAATGGACACCCAAATACTAAGCTACACAACATTGGCAAATTCAAACAACACACACCTGACACCCTTTCACACACCACACCCACAACTCACACCACTATAAAACACACACCCGCATTACCCACAACCCCTTACGAAAACAAATCATCGCCACCAGACAGACATCAAGACCACTGCGGCAACTACACACACGCCCATACATCTCTCACACACTCCACTTACACACACCACACAACACCCGTGGCCCCACAAAGGCACCCCCATTTCACAGATGAGGAGTTGCGGGTCATGGTGGAGGAAATAGTCAGGGTAGAGCCACAGCTCTTTGGAGTACAGGTACAGCAGATATCCATTGCAAGGAAGATGGAGCTATGGCAAAGAATCATGGACAGGGTGAACGCCGTGGGACAGCATCCAAGAACAAGGGACGACATCAGGAAGAGGTAGAATGACCTATGGGGGAAGGTACATTTCATGGCAGCAAGGCACCAGCTCGCCATACAGAGGACTGACGGTGGACCCCCACCTCCTCCTCCACATCTCTGAGAATGGGAGAAGCAAGTCTTGGCATTACTGCATCCAGAGGGACTCACTGGAGTAGCCAGTGGACTAGACATTGGTAAGTCAACATTTAGCACTTACCACTCCCAATACCTGCACACCATCTGACACCCTCACCCTCACTCCCATCACTCCACTCCATCCCACACACTGCACCAACACAGATGACTAACCCAGTGCCAAGCCCTGCATGCCCTACCAACGCATGGAGAGCCCTCCCAGCCCTGCATTGACACCCATCACCAAAGCTTGCACAGCATAGGGGTACTAACAATCCCACAATACATCAACATACACATTCAAAGGAGGCACGGCAACAGCAAGGATAGAAGGGATGATAGGGACTTACAATATGTCACAGGCATGAAGCATAATACATCACTTACATCCCCACAGGTGCCCCAGCCAATCTCAGCAGAGAGGAGGTACCACAACCATCCTGTCTCCCAACAGAAGATGCCCCCAATGATGACAGTAACTCTGGACCTCAGGATCTGGATCAAAAACCTGGCCCATCAGGGACCACTGATCAGTCGGTCACCCCAGCCCACACACAGTCCACCACAGAGCCTCCCCCATCAGTATCCAACACCACAGCACCCACCCAGCATCCCCACACCTCTGTCCCTAGGACAAGTCAATCAGCAGTTTGCCCACCTCTACAGGGACCCTAGTGGCAGTGGGCACACCGTTCAGGGGACAGGGACAGAGGGCAAAAGGGACACTGGGAGGACTGCTGTGCGCCAGGGGGATATACTCCCTTAGGAGGTAAGTACAATACACAAAATATACACACAAACCAAAATCAGGTAAGCAAAACAGTCAGAAAGTAGTGCAAACACTGTAGAATACATTAGGATGCAATAGGCCAAACCATATACTAAGAAAGTCGAATGTGAACCACGTAGGGACCCCATGCCTCATGTAGTGTGTAGAAGGTCACTGGGAGTGTAAGAAAACACTAAGGGTGTTCAAGATACCCCACCCAAGACCCTGAAAAGTAGGAGTAAAGTGCTACTACTTCCCCAGAAACACACTAAATTTGTGATAGAGGATTTTGCAAAGAACACAACATACTGCAAAGCACTGAAGATGGATTCCTGGACCTGAGGACCTGCAAAGGAAGGGGACCAAGTCCAAGAGTCGCTAAAGTGTCCAGCTGGGCAGGAGCCCACTAAACCCCGGATTAAGGTGCAAAATGGCTGCCTCCAGGTAGAAGAACCTGAAGATTCTGCAACAACGATAGGTGCCAGGAACTTCTCCTTTGTGCAGATGATGTCCCATGGCATGCTGGAGGATACAGAGTTATTTCTTTGACAAAAGACTGCAAACAAGCTTTGCTAGCTGCAAGAGTCACAGATAAATATAAAGAGTGCTGCCCAGGCCCAGGAAGGACCAGGATGTCGCCACTTGGGAGAGGAGATAGAGAGGGCCCTCAGCAACTTAGAGAGCCCATGCACAAGAAAGTAGCATCCGCAGAAGCATTTGAACATAGGTTCAAGAAGTCTGAACACAGTGGTCGTCTCAACACTGCAAAAGAGGGTCCCACGAAGCTGGAGATCAACTCAGGGAGCTGGAGAGGGAAGGCAAGGACCTACCTCCTCCAAATTTGGACAGTTGGACAACTGGACAGTCTGGGTCACTTGGGTCCACCACCTGCATTCCAGGGGCCATGCACGTCACGATGAGAGGGGTCCCAGAGGACCGGTGAACCTGAAGTTTGGTGCCTGCTGAAGCATGGGGAAGACTCCGTCAACCCACAGGGGATTTCTTCGTGGCTACCGGTGCAGGATGAAGGCAGGCAGCCCCCAAAGCATGCACCACAAGGAAACAGTCGAGAAAGCCGGCAGGATTAGGTGCTACAATGTTGCTGGTAGTGTTTTTGCAACTTTGTTGCAGTTTTGTAGGCGTCCTGGAGCAGTCAGCGGTCGATCCTTGGCAGAAGTTGAAGAGAGAGGTGCAAAGGAACTCTGGTGAATTCTTGCAAGTCGTTATCTGAGGAATAGCCCACAGGACAGACCCTAAATAGCCCTCAGAGGAGGGTTGGCCACCCAGTCAGGTAAGCACCTATCAGGAGGGGTATCTGACATCACCTGCTTGCACTGGCCACTCAGAGGCCTCTACTGTGCCCTCACGCCTCTGGATTCAAGATGGCAGATGTCTGGGACACACTGGAGGAGCTCTGGGCACCATCCCTGGGGTGGTGATGGACAGGGAAGTGGTCACTCCCCTTTCATTTGTCCAGTTTCGCACCAGAGCAGGAGTTGGGGGATCCCTGAACTGGTGTAGACTGGCTTATGTAAGGAGGGCACCATCTGTGCCCTTCAAAGCATTTCCAGAGGCTGGGGGAGGCTCCTCCGCCCCAGCCCATAACACCTATTTCCAACGGGAGAAGGTATAACACCCTCTCTCAGAGGAAATTCTTTGTTCTGCCTTCCTGAGACTGGGCTGCCCAGACCCCAGGAGGGCAGAACCCTGTCTGTGGGTTGGTAGCAGTGGTAGCTGCAGAGAAAACCCCAGAGAACTGGTTTGGCAGTACCCAGGGTCCATAGTGGAGCCCCGGGGCTGCATGGGATTGGCACCCCCATACCATATTTGGCATGGGGGGACAACTCCATGATCTTAGACATGTTACATGGCCATATTCTGAGTTACTATTGTGAAGCTACACATAGGTATTGACCTATATGTAGTGCACGCGTGTAATGGTGTCCCCCGCACTCACAAAGTCCGGGGAAATGCCCCTGAACTATGTGGGGGCACCTTTGCTAGTGCAAGGGTGCCCTCACACCTAGTAACTTTGCACCTAACCTTCACTAAGTGAAGGTTAGACATATAGTTGACTTATAAGTTACTTAAGTTCAGTGAAAAATGTCTGTGAAATAACGTGTGTGTTATTTCACTCAGGCTGCAGTGGCAGCCCTGTGTAAGATTTGTCTGAGCTCTCCATGGGTGGCAAAAGAAATGCTGCAGCCCATAGGTATCTTCTGGAACCTCAATACCCTGGGTACCTAGGTACTATATACTAGGGAATTATAAGGGTGTTCCAGTGTGCCAAATGGAATTGGTAAAATGGTCACTAGCCTATAGTGACAATTTTAAAGGCAGAGAGAGCATAAGCCCCGAGGTTCTGATTAGCAGAGCCTCAGTGACAAAGTTAGGCACTACACAGGTGTACACATACAGGCCTCAAACTATGAGCACTAGGGTCCTGGCTAGCAGGGTCCCAGTGAGACATATAAAACACACTGACAAATAGGGTTTTTACTATGAGCACTGGGGCCCTGGCTAGCAGGATCCCAGTGAAACAGGAAAAACACACTGACATATACTCACAAACAGGCTAAAAGTGGGGGTAACAATGCTAGAAAGAGGCTACCTCTGCCAAGTATCTATGCACCTTTGATTTGACTGCAGGGTTTTGGCAGCTCAAGTTATCAGAGGATGCTAAGCCAAAGACTGCATTTTCAACCATTTTTTGTTTGAAAAATGCACCTGCCACTTTCCAGAGGCTGGTAAACACAGTCATCCAAGGTCTTGGTGATTTCAGTGCAGCATACTTAGATGATATTGCTGTATTCATCTCCACCTGGGATGACCACCTGGTCCACCTGTGGAAAGTTGTGGAGGCTCTGCAAAAGGCAGGCCTAACTGTCAAGGCTTCAAAATGCCAGATAGGGCAGGGGAAAGAGGTTTATCTGGGCCACCTGGTAGGTGGAGAACAAATTGAATCACTACAGGGAAAGTTACAGACTATTTTAGACTGGGCTCCCCATACTACTCAGACCCAGGTCAAAGCCTTTCTTGGTCTCACTGGGTATTACAGGAGGTTCATTAAGCGCTATGGTTCTGTTGTTGCCCCTTTTAAAGACCTCACCTCTAAAAGGATACCTAAAAAGGTATTGTGGACAGCCAGCTGTCAAAGAGCTTTTGTGAAGCTTAAGCAGGCTATGTGTACTGCACCTGTCCTAAAAATCCCAAATTACTCTAAAAAATTAATTGTCCAGACAGATGCATCTGAACTAGGGGGTGAGCCAGTGGTATCACAACTGAACTCAGAGGGCCAGGATCAACCTGTTGCTTTTATCAGTAGGAGGTTGACCCCTAGAGAAAAGCATTGGTCATCCATAGAGAGGGAGGCCTTTGCTGTGGTCTGGGCCCTGAAGAAGTTGAGACCACACTTATTTGGGACTCACTTCATTGTTCAGACAGATCACAAACCTCTCTTATGTTTAAAACAGATGAAAGGAGAAACCCCTACATTATTGAGGTGATCCATTTTCCTACAGGGGAACGACTTTACAGTTGAACATAGACCTGGGAGTAACCACTCCAATGCAGATGGACTCTCCAGATATTTCCACTTAGACAATGAAGACTCTTCTGGGCAAGGTTAGCCTTATTGTCCCTCGTTTGGGGCGGTTATGTAGGAGAGTGCCATCTTTCTTGACATATTACCCCCAATTTCTGCCTGTTTGTCAGTGTGTTTTGCATGACTCCCTGGGATCCTGCTAGCCATGACCCCAGTGATCATAATTTGTGGCCTACATGAGTTGTCAGTATGCTTGACTGTGTCACTGAAGTTCTGCTAACCAAAACTCCAGTGCTTATGCTCTCTCTACTTACCAAATGTGCCACTACACTTTAGTGACTCCGTATTCCAATTCTGATTGGCACACTGGACCCCCCCTTATAAGTCCCTAATATATGGTGCCTAGGTACCAGGGCATTGGGGTTCCTGGAGATCCTCATGGGCTGCAGCATTTCTTTTGCCACTCACAAGGAGCTCATACAATCCTTTCATCAGGACTGCCACTGCAGCCTGAGTGAAATAGTGCACACTCTATTTCACAGCCATTTTACACTGCACTAAGGCCCTCATTATAACATTGGCAGTAAATCCTGCTTACCGCCACGTGGACGACTGCCAACATACCGCTGCAGTGGCAGATATCCGTTTGCCATATTATGACACACACACATCAAACCAACAGAATACAGCCACATACACAAATTCTCAAGCCCAAAGGTCAGTGGTAAACTGTCGGTACCAACACCCATACCGTTAGGCAAACAAAGCAACGCCCACCACATCATGACCCACAAATCACCACAGCGGACATTCAACGGCGGTAAACCATTGGCGGTACACACCACCGCGCTCAGAATGGACACCCAAATACTAAGCTACACAACATTGGCAAATTCAAACAACACACACCTGACACCCTTTCACACACCACACCCACAACTCACACCACTATAAAACACACACCCGCATTACCCACAACCCCTTACGAAAACAAATCATCGCCACCAGACAGACATCAAGACCACTGCGGCAACTACACACACGCCCATACATCTCTCACACACTCCACTTACACACACCACACAACACCCGTGGCCCCACAAAGGCACCCCCATTTCACAGATGAGGAGTTGCGGGTCATGGTGGAGGAAATAGTCAGGGTAGAGCCACAGCTCTTTGGAGTACAGGTACAGCAGATATCCATTGCAAGGAAGATGGAGCTATGGCAAAGAATCATGGACAGGGTGAACGCCGTGGGACAGCATCCAAGAACAAGGGACGACATCAGGAAGAGGTAGAATGACCTATGGGGGAAGGTACATTTCATGGCAGCAAGGCACCAGCTCGCCATACAGAGGACTGACGGTGGACCCCCACCTCCTCCTCCACATCTCTGAGAATGGGAGAAGCAAGTCTTGGCATTACTGCATCCAGAGGGACTCACTGGAGTAGCCAGTGGACTAGACATTGGTAAGTCAACATTTAGCACTTACCACTCCCAATACCTGCACACCATCTGACACCCTCACCCTCACTCCCATCACTCCACTCCATCCCACACACTGCACCAACACAGATGACTAACCCAGTGCCAAGCCCTGCATGCCCTACCAACGCATGGAGAGCCCTCCCAGCCCTGCATTGACACCCATCACCAAAGCTTGCACAGCATAGGGGTACTAACAATCCCACAATACATCAACATACACATTCAAAGGAGGCAGGGCAACAGCAAGGATAGAAGGGATGATAGGGACTTACAATATGTCACAGGCATGAAGCATAATACATCACTTACATCCCCACAGGTGCCCCAGCCAATCTCAGCAGAGAGGAGGTACCACAACCATCCTGTCTCCCAACAGAAGATGCCCCCAATGATGACAGTAACTCTGGACCTCAGGATCTGGATCAAAAACCTGGCCCATCAGGGACCACTGATCAGTCGGTCACCCCAGCCCACACACAGTCCACCACAGAGCCTCCCCCATCAGTATCCAACACCACAGCACCCACCCAGCATCCCCACACCTCTGTCCCTAGGACAAGTCAATCAGCAGTTTGCCCACCTCTACAGGGACCCTAGTGGCAGTGGGCACACCGTTCAGGGGACAGGGACAGAGGGCAAAAGGGACACTGGGAGGACTGCTGTGCGCCAGGGGGAGGACAGGCCCAAGGAACCGACTTTTCAGGAGGCACTAACTAATGTCCTGGGGGCCTACCAACAATCCCAGGACACAATGGTTCAGATCGTGAACAACATGAAGGAGAACAAGCAGCTGCAGGAGGAAAACCATCAGGAGATCAGGGAGGACTTGCAGGCCCTCAACACCACCATGATCTCCGTAGCAGGGGTGCTGGCAGACATGGCCAACAACATGAGGGAATAGACTGCACAGCAGCGGGCCCCTACCACTAGCCAGTCTATTGACCAGCCCACCATATCCGCTGCAGCTAGTGGACAGGAGGCCCCACCACAGGACCCATAGGCCAACAGCACCCCTCCCCCTGGAGAAGGTGAACCACCCCGCAAATGTTCACTGCGAATCAGACTGAAGCCAGAGACACTTGCCAAGACCATGACCACTGCCAGGAAATTACACTTTCCTCATTGTACCCCTTGTGTCCCACCCTTTCACCCTGTCCACTTTGAACTGCCTTTGCTCCCCTTCCTATGGCCCCTTGGACACTGGACCTTTGTTACAAACAGACTGGAACAATACCCTCAACTTTCCTCCACCATCACCTGATTCAAGTGCCCTTTTCAGTCACTTTTTTGCACTACAATAAACACCCTTGAGCACAATTTGAGTGACACTGTTTTATGTTTTGAAAATGTGCATCTAGTGCAAATGATCTGAACACTGTGGTAGCATACTAATAATGACCTATAACTGTCTGTAGTGATCACATCAGGACATTGTTGTCATATCACCAACATATGGAAAATGAGAAGCCATAGGTGACAGTAAGTTGAGATGCAAAGAAAGTGAATGCCATCATGCTACAACCACACAGATAAATCAATAGTCAGAGTAATGGTCAGTTCCACTGTCTCACCTGTGTGTCATTTGAAGTATTGACGTATAACTGATGTTCTGTTGTCCTCATCCTCATCCTCTGCCTCCTCATCCTCACTGTCCTCAGGATCCAATGCTGCCACCGGGTCATCTCCAGACCCCTCCTCCTGCAGAAAAGGCACATGTCATCTGAGGGCCAGGTTGTGCAACATTCAGCATGCCACTACTATCTCACAGACCTTTCCGGGTGAGTAGCAAAGGGATCCACCTGTCAGATGGACGCACCTGAACCTGGCCTTCAGGAGGGCAAATGTCTGCTCGATTATTCTTCTGGTTCGACCATGTGCCTCATTATAACGGTCCTCAGCCCCGGTCCTGGCATTCCTTACAGGGGTCAGGAGCCACGATAGGTTTGGGTAGCCTGAGTCACCTGCAAGTATTGAGGGACAACATTTAGACTTACACAATCCTATGGGGATAACACCTGAGGGCATACACTAACATACAGTGGGTGGGGGCTCAGGCTCAGCTATTAGCCACACCCTGTGCCTCTGCAGATGGGCCATCACATTTGGGATGCTGCTATTACCCAGGACAAAGGCATCATGCACAGACCCAGGATACTTGGCAGTGATGTGGGAGATGTACTGGTCCACCAGGCACACCATTTGCACATTCAGTGAGTGGAAACTCTTATGATTCCTGAACACCTGTTCATTCCGGCGGGAGGGTCAAACGCAATATGTGTACCGTCAATCGCCCCAATAAGTTTGGGTATATGACCCATAGCATATAATTCTGCCTTCACAGTGGGCAAATCTTCCACCTGGGGGAAAGCAATGTAGCTGCAAGTGTTTCACCAGGGCAGACAAAACCATTGCCAGCACGATTGAAAACATTGGCTGTGACATTCCAGCTGCCAAGCCCACTGTCATTTGGAAAGAACCAGTTACCAGGAAATAGAGCACCAATAGCACTTGCAGAAGAGGGGTGATCCCAGTGGGATGACGGATAGCTGATATCAGGTCAGGCTCTAATTGGGTACAAAGCTCTGTGATTGTGGCCCTGTTCATTCTATAAGTCAGTATAATGTGCCTGTCCTCCAGTGTAAATTATACTACAGAAAGAGGGAGAATAATGGTCCAGTGTACAGCCTCCCAAATATCATTGCATGAACACGGCCCTGGGGCAGGTCTCTAGCGGAGATCTGGCTGCTTGTATTGACTGAGCCAATCTCCCGGCGCGTGGACTCCTATGGAGCCGGATCCATAATGTGGAAAGGTTGACTTTTTATATATGACTAGCCTGACTTGCAGTTTATTTGAGTAAGTGACCGGAGACTTGTAGATTGACAGGTTAAGTCATATTGTTATCTACGTAGTTAAGGAGAAGTATCGAGTGATATGGTCCTGAGGAAGCTCACTGGATCCGTATGGACCACTGAGATGCGAAACATGTTGACCCATTCAACAGGGCTGTAGGGCAGTTCCCTCCCCTCCTTCTTTAGTGTGATTTAGAGAGTGAATTAGCATTATCTCATTCTCCACTCTCCTCTATGTTTTAACCTTGGCCAAGACCATTCCTTGATCAATAAAATGGTGGTGAAGTGCTGAGTTTTGAGCAAATTTTAGATTTTTGTCTTTAGCTCTCCTATCCGTTGTGTGCCATTAGGTTGGCACTGTTTTCTATATCTCTTACCACGGCACAGTAATATTGAGAAAAGATCTCCGGCAAAGAGCCCCCTGTATGGGGTGCCCGTCAGACATTGTAGCACCGGTCTAACGAGGAGTAGGCCCAATGATGAAACATGATATTCAATTGGATGTGTGAGGGCATTTGCTTCTAGCATTAGGATTGCGCTGTGGTCTTGTTGGAACATTGTATTCATATTAGTTAGTGTTCTCCAGTTTAGCCAAGTCCACAAGGGGTCTGTACACGCTGGTTCGTCTTCTCCTCCCATTTATTCGCAGCGGTAGATATCTAAGGGACACAAGAATGAGTAGGCTGTCACAATTAGAACTATGGAACCACCACCTCAGTGTACATAGTGCATTTATGTGATGGGACAGTGGGAATGGCAAGGTATCTGCAAATCTAGGCAGTGACACAGACAAGGGTAATCTGATCGTTGTCCACCACCATGAAATGGCAACCGCATGTCCTGTATGTAGGGAGAGGTGGACGTGAGGTAACTTTGCCAAAGATGGGCGTTGTGGCGGTAGGTGATCTTGCACCGCCGTGCAGTTCCTTATGGGGCTCTATGGAGTACAGTGGCCAATGGGGATCTGGCCAGCGGTGACAGTGTACACCGTGGCAGACGTGACCGCCATTTTCTATCTGATTCCTCACTTGTTCCCTGACCTTTAACAGGAAAACACCTGCACTGCGTGTGCTGCTGTGAGCTGTGTCTAGAACCTACCATGGCCCGTGTGACCAGGGCAAGGGCCCCTGCCTTCACTGCGGAGGACTTGGAGCGGTTGGTGGATGGGGTCCTACCCCAGTACTGACTGCTGTATGGGCCTCCAGACCAACGGGTGAGTACTCCTTGGGCAGGATGCATGTGGGAAGGATGCATGGAGATGTGTATGCAAGCATCATGTCATCGGGGGATGTCATGTGGTGGTGTACATGGTGTGCGCTGGGTGATGTGTGTGCCAGTGGTGATGGAAACGGGATTGGTGGGCCATATGTGTGACAGGCTGGATTGTATGTGGAATGGTGTCCTCCCGTCTGTATTGCCTCTGCAGGTCGAGCCCATCAAAAGAACAGATTATGGCGTGCCATCGCCAAGGACGTGTGAATCCTGGGGGTCTATGGCAGGCGGAGCACCTACTGTCGGAAACAGTGGGAAGACCTGAGACGCTGGGCACGGAAGTCCATTAAGGCCCAGCTGGGGATGGCCTCCCAACGAGGAAGGGGTACCCATTGGAACCTGACCCCCTGATGGCCAGCATACTGGCGGTGGCCTACGCACAGCTGGATGGGCGCTTGAGGGCAACACAGCAGCCACAAGGGGGTGAGTACAGTGGGCGTTACAACAATCATTTGTAGGTGGCATGGGATCTGGTTGGTGGGTGTGAGTTAGTGGGTGCCCCTTAATGCCAGGCCAGACATTGCAGCGTGATTCAGCCCCAGGGTAATGGTTGAAAGGGAAAACAAGGTAACCTAGCTAGGTTGCATTCCTTGTCAGACAGGGCTTAGTGGGTATGAGGAGGGGTGCAGTTGGCAGTGGTTGGCCCTCATCTTGCTGTGTCATATAGCCAATTGTTTGGCAGTGCAATGCATAGTGCTAAATCATGATCCCTGTGTGTGACGATACTGTGTATACCTTCTGTGTTGTTGGCACAGTAATTGACCTAGTGCTTCCTTTCTCTCTCTCCCCCTTTTTTCTTCTGTCATCCTGTCCATATGTGTTTTAGCATCATTTGGCGGAGGAGCTGGGGCACCGGCGACAGAGGGACCTGCATCCCACAGGACCTAGAAGGCAGAGTCCACCGACCCCGAGGGAACCAGCGGGACGGAGGGCGAGGGGAGCACCTCGGCCTAGACAAAAGGTAACAACACTGACTCAGATACCTCCTCTGATGGAAGCTCCCTGGTGGTGGCGGACACCTCTGTGACCACCCCAGCTGCAGGTACAGCTGCCACCCCGTACCAGTATCGCCATCCCAGTAGCCCCTCAGCAAGTTGCCTGTGCCCGCTCACCCAGGAGGGTGGGCATCTCCTTGGCCCCAGGCACCTTAGGCCCTGCCCCAGTAAGCCCTGCTGCCCTGAGTGAGAAGGTTATTGAACTCCTGAGATCCATCTCTGTAGGGCAATCAACCATTGTTAATGCCATCCAGGGGCTGGTATCCCAGATGCAGCAATGCATTCCTGGAGGGCATCCACGGTGGATTGGAGGCCCAGCAGAGATCGATTTAGGCTCTGGCCTCCTCTCTGATGGCAGCCATTGTCCCTGTTCCTACCTTCCCCCTCCAACTACCACTTCCCAGTCCCAGTCTCCTCAGCCCCAACCCATCCGATGCACACATACAGACGAGCATGCACACAAGATATCACACAAGAGTAACACAGTCAAACACAGGCACCACACTTCAGCCCACAAGCACTCATGCAAACACCAGACAGCAGCACACATAACCACATCCACTGCCTCCACTGCCTCCCCCTCCTCCTCCTCCAACTCTCTCACAGTCACGTCCACACTCACACCTGCATGCACTACATCAACATCCACCACCAGCATCACCACACCAAGCAGCACACCTCACTAGCAGACACCTCCACAACATCCATGCATGTGTGCCCTGTGTCTTCTCCCACCCTGTCTGCCCCCCTCCTAAAGGGCACAAACTCAAGCACTCAGACACCCACCAGCTATCCACCTCACACAAACACACTGCCCACGTACTTGCACCCAAGTCCAGCAGACATTTATCTCCAACAACCACTCCCTTAACCTCCACTCCTATCCCTCCTCCCTCTTCCCTCCCCACCATCCATAAGAAGCTTTTCCTTGCCCAACTTGACCTCTTACCTCCCCCTCACCCCTGTCCTGCCCGTAATGACCCAGCCCAGCACCTGAGCCAAACAGTCCACACGGACAGTTGAGACACCTCCTAGTCATGGAGGCAAGACAGTGATGGATCCCACTCCACCAGCCAGGAAGGGTAAGGATCCCACACCCCCTGCCATGAAGGGGAAGAAGCCCTCAATTCCGGCCATGAAGGGGAAGAAGCCCTCAACTCCTGCCATGAAGGGGAAGGAGGCCACACCTCCTGCCATGAAGGGGAAGAAGCCTTCGACTCCTGCCATGAAGGGGAAGAATGCCACAACCCCTGCCATGAAGGGGAAGAGGCCCTCAACTTCAGCAGAGGCTGGCAGGGTTACACCACCACCAGTGGTCACGGAGCCCTCACTTCCAGCTGAGGCAGTGCAGTCCACTCCTCCTGCAGAGGCTGCACCTTCACCTGCTGAGACAGTGCAGCCCTCACCTCCAGCAGATGCTGGCAGGGTGACACCACCACCAGTGGTCACGGAGCCCTCACCTCCAGCTGAGGCAGTGCAGCCCACTCCTCCTGCAGAGGCTGCACCTTCACCTGCTGAGACAGTACGGCCCTCACCTCCAGCAGAGGCTGCCCAGGAGGCACCTTCACATGCTGACACAGTGCAGCCCTCACCTCCAGCAGAGGCTGGCAGGGTGAAACCACCAGCACCACCAGTGGTCACGGAGCCCTCACCTCCATCTGAGGCAGTGCAGCCCACTCCTCCTGCAGAGGCTGCACCTTCACCTGCTGAGACAGTGCAGCCCTCACCTACAGCAGAGGCTGCCCAGGAGACACCTTCACCTGCTGACACAGTGCAGCCCTCACCTCAAGCAGAGGGAATGTAGGCCACCCTCCTGGGACTACTGTACAAGGAGCCCCCTCCAGAACCAGTGAGAAAGTCACCCACCTGAAAGACTGTGACCTTGCTTTCTCCAGCACAGAGAAATGGGTATGGAGCCCCCTCCATAGCCAGTGGGTAAGTCACCCACCGGAGAGACTGTGACCTTGCACTCCCCAGCACAGAGAACTGGGCATGTAGCCCCCTCCAGAACCAGTGGTCAAGTCACCCACCTGAGAGACTGTGACTTTGCACTCTCCAGCACAGAGAAATGGACATGGAGCCAGCTCTAGAACCAGTGGGCAAGTTCCTGACTTCTGCTGAGGTGCCCACCACCCCTCATCCCCCTGAGGTGCCTGCCCACTTGCAAAATGATGCGCCTGCAGAGTTCTATGAGGATGATGTCAGGAGTCAAGATGGGCCTTGGACTGTGCCCTGTGGCCATGTGGGCCCTTTGTACTTTGGACTGGGAGTTGGCCCTTTGTGGACATCTGTACATATCTCTTTTTTATCCAATTGGTTCATGTGGGAGCTCTTCCCATTCAATACATTCCCATTACTGCCTTCTTGTTGTCCTTGCATTATTATACTGTGTGTTGTGTACCATTGCATTTCGCCTGCAGCTGGTTGTGTGTGTGGTGTGTGTGTGTGTGTGTGTGTGTGTCTGTGTGTCTGGTGGGTGTCGTGCATGTGTGTATCACTCTCCTTTTCCTCCCTCCCTCTCTTGTGTGCTAGGTGGCTGTACTCCCCATTGTCGTCTTCATCAGCGTTGGTGTTCCAGGTGGAGCATGGCATAGAAGAGCATAAGAAAGACTTGCTGTTCCGGTTCCATGTCAGCGTTGGTCTTCTCTGTGTCTCTGTAGGTGAGTCTTTCGTCCCCTGTGTTCTGTTTCCACCAGGCTTTCAATGGTGTTGGTTCCACCCCGGAAATCGTGGTGGTGTGCTGGTTCGTGATATGGGTGCAGTACTTTGTCTCCCGCCTGGCTGTTGATGGCGACTGCTGGCATGCGTGGTGTTGACGCCCTGGTGGATGGTGTGGTGCATTGGCTGTCTATGGGAGTTCTCACCGCCATGGTCATAATTTGGCGGTAATTAGCACCAGCCTGTTGGCGGTATTTCAGCCACTTTATCACTCACCGCCAATGTCATGATAAGGGCCTAAGTAACTTCTAAGTCACCTATATGTCTAACCTTCATTTACTGAAGGCTTGGTGCAAAGTTACTATGTGTGAAGGCACCCTTGCACTAGCAAAGGTGCCCCCACATCATCCAAGTCCAATTTCCCGGACTTCATGAGTGCGGGGATACCATTATAAGCGTGCACTACAGATAGGTCAATACATCTATGTAGCTTCACAATGGTAACTCTGAATATGGCCATGTGAGGTGTCTAAGATCATGGGATTGTCCCCCCAATCCAAATCTGGTATGGGGGGCCAATCCCATGCACCCTGGGGGCTCCACCATGGACCTCCAGTATTGCCAAACCAGCTCTCTGAGGTTTCCACTGCAGCCCCAGCTGCTGCCACCTCACAGACAGGTTTCTGCCCCCCTGGGGATTGAAGAGCTCAATCCCAGGAAGGTAGAACAATGCATTTCCAATAGGAGAGGGGTGTTACACCCTCTCTCATTGGAAATAGGTGTTACAGGCATGGGAGGGGTATCCTCACAGAGCCTCTGGAAATGCTTTGAAGGGCACAAACGGTGGATGCCCTCCTTGCATAATCCAGTCTACTCCTAGTCCCTGCTCTGATGCAAAACTGGACAAATGAAAGGGGAGTGACCACTCCCTTGTCCATCACCACCCCAGGGGTGGTGCCCAGAGCTCCTAGCATAAGCCATCTTGGATTCCAAGATGTTGGGACATTCTGAAGACCTCTGAGTGGCCAGTGCCAGCAGGTGACGTAACAGACCCCTCCTGATAGGTGCATATCTGGGTAGGTAGCCAATCCCCTCTCAGGGCTATTTAAGGTCTCTCCTCTGGGTGTTTCCTCAGATTTCTCCAGGACTCCTCTGCATCATCTGCCTCAGCTTCTGACTGTCAGATCAACCACAGACTGCTGCAGGAACCGCTGTAACTGCAACAAAGTATCCAGGACAACTCCTGTGACCTGCAACTTCAGCTCCAGCCAGCATTTGCATCAGTTTCCAAGGTGTGCACACTCTGAGGACTGCCTGTCTTGACCCTGCACCAGAAGAACCGAATGAATCTCCTGTGGAATGACAAAGTCACTTCCCTGCTTCTGCAGGCACCCTTCTGCGATGACAACCGGTACTCTGGGACTCCTCTCCTGATGACGAGAGTGCTTCCTGGCAAACACGTGGTGGACCGACGTGACCCAGACTGTCCAAATGTCCAGCTGTCCAAATTGAGTGGAGGTAAGAGCTTGCTTCCCTGTGCTGCAATAATACCCCTGTGTACTGCGTCTTCTGCAGCTCCTTGGGCTTCTATGCACTTCTTCCAAAAGTTCTTCATGCACAGCGTAGCCCAGATCCCCAGCACTCCATCCTGTGATGAACAGCTCCCTGAGTTGTTTTCCGGCAGCGTGGGACCTTCTAGTGTATTGCTGCGATGACAGCACTTTGCATCTTATTTGTCCCCATGTTCTGGGACTCCCGTGGGTGCGGACTGGTCTTCTGAGGGCTCTCTGAAATGCTGAGAGCCCCCTCTGTCTCCTCAGTCTGAGTTGAGACCCCCAGGTCCCTACTGGGTCCAGGCAGCTCCTTTTTGATTGCAAACCTCATACTTGCTTGAAACAAGGCTTGTTTGCGGAATCCAGGGACATAAACAGCCTGCCTCCAACAACTCAACATGGGACATCTCCTGCACCAAGCAGGAACCTGCAGCCATCTTCATTGGTGCACTTCTGTACATTTCTTCTGACCGGAGAATCCACTTTTGCACCTTCTTCTAGGTTGGCAGGGGCTCCTGTCCTTCCTGGACTCTTATTCGACTTCTGGGCTTGGTCTCCTCTCTCCACAGGACTCCAGGTCCAGGAATCCATTGTTTGTTGCTTGCAGTCTTGCTTGGTTCTTGGAAAATTCTTTATCACGACTTGTAGTGTGTCTTGAGGAAACTTGCTGTACTTTACTCCTGTTTTCCTGGGCTCTGGGGTGGGGTGCTTTACTTACCCTTTGTGTTTTCCTACACTCCCAGCGCCCCTTTACACACTACACTTTCGTAGGGGGGAATTTGACATTCGCATTCAACTATTTTAGTATATGGTTTGTGTTGCCCCTAGGCCCATTGCAATCTATTGTATTTTCTACTGTTTGCACTATTTTATGACTGTTTACTTACCTGATTTTGGTTACTAGTGTATATATTGTGTATAATACTTACCTCCAGAAGGAGTATTGCCTCTAAGATATTTTTGGCCTTGTATCACTAAAATAAAGTACCTTATATTTGGTAACACTGAGTATTGTCTTTTATTGTGTATAAGTACTGTGTAACTATAGTGGTATTGCAGGAGCTTTGCATGTCTCCTAGTTCAGCCTAAGCTGCTCTGCTACAGCTACCTCTAGACAGCCTAAGCTGCTAGAACACTGCCTACATTTCACAAATAAGGGATAACTGGATCTGGTATAAGGTGTAAGTACCTTAAGGTACCCACTACAAACCAGGCCAGCCTCCTACACGGTTCCCATGGGGAAGAGGGTCAAGACTGATTTGCATATGGCTGGGTCAAAACTGAAATGGCACGGCAAGCAAAAAAACTGATGGATTAAACCCAGATCTGTGACTGGGGGGTGAATGTTTGATTTGCTCTATATTCCGCCCATCATCTATTGCTTTTGCATTTGTTGCACCAAGGGGGAAGGGTATGCCCAGAAGTGGATCCTGTTTTTGCTATGCCACCAGATTCAACCTAGCCTGGCTGATGAAGGATTACACTCTGAAACCGGTCCCAGGATGATTTTATTTTTGTTCCAGGAATGACCTGGCCTGGCAGTTCGGGCTGGACTGTTCCCATGGGGAACAGGGTCAAGACTGATTTGCATATGACTGAGTCCAAACTGGAGTGGCATGGCAAGTAAAAACTGATGGATTAAACCCAGATCTGTTAATGGGGGTGAATGTTTGATTTGCTCTGCATTCCATCAATTATCTGTTGTTTTTGCAATGGTTTACATGTCAGCAGCATGTGTTGTGTGTCTAATATCACTGTTGTCACTCATTTCCATATGCTCACATATGGCTCTTAAGAGTATACCACATCCTAATATGTTGGCCAATGTAAGCCTGTCTCAAAATGTATGTGTATAGAACCTACCTAAGGGTTCATATTGGCCCTCATATGTGTGGGTTTTGTGTAGGTCAGTGCAGCAAGTCTGTATGTTACAAGTCATCATTAGCCACCTCAGGAGGTGTCAGGTGTTAGTGCTTCACCTGGAGTACATGGTTCTGTCACTCTGGGGAAGTGTCACAATCTATAGGTATTGTGTGGGACCCCCACTCCTTCTCCATCATGGAATGCCACTCAAATGCAGAGTAAGGCAACATAGTGATTTGTCCAGCCTTGACACGCTCTATAGCTAGGAGGTCATTCTAAATCATGCAAAGTGGTGTGGCGTGGCCTCAAAGACATGGGCCCTCATTACAACATTGGTGGTAAATCCCGCTTACCGCCGTGCAGAAGACCACCAACACACCACTGCAGCAGCGGAATTCTGCTACAGCTATTACAACCCACAGGCTCCAATTCGCCAAAATCCAGACACCCACACAAGTCCGCCACACCAAAGGTCAGTGATAAACTGGTGATAATAAAACTGACACCGTCACGCCAACAGGAATACGCCCACACTATCACGACCCACGAATCCATGCGGCAGTCTTTCAACTGCGGTATTCCATTGGCGGTACACACCACCGTGCTCAAAATACACACACATTTACAAAACACAACCACATTGGACAATTCCAAGTACACACACCTGATACACATACACATACCACTCCCACACGCTCAATACAATATAAAACACACACCCACATCATCCACAAACCCCTACGACAAAAATTGAGAAAGAAGCCCAGAGAGAGACACCACCATCAACAATACTAGCATCCACAGGCACACACCACTATCACTCACACAACATCCATGCACCTCAGACAACACACACAAACCCATCCCCTCACACATCACATCACACACCACCTCACACATCACCCACACCACATCATGGCACCGCAAAGACACCCCAGGTTCTCTGAGGAGGAGCTCAGGGTCATGGTGGAGGAAGTCGTCTGGGTAGAGCCACAGCTATTCGGATCACAGGTGCAGCACACCTCCATAGCTAGGAAGATGGAGCTATGGCGCAGAATCGTAGACAGGGTCAAGGCAGTGGGACAGCATCCAAGAACTAGGGATGACATCAGAAAGATGTCGAACGACCTACAGGGGAAGGTGCGTTCCGTTGTCTCAAGACACCAGATTGCAGTTCAGAGGACTGGCGGCAGACCCCCACCTCCTCTCCCACAGCTAACAACATGGGAGGAGCAGGTCTTGGCTATACTGCATCCTGAGGGCCTCGCAGGAGTAGCAGGATGAATGGACTCTGGTAAGTCAAATCTGAACTATTACATCCCCCACCCTACCTGCATGCTATCACAAACTCCACCCTCACCCCCATCACTCCAACACCTCACAAATGTCCCACTAGCACAACCCACACATCCCAACACCAAGCCCTGCATGCAACACCACAGCATGGACACCCATCACCAAAGCATGTCCAGTACAGATACTCACACAGATCCTCAAACCAATTATCACACAAGGTCCTACACAAGAATGCAAGCACTGGAGTACAGGGTCACCTGCCCATTGGACACAATGGCACACACAGATGCAATAATCATGCCTTTAAACCCCTGCAGGACCCCTACCCAACGTCACCGGACAGGAGGTTCCATACATGTCCATTCCCCCACAGAAGAGGCCCACAGTGATGACAGAAGCTCTGTCCAACTGGATCAAGATGATCAGCACAGCCCATCTGGGACCTCGGGACAGTTGGTTCCCCTGACACTGGCACAAGCCACCACAGAGCCTTACCCCTCAGGAAACACCAGCACAGCACCCACCCAGCCGGCCCATCCCTCTGTCCCCAGGACACGTCAAGCAGCAGTGTGTCCACCACTACAGGGAACCCCGGCAAACCCACCAGCCCAATAAAATCAGGGACCTGAGGGCAGTGGCAGTGGGCACACGGTTCAGGGGACAGAGGCACAGGATAACAGGGGAACTGGAAGGACTGCTCTGCGACAGGGGGAGGACAGGCCCAGGGAACCCACTCTCCACGAGGCCCTCTCCAACATCATGGGAGCATACCATCATTCTCAGGAGACGATGGCAACGGTACTGGCCAAGTTTCAGGAGACCCAGTGGCTGCAGGAGGAACACTACCTGGGGATCAGGGAGGAACTTAGGTCCATAAACACCACCCTGATCACCATTGTAGGGGTGCTGAAGGACCTTGTGAACACCACGAGGGACACTAAGGCACAGCAAGGGGCCCCTGACACTAGTCTAGATGGTGAACAGCCCACCACCTCCGCTGGCAATAGTGGACAGGAGGCACCGCCACAGGACCACAACACCAGCTTCCCAATGCCTGCAGAAGGAGAACCACCCCGCAAACGGTCCCTGAGATCCAGGACAAAGACAGAGAACAATGCCAAGACCCCTGCCAGGAAATTAGACCCCCCTGAATGTCATCCTTCTGTCCCACTTCGTCACCCTGTCCATCCATTAACTGCCCTAGCTCCACCTCCTATGCCTCTTTGGACAATGCACCTGTGAAACAAATAGACTGGACTCTGCCATGGACATTCCTCCACCATCACCCCTGCCCATTTTACAACCCCCTCCACTATTTTGCACTGAAATAAACACCCTTGAATCACAAAACAAGCTAGAGTCAGTCTGTGCTTTCACAAATATGTATTTGCAATAACTATGGAATATGGCAATGTCGATTGTATTGTCAACATACCGATGTAACACAGCCCTAGGCCATGAGGTAATATAGCAGAGGTCACACAGTGGGACCCACATCTGTGAAATGGAAAGGCAAAGTGACAAGTCAAGGTCCATACACTGGGTGAAAGTGACTGACAATGATAGGTCAAAGAATTGTATGAGAGGTGTGAGACAGTGACATCTTCTTACCTGTGTCTAACTGGAAGTATTGCTGGATAACGTTGTTTCTGTTGTCAATATCCTCTTCTTCTGCCTCCTCTTCTCCACTGTCCACAGACTCCACAGCTGCCACAAGACCTCCTTCTGGACCATCCTCCTGCAGAAAAGGCACCGGTCGTCGCAATGCCAGGTTGTGCAGCATACAGCAGGCCACAATGACATGGCACACCTTCTTTGGTGAGTAGTAGAGAGAACCACCTGTAATATGGAGGCAACGGAACCTGGCCTTCAGGAGGCCGAAGGTCCTTTCGATCACTCTCCTAGTTCACCCATGTGCCTCATTGTAGCATTTCTCTGCCTTTGTCCTGGGATTTCTCACTGGGGTCAGTAGCCATGACAGGTTGGGGTAACCAGAGTCACCTGCAAATGTCGAGGGACAACTGTTAGACACACACTAACCCCTAGGGAAAACCCCAGACCCAAACAACTATTCACAGGGTATAGGGATCTTGTCCTCACCTATTAGCCACACTCGGTGCCTCTGGAGTTGCTCCATCACATAAGGGATGCTGCTATTCCTCAGAATGTAAGCGTCATGCACTGAGCCAGGAAACTTGGCATTCACATGGGAGATATACTGGTCAGCCAACCACACCATCTGCACATTCATTGAATGGTAGCTCTTCTGGTTTCTGTACACCTGTTCACTCCTGCGGGGGTACCAAGGCCACATGTGTCCCATCAATGGCACCTATGATGTTGGGGATATGTCCCAAGGCATAGAAGTCACTTTTCACTGTTGACAAATCCTTCACCTGAGGGAAAATGATGTAGCTGCGCATGTGTTTCAGCAGTGCAGACAACACTCTGGACAACACGTTTGAGAACATAGGCTGGGACATCCCTGATGCAATGGCCACTGTTGTTTGAAAAGACCCACTTGCCAGGAAATGGAATACAGACAGGACCTGCACTAGAGGGGGGATTCCTGTGGGATGGCGAATGGTTGACATCCGGTCTGGCTCCAACTGGGTACACAGTTCCTGGATTGTTGCACGATCAAGTCTGTAGGTGACTATTACGTGTCTCTCTTCCATTGTCGACAGGTCCACCATCGGTCTGTACACCGGAGGATGCCACCATCTCACCACCTGCCCCAGCGGACGTGCCCTATGGAGGAGAACAGCGAGAGTCAGCCAACAGTGAGGTATTAACTAAATGTCAGTAGCAAACATTTGTAAATCCGCAATGTGCCTGTTACTGTGTGTGTGGAAGACCTAGATTGGTGTGACGCAGTTAATATTAATGCCATGTGGGCCCCTGAAATGGCGGCTGCCTGACCTGTACGGTGGGACAAGGGGATATGAGGTAACTGCGCAGGCGTTCTACACCGTCGCGGTTGGTGGTCGAAGACCGCAGCGCAATCCTGCATTGGTTAACATTGGACCCTATGCGTCCCAGGAGCCAATGACGATGTACGCCGGCGGTGACGGTATGCACCACCGTGGACGTGACTGCCATTTTCTGTCTGTTTACTCACTTGATACCTGACCTTCGACAGGAGAGGACCTACACTGCAAGTGCTGCTGTGACCTCAGTCTGGAAGCGACAATGGCTCATGTGTCTGGGGAAAGGGCCCCTGCCTTCACTTTGGAGGAGTTGCAGAAGTTAGTGGATGGGGTCCTCCCCCAGTACACGCTTCTCTACGGTCCTCCAGATAAACAGGTGAATACACTGTGAGCATGCTGCATGGGCAATGCCTGTATGGAGTAGTGTGGATGGAAGATACATTGGGGGGGACTGAGGCCTGCATGTGCGTACGGTAAGTGTATGTGCATCAGGGCAAGGGTGGGAACGTGGGCCAATGACTGTGACGGTCCAGACGGTTTACAGTTTTTCCTTTTCCCCTGTACTATTCCTCTAGGTCAGTGGCCACCAGTAGAAGGATATTTGGCGTGCCATCACCAAGGACGTCCGGACCCTGGGGGTCCACCACAGACGGAGCACCCACTGCCGTAAAAGATGGGAGGAACTTCGCCGCTGGAGCAAGAAGACGGTGGAGGCCCAGCTGGGGAGGGCCTCCCAATGTGGGAGGGGTGCCCGTCGCACCATGACCGCCCTGAAGTTCCAGATTCTGGCGGTGGCACATCCGGAGTTGGATGGGCGCTTGAGGGCATCACAGCAGCCACAAGGGGGTGAGTACCGTCACATCCATCTGACTCTGCGAGCATTACAATGTGTCTGGGTGGGGAAGGTGCGCAGTGGGTTACCCTAGGCCAGGGCGAGCTTTGTAGGCAAGGACCCTTTGTGAGGCAGGCTATGTGGCACCCCAACCCCACCAGTGGTAAGAGACATCTACACCTAGTCAGGCTCCTGTGACTTCCATGTGTGCAGCAATCGGGCATAGGCCTTGTACCCCATGGCCCTGTGATTACTCTAGGAACTCTAAGTGCATGGCGTAGTGCAGAGGGCTGCTGTGTTTGTAGTGTCCGCCAACAGTAGTGGTATTGCATGCACTGAACATGTCTTTCTTCTGTCTTTCCCCCACCTTTTTTGTGGTCTCCCTGTTCTTGTGTGCAATAGTGTCATCAGGCGGAGGAGCAGTGGCACCGGAGCAGGAGGGAGCTGCATCCCACTTGGCCCTGGAGGACGAGACAACAGAGTCTGAATCCACCAGTGGGACGGAGGGCGAGGGGAGCTCCACGGCGGGGACAGGTGGTGACTTCAGCGACAGCGACTCCTCCACTGATGGTCACTCCCTTGCAGTGGCGGGCCCCTGTGTGACCCCTCCACCCAGATCCAATCCCTGTACCTCAGCCTATCCCAAGCACACCATCAGACCAGCATGCACACATCTCATTAAACAAGGGTCGCTCAGGCAAACATAAGCACCACACATCCCACAGGCACTCACACAAGCATAATTCCCATGCAGACATTCCAACATCCACTGCCTCCACTGTGTCCCCCTCCTCCATGTCGTCCTCCTCCCTCCCAGTCTCGTCTCCACTCACACCTGCATGCACTACATCCTCAGCCACTACCTCCATCACCAACACGCCCATCAGCACACACTGCTCACATGCACTCTCCACCCTCACTACCATTTACATGTCCCCTGTGTCCTCTACCAGTGTGTCTGTGAGCCCACCTCCCAAAGTATAGAAACGCAGACACACACCCACCCAACATACATCCACCTCACAACAGCTTCAAGCCCATGCACCTTCACCCAAATACAGCATTCGTACACCTCCTACAACCACTACCTCTTCCTCCACTCCCAAACCCCCTCCATCTACTCGTCCCAGTGTGTCTAAAATCTTTTCCTGTCTAACGTTGACCTCTTCCCTACACCTCCCCCCGTCCGTCCCCTAGGGCCAGGCTTTCCAGGTCCCAACCCAGCAGCTCAGCCACCACATCACCGGGCACAGTGGTCCCAGCAACAGGAGTGCGCCAAGGATCAGGGCAGCCAGTGTGCCTCGTAGAGAGGGCAAGTACATTCCGCCACCTGTGAAAGTTAAAAAGTTGCCCACATCCCGGAGGGAGAAGGCGAAAACACCTGCCACCAAGGGCTCAGGGAAAACAAAAGGGGATGGTGGCAAGACAGCTGCGCCACCATCCAAGGTGGGGAAGGGCCAGAAAATCAAGGGCAGGTCAGGAGAGGGCATGGTGGCACCAACTATGGGACCAGTGTCACACCTTCTGTCCACATTGACGCCAACCGGTACGGTTGAGAAGACCGCCACCTGCACTGCCACCTGCACCACCACCAGCACTGCAGTCACTGAGCTCGCCACCAGCACTGCAGTCACTGAGCCTGCCACCAGCACCGCTGCCACAGAGTCCGCCACCAGCACCGCTGCCATAGAGTCTGCCGCAAGCACCGCTGCCACAGAGTCCGCCGCCAGCACCAATGCCACAGAGTCCGCGGCCAGCACCGATGCCACAGAGCCCGCTGCCAGCACCGCCGCTACTGACACCGCCGCAACTACCGCCAGCAGCCCCGCGACATCCTGAGCCAGTGGCACCACCACAGGCATGGTTGCCATCCCCAGTGGTCAGTCGACCGAGCCTGGTGGTCAGTTCCAGGAGCCTGGGCAGCATCCATGATGCACCACCTTCAGTTGAGAAAAGCATCCACTACCTCTGTCCTTGGCAGGATGAAACACTCTGGGCACAAAGCCCCCTCCAGAACCAGTAGAGTATCACTTCCACTACCTCTGCCCTTGGCAGAATGAAGCCCTCTGGGCACAAAGCCCCCTCCAGAACCAGTGGAGAAAGGCATCCACTACCTCTGTCCTTGGCAGGATGAAGCACTCTTGGCACAAAGCCCCCTCCAGAACTAGTGGAGGAAGGCATCCACTACCTCTGTCCTTGGCAGGATGAAGCACTCTGGGCACAAAGCCTCCTCCATAACCAGTGGAGAAAGGCATCCACTACCTCTGTCCTTGACAGGATGAAGCTCTCTGGGCACAAAGCCCCCTCCAGAACCAGTGGAGTATCACATCCACTACCTCAGTCCTTGGTAGGATGAAGCACTCTGGGCACAAAGCCCCCTCCAGAACCAGTGAAAAAAGGCATCCACTACCTCTGTCCTTGACAGGATGAAGCACTCTGGGCACAAAGCCCCCTCCAGAACCAATAGAGAAAGGCATCCACTACCTCTGTCCTTGGCAGGATGAAGCACTCCACCCACTGGAGAGACTTAAGAGACTGTGGCTTTGCACTCCCCAGGATAAAGCAGTGGGCAAACCTCCCCTTCATGGAGCAGTGGCATCATGCACTTATCCGGCTGAGGTGCCCCTCCTTCCATTCCCCCTGAGGTGTCTGTTTCTTTTCGATCTGATGCCCCTGCAGTGTTCTCTCTGTCTGAAGGCTGGTATCGAGTGTGGGCCTCGCCCATGCATTTTGGGCCCAGTGGTCCACGGACAATAATTGGTGCACTATCCGGACTTGTGTAGTTGGTGTACTTAATTGTATATACTGTATTTTGAATTATGACTACTGTTTTTTTCGTGATTACAATCGTTCAACCCATTTCCTTTTGTCCTTGCGTTCTTGAAGGGGGCGGGGTATAAATGTAATGTTGCAGCATGTATTTGTGTGTATGTTGTAGTGGGTGAGGGTGGGGGTGGAAGGGTTGTGTGTTGCGTGTGTGTGTGTCACTCTCTTTTCCCTCCCCCTCCCCTGTGTTGTAGGTGCAGTACTCACATGGTTGTGGCCGCCGTCTTTGTTGCTCCTGATAGAGAAGCAGGAATTCCATTGCAGGGAGTATTTGGAGTTCTGGCTCCATGGCGTCCTGGTTCCTCGATGGTTGTGGAGAGGTGAGTGTTTTCCCTTCCAAGTCCTGTTTCCACCGTGTTTTTGTTCGTGTTGGTTCCTCCCCGGAAAATATGGTGAATTGGCCTCTCATAATAGTGTGGGCAGTACATTGTCGGAGTGTTAAAGTGGCTGTCTATGTTGGCGCTTTCCGCCATGGTCGTGATTCCATTTTTTTTTCCGCCAGCCTGTTGGCGGTCTCAAGGTTGTAATGAGGGCCATAATGTACTAGTGTGCGCAGCTGGAGTCATGCACAGAGTGATGCTCCAGTGCCTTGAGGTGCTCATAATTATGTCCCCAGGTCTCTCATAGAGAGTAGTAGTCACAACTTGTTTGTAAGTCCATGACATGGATAATAGCTGACAAAATTCCAGGATCCAACAGCTAAAGTAATGATGTGGATGAGGGGTGTGCTGATACCAGTGAGTGGGGTTGTGGCTGGCAAGGTGGGTGTAGAGGAGCCGAAGCCAATAGATCTAGTGGGTACACTTGACTACATGAAACATGCTAAGATGGGGATCCGCCCAGCTTCTCCACTTGACCAAATTGTGTGATCCCAGACTAATGTTTATTTCGCTTTGCTTCATCTCCCTCTTAATCACAAAGGAGTAAACCTTGGAATACAGGGCTTCAGGATGTGTGCTATACATAACTGTATCCAGTGTCAGGTAAAATACACAATGTTCATGTACATTGGGAACACAGGCCAGAAGAAGAGTGCATAACAGAAATGGCTGACCTCACAGTCCACAGTGGGCAATGTTGTCCTGTCTGGGGGAGTAGAATGATCGTTTCCCATACCTTGGTTGATAATTGTGTATATCAACATGTAGTCTGCAATGCACTGACATAATCTGATGTGCAAAGAAGAACCAGCTCTGCATGCTGTGGAAGGCTCCTTTACAAACCAGCAGATACCCTATCATATGGAGGATGCATGATGCCCCGCAAAATGAAGGTCTGTCCAATGGTAGGCAGTGCAGGACACCCTAGTTGTTTCCGTACTGTAGCTCTCAGTAACCTCCAAATGCATGTTTGCCTGTCAGTGTGATACTTGGTTGATATGAGTGCTTCCTGTAAAGTGTAGATCACTGGTCCATACCTCTGACAAGTACATGTAGAATCATCCCCATCATCCTTTGCACTTAGTTACGGATCTGTATGTTACATCACAGCTGCTGCCAGGGCTACTTCAGTGATACGGATGACACCATCCAGGGGGATAGGAGACATCCTGGCTGCAGCAATCAAAACCAATGCCATCTGTCTGTCAGGTAAGGGTGCCATATAGTGGTGTAGACTATTGATACCCTACCTGTGTACAATAGCCAAATCCTTGTGGCAGGGGATGAGCAGATATTGCCACGTCAGCATTACATCTGAAGTTCCTGTGTAAAATGTATCCAACATAATCAGAGATGTGTGAGTCAAGTGTGCATTTTCACATATCAGTCATGCAGGACATTAACTATGGTGTCACTTCTTTTACAAGCTGCTGGATCAAGGCCCATGTCTTCTGCAAAACACTCAAGGATCTTGGTTCAGCACCTGACGTCAAGGGGGGTGTCAATGCCACACAGAACTGTGGTTGGAACTGGTGGTTTTACTTTTGCATGTCACATCTGCATTGGATACTTCAATGACACAGTGTGAGCTATCATGTGTAGGTGCATACAAACCAGGTCACATGTGGAACATCCGTTGATGTGAAGATAGTTTGACCTAATCTCTGTGTTGCACCGCATATGTTGTAAGGCAAATACTTAGCCTGTTGCAACTCCTGTCTCACAGGTGGTGAGTACAATGACTTGAGTTTGGAGGAAAGTACCATCTACCAGTGGAGGGCACTGGGCAATCTGAGGGGGACCCCACTCCTCTTCTAAGCCGACTTGTCAGCTGCCTGAACTGCACAGGAGGAGGAGGAGGAAGTAGATGAGGATGAAGATCAGGGCCTGATTCCAACTGATGTAGAGGCCAACCCCCTGAGCACTATTGTTGGCCAACGCAGCATACCATCAAAGTCTACATCTGCTCTGGTCAGCACAGTGCGTCCTCCTACATCACCAAGGATTGCCCATTCTTCCAACACCACAAAACGACCATCACATCCTCAGAGTCCTCACATCCAGATCAGACATGTTGGTTCCCCTACACACTTCTACTCTGACAGTGTCTCCTTTGCCTTCTCTCCAACATGTAAGGTAGATGCCAGCCCTGGTGAGGAGCAGGTAGCCTCTGGGCACAAATCTCCTCCTCACAACCTCCTAAATGCTACCCCCCTCTACTGGTGGACCTCCCATTGGCATCTGAGGCCATCGCAGCCAGGCAGAGAGGGATGGCAGATATTAATGGTGGAAAGTGGGAGGAGGATTTTTTACAACATGAGTCAGATGTGAGGCAGGACATTTGTGACGTATGGGCTACGCTGACCTGACATGTCTGCCTCACTACAGGACATGTGACAACTTCCACAGTTGGTGCACAGAATGTCCCAGATGTTGAAGGGGATGTATACATCCTGGAAAGCCATGTGGAACAGGCTGAATGACATCATGGCCATACAGAGGGAAGAGACTGCAAGGCATTATTCATTGGCTATGATGATGATGGAGGGGCTACTCAAATTGATACAGAATCAGCCTTCCCAGTCAATGCATGGAGGGGAGCAAACACATCTACCTGTACCACTGCACCCCCAGCCCCTGCTTAGGACACCTGCGCAGGGCCCCCATCATTCTACAATGGAAACATACCCATTACACATAACGGCCACTGCAGTCACCTCCTCCCCCACTGCATGCACCACTCCTCCCTGTACAAGAACCACCACCCCCTAGGATTCACACCTCCATCTCTAGGAACCAGCACCTCTGTCCAGGAATCAGCCCCCCTGTATAGACCCACCACCCCCTGTCCAGGATGCAGCCCAATGCACAGGACCCACTGCTCCCTATCCAGAATGCACACCCCCCATACAGGAACAACCAACCTCTGTCCAGGATGCAGCCTCCCCTGCACAGGCCCACCACCCACTGTCCAGGATGCACGCCCCCTGGACAGGAACCACATGCCCCTGTCCAGGATTCACTCCCCCACACAGGAACCACACCCACCTGTACCTCTGAAGCCCAGGAAATGTCCAACCTCACAATGTTCCGCAACACCTGGGACAGGGCAGACATCATGATGGAACCAAAGAAAGGGAGGGTGGCATTACGGGCAGCCATGGCATGAGCATTTTCCTCTCTGGACCTATGCAGTTCCTCAATGACCTGCTATAGGAGCAGAGAGAAAATGCAGTGCTCCCCGTCAGATGACACCACCCCTTCCTGGGATGCAGCCACAGGGGTGAGGTAATATGGAGGGCTTTGGGTTGAACACGAGGAATGTGGGATTTCGGGGACAGGGATGCTCCTTGGGGCACACTGGGGCATGCCATTGGAGGGGGACTAATGACAAGGGGTGCTGCTGTGGCCCCGATGGTCTGGGGGCCTCAATATGTAGTGAGGGATCAGGGGAAGGCCCAGGTCTAGATATGCTCTGCCCTGGGGACATCTCCAGCAGGTCGAGTTCTTCTGTTTCAGGGGGAGAGTATGAACACCCCCAGGGCTAGAGGTATCCAGTTCATTGTCCCCCTACAAAAAAAACACAAAAAGCATGCATGATACCGCATCCAACACCCAAAGAAGGACTTGACCCCATACTGGAAATTGTCTGCCACATCCCTTTGCTCTTGAACCCAGCAATGGTAAGGCCCTTGGATCACCAGTCACCATCACAAGTGAGCCCCATTTCCCCAGTGGTGTTCAGAACACTACAAGTCGTAGGATGCACCCTGGTATGTGCATCCAATGGGCTCCAATGAGACTTTGGCCTTTTGACTATTGCAGCAGTTGCTGGGATTGTTTGAAATGAAACATGAGAGATACACAAGAAGCATGCATGATCCCACATCCAACACCCAAAGAATCTTTTGACCCCACAATGGACATTGTCTGGTCCATCCCTTTACCCTTGCACCCAGCAGTAATAAGGCCCCTAGATCACCAGTCATGGTGTTGGTATTGTATGTCCTCCTCCAAATGTACAAGTGATCCCCATTTCCCCAGTAGTGTTCACAACACTACAAGTCCCAGGATGCATCCTGGAATGTGCATCCATTGGGCTCCAATGAGACATTGTCTTTATGACTACTGTAGCAACTGCCCAGATTGTGCACACAGAAATACGAGATACAAGATGGAACAGCTTTGTGTCACCACTCACGTCATACTGACAGACACATGATGCAGCCCATGCACTTACCAGGTCTCAGCTACTCCAACTCCTCCAACAGGGCTTGGAGGGTTGGCCAGGCTGTTCTCAGGACTCTCCTGTACAGTGGGGTAAGGCGGGCCAGTGCACATGGGGCTGGGAGGACTGGCCCAATACTTCCTGGGCCTTCAGTTGGGCCCAGTGTTTTAGGTCTTCCCTGCTCTTGCGGCATGTACTGGCCCACCATTGGTACATGCCTATTGCACTGCAGTTCTGCACAATGTCAGCCCAGAGTCGGGTGCATGATGCATTGCTCAGCTGGTCTTCAGGCCCCCATAAAGCTGAGGATTATTGTCCAGCACCACCCCAGCTCAAATGTCCAATTCTTGTTCACTGAAGAGGTTTGCCCTCCATTTAACTCCCTCAGCCATGATTGGGGCAGTTAGGATATACAGAGCAGCAGGATGGCAGAAGATGCTATCTGTAGGTGGAGATGGCTCAGAATAACAATAAAATGGCTGCCCACAACTTCCTGTCATGAACTTCCTGCCTTGCATTTCCTTTGTGCCATTTCCTGTCAAAATTCATTGGGATCCGGCCCGCTTTGAAATTCTGCACCTCGAATGTGGATTACTGGCACCGGAGCGTATTGCGCACTCGGAGCATACTCTATCTATTCGGAGTGGAGGCTTCGCATTCGGAGTGTAGAATCCATACTCGGGCAGTAGACAAGGTCACACAAGTGCAACATTTGCAGACAGGTGTAAAAAGGACAGAAAGTTAAATGGAGGAATGGAAGAGTATATAGATACACGCTACACTACATTAATGGCCAGCACAGTTTGGCTCTTTGCATTATGGTACTTGTGGTCAACATTTGGCACTTACATTAGAGTAGACTGTAGTGTATCACAAAAGTAGGTGCAGGTGGTGGTGTTCATTCCTGGACATATAGGGCCAGCTACACACAGGGCCAGAGGGCCAGAGTATTGTGAACCCATGGCAGCACAATCAAGTATGTCAAACAAGTCCCCACACAAAGACAGGAAGCGCTAGTGTGTAGATCATGCAGGAGTGCTGCCCTGATAGTGAGGTCACATATTGCAGCACTAATTCAGTGCCAAAACACACTGACAAAACCTGGCCCCATCCCTTCAGACCCACTTGATAATGCCACTTTCCCCACATGGCCAGTGTGGCCTTGCATACAGCTTACGCACTAGTGGCAGAGGCCCCTCAGTAATTGAACTTGGGGCAGAATATCCACAATGAGAGTTTCAAGTGCCGGGGCCCATTGTGAGTCCGGCTCAGATATGTGGTCTGGAATTTCTAGGAACAACAGCAGTGAGCAGTATTCCAAACCCCTTTCAGTATCCAAGCAGATTTGTCTGCCATCCTACTGTACTGCTGAGCCCACCTCATCCAACATGGCTGTGGACAGGGCAGCCACACATTCAACAATACTGACTTAGACATACTCACTGAGGGGGTGATTGATAGGTTGTCCCAGCATTATGTGGGCCCAGAGAAACAGATGCATGCTGCTGTCCACATTGGTAACTGGGGCCTCATTACACATGAGACACACTTTCTCTCTTTGCACCACAACAGAGCTTAAAAAGATGCAAAGGGGAGAAGTGTGTCCCAATAGATTGAATGTAGTGCCCCCAGGGCAGATACACAGACACCCAGGACAGACACACACTGGCACTGCGATGTGGAGGCGCAGTCAAGTGGAAAAAGGAGCTGTATTAAAGCGGCTGTTCCATTTAACACTGAACAGTCAACCTGCATACACATTTTAGGGGGATTAGGGATGCCCTTGCAGGCAACTGCAGTGAGTGACTACTCCCACCTGCAAAGCAAAAACAACAAGTGAAGGACGGAATGCTGAACATTGTCAAACACTCACCCCCAGTCATAGATCTGGGTTTAATCCATCGTTCTTTTGCTCACCATGCCACCCCAGTTTGGACCCAGCCATATGCAAATCAGTCTTGACCCTGTTCCTCATAGGAACAGTACAGACCGAACTGCCAAGCCAGGTCCTCACTGGACCGGAAACAAGCATCCTGGGACCGGTTTCGGGGTTTCACCCCTCATCAGCCAGGCTAGCTTGAATCCAGTGGCATGGGAAGCACGGGACCCACGTCTGGGCATACCCTTCCCACTTAGTGCGACAAAGCAAAAACAACAAGTGAAGGACGGAATGCTGAACATTGTCAAACACTCACCCCCAGTCATAGGTCTGGGTTTAATCCATCGTTCTTTTGCTCACCATGCCACCCCAGTTTGGACCCAGCCATATGCAAATCAGTCTTGACCCTGTTCCTCATGGGAACAGTACAGGCCGAACTGCCAAGCCAGGTCCTCACTGGACCGGAAACAAGCATCCTGAGACCGGTTTCAGGGTTTCACCCCTCATCAGCCAGGCTAGCTTGAATCCAGTGGCATGGGAAGCACGGGACCCACGTCTGGGCATACCCTTCCCACTTAGGGCGACAAAGCAAAAACAACAAGTGAAGGACGGAATGCTGAACATTGTCAAACACTCACCCCCAGTCATAGATCTGGGTTTAATCCATCGTTCTTTTGCTCACCATGCCACCCCAGTTTGGACCCAGCCATATGCAAATCAGTCTTGACCCTGTTCCTCATGGGAACAGTACAGATCGAACTGCCAAGCCAGGTCCTCACTGGACCGGAAACAAGCATCCTGGGACCGGTTTCGGGGTTTCACCCCTCATCAGCCAGGCTAGCTTGAATCCAGTGGCATGGGAAGCACGGGACCCACGTCTGGGCATACCCTTCCCACTTAGGGCGACAAAGCAAAAACAACAAGTGAAGGACGGAATGCTGAACATTGTCAAACACTCATCCCCAGTCATAGATCTGGGTTTAATCCATCGTTCTTTTGCTCACCATGCCACCCCAGTTTGGACCCAGCCATATGCAAATCAGTCTTGACCCTGTTCCTCATGGGAACAGTACAGACCGAACTGCCAAGCCAGGTCTTCACTGGACCGGAAATAAGCATCCTGGGACCGGTTTCGGGGTTTCACCCCTCATCAGCCAGGCTAGCTTGAATCCAGTGGCATGGGAAGCACGGGACCCACGTCTGGGCATACCCTTCCCACTTAGTGCGACAAAGCAAAAACAACAAGTGAAGGACGGAATGCTGAACATTGTCAAACACTCACCCCCAGTCATAGATCTAGGTTTAATCCATCGCTCTTTTGCTCACCATGCCACCACAGTTTGGACCCAGCCATATGCAAATCAGTCTTGACCCTGTTCCTCATGGGAACAGTACAGACCGAACTGCCAAGCCAGGTCCTCACTGGACCGGAAACAAGCATCCTGGGACCGGTTTCGGGGTTTTACCCCTCATCAGCCAGGCTAGTTTGAATCCAGTGGCATGGGAAGCACGGGAACCACGTCTGGGCATACCCTTCCCACTTAGGGCGACAAAGCAAAAACAACAAGTGAAGGACGGAATGCTGAACATTGTCAAACACTCACCCCCAGTCATAGATCTGGGTTTAATCCATCGTTCTTTTGCTCACCATGCCACCCCAGTTTGGACCCAGCCATATGCAAATCAGTCTTGACCCTGTTCCTCATGGGAACAGTACAGACCGAACTGCCAAGCCAGGTCCTCACTGGACCGGAAACAAGCATCCTGGGACCGGTTTCGGACTCCCACCTGCAAAGGCAAGTCTGTAGGGTTTGTAGTACCGCCTGTCTAACCTACGGGGGGCTCCCATGCACTGACATTGTCCAGCCTTTTATCTGTCACACTGTAAGTGCACCTCCTGACAGCTTTTTTGCCTCAGAATCCATATCTAATCTGTGGCATGGCTGCAGTGGCAAGGAAATTCCATCATATACATGGGGCTATGTCCCCATGCTAATGAGTGGACATCCGCTGGTGCTAGTGCAGACACTATATGTAAACTATCAAGATCATATTGCAGGAAGGGCAGCACGAGTGTCTGCTGCCCTTTCTGTACTACAGATGTGCCTTGGGGGTGCACAGAGCAGTTGTACAATAATGGTGCATACTTGGGTTTCTTTGTAGAATATGGCCAATGGAGTTAATTCAATGCATGCTGCAAAGTAGTGTGTCTTTGTACCTGCGATAGGCCTAGATGTACATTCGGAGAAGGGAGTGTGTGTTAGGATAACATTTCCTTCTCAGATAGCGGCAGCCACTTCATGTTGTATGTCTTGCAATGTACCTGTAGTGTTGACAGTGACATGTTATCATAGGGGTACATGAGACCTGCATGTGTGATGCATTGTCCCTTACACACAATACTAGGGGTGGGTGGTGAGCTCCGCTGGCAGAGCTAACGGAGTTTTTGGCAAGCTGTGCTCCGCTTGGAGTGCACAGTTTGGCCAAAAACCTTGCTAGCCCTGCCAGCAGAGCAGAGCTCACCCCGTGGGCACTGCATAACTGGGTTCCAGTGTGCACTCACCTGACGTCGGTATCATCTTGGAGCTGCTCACCAGCGGCCCAGCAGCTCCTGATCCAGGTCCAGGCTTCCCCTGCAAGCAGCATGGGTTGGGAGAAGAAGGAGGAGAAAGAGGCAGAGAGCCAGGCCACTGGCAATGAAGACCCCTGGGAATGAGGACCTAGGTGAGTCCTTGTTTTTTTTTCTATAAAGACAATAGTGCACAAAATGTCTGAAATGGCAGCTTTCGGTGCCTACAGCCCTGGCCTGAATTCAGACCAAGGACGTAGACAGTGAAAGATGCAGTTTCAGGCCTCTTGTGCACCGGCCTGCCCTGTGTGCACTGACTACACACAGGACAGGCCGGTGTACAAGAGGCCTGAAATAGCAGCTTTTGCTGCCTACGGCCCTGACGTGAATGCGCCAGATCTTGGAAGCACTAAGCAGGGTCGGGCCTAACCAGGCCTGACCCTGCTGAGTGCTTCTGAGATCGGGCTCATTCAGTGTGCCACTCCGCAGCTCACTGATCTCCACCTCTGTGGAATTCCACAGAGTTTTAAATCAACTCCACAGAATTCCGTAGAGTGGAACTCCATGAGCTTTGCCCACCCCTACACAATACTAAATGGCTACACATTATGATTGTGACCAGTAGGTGTTAGTATGGCTCGTGAGGAAGCCCATTTGTGATCATGGCACCCTTCCAATTTTCCCTGGTTCATTCATGATATGTTGATCCAGGCCAGATGATCATGATGTATTCTTGGTCTTGCAGTTTCTGTCATTCCATAGTGAAACAGGAACAAAAGTCCCAGTCCCCACTATCATTAACCATAAGCCTGGAGGGGCACATCCCATGAGCAGCTGCCAAACATGTCAGCTATGAGCATGGAATATAATTTCTCTACACTGGTCAACTTGCTCCATAGTGTACAACTGTCAGACATATGGCTATGCTGCCACATGATTTGCCACACACTCACATACAAGGGGCTTGGGTCACTAAGGGCCTATGCCCTTATGTCAGAAGCCACACAGTTGTGGGTGAGTCACCGCACTTGGGGCAGTATCACTATACTGTGAACACCCATGGCAGCAAATTCCCCTTATGTACAATGACACAACCTCTGATGTGGCACCTTCACCCCAAGGGGAGAGGCCATTTTGTGAAGCAGACCTCTATTGATACACTGTACAGAAAGGTCTGACACATGCAAACATTCACTTCCCAGAGTCAACAAAGCCCTAAGGGATGTTGTCCATGCTAATTTCTGACATGTGCAGATAACTTATTACATGACCAATCTTTTGACTCTTGGAAACCGCTGTTGTTTACAGACATCAATTAGGGCTTACAAAGTAGTCACAGGATGGAATATATGGACAGTGCCAAAAGTCCAACTATCATCATTGACAACAGACTACAAACCACATAAAGCCAATGACACAACATGTTGCTCAGTTGAAGAAAGTGTCAGCTAGCTGGTCACACCTCTGCATACCCTGCCCTCTGTTTTGTACAATGGTTGGGTTGCCGAGATTTAGACCTGAGGGTCCACAGTTAGGTGTAAGCCATGATTTAACGCTATGTTGTGCAAAACACAACAGGCTACTATAATCTTGCACACAACTTGAGGTGAGTACAGCAGCACACCCCCTGTACAGTCGACTCTTGACTTCAGGAGACCAAAACTCAGCGCGATGATACCTCATATACGTCTGTAGTGCTCTATGGTACCTCTGAGGTACAGTGGTTGCACATCTGTATGGTGTGAGGAGATGCAGCATTATCTGAGGAGAGAAACTGAGTTATATTTGTAAATGTCCTTTTTGCATTAGTACAGTACATGATGTATGAAATGGTACATACTGTGTCTGTTGGGGGCATTTATAAGGCATGCGAATTTGTGTTATCTAATGGTTGTGCATCTTAAAAAAAAAATACATGTCATACTTGTGTGGTGCTTTGTATTTACCCAATAGCCACATGTTGCCAAATTCTGCCACTGCTATCTGCCGAGCAAGAGGTGATCTGCAGATTACATAGCTATCATGGGTACTGCCTGGTATGCATATCAATGAAGCTATCACTGGCATCACAGACACACTGCACGTTGCGTGCCAGCGTTGTCTGTTGCAGAAGATGTGTGCATAGTGGCGAGGTGGCTGAAGAGCCACATGAGTGAAATCAGTAGCACACAGCACACGTGGGATGCTGGACATGAGGTAGAAATCCCTAGCTACCCTTTGCCTTCTGGCCAGTGTATGTGGCAATGTGCTCTCCTATTGATGCAGCTTAATACCTCATGCAGGCATCAGGATTGGGTTGCCTGGGAGATGCCCACAAGGTCACCAGAGACCCTCTGGAATGACCCTGTACCAAAACAAACGGAGCTAAGATCTTGACGTAGGACTTGATGGCATGGGAGTGGCAGGTCACAGAGTCAAGATCCTGCTCCCACTCACAAACCATCTCCAAGATGGTATCAGGGGGAAAACAATATCGGGCAATGACATCTTGACTGGGCATCCCAAAGAGGTTGAGCCTTTTGTCTGAAGATCCTCACTCCTCTCCTGGATCTCCTCAAATCCTCCTGTCGCATGGCAAGGGCTAAACCAACAAACACATTCAGCAACATGTTGAAACATCTGAAAAGTTTTGTTTGTTGCAGCTCTGCTTTTGTGTGTCCAGCAAGCCTGGGATGGGTGTGGGCTAAGGAGTTTCAGCTGGAGCTGGATGGGGAGATGGTAGGCATTGACATAGGTTTGTCATTATGAAGGTTTATCTCCTCCAGCCTGAGTGCAGATGATCTGCCTTGAGTGCGGATGATCTGCCCCAAATGTGAATGATCCGCCTTGCGTGCATACATAAGGATACTACTCTTAACCCACCTTTGTGAATAGCAAAAAGTCTTAAACATAGACTTTTGGTCTAAACTTAGATCAAAAGTCTATGTTTACCTTTGTGAATCAGGTCCTAAGTCTTCTCCCAGCCAGAGGGAGAATTAAAAATGCTTCTGCCTGCTGCATGCACACTTGTGCTTGGTTTCCTGCCCGCATTGATGTGTGCAGGGAAACAGGAAACATATTGTTGCAGCCTGGAAGGACACGAAACAAGCAGCTGCTCCCTCCAGGTGGGAGGAATGCCGGCTCCCACATCATGCAGGGAGCCAGCTTGGGCAGCGGAGCCCTGGTTCTTCCTCCACTGCCCACAACATTGTGCTTGGTGGGTGCCCAGGGTGGCCCTGGGGAATGAGGTACCTGGGGCCAGAATGGGCACAGAGAGGGATGCTGCAAGACCTCCCTCCCCTTTAAAAAATTCAGATGGCCCAGGGGATGGCAATCCCTGGACCTAAGAAGGCTTAGGGAGGGGGCCACATAATCCCCTCCCCTTTAAAAAACATATGCTCCCAGGGGATGGGGTCCCCGGGGCCTATAAAGATTAAGGGAGTGGAGCTACAGGCTCCCGATTACTTAGATTTTAGCCCCAGGTGATAAGATTCCCAGGGCCTAGGAGGCCCTCTCAACTTTTTTTTGTATTAGGCCCTGAGGCATGGCTGAAGCCAGGGTCTTTGACAAAAAGAATGGGAAGTTTGTACCCAAATGTTTTGAGTGATTCCAAGTGTCCCATGGGGTCACAGTCCCCCACTGAAGGGCAGACACCTCGGTTGGCTAGCGTAGCGCTCGGGAGGAGGTCGTCCCGGATAGCTTTGGGGAACAGATAGAGGTAACTCTAGTGTCCCTAAGAGATGAGGAAATGGTGCCAAAAGCCCACATGCTTGCCAATACGTCCAAGTATAGGTGGTGGGTCACCATTAATGGGCAAAGGGTGGAGGCTCTGCGTGACACAGGAGTCAGCATGACTACTGTCAGGGGTCAGCAGGTGTCAGCAGAGCAGGTCATTCCCAATACATTCCACCAGGTCATAGTCACTGACAATCATGAGATTGAGTGTGGGGGGTCTCTGGTACTCTAAAAGTAACTGTGAGTCCTGCATGCCTGTGGATTGTCTGTTAGGGAACGACCTTGAGCATACTACCTGAAAGGAGGTGGAGCTCAGGTCTCACCTGGAGATGTTAGGTTTGCCTGAAGGGGTCTGCATGACCATACGGACCATGGCTGCCCGGGAAGTGAGTCAAGGGTGTCTGGAGCCTGGAACAATGGCCCAGACAGCTGCGAAGAGGAAGGAAAAGGGGCGCGGGAAACCTGTCTCAGATATTTCCATGGTGGTTGACGAGGTCACAGAGCAGGAGACCCCTGAGCCAACTGCGAGGACATCGCCGCCCTGGGTAACCTGCCTGAGCTTGCTGGCTGGCAAGTTGAGGGTGGGCCAACCAGGGAGGAGTTCTGCAAAGCGCAGAAAGAGTGCCCTACTCTTCAGGGTGTGAGGTGACAGGCTGCAGCCCAGGAAGCGTCTAAAGCCTCTGGTGATCACCACATCTATTGGGAGAATGATATCTTTTACAGTGAGCCCAAGGTACTGGAAGCTGGGGCAGCACATGTGCTGGTGGTTCCCCACTGCTACCTGGCCTTCCTACTGGGGTTGGCTCAAGACATCCCCAAAGCAGGACATTTGGGGCAAGACAAGACCTTTGCCAGGCTAGTCACCCACTTTTATTGACCCCAAATGTGGGTAGCCTCAGATGCTTTCTCTAGGTCCTGCCCAACCTGCCAGGCTAGTGGGAAGGCCCCCTGATTCCACTAACCGCCGTTGACACCCTCCTTGAAATGGTGTGCATTGACGTCATTGGTCCCTTGGACCTGAAAACTGCCCTAGGCAATAAGTTTATCCTGGTTTTGGTAGACCATGCCACCCACTATCCAGAGGCGATCCTCTGAGGACAGTGACTGCAATGGTGGTGACCAGAGTTCAGATGGGGATATTTACCCTTGTGGGATTCCCAAAGGAGGTTGTGTTTGACAGAGGCACAAACTTCATGTCTGTGTACATGAAGTCCATGTGGGATGCATGCGGGGTGACCTACTGGTTTACCACCCCTTACCATCCTTAATCCAGTGGGCTTGTAGAAAGGTTCAAAAAGACCCTAAAAGGCATTATTACAGGCCTACCTGAGGCCATGAGGCGTAAGTGAGAAGTCCTCCTGCCATGTCTTCTCTTTGCTTATAGATAGGTGCCCCAGAGAAGGGTGGGGTTCACCCCCTTTGAACTTCTATATGGGTGCCCTGTCAGGGGACCCCTGAGCATAGTAAAACAGGGGTGGGAGAAACCTCCCAGGAAACCCCCCTAGGATGTGGTCAGTTACATGCTGGCCCTCCGCAACCAGATGCAACACTTCTTGAAACAGGCCAAGAACAACCTTGAGGCCAGTCAAGAGGTGATGAAGCAAAGGTATGACCAGAAGGCCACCCTGGTAGAATTCTCACCTGGAGACAAGGTATGGGTAATGAAGCCAGTAGAGCATAGAGCTCTCCAGGAACACTGGACTGGCCCATTTGAAATCAAGGAGCGGGAGAGGGAAGCCACTTACTTAGTGGACCTCAAGTCCCCTAGAAAACCCCTAGGGTGTAACATCAAAACAGACTGAAGCCTCATTTTGAGAGGTCGGATTTCAGCGTGCTTCTAGTGACAGATGAGGGTATGGAAGAGGAGTGTGAACCTCTCCCTGACCTCCTATCTCCTAAAGAAGGTGATGAGTCAGTGGAGGGTGTCAATCTCTCTGACTCCCTGACCCTAGATCAGAGAGGGGACTGATATGAGTTACTGGAGCAGTTCTCTTCCCTGTTTTCCCTCACCCCTGGACTCACACACTTGTGTGTCCATGACACGGACACAGGAGACAGTCCCCCCATAAAGAATAAAATTTACAGATTGTCAGATAAGGTGAGGTCTAGAATCAAGGAGGAAGTTGCCAAGATGCTTCATCTTGAGGTAATAGAGAAGTATTGCAGTTCCTGGTCCAGCCCAGTGGTAATGGTTCCCAAGGCTGCTGTTCCCATTGCCAAGCCAGAGTCTTGGTTCAGCGTGGACTACCGGGGTCTCAACTCTGTCACAAAGATAGATGCTCAACCCATCCCCTGAGCAGATGAGCTCATAGATAGGCTAGGCGCTGCCAAGTTCCTTACTACCTTTGACCTCATGTCAGGGTACTGGCATATCGCCTTGACTGAAGGGGCAAAAGAAAGATCAGCCTTTTCCTGAGGGTCATTACCAGTTACGGGTCATGCCATTTAGACTGAAAAATGCCCTTGCTAGCTTCCAATGGTTGGCTAATGGGGTCCTGGCTGGCAAGGATGTCTTCTGTGCAGCATATCTAGACGACATTGCTGTCTATAGTTCCAGCTGGGAGGAACACCTGCTCCACCTCAAGGAGGTGCTTCAGGCGCTGCAACAGGCAGGCCTCTGCACCATCAAGGCCAAGAAATGCCAGATTGGGCAGGGTTCCGTGGTGTGCTTGGGACACCTAGTATGTGGTGGCAAGGTGCAGCCCCTCCATGCCAAGATTGAAAAAAATCAAGGCTTGACAACCACCTAGAACCCAGACAGAGGTGAGAGCCTTCTTCGGTCTCACTGGATACTACAGAAGATTTGTTAAGGGTTATGGCACCATAGTGACCCCTTAACAGAACTCACAACCAAAAAACAACCTAGGTTGGTGAATTGGACAGAAGCTTGTCAGAAAGCATTTGACTCCCTGAAGGAAGCCATGTGCACGGCACCTGTGCTCAAGGCCCCTGACTACTCCAGAGAATTCAATGTGCAGACAGACCCTTTAGAGCATGGCATAGGGGCAGTCCTAGCACACTTGAATGAGGAGGGCCTAAACCAACTAGTAGTTTTTATTAGCAGAAAACTATTACCACTGGAACAGAGGTGGGGCGCTATTGAAAGAGAAGCATTTGCTGTGGTCTGGGTACTGAAGAAGCTGAGACCATACCTGTTTGACACTCACTCCTGGGTTCAGACAGACCACATGCCCCTCAGATGGCTCATGCAGATGAGGGGTGAAAATCCTAAACTCTTGAGGTGGTCTATTTCCCTACAGGGGATGGACTTTACGGTGGGGCATCGCCCGGTGATTGACCACGTCATTGCTGATGGTCTCTCCAGATACTTCCACCTTAGCAATGAGAGCTCCCAAGGGGTTGGGTAGCTCTCCCCACTTTCAGCTGGGGGGGACACATGTTAGACCTTGACAGCCTTAGGGTGGTCACCCCTAACTTTTTGCCTGCTTCTCTCCACTTTTCTTTACACTGTTTTTGCTGGCTTTAGGACTCTGCACACTTTACCAATGCTAATCACTGCTAAAGTGCATATGCTCTCTCCCTAAAACATGGTAACATTGGTGCACACCCAATTAGCATATTTGATCTACTTGTAAATCCCTAGGAAAGTGCAGTACATGTGCCCAGGGCCTTTAGATTGAATGCTACTAGTGGGCCTGCAGCACTGGTTGTGCCACCCAAATAAGTAGCCCCTTAACCATGCATCAGGCTTGCCATTGCAAGGCCTGTGTGTGCATTCTCACTGCCCCTTCGACTTGGCATTTAAAAGTACAGTACTTGCCCAGCCTTAAACTCCTGTTTTTCTAAACATGTACCCCTAAGGTAGGCCCTAGGTAACCCACAGGGCACGGTGCTATGTAGGGAAAAGGCAGGACTTATATCTGTGTGTTTTATATGTCTTGGTAGTGGAAAACTCCTAAATTCGCTTTCTAGTGCTGTGAGGCCTGTTCCTTTCAAAGGCTAACGTTAGGGCTACCCTCATAAACTTGTTTGAGTGATAGATTCTGATTAGAAAGGGGTAAACAGTCATATTTAGCATGGTCAGAATGGTAATACAAAATCCTGCTGACTGGTGAGGTTGGATTTAATATTACTATTTTAGAAAAGCCACTTTTAGAAAGTGAGCATTTCTGATCACTTAAAATCCTTCTGTGCCTTACAGCCTGTCTTCAATCCATGTCTGGGCTGGGCTGGTTGACAGCTCCCTTGAGCACTTCACCCAGGCAACCACAAACACAGGATGTCCAGTCACACCTGTACACATCTGCATACTGAGTGGGTCTTCCTAGGCTGGAAGGATGGAGGGCCTGAAACATTTCAAAGGACAGTTGCCTGCCCTGACACAATAGACTGCCAAGCCCCCTACTGGGACCCTGGCAGACAGGATTGTACCGAAAGGGGACCTTGTGCACTTCCAAGCCACTCTTTGAAGTCTCCTCCACTTCAAAGGCACATCTGGGTATATAAACTGGGTCCCTGACCCTACCAACTCAGACACTTCTTTGGAAGACATTCTGCACCAGAACCTGAAACCTGCCAAGAGAAGCTGCCTGGCCTTCTTTGTTGTAAAAGACTGCTGTCTTGCTGTTGCCCTGCTGTTTTGCTGGCCTCTGGCTCTGCTGAGAAGTGCTCTCAAAGGGCTTGGATTGAGCTTGCCTCCTGTTTCCTGAAGTCTCAGGGCCAAAACGACTTCATCTCTGCAAAGAAACTCCTTGTGCGGCAAAAATCAATGCACAGCCTGCCGGAAACGATGCACAGCCTGTCCAGAGGTGAGAAAATCACTGCATCGCCGAACCAGAAGGATGCAGCCTGGCTCCCCGAGTGGAGATCGAAGCAGCTCCAGAATTGCGACCGGAACTTCAATGCACAGCCCACCAGATCGACGCATCGCAGAGCCGGAACAACGCAGCCTGAGTTCCTTTGAGAGGAATAGATTCAGCGCCAGCCATCTGCAGAAAGTTCCCCGCATCACCCACCAGATTGACGCAACACCTGTGACTTTGTCCAGCATGCCCAGGATTTCCTTGCATCCTCCCGTATGGCAGAGGATTCAAGCCTGTGCGCCAGAATTTGACACAAAGCCCTTGCTGTGTGGAAAGGAATTGACGAATCGTCTGGGTGTGCCTGGAGATCAGACGCACACCCTTTGTTTTCCACGCATCTCCTCTGCGGTCTTTGTATGTGTAATTTTAATGCAAACCAGGTAATTTTTGCTTGCAAGAGACCATTGTTGCTTTTAAGAATTAAAGTCTCTTTTTGTCATTTCAAAAGTGATATTTCAACATGTACTTATCAAATCTTGATTGTTTTGACCTGCATATAATCAGATAAATATCCTATATTTTTCTAAACCTGTGTGGTGTCATTCTGTGGTGTTCTCACTGTGTAAATATTTTATACATTGCTTTCTAAGTTAAGCCTGACTGCTCAGTGTCAAGCTACAAGAGAGTGGGCACAGGATAATTTGGATTGTGTGTGACTTACCCTGACTAGGATTGTGATCCCTATTTGGACAAAGGTGTATACCTCTGCCAACTAGAGACCCCATTTCTAACATATAGTAATGAAATATTACTTCACGTTAAAAAAAGATGCTAGAAATTCACTGAAAAAAATAAAGGTTAAAGTGACATAATTAGGTGAATATGCCAGTGACAACATTAACTTTTGTAACTAAAACATTACAGAGAAATTCACCAGTTATACTTAGCAGAGCTAACAATAACTTGCATCCCCGCCATGCAATACCTATGACCTCATATATTACATCACTCATTACATGTTTCATGCCATCAATTATGCCATCACTAATGACATAGCAAATTACATTGTTACTTTGTTTTATAGTTTACATAGTGACAGGTAAGAACCATATCACTTCTCTACCAAATTTTGTACAGCCTGTGTCCAACTAATGGGTGTAAGTGTTTACAAAACATGTGTTTTTAATGCATCAGAGGTGTGAAGAGGTATTGAACATGTTATAAATCTTTGCATTCAATAGTAACTCTGTGTACAAGTGACAGTTAACAACTTGTGTCCAATATGTTCCACACATGTTTTTTTATACATATAATTTCAGAGTGATGGTACCTCCGCTGTAGTTATAGTTAGGATTCCCAGGGATAGAAATTCCTCTGATTTATAATTTGCCACCTTTTGGTAAATCTCCATGAAACTTTGCTGACCTATTGCTTTTTCTACATTGGTGGATAATGCAAAGTTTTGGGGTGAGTTGTCAAGGGGTGAAAAGAAAAAAATTGGGGGTCCCAAAATGTGTTTTGCAACCAATTCAGTTTCAATGTAGTTTTTGTTTACATTTTAGATAGTGGCAAAACATCTAAACATATTCTCTGCAAATTTGACAGGATTAGATCATGGAGTGAAAGGGATCCCTTTTGGGTTTTCATGAAAATCCATTTGCCCGTTTTGGTCTTTTAAAGCACAAAATATTCGCTAGGGTATACAGCAGCAGATTCACAATATAATGCAGTACTTGCCAGTAAAAAAGCAGTAGATGATTGGCTAATGGCTGCGTTTACAAAAGTAAAAGGCAGCCTTATTGTTTTTATCACACTAAGGCTGTATTCTGGATTAGGTAGGTAGTAGGTTTTATATATATTCCCTACACATTACCATGGTATTAGAGGTTAATAATAGGAAGGAAAATTATTTATAGGTTTTTATATCTTTTTAAAAAAATTATAGAGCACTGCGGTGCCACTTAGGAAGTACTCCAGTACATAATAAATTGAAATAAAATGTACAAAAATCATAAATGCACTGTACAACTCAATATCTCACAAATATAGTGTAATACAATGTATGTTAAAACATTTTTACGTACTTAATGTTTTTAATAAAACTTTATGCAGTACCCTACCAATACCTAGAAACATCTGCATTTTTCAACCAATGTATTTTGAATGGAGCTTTTTGGACTTTTTAGACAGACGGAGCGGCAAAACGGCGGAACGTATTTTCATGAAATTTGACAAGAATATAGATTATGACTTGGAAAGTATCCTTTTTTTGGATTTTATGAAAACCTGTGTAGCCATTTTGGACTACAGCATAGGAAGTACTGTGGTACTTTAAAAAAATTTAAAACAAATAAAAATGTAAAAAGAAACTGTACTACACTATATTTCACAAATAAAGAGCAATACAGTGTACTTTCAATGTTTTCATTTTTTTTTTTTTTTTTTAAGTTTATGCAGTACCGCTCTAATACCTACACTTGATTGCTCTACTTAGAACATTTTAAAACCAATGAAATATTTAAAAAACAATATTAAAAAACTACCACATTATATTTAAGGTGAAATATGGTGTATTACAATGTTGTTTTTCATTTTTGTCCATATTTTTTTTTTTTGAGTTTACACTTAGGGCCTGATTATGAGTTTGGTGGTCGTACCACAGTACTGCTACCGAAGTGATCCCAAGGAGACCGCTGATCCGTCGGTCTCCCGCCTGCTGTATTGCGACGTTTCTGTTGTGTCTGCGGTCTTGCGGTGACGGGCTTCCCACAAAGGTGGAACATCGTGCTGGAAACCTCACTTTTTTTATGCACTGTTCCACAGTGCAAATACATACGTGTGTATGTACATTAAGCACGTCTGAAAATACACACATATGTATCTCACCTATGGAAAACATATCTTGTCCAACAGCACAGGTACACAGCCATTGTAACTATGATGAATTGTAGGACTGGCTTACCTTTGGAGTTGACCTTGACGGTGTGAATTCTCTTAATGGACAAGTGTCTGCAGCAAAGGGAGGACCTTGACAAGAGGCTACTTGACTGGAAGAGGAGCGGAAACTGGATATAAGGTGAGTACTTACCTTGTTTCTCTTGTTTCCACCAGGTCAAATATGGAGGTCTTCACACCACAGTCAGCTTGGCGGTGAGCCACATCATAATACCATGGATAGGAACAGGGGCTGGACTTCAGCCATTAGCTGTATTCTGTGACCACCATTGATGTGGGTGGCAACAGCCTGGCAGTGGTGGTGGGACCGTGGCGGTCTTTTGACTATGCAACAGCATGTATCGTAATATGGTGGTTGGACTGCCAGTGCTGTTGCAGTGATTTTGACACCGCTGCCATAGCAGTACCAAGACTGCCAAACTTGTAATCAGGCCCTTAGTGTTCAATCAGGATTTTATGGCAAAATTTAGTGTATTACAGTGCATCTAAAAAATACAAATAAAAGTGTTTCAAAAATAAAAAAACAAATACTGTACTACAGTGTATATCCACTTACAACTAAGAACAAACACTAAGGGCTGATGGATGTCATGTCCCCCAAAATCTAAATCCGCTTCGATTTTTTAAAAAACGTATTAATTCACTAAAACAGCTAACGGTTAAAGTAACATTATAGGTAGCGGAATATGTCAGTGATAACATTAAAATTTTGAACTTAAAAAACACAGAAATTCACCAGCTACGGTTAGCAGCGCTAACTATAACTTGTATCCCTGTCATTCAATGCTTATGACTTCATATATGACACCACCCATGGCATGCTCTATGACATCATTGTTGACATCTCAAATGAGTAGAGTACAGCAACGCATAGTGGAATGGCGTGTCATAAACTAAAGTGAGGAGGCATGTCATAAAGTGGCATGTTGTACAATATCTTAGAGTGGAGGCAATTAGATTGGAGTAAAGTGGAGTGTCATATTGTACAGTGAAGTGGCGTGTCAAGTGGAGAGTGCAGTGGTTTGGACTGACATGGAGTGGAGTGGCATGTCGTGCAGAAGTGTGTCGTAGAGTACCTTAGAGAGGCGGGGCATAGAGTGGAGTAGTGTAGAATGGAGTGGCATAGATTGGATTAGAATGTCATACAGTGGAGTGTCATAGAGTGGAGTGACCTATCATAAAGTGGAGTGGCGAATCATAGAGTGGACTGGAGTGTCATAAAGTGGAGTGGAGAGGCATATTGCAGAGTATTGTATATTGGAGTACAATGACGTGGAGGGGCACACAGTGTTTTAGAGTGAAAGGCCGTAGAGTGGAGTGTCAAACAGTGGAGTGGCATACATTGGAGTGGCATGTCATACAGTGGAGTTGCATGTGTTAGAGTGGAATGGTGTGTCATACAGTAGAGTTGCATGGAGCATTGTAGCATGCAGTTTAGTGTTGTAAAGTGGGGTGGCATGCTTAGAATTGAGTGGCGTGTCATACAGTAGAGTGGAGTGCCGTAAGGTGGAGGGGCATAGAGTGGAGTAGAGTGTTGTAGAGTGGAGTAAGCATACAGCGGAGTGGCATGGCTTGCCGTAGAGGAGAGTGGGGTGGCTTGTCATAGAGTGGCATATGATATAAGACCTCATGATGACATTGGCAGTAATTACTGAATACTCCCTCACTGACTGCCGCCAACATACCACCACAGAGGCGGACAACTGACCACCAGATTATGACACATGCACACAAAACCATTCGAAAACAGCCACAACTGACGGTACTACCACCCGTACCGTTACGCCACTAATACAATGCCCTCCAAATAATGACCCACAAATCACCACAGCAGACATTCAACTGCAGTAAATCATTGGTGGTGCATACCTGCGCAGTGCAACTGGCCACCCACATATAAAACAAGACAACATTAGCCAGAACCAAAAACCCACACCTCACGCAAATACACTCACTCCACAAACCCGCCAACAGCACTATAAAACACACCCGCATCACCCAAATCCTTTGCAAACACGAGAAGACCACTACACTTTGCCACACCATTCCTAAAGAGACCTGCACACACATATCACAACTACCCATTTATCCCTCACACACCACACACCACACACCCCATCACTTCATACATTACCCTCTGCACAACATACACACACCACACAACACCCATGTCCCCACAAAGGCACCCCGTTTCACTAATGAGAAGTTGCGGTCATGGTTGAGAAAATAGTCAGGGGAGAGTCACAGCTGTTTGGAGCACAGATACAGCAGATTTCCATTGCCAAGAAGATGGAGCTATGGCAGGGGATCTTGGAAAGGGTGAATGCAGTGGGACAACATCTACGCACAAGGGACAACAGAAGGAAGAGGTGGAACGACCTACGGGGGAAGGTGTTCCCTTGCAGCAAGGCACCAGCTTGCCATCAGGAGGACTGGCGTTGGACCCCCACCTCCTTTCCCACAGCTGATAGCATGGGAGGAGCAAGTCTCCACCCATGGAATGCCTCCTTGTGGCAGAGCAACACAAGCCAGCCACTTACACTGTCTTGCATTACTCCAGATTTACAAAGCACCACAAGGCTTCACTGGGTGGCCTTGGTAGCTTTGTAAATCTTATTTTAGAGTTGCATTACCCTTGCGTTACCTTTCTGACACAAGGACAACATTACACTCTGGCCCACATTCTCTTACACTGGATGCGCGTAGAGGGAATGGCGCACAGTGGAGTGGCATGTTGTAAAGTGGAGTGTTGTGTCATTCATTGGAGTGGGATGTCTTAGAATGGAGTGGCATGACATAAAGTGGAGCAGAGTGGTGTATCACTAAGTATTTGTCCTTTATAAGGTTAGAACTACTGAACCACTACATGTGAAAAAGGACAATTTCCACCCCATAATCTATATCCTTGCCAAATTTCGTCTGAATTTATTTAACCATTTTGTCACTACAGCTGAAAAAAAAGTCTATGGAAAAGGCATTGGTAGAAAATTGTGTTTTGGGATCCCCCATTTTTCTTTCCCCCCTCTTAACTAATCACCAGCCAACTTTGTACAATTAGCCACTGTAAAAAAAGGAATAAGCCTGTGAGGTTTAGTGGGGTTTCTTCCAACAGTGATAAAGTTATTAGCAAGTACAAATCTGAGGAGTTCCTTTCTCTGGGAATCCTGTCTATAACTACAGAGTGGCTATTGCCACTTTCCAAGATATAAATAAATGGTGAATGCCTGTGTTTTTTAGCTCAAAATGTTAATGTTGTCACTGACAAATCCACCTAACTATAACATTACTTTAACCTTTGTTTTTTTTCACTGAATTTCTAGGGTTTTCTTCACTTAAAATAATAGTTGATTACCATATGTAAATGCAACCCCCCCAACGTTCATGCTGAGAGGTTGGCTGTAGCGCCTGGCTTGTGGCAATACAGGAGGAGTGAAAGAACCATCTAGGTGAATACCACACAAAGGATGTCAGGTCTGAAAAGTATTTTTTTGATGAGAGTGATCAAATTACCAATGTGTACCTTTGCAACTACTGGAAATACATTTGGTATAAAATATCAAACTATAGATATCTAACCCCGGTAAAGTTGAGAGTCTTGGGGGTTCCACCCTCTGTTAGAGGCTATGTCAGTCCAAGGGCATGCTGGGCCACATTTGGTGGACATGTGCTAGGTTCAGTTCTATTGGCATAGTTGTTTAGCTTTATCAAAGATATAACAGGGGTCACATCACCTTTCTATCTTCTTTTTTGATGTTATGTTTCCCATCTGACACCAGCAGATATGCTCTCCATACAGTCGTGGGGAACCCTAACTCCCATTTCTTATTGTCAGATAGACTGAAGTGACTGAATGAGGTAAACATGAGTCTCCACTCACTTAAGAAATTTGGGGTCAAAATAAACTACCATCCTTGCTTACTGATAAGCTGTCCCACTTTGAAAAGACCTGGTGGCCTAGTTTTAAGAACTATGGGCCAGATGTAGCATTATAACATTTTGCGACTTGCTAATTGCGAGTACTAGCGACTCGCAATTAGCAAGTTGCAAAATGTTATGCAGAAAGGTGTCTCAGACACCTTCTGCGAGTCGGTATGGGGTCGCAAAGACCCACCTCATTAATATTAATGAGGTGGGTCGCATTTTGCGACCCCATACCGACTATGGGCACTCGCTAACATGGAGGCCTGCTGTAGTCAGAAGACCTCCATGTTAGTGACTGCTTTTAAATAAAGCAGTTTTTTTTTTTTTAAGTGTAGCCCGTTTTCCTTAAAGGAAAACGAGCTGCACTTAAAAAAAAATCCGAAACCTTTTGTTTAGTTTTTTTTTCAGGGCAGGTAGTGGTCCCTTGGACCACTACCTGCCCTGAAAAAATGTTTTGGGGTCCATTCACAAAGGGGAAGGGGTCCCATGGGGACCCCTTCCCGTTTGCGAATGGGTTACCATCCACTTCAAGTGGATGGTAACTGCGACTCCATTTGCGACCGCATAAGCGGTCACAAATGGAATTGCATACCATTGCGAATCGCAAATAGGAAGGGAACACCCCTTCCTATTTGCGATTCGGAAATGCATTTTGCGAGTCGGTAACGACTCGCAAAATGCATTTCTGCATAGGAAACACGCATTTGCGAGTCGCAAACGGCAAATTTTGCCGTTTGCGACTCGCAAAGTGCTTCCTACATCTGGCCCTATATCATTAGCCAACAGGCTGGTTTGAAGATGGCACACCATATCTCAGATTGATTAAGGAGAGCTGTTTTTCATTAAATACTGGGTCCATCATCCGAGAGTGAGGAGTCCATTGATTTGCCTAGAAATGGGTGAAATGCAGGGCCACCTCTAGAACTGTACAATCAGTTCCATGGCACTAGGCTCTGACTTCGGGGTGGGGGGGGGGACCATGTTTGCAAGCATATTATGGTTTTAAAAGCACCTGCTGCTGCGCTCCTTGACTTCAGCAATTTTAGGAAACAATAAAAAATAATCACGCTATCTCCGGTGATTAATGTTTTTCCTGGAGACAGATGAGTTTTGTCTAGTGGAAGTTTTGACTCTTCATAGCACAGAAAATAATATGCCTGCTGTAAAGAACATGTACAATGCAGATCACAATTTGCATGTAATGTAAATAGGTCTGTGGGTTACTGCTTCTGTCAGAGAGATCATTTTGTTACTTGTAGTTTATAACTTAAAATTCTCATATAGAACAATGAGCTATAAACTGTCCTCAAAGAGCTGCAAGCAAACTGGAAGGTATAGATTAGAGTATTATGATTTTTTCCCCACTCCTTCACTTTTCTAATGTTGCAAAAAAGGCTAATTTTGAAGACATCAGTTATTATTATTAAACAGAACCCCCCAACCATGGTGTGACATTTTAAATTCTGAGTTTGTGCTTCTCCCGACAAAGCACTCTTGGCACAATACTTCCTACCTGTATAGATAACATGTGCCTCCTTCAACTAGTAGTCCGCTGTCTTATGTAACATTTCCTATACATTGATTTAGGTATGATTGATTGTCTTTGTGTAGTGTGTGTGAGATGTTAAGTGCTTGGCACCGTACACTGGTATGAGTGGCACTATAAAGATTATTAAACACATCTGAGAGAAAGTGGTTATGGAGACTTGAGGGGCACTGTTAGAAGGTGATAGTCAGGGAATAGGTGGGGGAGGGGGTCATTTGGGGAGGTGCCAACAAGCATTGTCGCACCGGGTGCCACCAGCACTAAAGCCGGCCCTGGTGGAACTGAAGGGATTTATCCATTTGTGATATTCTGGTATTACTCCTTGTCTCGTTGTGGGGAACTTGTTGTGTTAGAATTTCAATACACTAAACTGATGGTGTCTCATTAACATGTTTTAAAAATGCACTACCCTGCAACTACATTTTGATCTTGCAACTGTAATTGCTGCAAATTGTACCTTAGCCATGCACAACCGTTTTATGTTGTTTCAGTTTTTAATGACAATTTGCAAAAATAAACTGTTTAAAAAATATTCTGAACAGAAACACTCCTATTTTTCCTTGAATGAAAACACTTGCAAAGTGTATTAGTACCGAACACATTTCATGCCAATTTATAAGAAAAACTTCATGAAATGTGCATTTAAAGTAATAAAAATGTAGCATGTGAGCCTGCACTGATCACAACAGAGAAGATGTATGCAAACTGATGATTTTGATGTAAAACTCAAAAACCGAGCTGCAGGTATGCAATTAGATGTGCAAACCTATCAGGGGCGACTGGTGTTCATTGGAAAAAGGGGTGATGTCCTGCCACCCCTTGGGGACAGGTAAGAACAGGGAAATAAACATAAAACAGCTGAAAATGAATCACTGCTCTGAGACAGTGTACTGAATCTCTTGGGTGAGCTCTGGTGAACTTTGCAGATGTCCTACTGCTCAAGTGCCACCTGAGCAAGTTTCTCTTCAACCTGCTGGCACAAGCCTCAGCAGAGACATCATTAGAAAGGGAGGGTTGATTTAGAATGCCATTGATCTATTTGCTTTTGGGGCGCATGAACAGTGGCCCTGGGAGGAGATACAAAACTCTATTCACTTCAACGGCTGGATGTGGGGGCAGGCCGATGAGGATAAGCAGGGAGTGGGTGGCAACAATTTATTAATCATCACGGGGGGACAGGCTGTAGAAGAGGGGCAGGATGCTGCTCTACCTGCTGTAATACCTGTTTAGTACTGCATTTGGTTTTATGTAGCTGAGCATGACAGAGTGCTCTTTCTCTTGACTCCATAGAGTCCCAAGAGAGGGAATTAACCAGCTGCGGACAACAGTTGCACTAGTTGCACTAGTGTATAAGAGGTAGGTGTGCAGTTAAGCTTCTGCCTGCATCAGTGGATCATCAACTCTATTCCTGCTTTAGCAGATATAGTGGGATGGGTTTCTCGATGGGCCTCTTCTATATGCAGCTCAGCAGACAAAAGCTCATAATTAACTTGGGAGAGTGAGTGAGTGATGGATGGATTGATGGATGGATGGAATAGTGAATGGGTAGATGCATGAATGAATGAGTGAAAGGATGGATGTAAGAATGGAAGAGTGAAAGGCAGGGAGGGTGCATGAGTGAAAGGTATGATGAATGGATGGATGGATGGATGATGAGAGAAAGGATGGATGGTAGAATGAGTGAAAGGATGTATGTATGAGTGGAAGGGTAACTGGATGGGTGAGTAGATGGATGGATGGATGGAGTGAAAGTATGGATGGATGAGAGAAAAGATGGATGAGTGAAAGAATGTATGTAAAGTTGGATGAGTAAAACAATGGATGGATGAGTGCAAGACAGGGTAGATAGATGTCTGGATGGAAGGATGGATGGATGAGTGAAGGGTGAAGTGATGGATGAATGAATAGATGGATGAGTGGGTGAAGGGATGAATCACGGAGTGTAAGAGTAAATGAAGTAATGTATGAATGGATAAATGGATAAGTGGATTGAGCCAAAGGGAGGATGATGGATACATGGAGGGAACGGGTGAATGGATGAGCGAAAGGATGGATGGATGGATAAGTGAATGGATGAATGGATGGATGGATGAAAGGGGGATGGATAACTGTAAGGTTGGATAATGGAGTGAATTGATTAATTTGATGGATAGGTGTCCCTGGACCAGTGGCGGCTCTCCTTTATGGGCTCCACATCTACACTACACGCTCCTTGTTTTGTGGTCCATTTTTATTGTATCAAGAGTGAATAATTATTTACTCTTGATATAATAAAAATAAAATGCAGACCCTCTTCGCCTCAAGCAACAAACTGAAGAAGCTAGTGACATTGTTTGATTGCTGACACTGGTGCATGAAGGTGCCTGTCCCTTTCCAGCACAGTGAGCATGTCTGTGTGACTATGTGTGTGAGTTAAAGTGAGAGAGAGTCAGTGAAGGAATGAGTCAGTGAGTGAGAATGAGTGGCAGTAAGGACCAGTATACGTGAGAATGAATGTGATTCAGTGAGGGAGAATGACAGTGAGTGTAACTGTGTTACTGTGTGTGAGAGACTGAGTCACAATAAGACTGAGGAATTCAGGAGTGAGAATGAGTAGGACTGAGTGAGAAAGAGTATGCCAGAGTAGAATGAGTGAGACTATGTGAATTACTGATACCAAATGGGACTGAGTGTGTCAGAGTGAGACAGTAAACTTAGTGCAAGAAAGTGTGAGAGAACTCTCCAAGAAAAAAACTCTTTGGAATTGGAGTCAAGGATTATGCCTCGCCATATGGCAACTGTGATAAGATTTCATTAACGTGAGAATCACAAACATTAGAACATAGCACAGCGTGAACATAGATCGAATTTAGCAGAGTGTCTATATTGCGTCAGTTCAACAAAGCATAGTCTCGGTCGTTTGTCTATTTGTGTCAGTTTTGGTGAACACCTGTCCTAACCACTAATTAGCATTGGCATGTTGGGCTCAATGAAAACAATTTAGAACACCAATTTGGAAAACATCTAGCTAAGGTCTCTGTCAAAAGTAAGCAGTTGGTACCTAGAAAGGAAAAGCAAACAGACAAATTATGAATGCATTGTCATAATTACCCTCCAAGGATTAGGTCAGCGCACAGGTTCAGTCTTCGTCTTCAGGACATCAGTCAAATCACCATCAGTCAGAACTCAGCTAAGGGGCAAAAGGGCACTTCCCTCATAAGGAGGAAAGTGTAAATGGGCAGCCTATGGATGAGGATGGTTTTAATAAATCTCAAGTCACCAATCAGAGTGACAAAGTTTCTGGATAAAATCAGTAGCATTCCCTAACTCTCCTAATTGACCTTTCTGTGACATGGGTTTTTATCCCTTTTTCGTAGTACATTCCCCCAAAATTCTATTGGACCTTTGCTATACCCCACTATCTCTAACCTATCAAATTTGACATTAGGTAATCCTAATCTTCACCCCATATTGGTTTACAAGTCTTTGATTGGTCTTCGTAATTGACGTCTTCAGAGGTGGCAAATCCGGTGTTACTTCATCCCTTTGTAATTCTTTGTACATCTTTTGGTCAGCAGTTCCATTGTCGTCCCCGATTTGAATGACCTTGTACATTACATTAATCTACACTGTTTCAATATATTATAACATTTATTCCATGGGCATAGAGAATGCGCCTGAGAAAGGATTTAACATGGTTACATTCATCTTCCAAGTCGAAGAAAAAGAACACGCAGGGTCATGGCCCCATGTGAGTCAGCACACTGAAAAATAGAAAAATGCATTTAATATGAGAGCCGAGCATCTAAGCTGCAGCTAATGCTAAATTAAGGCCTATGAAATTCTCAATACAGATTTAATAACGCAAATGTTAATATAAGATTAATTGAACATAACATAAACATTTCGATCATCATTATTAGTATGCGTATACTTTGGTGGTCACCCTTCGTGGTCATAATTCAAGTGCACGTTTAAGCAGAATTGCTATTACTATAGTTTATATGCGGCATTATCACACAAATTTATAAACATTTTATGCTAATATTGATTATATAAACTACGCTTGCTCACACTCATCACTGAACTGAAATTGTGACCCGCATTTATCAAACATGGATGTTGTATTTTTGATCAATTTCTATTTTCTTTTTATTCGCACCTCATAAAATGGATTCTTGGTAATCAGAACTGTGTCTTTACTGCCGTTCTACCTTGTTTTAGTGACTTTCTTGCAGATTACCCTGTAGAAGGGCACAAGTCAAGGGTGCACACAGGTAGCTGGTGTTCACCCACTATTTTCACATGGTAGGCATCATCCAGCCTGCCAAGAAGTTAGGCCCCACCGAAATATGCAGAACTCATCCCTGTGTAATTTTCAGATACTAGACAAGTTCAGCAGCTCCTGCAAGTTACCTGCTTTCAATTCACAGCAGCAATGTGCTGGCAGGAGGGAGCTTTTATATTTTCCTCCAGCTGGGCCTAAGATAAAGGTCGAAGTTAAGGGGCCATCAGCCCTACTATTGTTCCAGTATGATCGTGGCTGGTTGCGGTCTGTTGCCTCACACTTAGATCCAAATGAAACAGAGGGGAAACAAAGGCACACAAGCTTGTAGTAATTCACATCCACTTTTTAAGCCTCTATCTTCTTGCCCATCAGATCATTTCAGGTATAGTTTCTACTTCCGAGATAAAACCACTGATTAGCATCCGCATGTTGGGCTTCATGCAAAAGATTTAGAACACCAATTTGGAAAACATCTAACTATGGTCCCTGTCAAAACAAGCAGTTGGTACCTAGAAAGGAAAAGCAAACAGACAAATTACAAATGCATTGTCATAATTATCCTCCAAAGATTTGGTCAGCACACAGGATCAGTCTTCGTCTTCAGGACATCAGTCAAAACTCCATCAGCCAGGACTCAACTAAAAGGGCATAAGGGCACTTCCCTCATAAGGAGGAAAAGTGTACATGGGCAGTCTATGGGTGAGGATGGTTTCGATAAGTCTCAAGTCATCAATCAGAGTGACAACGTTTCTGGATAAAATCGATAGCATTCCCTAACTCGCTCCCCTGACCTCTCTGTGACATGGGTTTTTATCCCTTTTTCATAGTACATTACCCCAAAATTCTATTGGACATTTGCTATACCCCACTATCTTTAACCTATTAAATTTGACATTAGGTAATCTCAATCTTCACCCCATATTGTTTTACACGTTTTTGATTGGTCTTCGTAATTGACGTCATCAGAGGTGGCACATCCGGCATTACTTCATTTCTTGATAACTTTTTGTACATCTTTTGGTCAGCAGTTCTTTGTCATCCCCGGTTTGAATGACCTTGTACATTATATTAATCTACACTTGTTTCGATTAATTTATAACATTTAATCCAGGGCACCGAAGATGCGCCTGGGAACGGATTTAACATGGTTACATTCATCTTCCTAGCTTGAAGAAAAAGAACATTGCGGTGTCATGGCCCCTTGTGAGTCAGCACACTGAGAAACAGAAAGATGCATTTAATATGAGAGCCGAGCAGCTAATCTGCAGCTCACGCTAAATTAAGGCCTATGAGGATTTTCAATACAGATTCAGTAATGCAAATGTTAATACAAGCTTGATTGCACATAACATAAACACTTTCATTATTCATTATTATTAGTTTGCGTATACATTGGTGGCCACTCATCGTGGTCATAATTCAAGTGCACGTTTAAGCAAGATCGCTAATATTATAGTTTCTATGCGGCATCATGACACATTAATATATTAACGTTTCATGTTAATACGGAGTATATAAGCTACTCTCTCTCAGTCCCTCCTCTGATGACACTCGTCATCACACAAACCTTTCCCTTTTGACCTTTCACTTAATTTTTTACTTTACGCATAATGCACATTTCGACATCTTGTCCCTTGTGTGAACTTTCCCAAATTTCATTGAACATTTTCTCTCTTTCACTTTCTTCGTTTCTCCTGGTTCGTTTTGTCCAATTTCTTTTAATTTTATCATTAATTTTGCATGCTCCCCACAATCCTAATAGATAAACCAGAACAATCAGTAGACCCATTAGTATTTTTGCAAATTCTTCAAATCTGTACTATCTCTAGTTAGGTTAGTAAGCATACCTCTAATCTTTTTGCTATTATCTGGAATGAATGAGCAACAATGATGCTAGTTGAGCATCTTGCAGACCCCTCCACTTTTTGCCAAAAGAATGTCTAAAGCAAGCCGATTTTGAAGAGTCATAGCTCTTTCCGCAGCAAGTTCAGTATCCATCAGGAGTATTGCCCCTGTAAAATTTGTCAGCATGTTATCCACAATAGTAGACAACCTTTGAATTTTCATAGAGTTCAAGATAACCCCTAGTGAAGGGATTATGGCTCCAAATATATCACCAATGACAGCCGCCACTGATTCCCGTTTCTGTCTAGTATGTTGTAATTCAGACGTTTTAGGTATTTGCTTTAAGTCATCAATCTGGTAAATCTTTGGGAAAACTATTCCAAAATAACATGTCCCATACCATCCCTTAGGGAGACGGTAATACGCATTAAGCCCACAGATGTAATAGATCCCAGGGATCGCTGGATCCTGTCCATTCAACATAAATGTCCATTTACTCTGAAACAAAAACACATGTCTGCATTCACTCGTTCCCACAAACAAATTATCCTGCTCGGATTTTGGCCTATATATAAACAGAGCCTCCCTACATGTAATGCATCTATAGCTAGTTTGCCTTGTTTCTTGAATGCGGTGTAAGCATAATCATTGGCATATGTGCGTTTTTCTAACCCCTTTTCTAATCTTTCCTTTAATGCTTTGGCCCATATTTATACTTTTTGACGCTAAACTGCGCTAACGCAGTTTAGCGTCAAAAAGTTTTGCGCCGGCTAACGCCATTCTGAAGCGCCATGCGGGCGCCATATTTATTGAATGGCGTTAGCCGGCGCAAGCAGACCGGCGCTGCCTGGTGTGCGCGAGAAAAACCACGTACACCAGGCAGCGCCGGCGTAGGGGGAAAATGGCGCATGGGCGTCTTAAAATGGGGCAAGTCAGGTTACGTCGAAAAAATCGTCGTAACCCGACTTGCGCCATTTATTTTCGACGCCCATCCCCCATCAACATGACTCCTATCATTGTAAAGATAGGAGTCATGCCCCCTTGCCCAATGGCCATGCCCAGGGGACCTCTGTCCCCTGGGCATGGTCATTGGGCATAGTGGCATGTAGGGGGGCACAAATCAGGCCCCCCTATGCCAAAAAAAATTATTAAAAAAAAATAAAAAAATACTTACCTGAATGTCCCTGGGGTGGGTCCCTCCAGCCTTGGGTGTCCTCCTGGGGTGGGCAAGGGTGGCAGGGGGGGTCCCTGGGGGCAGGGGAGGGCACTCTGGGCTCATTTTGAGCCCACTTGTCCCTTAACGCCATGCCTGACCCAGGCGTTAAAAAGCGGCGCAAATGCGCCGTTTTTAGCCACGCCCACTCCCGGGCGTCTCTTTTGCCCGGGAGTATAAATACCACGTAAAGGCCTGGGAGTCATTTTTTAGACGGGAACGCCTCCCTTGCATATCATTAACGCAAGGAAGGGGTTCACGCTAAAAAATGACGCACATTCCGGGAACTTTGGCGCTATTCGCCTCTAACGCCATAGTATAAATATGGCGTTAGTTGGCGTTAGTTTAGCGTCGAATTTGCGTCGAAAAAAACTACGCAAATTCGGCGCAAACGGAGTATAAATACGGCCCTTTGTGTCTATCATCAGTGTGATCTAAGAAGCTTTTCTCTACAGGTGATAATAAACAAGTCAAATTGTTGCGGTGTGCATAAGCTGTTCCAAATGTAAGCGTCGGTTCAAAGAAACCTCTAACTATTTTTATATTTTGCTCTTTAGCTAGCTTGTTCAGAAGCTCAATCACAGGCACAAAAGAAAACACAACATCCAGATTTGAATAAAAATATTGCACATTCTCTTGATTATAGAATCGTGCTAGTAGCAAGCAACAGCTTATTCCGTAAGTCAACGGAAGGCTGTGATAAGTGACCCCTTCTTGCACTGATGAAGGAATCTTTGTACACACATAACAGTTTTTCGCATCCATGGTCTCAACATACTAATTCAGCAAGCGATAGAAAACATTAATAGAAAGCTCCCCCTTTAAATTAGTCCCCTCATGCAAGTGTCTTGCATCCTGCTCAAATCTTTCTCACGGTGTTAATGTTGTAGTCTCAGGCTATGAAACAGCGTTAGTTGCTTTCTTGTCTAATCACGGCATTCCCACAATCACTCCCACGATTATTACTGCACACACAATACCTATTATAAGGCTTAACCAACCACACACCTTACCCCTTTTGTTACTACCTCTATTATAAGCCATGTCTGTATAGAATCAAATAGCAGAATAACAATCAACTTGAGGACGATGTAAAACATTTTCTTCTTTCTCTCTCTCTGCGTGTATTTACAGCGTTTTCATTCACTCCAGGACCCTTTTTGTCAAATCAGGTTAGCAGCTTGTCATAATCAGATAGTTTATAAGTCTCTTTTCTTCCGTTTTTAAATTTTCAATGTTAACAAAGTCTTTTCTCTGAGTTATTTTCAGGTACCGTAGTATTGGCCTTGTACTTCTCGATCAAAACAGAACGCTAAGAATTCTTGTTGCCATTCAGATGTTGTTGCATACGCCCACTCAGGACCTGTGTACCTTCTATTTGAGATTCCTTCTCTTTTCAATCTGCATTCACCTTGCAATTCTCCTTCACTTAGATCCTCTATTCGGGATGTATCAGTCTCTTCTGTTATTGTTTCACCTGGTATGCTTCTTATCCTTGCGACCGGTTTCTCTGGCCAGTTATCACCTTTGTGCGTCTTCTTCCGATTTGTCTTTTCAGGACGCTGAACAGCGCCCTCCTCTTGTAGTATGGTGATTACGTTTGATGGACCTGCGACTGGTTCAGGGGATGTCGGTACACTTTGGTCTCTTTCTATTATTTCCCCTACTTCTTCTTCTTGATCTGTAACAGGTTCAAGTTCTAACCCGTATCCGTCTACTTCTGGGAGAACCTCTCCTTGATTTAGTTCTCCGGCTGCCTCTGCTGATATAGGCACACTGTCACCTCTCTCGAACTCATTCACTGTTTGAGGGACTAGGCTGATCTCAGTGGGCTCTCCTGCAGTCTCAGTTCTCTCTAGGCCATTTTCTGGCCCTGAGACTTCCCTTTCTGGAATTGTTGTGCCGGAAGCTTCAAGTTCCTCGTCAGTTGGACACGTTACCTTTTTTGTGTGACTGGCATGTATCCAATTTGGAACGCCTGCACATTTCACAGCAGTGGTTGTTGTCAAGATAACTTGATATTGCCCCTTCCAGCGCGGCTCCAAACATGATTTTCTCACGTGCTACTTGACAACCACCCAGTCACCGACTTGCAGGGTGTGACCTGGATCCTCAATCAGTGGCAATGTGTTAGCTTCTACCTGGTGAGAGAAAGAGCGAATCACATCAGCCAAACCTTTGCAGTAGTCCAACACCATATCATCCGTGATATTCACTAAAGCATTTGCAGGTACTGCGGGTAACCTCATAGCTCTGCCCATGAGTATCTCATGGGGTGATAGTCCTGTCTTCTTATCAGGGGTGTATCTCATTGACATCAGCACTAAGGGTAATGCATCTGGCCATTTCATATTGGTAGCTGCGCACATCTTTGCCATTCTCGATTTCAAGGTACCATTCATTTGTTGAACTAGTCCTGATGCTTCAGGGAGGTAGCTACAATGCAGCTTTTGTTCGATGTCTAATGCGGCACACAGGAGTTTAATCACCTCATTGTCGAAGTGTCTGCCCCTATCTGATTCTATAGAGACCGGAAACCCGAACCTGGGTATCAGTTCCCTAAGCAGCAGTTTTGCAACTGTGAGACTGTCATTTCTACGTGTGGGGTAGGCTTCAATCCAGTGACTGAAAACACACACAATCACTAACACATATTTCAATCCTCCGCAAACAGGCATTTCAATGAAATCCATTTGCATTTTGCTAAATGGACCACCAGCTCTCCCAATGTGGCTCCAAGTTACCACTGTCCCTTTTCCCGCATTCATCTGTTGACAGATGATGTACCTGTGACAGGTAACCTCTGCGGCATGTCTGAACTTTGGGTTGAACCAATCGATTTTGAATGAACTGATAATTTCATCCCTTCCAAGGTGAGCTGGTCCATGACATAGCCTAGCGAATTGTGATAGAAGACTGTTTGGCAAAACTAATTTCCCCTCCTCTGAGACCCACAAGTCGTCAGCTCTCTGTACACATTGCATTCTTTGCCAGGAGCGTTTTTCTTCTTTGCTGGCACGACCCTTTATTGTCTTTAACTCATCTAGGGTATCGACTACCCTTACTGCAAGGTTCAAGCATATGTCATTTTCGGTTTGTGGTAACAACTCCTACTGATCCTTGAACGATATACAGTTTAATGCGCAAAACCTTGCGACTTGATCTGCATAGCCGTTTCCCATGGACACAAAGTCTTGTGATTTAACGTGAGCATTGCATTTCACCATGGCAATTTCAAGAGGTAACTGAATCGCATGTAACAAGTCTTTGATTTGTTCACCATTCTTCACAGGAGAACCAGAAGAGGTCATGAAACCTCTCTGCGACCAAAGTTGGCCAAAATCATGTACAATCCAAAATCCGTATCTGCTGTCAGTATAGATAGTGACTCTTAGATTTACAGCTGCGTGGCATGCCTTGGTAAGGGCAATCAACTCTGCCACTTGTGCAGAAAATACTCTCTCAAGCCAGGAGGCTTTGATGATACCAGCTATGGTACATACAGCGTAACCAGCTCTCAGTGTTCTGATGGAATCTCTAAAACAGTACCCATCGACAAACATAATGCAGTCATTTTCTTTCAGCTGTGTGACTTGAATATCTGGTTGTGGCTTGGTACATAATTCCGTTACCTCAAGACAGTCATGCTCAACTTCTTCCTCATTGTTAACTTCAGTATTCTCAACGGGAAGTAAAGTTGCTGGGTTTAACACAGTACATCTTTTCCGCGAAACATTAGGTGACCCCAGTATGATTGTCTCATATTTGGTAAGACGGGCATTTGTCATGTGCTGAATTTTGGTTCGAGTCAACAAAATGTCAACTGAATGCAGAACCATTACTGTTAGGGGGTATCCCATGACTATGCCTTCACATTGCGTAAGGTTCTGACCAACTGCTGCAACTGGGTGCAAATAACCCGGTAGGGCTGCTGCGACGGGGTCCAAGGTAGCTGAAAAATAATCTACAGGGCGATTTGCACCTCCATGGACCTGTGTCAATACAGACAAAGAACAAGTATCACGTTCATGACAAAACAGTAGAAAAGGCTTTGTGTAATCAGGCATACCTAAAGCTGGTGCCCCGCACATGCACTCTCTTAGCTCCATGAATGCCTCAAGCTCTTTTTTGGACAAAGCTATAGTATATGGCTCATCCTTGATGTCTTTACCTGTCAGCTTTATCAATGGTTTTGATATAATCGAGAAGTTGGGTATCCACTGGCGACAGTAGCCCACCATTCCTAAAACCATCCTGACATCTCTCTTCGTTGTTGGGGGGTTTATTTGCAAAATGGCTGTTATTCTTTCCTTCGATATTCTCCTAGACCCCCTTTCAATCAAATGCCCTAGATATTTCACCTCTTTCTGGCAGTACTGCTGCTTCTTTGGTGACACCTTATGTCCTTTCTTTCCCAAATGATACAGTAAGGCAATTGTGTCATATTTACAGTTGTCCATTGTCTTCGATGCAATCAGCAAATCGTCAATGTACTGTACTAGAGTCGAATTAAAAGGCAGTACTAAGGACTCTAAATCCTTTTTCAATATCTGATTGAAGATGGACGGTGATTCAGAAAACCCTTGTGGAATTCTGCACCAACTGTACACCTTATCCAGGAATTTGAAACTGAACAAAAACTGACTGTCCTCGTGAAGAGGTATCAAAAAGAAAGCTTGTGACAGGTCTACAACGGTGAACCACTCAGCATCACATGGAACCTGAAACATGATTACTGCTGGATTTGGCACTATGGGGCAACATTTTACCACAATCTCATTTATTTTCCTCAAATCCTGCACAATTCGAACCTTCCCACAAGGCTTTTTCAGACCCATTATCGGTGAATTACATGGGCTACTCAACACTTCCTTCAGGACTCCCTGTTTCATAAAGTCTGCAATTATTTGTGACACTTCAATAAGAACATCTTGTGCCATGTGATATTTTGGCACATGGGGAAACACTGCATTTGGCTTCCCCTGTACTTTGACTGGTTCCACACCTTTTATCAGAACCACTTCCTTTCCTGTCAAATCTCATACTTTCTCTGTCACTGTTCCTTGTAATTCAGCAGGTAAATCAATCACCGTAAGCACCGGGAACAATGTAATCAAGGGGTAATCCTCATTTGTAACTCCTGTCTCTAATTCTGAGAACTGACCTTCATCTCCTTCATCATCACTGTTTGTTTGCACTTCGATTCCATCATTGGTACAGGTAATTGAACATTTTGTCTTACACAGTAAGTCCCTTCCCAGTAGGGATACCGGACTCGAATCACAGTTTACAAACTTGTGCAGGCCGTGGAAATTGCCGATCTCAACCTGTACTGGATCTGTAATCGGGTTTGTCAGGTACTGGTTTGCTACTCCGACCACCCTTATAGTATGCCCCGAAAGTGGTAATTTCGGAACTTCTGCACTTCTGACTGTAGAGCGTGTAGCTCCGGTATCGACTAGGAATGAAACCTTGTGACCCATTACTGTTCCCTCTACATAGGGTCCCCTCTGATCTACTTCTATGGACGCTGCAAGCCTGCACTCTTCGCTATCTGAGCTGTCATCCGATCATTCCTCATTCACTCCATCTTCACCTCGCAATGGGAATTGCTGTACTGTGTTATTTTGACTCATTACCTGACCTGTGACCTGCTGAGGAAGCATTACCTGCTGCTGTCCCATTGGAGCCATTGGTAATTGCATTTGCTGTCTAGGTACCATGGGAACCTGCTGTTGTACTTGTTGCATTTGTGCTGGCTGAACACGCGGCATTTGTATCTGTTGCACGGGCTGTACCCCTTGCATTTGTACCAGGTTATTTTGAAAATTCGGGTTCTGGTTTCTCATTTTATGTCCACTCATATTTTGGAATGTACCGACATTAGTGCTTTGTTGAACGACACCATCCTGCACCACATTTGGGCACTCCCATTTCCAATGCCCCACACCCCCGCACGCGTGACATGGTGACATCTTTTTCATCCCTTGTGCATTGTTTTGGACCACAACAGTATTTAAATCTGGACCGCGATTCACAAGACCTCGACCTCTCGGTTGCGCCTGAAACACGCCATTCATTTGTGGTTGCTGCTGTATCATCTGTTGGACTCCATTTCCCTGTATTCCTGCCTGTGCAGCCCTTATCTACATCACTATCACCTTTTCTTTCAACTTTTTCTGCTTCAGCTCGATTTCGTTGCTACAGTATTTTGCGTACTGCAACACCTCATCAATCGGCTTCGCTTGCTAACAAATCAAATGATTCTTAATCATCTGGCTAACTTCTGGCCTCAGCCCTTCAATATATCTGAATACAAGATGGTTCATATCTTTCAGCTCAATGGTCTCAGTACCACTGTAATGTTTGAATGCCCTTAACAACCTCTCATAGTAAGCATGTATTGATTCCTTAACCTCCTGTGAGGTCCGGTCGATTTTCTGCCAATCGGTCACCTTCGGCGACACTTTCTGCTTCAAAAACTCAGTCACCTTATGATAATACTTCATCACCTCCTCAGAGGGTGCTCCGGTCACCTTATCCCTTGCCGGCTCCTTCGTCGGCCAATCTACCTCTCTCTTGCATCGAGCCACAAATCAGGCGGAACAATGATCTCAAACAAAGTATTCAGGTCTTCCCAAAGACACTTTGCAAGTTTCACAAACCTATCTGTTTGTTGGTACCACTCGATCGGTTTCTCTCTCAACCTGGGATAGTCATTTGTAAAAGATAGGATGTCTTCTCTGGACCAGGGCACATGAATTAAAACACCACCAGCTGTTTCTCTCATGGGTAGTATTTTTACTCTGTATCGGGTGAAGCTTTAGTCTGACTTGACCCTGGGCTGTCTCCTTTTTCATTATCTCTTTTCTTCGCCCATCTGCCTTCCCATTTTTCTAACGCGCCCCAGATTTGCGCGCTTTGTAGTATTTCTTTTAAATGCGCTTTCATTCCAGCAGACCTCATGTGCTCAAAGTCTTTTGAATCGAAGTCTAATCTGTAGCTTCTTTTCAAATGTTTGGTGTTCTCAATATCAATGTTGTATTTGTCTGCTAGATTCGCTAATCTCTGATGCACCTTGCCCACCTCTTTAGTAATTTTAGGACACAGGTATCTCAGTTCTGCTTCCGTGTAGGACTCTAATCTGTTTACCCCCATTGTTCCGTCCACTAAGTATGCAGCTTCCACTCCCAATCTCATGAAATTCGGGTACTCATCTTGCCCTGTCTTTTCCTGTTCCACGGCAGTCACTGTAGTCTTTTGTGAAGCATAGGTCTTTTCCAGCCACTCATTCAACTGTTGTACTGTAAAACCTTGCAGTGAAATTATTCATCCATGCATCATTGGTGTCTGTGAAGTATTTGTACTTATCGTCTGTGGGGTTAATATCCCTAACCCTGCCTGACGCATTGCCTCTAATGGTGCTTCCACTGGGCTAAGATCTATTGAAGATCTCAGTTTTTCAACTGCTTGTTCTCGTGGGGCCATTGACTGGGGGGTTCCTATGGACCCTCCTCTTATTGCATCTTGGGTCATTACTCCCTGATCACATACGCCAGATTTACCCTATGCATACAATGGCACCGATGGACCAACAGTAATTGGTAATGATATTGCAGCAGGTGTCTGACCCGGTCCCAAACTTCGTGGAGCAGTAACTCCATAGGTCTGTTCTAAAGTACCCGGGACAGGTACTAATGGAGGACCAGCTACTGGGTTATATCCTGGTATGAGTGTGGCTGCGGCTGGGACAGTAATTTCGGTGTCGACTCAATCTGCACTAACCTCGATTTGGTATATATCGGGTCTGGCGGCACAATCAGATTTGTAGTAGTCTCAAGTACTGGGACGTCTGGATAGATTCCCTGTATCTGCAGTGGCGGTTGCAACTGTATCTGCATGTCTGGCGCAGTGGGTACACTGACACCATTCTGTATCAAAGCCATATCACTAGTCTGAACCGTATCAGTAACTCCCTTCTCCTGCGTCTGGTTCCCAAGACCCATACTAGTACTCGGATATTGTCGCTCACCGCAAAAGGTGGCGGGCGATCATGTAATATTCGATCCATTCCTCTTCCCAAGGTCTCTTAGTTTCCTTAGGCTTACTAGAGTCTTTGTCTGTTTTACAGGAGGCTTTCTTTCCCTGTGTCTCTTCACCCTGTGTTATTGCTGGGAACAATTTTATTCTGTCAACTATTCCCCATCTCCACATTTTGTTCTCATTATCCCATCTGGTTTCTGCATAAGACTTTTCTGCTCTTTTTAGTCTCCTTTGGAATCTTTTGTGTCTATGTTTAAGGGCCATTAAATCCCAAATCGCTAAAGCCTCATACTGAGCTGGCCTCGGACGTGGTTTTTGTGTACTTAACATCCACCTTAAATTCTCTAGCACCTTCGGATTGAACGCACCATGTTCTGGGAACGTTAAACATCCCTCTTTCTCTGTTCATTTGTGCCACTGCTTCATCCATAAACAAGGCGCGACACCTTTTTCCTCCATAACCAGGTAGGCTGGAGTACCTTCAGGTGGTGTAGGCTCCCCTTCAGTCACCATAATGTATACATCTCCTTTCAGACCACTCTTCAAAGCCTTGACAAAATTCATATTTGGGTTTTCTCTTATTTGTATTTTAATCAGAAAGTGACTTTAATTCCCAGGACACCCTTCACACACCCTTCTCAACCTATTGCCTCTCACGGACGGCAGCCAATCCGTGCGCGACCCCTCTCGATAACTGACCTATCTCAGTGCGGCACCACTGACATCACACTCACACACTGCAGCTGACAAAGTCTTGCGGCTTGTCCGCCCCTCAATGAATTCACACCAAACTAATGCAAAATTACTGCGAGCACTTTAACAACGACACAAATCTGCCGGTTTACTACAGGAAGGGTAATACATTCACTTCAGAACTTTACAGAGATTTCACTTGAAGCCTCGGCCACTACTCTCTCCTTCTCAATTCCCCCATAAGCAAGCAAGATTTGACCCGCAAATCCTACTCTCGACTTGTCAATGGTTCATCCTAGTGCACTCTAGAACTTGCCAAATCTCCATCGAAGGTTTCACACATACAATTTGACTCAAACTCGACTTGTCAACCACGCCCGATTGACCTATTAAACCGCACAGATTACAACATAAACCCAAGTATCTTCTACACTTGCCAATTTACTCTGGAGTCTTGGACCACGACGGGTCCGTACAAAACAACCAACCACGTGGATAATTTTGAGCACAAAGCGCCACACTCATATGAAGTACGCCGACTTCCCTACTCTCATACTGCGGAGTACGCCCACTCCTTCTAAAACAACATTTATCTGACCTAAATACTCACAGATTTCACAATCACCTGCAAAAAGGCATAAGCTGAGCAAGCGCAAAACCCTATGCCATACACATTATGACGCCGAGAACATTCCCAACTCACTTAGGCAGGCTCCAAGATCCCGGGAAAGTCATGGTGAATTTAGAAACACATCATATCTCCAGTTTGCATTATCTCAGAAAAACAATTTAAACAATGATTCTCCGTCCTAGGGCCCCAAATGGCCAAAACCGTCGCTCTGCTACCTGAACTGATAACGCGTCCCTTTATGTTAATTTATTACACATTAGGACTCGTTTTAGGCCAATGAATCTTTTGACCCAGTTGAGAGACACCGTAGGACGAGATAGATGATCAATATATCAATCAATATATCAATAATGTCATCAATATTTATCACAACTATACATTTCACTTTAGTCAAAGTCATTAATCAATTCAACGACACTACCATGACCTTTCAGCCATGAATAACCACACCAGTTTAATAGAATTTTATGAATTTTATTCCCTATTGGTTACAACCTAATAGCAAATGAGTTCATCTCAAGACCAAGAAGCATAATAGCATAGTCACTATATGGCAGCTGTGATAAGATTTAATTAACACGAGAATCACAAACATCAAAACATAGCACGGCGTAAACATAGATCAAGAATAGCAGAGTGTCAAAAATGCGTCAGTTCAACATAGCAGAAGGTCAGTCGTTTGTCTATTTGCATCAGTTTTGGTGAACCCCTGTCCAAACCACTGATTAGCATCCGCATGTTGGGCTTCATGCAAAAGATTTAGAACACCAATTTGGAAAACATCTAACTATGGTCCCTGTCAAAACAAGCAGTTGGTACCTAGAAAGGAAAAGCAAACAGACAAATTACAAATGCATTGTCATAATTACCCTCCAAAGATTTGGTCAGCACACAGGATCAGTCTTCATCTTCAGGACATCAGTCAAAACGCCATCAGTCAGGACTCAACTAAAAGGGCATAAGGGCACTTCCCTCATAAGGAGGAAAAGTGTACATGGACAGTCTATGGATGAGGATGGTTTCGATAAGTCTCAAGTCACCAATCAGAGTGACAAAGTTTCTGGATAAAATCGATAACATTCCCTAACTCGCTCCCCTGACCTGTGACATGGGTTTTTATCCCTTTTTCGTAGTACATTCCCCCAAAATTCTATTGGACATTTGCTATACCCCACTATCTTTAACCTATTAAATTTGACATTAGGTAATCTCAATCTTCACCCCATATTGTTTTACACGTTTTTGATTGGTCTTCGTAATTGACGTCTTCAGGGGTGGCACATCCGGCGTTACTTCATTTCTTGATAATTTTTGGTACATCTTTTGGTCAGCAGTTCTTTGTCATCCCCGGTTTGAATGACCTTGTACATTATATTAATCTACACTTGTTTCGATTCAGTTATAACATTTAATCCAGGGCACCGAAAATGCACCTGGGAATGGATTTAACATGGTTACATTCATCTTCCAAGCTTGAAGAAAAAGAACACTGCGGGGTCATGGCCCCTTGTGAGTCAGCACACTGAAAAACAGAAAAATGCATTTAATATGAGAGCCGAGCAGCTAATCTGCAGCTCACGCTAAGTTAAGGCCTATGAGGATTTTCAATACAGATTCAGTAATGCGAATGTTAATATAAGCTTGATTGCACATAACGTAAACCCTTTATTCATTATTATTAGTTTGCGTATACATTGGTGGCCACTCATCGTGGTCATAATTCAAGTGCACGTTTAAGCAAGATCGCTATTATTATAGTTTCTATGCGGCATCATTACACATTAATATATAAACGTTCCATGTTAATATGGATTATATAAACTACGCTCTCTCAGCAGGATTTATGGCATATGGTCCTGACCTGCTATATTCATTCATTGGACACTGCAGCACACCTGACACTATGTTTCCTGGTATTTAGAAACATATTTCTTTGCATTGAGATACCTCAATTTCTGAGTTGATGGCATTAGAAATGAATAGAATTATAAATGAGTAGCTGTCAAGAAAGGGGTTCTTTTCCACAATAGGGTTCTAGATGACCTTAGGTAGACTACTAGGACAAAGCTTGAGTTGTCAACAATCTCACTTGGAACACAGAGGTGGAAAACTCCTTGTCATTGATGATTACCCACCATTCATGTTATGTTATTAATGGCATCTTCATATTTGTCCCCATCACACATAAATCTTTGGATCAGCTGTGCAGGGAAACATGAGTCAAGGACAAGCCAGGTTCAACATGGCCTTACTCACCGCCTTCATCCTGCCTCCCACTAATTTTACTTTAAAAATGATATTAACCTTGCCAGCCACTTGTGAGGAAGGGCCTCATTTTGACATGGTTAGCCCCCACTTTTTTCCTAATTTATGATGTAGCCAAGAAATTCTAGTGCCTAGGGCCCCTGCTAACCAGACACCCTGGGACAGAGCTTTTTACTTAAACTGTTGTGATGCATTGGAACAATTGGATACACCTTTAGCTACCACTATACGTCCCTAGTAAAAGGTACGTAGGTACCCAGGGCATGAGGTACTAAGGGTAGGTCCCTAAGGGCAGCAGCATTAAATGTGCCACCCTCTAAGGACATGCACCCAGATACACCCAGTCTTACCATTGTAGGCACAAACTCGACATGGCACACTGCCTGTGTGCCCTGTCCACCACACACTGCATACACAATGGTAAGACACCCCTCTGGCAGGCCTTCCAGCCACAAGGCAGTGTTACCTATATTGTATGTGAGGGCATAGTTGCATGAGCAATATGCTCCCACTGTGCCCTTGTCAAACCTGGGACATACTGAGTGAACAGAGCAGCCATTTTAATACATGTGCTGGGCACTGGTCAATACGAGTTTCCCAGGTAAATGATGGCCACTCTGAACCCTGGGTTGTTTGGTATCAACTCAGAATAATAAATCCAAACTGGTACCATTATTGAATTTATCACTAAATGTACCTAGGGGTCACCTTAGAGGGGCCCCCTACTAAAGCTAACTACCCTGGCATGGTTACTGACTGGTCCTATCCAGCCTGCCACCACCAGACATCCAATCTACAACCTTGGGGTGGGAGATTCCTCTCCCTGGGTTGCAGAACTACGCTGTTCATAGGTGGAGGTTCCTATACCCCTCCCTCAGGAATGTGCACTGCCCTAGCGGTGAGCTTAAAAGAGCTTATTGTCTTTGAAACTTGATCCCCAGGCCTGCTTCTAGCGACAGATGGCTCGTCCCCACTGCAATCCCCCCTTTTGGTGGGAGCAACGGCAGAAAAAACACACAAAGGACAGGAGGGGTGGTCCTACTTAGCATGCACCACACCTAAGGTGTTGCATGCGAGGTGGACCCTTCATTTCACTTTCCTCCATCCTGGATGGAGGGGAAATAGCCAACCAGGTATGGGGAAGTGACCCCTCCCCACACGATGTGTCACTTCGTGGGTGTAGCCACCCTAAGATAGATGACCCATTGGTCACTACCAGGTTCCCCCTAAAATGCCTCCTAAATACAGTATTTAGTGGATATCCCTTGACCTGGACATCAGAATTGACGGACAAAAGAAGACCAGCACCAAGAAGATCCAAGGCACAAGAACTATGGACCTGCTGCAACAAATGAAATGCGCCAAACCCTGTCTGCTGCACCCAGGACCCGATAATCACTGCTGAGGAGCTGCTGGACAATTGGAAAAAATCTAAATAACCCCAGAGGACATCCAGGCTTCAAAAATCACCATAGAGCTCCCTCCATAGTGGAAGTACCGCTATAAAAACAGCAAGAACCAGCAAACCAGTGAGGGTCACTTCAATGACCAGCTTCTAACTCCCGAACCGGACGCTGCAGCCAGACCAAATTGCACCCCAATGACTGCAAGGACAAATCCTGGCAGTGTGCCAAGTTTGGTGGCACTTCACCCTCTAGCAGCCAAACCATGGCAATACCCTGGGTAGTGGTCAGCCAACATCGGACCCTTGGAGAAACAACCCACCGGGGCTAAAAAAAGAACCAGTAGAAAGCCCCAGTTGAGGGACTTCAGGAACACCCCCACACCTCCCTGCCAGAGTGCCCCTGTTTTCCTGCAAACAACCCTTGAACTTACCTCCTGCTTCAGAGGGCATCCTTGCGCACAACTCCTGGCTTAACAATTTGCTCTGCACCTGGCCGCCCTGTGCCCAACACTGAATAACCAGCTGCGCCATAAGGGTCCCCTACCCCTTGCAACCGCTACACTCCACGGGGAACCCCAGGATTTATCTTTAAACCTACCTGTGCAGTGTGCTTCCAAGTGGTCCCCTGCAGTGGCCCTGCACCACCTCCAGGGACCTTTCACCGTGCTCCCGCGGGAACCGGGAGCCACCTGATCTTCTCCAGCTGGCACATTGTGTCCTCTGGTGACCTCAATCAATCTGCAAAAGGAGAGCTTGGTAACTGGACAATTTTATATGCATTTTTAAACATGATCTTCCATTGATTCCTTTGGTGCGTAATTATGCATAGAGAGAATATTTTTATTCAAACTTCAAAAAGTCATATTTTGAAAAGTACTTAACCAATTCTGGTGATCTTGGTCTTAGCATTTATATATAATCTAAAGTACTTATATGAGTTGGTCTTAAGTTACTTCTTTGAGGATGTGAATTGCAGGATTGATGCTGTGGGTACTACAAATGCTTTGCACATCTCCAAGATTGGCCTAACTGCTCAACCAAGCTACCTTAAAATTAGAGCATTAGGTGATCTTGTTTTTACCACTGTAAACCAATGTGTGGTTGCCTGGACCCCCTGCACAGTGTGCCTAGCTTTGCACACTACATAGAGGGCCAGCCTCCTACACCACTCACTGTCACTACTCTCTCACACTCCATTCACTATTTAAAAAATGCAATAACTGATGTCCTGCCACCCTGGAAACTGAGTTTCCCCTCTCAATTCAAAAAGTTCTAGTAAAACAATACCAGGCATTCTGCTTCCATGTGCAGCTTCCCTTCCCCTCCCTACCTGAAGCCGAAGCGATCTCGCCTCCATTGGAAATCAGAGCCGGGAATGTACTCACAGGCTCTGTGAGAGAGCAGCTATTAGAGCAACCAAGAACCCCTGTAATAGCAGATCTTGGCAGACCCACAGTTCCATGGGAAGGCGGTGGTTGACATTCTCCCACTTTGCTTGAGTCTGCAAAGACTAAAATTTGGAAGAAGGTATATTTGATGGAAGACCCGCACCCTCCATTTCACTGTATATCTCACTTTTCTAGAGACCCAGTGAAGTGAGTGCTTCCATTAGTGATGTAACAACACATAGGACAGCGCAAAATGTCAAGGAGAACCTTGATACTAATATACAGCAACAAAAGTGATCATTTTGATTCTTTGTTTTTGAAATTGCAGAAGTAACAACATTGAAATAACAACATTTTGAGGATGATCCAGGGCATTTTATTGCACCATTTGATATAAACATTGACACATTGTGGGTTATTTAACTCAAAAAATCAATTTAATCGATTTTCTCTCTGCCAGTTCATGACTGTTACATTGCCCGTTGCAATTAATACTGGTATCACCTGAACCTTTGTACCCTTGGTAATGTGAATGAGTGGTCTGAGTATGTACATTGGAGTCTCCATTGGGTCCCAATTACATGTAGCTAAATGGAAATCAGGTCCAGCCTTAGCGCTGGGGGTGCCCTATTCTACTATGTTTTTTGGTACCCACCAGAGACCACCTCCACCACAGATTCCCTAACTACCACCCTTTAACAGTGCCCCTCAAGTCTCCATATCCACTCTCTCCCAGATTATTTAATTAGTTCTGTAGTGTCACTCATTCCAGTGTAGGTTGTCAGAGCACTTTACATCCCACTCACATTACACAGAGACAATCAATCGTGAGTGTGTAAATCAGGGTACAAGAAATGTCACATGCCATTGCTCTAAATGATGTAGGAGTCACATGTCATCCATACTGGTAGGTTGTTAAGTGTAATAGTGCTTAGTATGGCGATGCAAATTCAGAATTTAAAATGTAACACCATGGTTTGGGGTTCTTTTAATAATAAGGATTGATTCATACCCAAATGAATTATTTTCACAACATTAAGACAATGAAAGACTGGGGAAAAATAATAATTCTCTAATCTACATCTTGAGGAATGCATGCAGTTCCTTGATCACAGTTAATAGCTTACTGTTCTATATTAGGATTTTAATTTATAAACTGTAAGTAACAAACGGACGTCTCAGACGAAAGCAGTAACCCACTGACCTATTTGCGTTATATGCACTTTGTGATAAGCATGGTACATGTTCTTTGCAGGAGGCATATTAACCCCCTGCACCACCATAAAACTTCCACTAGAGAAAACTCTGAACTCTCTCCAGGCAGAACAATCACCAGAGTTACCTTGACATTTTTATTGTTGCCTGAAAATTGCTGGACGCAAGGATGGATGCAGCAGAGGCTTTTAGAACTATAATATGCTTGCAAGCACGGAGCCTCTCCCAAAGTCAGCACCCAGTGCAGAGGGCACTGGTTGCACCGTCCTAGAGATGGGCGTGATTGAGATTAGTGATTACTTGACCTTGTTTTTAAATTCTTCAAAAAATATTACAAGAATCCTATGGGGACATAGTTGCAGTGGAAATAGAACAATAGATTTTCCTCTGCTAATGGGCTAAAGCGTGAGTTACAGGATTCAGAATCAGGTATTCAGTCTCATGGTTCTGACTGAGAGCCATACAATATTTTATTCTATTTAGTCTCCGGGTTTGCGTAATATTTTCTTTAAATATGCTCGTACAAGTTAGATTAGAAGCTCCTCGAATCTTCTGAAAACTCCATGAAATATGCTCAAGGCACTAGGATGTTTATTGGCAGCAGCAATAAACTGGTTCAATATACTGATTTGGTGCAGTTCCCCTGCTTGAGTCATGGTGCATAATTAACTAGTTATGCCCAGCACACAGGGTACAGTGCACCAGATTACAGAAAATGTGCTGTCCCTACTGTAGTTGTGATCCTGCAGCTGCACTGAAACCAGCACATTTGTGAAAGGTGGATAGGTTGATTCATGCATTGATCTTACTTTCATTGTAGGATGTGGACCTGGTCCCATTTCAGGAGGAGAAGGGAGTCACCCTTTAGGTAGGAGCGTTATGAAAGAGTGCTAATCCGCAAGGTTGACCAGATGAGGCCTGCACATCACGCCTCCCTAGGGTGGGTGTGGGAAGCAGCAAGCCTGGGAAAACGGCCCCTTGTGATTGGTGGACGTCCTTTAAAGGCACCAATCATAGTGCTCCAACCTGGGGATAAATGGGGGAGCCTGAAGGCTCACCCCCATGTTGGAAACTTGCAGCTTTGTGTGAGACCAAGGATTGCCATCAGAAGGGCCTGTGTTGGAGACCTGCAGCTTTGTAACCCAGGAGCACCGTCGAAGGAGCCCGCAAGAGGAACCAATCATGGGATTCACTTTAGCAGCCAGTGCAGCTCTCCAGTCTCTTCCTGCCTCCCCGGTCATCCGAAGGCTGCATTAAAATAGGAGGCTGGAGCTGAAGAGAGAAACAGCTAACAAATTGCTAGGTGAGCACAGAGGGAAACACAAGGTACACACATTTAAACTCAGTACGCTCAATAGTTCAGTTTATTTTGTACTCTGCCGGCACCGATTAATTACAAAAATCTGGCACAAAACAGCAGAAGATGGTTAAAGCCAGTTTCATCATTGGCTGCTTGTTATCTCTGCTTACTCAAGGACGACTTCTCGGTCCTTGCTTTCCTGAATCTCTTGCTTCCATCCCACCCTCCAAGGGCTCTTTTCCCTGGTACTTCTGGCTAATCTCATTTAAGATTTGGAGATCGGATTGCCCCGTAAATTAACTTGGCTGTGGGTCGGCAGCTACGGTGCACGTGAATTTAAATCGACTGCAACATTTTTGTGCGCATACAGGCCCATATTTATACTTTTTTTGTGCCGCTTTTGCATCACTTTTTGAGGCAAAAGCGGTGCAAACTTACAAGTCAAGTTTATTATGTTACGGAACTCCAACGGAGGTCCACATAAAGTAGTACATAATTGTATTGAAAGAAGAAACAAAGATAGTAAACAAATTAAACTTTAAAAAACAAGTTGATTAAGCTAATACAAAGTTAAAAAACACTTACAATAGTTAAAAACTCTAGCACAAAACATTTTATTAGGCGGAATGAGTAAGGCTTGTAATAGGTTAGAAGCAGTATTCAAAGAAAAGGTAAGACAAATAGTGCGCACCCACCTGCGGCGATAGGGCAATAGGGCCAGGCAGATTAACCCCTTCGCTGCCAGGCCTTTTCCCCCTCCTGTGCCGAGCCTTTTTTTGGCTATTTGGAGCAGTTCGCGCTTAGGCCCTCATAACTTTTTGTTCACATAAGCTACCCACGCCAAATTTGCGTCCTTTTTTTTCCAACATCCTAGGGATTCTAGAGGTACCCAGACTTTGTGGGTTCCCCAGAAGGAGGCCAAGAAATTAGCCAAAAAAAAGTGAAAATTTCGTTTTTTTCAAAAAAATTGGAAAAATGGGCTGCAGAAGAAGGCTTGTGTTTTTTTCCCTGAAAAGGGCATCAACAAAGGGTTTGCAGTGATAAAATCACCAGCTTCCCAGCTTTCAGGAACAGGCAGACTTGAATCAGAAAACCCAATTTTTCAACACAATTTTGGCAGTTTACTGGGACATACCCCATTTTTACGATTTTTTGTGCTTTCAGCCTCCTTCCAGTCAGCGACAGAAATGGGCATGAAACCAACGCTGGATCCCAGAAACCGCAACATTTTTGAAAAGTAGACAAAAATCTGAATTCAGCAAAGGGTCATTTGTGTAGATCCTACAAGGGTTTCCTACAGAAGATAACAACTGAAAAAGAAAAATATTGAAATTGAGGTGAAAAAAACATCAATTTTTCTCTACGTTTTACTCTGTAACTTTTTCCAGCAATGTCAGATTTTCGAAAGCAATATACCGTTACGTCTGCTGGACTCTTCTGGTTGCGGGGATATATAGGGCTTATAGGTTCATCAAGAACTCTAGGTACCCAGAGCCAATAAATGACCTGCACCCTGCAGTGGGTTTTCAATCTATGCCGGGTATACAGCAATTCATTTGCTGAAATATAAAGAGTAAAAAATAGCTATCAAGAAAACCTTTGTATTTCCAAAATGGGCACAAGATAAGGTGTTGAGAAGCAGTGGTTATTTGCACATCTCTGAATTCCGGGGTGCCCATACTAGCATGTGAATTACAGGGCATTTCTCAAATAGACGTCTTTTTTACACACTGTCTTACATTTGGAAGGAAAAAATGTAGAGAAAGACAAGGGGCAATAACACTTGTTTTGCTATTCCATGTTCCCCCAAGTCTCACGATAAAAATGATACCTCACTTGTGTGGGTAGGCCTAGCGCCCGCGACAGGATATGCCCCAAAACACAACGTGGACACATCACAGAAAACAGAGGTGTTTTTTGCAAAGTGCCTACCTGTACATTTTGGCCTGTAGCTCAGCCGCCACCTAGGGAAACCTACCAAACCTGTGCATTTCTGAAAACTAGAGACCTAGGGGAATCCAAGATGGGGTGACTTGTGTGGCTCGGACCAGGTTCTGTTACCCAGAATCCTTTGCAAACCTCAAAATGTGGCTAAAAAAACACATGTTCCTCACATTTCTGTGGCAGAAAGTTCTGGAATCTGAGAGGAGCCAATGAATTTCCTTCCACCCAGCGTTCCCCCACGTCTCCCGATAAAAATGATACCTCACTTGTGTGGGTAGGCCTAGCGCCCGCGACAGGAAACGCCCCAAAGCGCAACGTGGACACAGCCAAATTGGTGAAGGAAAACAGAGGTGTTTTTTGCAAAGTGCCTACCTGTAGATTTTGGCCTGTAGCTCAGCCGCCACCTAGGGAAACCTACCAAACCTGTGCATTTCTGAAAACTAGAGACCTAGGGGAATCCAAGATGGGGTGACTTGTGTGGCTCGGACCAGGTTCTGTTACCCAGAATCCTTTGCAAACCTCAAAATTTGGCTAAAAATACACATGTTCCTCACATTTCTGTGGCAGAAAGTTCTGGAATCTGAGAGGAGCCACGAATTTCCTTCCACCCAGCGTTCCCCCACGTCTCCCGATAAAAATGATACCTCACTTGTGTGGGTAGGCCTAGCGCCCGCGACAGGAAACGCCCCAAAGCGCAACGTGGACACAGCCAAATTGGTGAAGGAAAACAGAGGTGTTTTTTGCAAAGTGCCTACCTGTAGATTTTGGCCTGTAGCTCAGCCGCCACCTAGGGAAACCTACCAAACCTGTGCATTTCTGAAAACTAGAGACCTAGGGGAATCCAAGATGGGGTGACTTGTGTGGCTCGGACCAGGTTCTGTTACCCAGAATCCTTTGCAAACCTCAAAATTTGGCTAAAAATACACATGTTCCTCACATTTCTGTGGCAGAAAGTTCTGGAATCTGAGAGGAGCCACGAATTTCCTTCCACCCAGCGTTCCCCCACGTCTCCCGATAAAAATGATACCTCACTTGTGTGGGTAGGCCTAGCGCCCGCGACAGGAAACGACCCAAAGCGCAACGTGGACACAGCCAAATTGGTGAAGGAAAACAGAGGTGTTTTTTGCAAAGTGCCTACCTGTAGATTTTGGCCTGTAGCTCAGCCGCCACCTAGGGAAACCTACCAAACCTGTGCATTTCTGAAAACTAGTGACCTAGGGGAATCCAAGATGGGGTGACTTGTGTGGCTCGGACCAGCTTCTGTTACCCAGAATCCTTTGCAAACCTCAAAATTTGGCTAAAAATACACATGTTCCTCACATTTCTGTGGCAGAAAGTTCTGGAATCTGAGAGGAGCCACGAATTTCCTTCCACCCAGTGTTCCCCCACGTCTCCCGATAAAAATGATACCTCACTTGTGTGGGTAGGCCTAGCGCCCGCGACAGGAAATGCCCCAAAGCGCAACGTGGACACAGCCAAATTGGTGAAGGAAAACAGAGGTGTTTTTTGCAAAGTGCCTACCTGTAGATTTTGGCCTGTAGCTCAGCCGCCACCTAGGGAAACCTACCAAACCTGTGCATTTCTGAAAACAAGAGACCTAGGGGAATCCAAGATGGAGTGACTTGTGTGGCTCGGACCAGGTTCTGTTACCCAGAATCCTTTGCAAACCTCAAAATTTGGCTAAAAAAACACATGTTCCTCACATTTCTGTGGCAGAAAGTTCTGGAATCTGAGAGGAGCCACGAATTTCCTTCCACCCAGCGTTCCCCCATGTCTCCCGATAAAAATGATACCTCACTTGTGTGGGTAGGCCTAGCGCCCGCGACAGGAAATGCCCCAAAGCGCAACGTGGACACAGCCAAATTGGTGAAGGAAAACAGATGTGTTTTTTGCAAAGTGCCTACCTGTAGGTTTTGGCCTGTAGCTCAGCTGCCACCTAGGGAAACCTACCAAACCTGTGCATTTCTGAAAACTAGAGACCTAGGGGAATCCAAGATGGGGTGACTTGTGTGGCTCGGACCAGGTTCTGTTACCCAGAATCCTTTGCAAACCTCAAAATTTGGCTAAAAATACACATGTTCCTCACATTTCTGTGGCAGAAAGTTCTGGAATCTGAGAGGAGCCACGAATTTCCTTCCACCCAGCGTTCCCCCACGTCTCCCGATAAAAATGATACCTCACTTGTGTGGGTAGGCCTAGCGCCCGCGACAGGAAACGCCCCAAAGCGCAACGTGGACACAGCCAAATTGGTGAAGGAAAACAGAGGTGTTTTTTGCAAAGTGCCTACCTGTAGATTTTGGCCTGTAGCTCAGCCGCCACCTAGGGAAACCTACCAAACCTGTGCATTTCTGAAAACTAGAGACCTAGGGGAATCCAAGATGGGGTGGCTTGTGTGGCTCGGACCAGGTTCTGTTACCCAGAATCCTTTGCAAACCTCCAAATGTGGCTAAAAAAACACATGTTCCTCACATTTCTGTGGCAGAAAGTTCTGGAATCTGAGAGGAGCCACGAATTTCCTTCCACCCAGCGTTCCCCCACGTCTCCCGATAAAAATGATACCTCACTTGTGTGGGTAGGCCTAGCGCCCGCGACAGGAAATACCCCAAAGCGCAACGTGGACACAGCCAAATTGGTGAAGGAAAACAGAGGTGTTTTTTGCAAAGTGCCTACCTGTAGATTTTGGCCTGTAGTTTAGCCGCCACCTAGGGAAACCTACCAAACCTGTGCATTTCTGAAAACTAGAGACCTAGGGGAATCCAAGATGGGGTGACTTGTGTGGCTCAGACCAGGTTCTGTTACCCAGAATCCTTTGCAAACCTCAAAATTTGGCTAAAAAAACACATGTTCCTCACATTTCTGTGGCAGAAAGTTCTGGAATCTGAGAGGAGCCACGAATTTCCTTCCACCCAGCGTTCCCCCACGTCTCCCGATAAAAATGATACCTCACTTGTGTGGGTAGGCCTAGCGCCCGCGACAGGAAATGCCCCAAAGCGTAACGTGGACACAGCCAAATTGGTGAAGGAAAACAGATGTGTTTTTTGCAAAGTGCCTACCTGTAGATTTTGGCCTGTAGCTCAGCCGCCACCTAGGGAAACCTACCAAACCTGTGCATTTCTGAAAACTAGAGACCTAGGGGAATCCAAGATGGGGTGACTTGTGTGGCTCGGACCAGGTTCTGTTACCCAGAATCCTTTGCAAACCTCCAAATGTGGCTAAAAATACACATGTTCCTCACATTTCTGTGGCAGAAAGTTCTGGAATCTGAGAGGAGCCACGAATTTCCTTCCACCCAGCGTTCCCCCACGTCTCCCGATAAAAATGATACCTCACTTGTGTGGGTAGGCCTAGCGCCCGCGACAGGAAACGCCCCAAAGCGCAACGTGGACACAGCCAAATTGGTGAAGGAAAACAGAGGTGTTTTTTGCAAAGTGCCTACCTGTAGATTTTGGCCTGTAGCTCAGCCGCCACCTAGGGAAACCTACCAAACCTGTGCATTTCTGAAAACTAGAAACCTAGGGGAATCCAAGATGGGGTGACTTGTGTGGCTCGGACCAGGTTCTGTTACCCAGAATCCTTTGCAAACCTCAAAATTTGGCTAAAAAAACACATGTTCCTCACATTTCTGTGGCAGAAAGTTCTGGAATCTGAGAGGAGCCACGAATTTCCTTCCACCCAGTGCTCCTCCACGTCTCCCGATAAAAATGATACCTCACTTGTGTGGGTAGGCCTAGCGCCCGCGACAGGAAATGCCCCAAAGCGCAACGTGGACACAGCCAAATTGGTGAAGGAAAACAGAGGTGTTTTTTGCAAAGTGCCTACCTGTAGATTTTGGCCTGTAGCTCAGCCGCCACCTAGGGAAACCTACCAAACCTGTGCATTTCTGAAAACTAGAGACCTAGGGGAATCCAAGATGGGGTGACTTGTGTGGCTCGGACCAGGTTCTGTTACCCAGAATCCTTTGCAAACCTCAAAATTTGGCTAAAAAAACACATGTTCCTCACATTTCTGTGGCAGAAAGTTCTGGAATCTGAGAGGAGCCACGAATTTCCTTCCACCCAGCGTTCCCCCACGTCTCCCGATAAAAATGATACCTCACTTGTGTGGGTAGGCCTAGCGCCCGCAACAGGAAAAGCCCCAAAGCGCAACGTGGACACAGCCAAATTGGTGAAGGAAAACAGAGGTGTTTTTTGCAAAGTGCCTACCTGTACATTTTGGCCTGTAGCTCAGCCGCCACCTAGGGAAACCTACCAAACCTGTGCATTTCTGAAAACTAGAGACCTAGGGGAATCCAAGATGGGGTGACTTGTGTGGCTCGGACCAGGGTCTGTTACCCAGAATCCTTTGCAAACCTCAACATTTGGCTAAAAAAAAATATGTTCCTCACATTTCTGTGGCAGAAAGTTCTGGAATCTGAGAGGAGCCACGAATTTCCTTCCTCCCTGCGTTCCCCCACGTCTCCTGATAAAAATGATACCTCACTTGAGTGGGTAGGCCTAGCGCCCGCGACAGGAAACGCCCCAAAGCGCAACATGGACACATCAAATTTTTTCATTGAAAACTGTGCCTACCTGTAGATTTTGGCCTCTAGCTCAGCCGGCACCTAGGGAAACCTACCAAACCTGTGCATTTCTGAAAACTAGAGACCTAGGGGAATCCAAGATGGGGTGACTTGTGTGGCTCGGACCAGGTTATGTTACCCAGAATCCTTTGCAAACCTCAAATTCTGTCTAAAAAAACACATTCTCCACACATTTCGGTGACAGAAAGTTCTGGAATCTGAGTGGAGCCACAAATTTCCTTCCACCCAGCGTTCCCCCAAGTCTCCTGATAAAAATGATACCTCACTTGTGTGGGTGGGCCAGGTGCCTGCAACAGAATAAGGCCCAAAACTTGTGGAGATAGAGGGGATAGCACAGCAAGTTTATAAGGACATATTCTTTTATACATCTTTAGACTGACTCTGCTTTGGGGACCCACATAAGTGAGGTGTCATTTTACCTGGGAGGCTGAGGGGAACACTGGGGAGTAGGAATTTTGTGCTGGAGTGGTGATCCTACGAAGAAAAGTCAGGAAAATATGCTTTTTTTAAGCACATTGAGGTTTACAGAGGAGTCTGGGTAAGAAAATGTTGGGGGATCCACGCAAGCCACACCTCCCTGGACTCCTTGGGGTGTCTAGTTTTATAAAATGTCTGGGTTTGGTAGGTTTCCCTAGATGAAGGCCGCACACAGGACCAAAAACATAGGTGCCCTCTCCCCCCCAAACACAGGTAGTTTTGTAATATATCGTTTTGATGTGCCCACATACGTCCGTGATGTGCCAAACACTAAAATTTTGAAAAGAAACACAGTTAGGTTATGTGAAAAAGACCCCTCACCCACCAACCAAGTTGGTGGCATGCTTCATCATCGGGGTCCCACCTGAGGCACCTAGCGTGTCACAGGTGTGCTGCGACGCCTGATTACAGCGGAGCAGGTTTTGTCATTTTTACCACACATACTGGTTGGATTTGGCACGAGGGTGAGTGATGGTTCAGTGGATCAAATTTTACTAACAAGAGCTTTCACAAAAATGAAATGCACTGTTAGTAACTGAAAGGCAAAAAACTGAACCAATGACTCACAGCTCGTGAGCTGTAAAGCCGCGACAAGGCACCAACCGCTTTACAGTCCATTCACACAACTTTCATACATGACACACACAAGGCCATTCACACCGCCAGCCACGGGCCCAGCACATTACAACACTCACATCGACAGAAGGCGCCACTCAAGGGCCCATCACTTACATACGCCAACGTGCCTGATACAACAATCACACCAGCTGATGGGAGTGTGTGGACTGGTGTTTGGCTGGCAGTGTGTTGCAGTAGCCAACAGCAAGTCAATATGTACACTCTCAGCCAAGCCCCACTCCACCCACAATGGCATCATTTTTTTTTTTTTTTTTTAACAGAGGAACCCCTAACTAAGTAGAAAGAATTACAAAACTACAAACACAAAAGCTCTAACTAAGAACATGACAGAAATGCTAACCATGAAACTAAACACATGAAAATACAAAACAGACATGAGTTTACACTCATGGTTGTTCCCAGAAATTCTTCTGGGTGTGGTAATTCTTAAAACAAGCACCGACACACAGCCCAGGCTTTGAAGGACAATCCGGGCAGTACATTCGAGACTCCCTCCGGATACCTCTTCGAAAACACACTCTACATTTCTTAGCTGGAAAGTCTTTTTTGGGTGTGGGAGGAATGTGCTCAGCAAAGTGGCGATCTTTCAATCTAGCCACATCCTCCACCACTGCTTCTCTAGGAACTCTGGCCTGTTCCACCACAATAAGGCTCTCTATCACTGACTCCTGAAATGTCACAAATGTCATCTTTGACTCTGGAGACCTATCCCTAAACACAATAAAAGCATTGAAGGTTGCTAAGTGGAAGAGGTGAAGTGCTAACTTCTTATACCAAACGAAAGACTTACGAATAGCAGTATAAGGTTCCAACCTCTGGTCAACTCTATCTACACCTCCCATGTGCTTATTATAATCTAAAATGCACACAGGTTTGCGCACTTCAGCAACCTGGCCCCAAACAGTCACAGGGGAAGTACTCTCATCATGGATGGTACTTAGCATGTAGACATCCCTCTTATCTGAAAATTTCAAAGCTAGCAGCTCCTCGTTCCGCAAGGCACAGCACTGTCCTCTCTCAAGTTTTTTACAGACAAGCTTCCTTGGATAGCCTTTCCGGTTAGAACGGATTGTGCCACAAGCAACTGTGTCCACTCTAAACAATTCCTTGAACAATTGCACACCAGTGTAGAAGTTATCTACATACAAATGGTGACCTTTGTTGAACAGTCGTCTACCAAGAGCCCACACAATTTTCTCAGTAACTCCAAAAGTGGGAGGACAACCAGGGGGGTCAATATTGGAATCCCTACCAGTGTACACACGGAAACTATACACATATCCTGTCCTACTTTCAGACAGCATATACAATTTAATTCCATATCGTGCCCTTTTGCTAGGAATGTACTGCCTAAAAACCAAACGACCCTTGAAGAGGACCAAAGACTCGTCCACACTTAACTCTTTGCCTGGAACATAGACCTCCGAAAACCGATCTACAAAATGATCAAGGACAGGCCTAATCTTAAAAAGACGGTCAGAATCTGGGTGATCTCGTGGCAAGGCTAATGCATTGTCAACAAAATGCAGCATCCTAAGAAGAAGCAAATACCGATTACGACTCATGGTCGCTGGAAATATAGCTGTTGCCATCAAGGGACTAGTAGACCAATAAGAAGCCAGTGACGGCTTCCTTATGAACCCCATCAAAAAAGTCAAACCCAAAAACTTTTTTAACTCCTCCAAATTTGTGGGAATCCACTGGCCAGCTCTAGAGTGTGGCCTAAGTCTAGCAGCGTTGTCCCTCAAATGCTGCTCCGCATACAAATTAGTCTGCTCAACAATCTCTTCCAAAAACACATCATCCATGAATAACTCAAAGAAATTGATAGGCATAAAGTTCTCTGTATTGGCGTTACACCCCGGGAAACCAGTAAAGGCAGGCAACTCTGGCTGCTCCATGTTTGGGGCAAACCAGACATCAGGTCTTATAACGGGAAACCTTTCACCCCCAGGTTGCTGCACTATTGGCACATCAATGTCCTCCTCTAAAACAGGCCCTTCATCTGCACTGAGTGTGGCTTCATCATCAGAAGATTCCCCTCCAAGAGAAACATCACTGCGTGAATCTCTGACATCCTCCTCTGCCTCAGATGCAGAGTCTGTCTCATAGTCATGATCAGACTGTGACTCAAAAAGCATACCAACCACCTGCTGAGCGGTCATCCTGCGGCTAGCCATGATATCTCCTGCTAAAATTAACTGGACAAATTCACCACCAACAACCAGCACTGTGTAAGACAAGTGACAAAGTGTAGCTTTGTTAGTAAGAGTTATAAACTCAAAAACTATACCGCTCACTTGCCTGAAAAAGCTTGATTCACCAACAACTACACAGCAATCACCAATGATATCCCACTAAAAATAAAGAAAGAAAGGCAAATTAGAAATAAGACAAAACAAATATCATTGTGCACAAACCTAAGGACAATTTCACACACAATCCTGCATTTAGTACACCCCCTACAAACATGTCATTCATGCATGGCAACAATACTCCTTTGGAGTAAATTGTTTTTACTTACCTAAAACATGCAACTGTGCAAACTGCAGGTCAACCACCGCCAAAACCGCAAGGAGCCACAGCAAATAAAGCAAAAGATTTGAACTAGAACAAAAAGGAGGAAAACATTTTTTATCACAAATGCAAAGACTTCTTCAGTTGACAAACACCCCATCATCAAACATTTAGAAATTGGTGCCTAAGTGGATTCTGCCATAGGGGCAGATGGGCCTACTAATAAAATAGACCTGTCTACCCCAAGGAAGCCAGAAAATACCTTTAGTAGTGTGTCCCCATGGAGAGCGACCCTTGCCAAAGGGAACAGCCCTAAAAAAAAAAAAAAAAAAAAAAAAAAAAACACTCACAACACTATCCCTGGTGCCTAAGTGGCTTCTGCCCCCCTTGGCCAAGGGGACGCCCCCCCACAAAAATAAACAAATACAAAAAAATCCCTGGCGTTCTAGTAGTTTCTGCCCCCCTTGGGGGCAGACCAGCCTAAAAATAATAGGCTGATCTGTCTCCAAGGGGTGCAGAAATGGCCTGGGTACATGTGCCCCCAAAGTGGGGGGCGACCCTTGCCCAAGGCCCCACCCATCCACTAACACACACACACACACACACACTATCCCTGGTGTCTAAGTGGCTTCTGCCTCCCTTGGGGGCAGGTGGGCCTAAGAAAATAGGCCCATCTGCCCCCAGGGGGTGTAGAAATGGGCAACAGGTCAATGCCCCCCTTGGGGGGGCGCCCCGTGACCAAGGGGACACCCCCCCACAAAAATAAACAAATACAAAAAAATCCCTGGCGTTCTAGTAGTTTCTGCCCCCCTTGGGGGCAGACCAGCCTAAAAATAATAGGCTGATCTGTCTCCAAGGGGTGCAGAAATGGCCTAGGTACATGTGCCCCCAAAGTGGGGGGCGACCCTTGCCCAAGGCCCCACCCATCCACTAACACACACACACACACACACACACACACACACACACACACTATAAGTGGTGTCTAAGTGGCTTCTACCCCCCTTGGGGGCAGGTGGGCCTAAGAAAATAGGCCCATCTGCCCCCAGGGGGTGTAGAAATGGGCAACAGGTCAATGCCCCCCTTGGGGGGGCGCCCCGTGACCAAGGGGATGCCCCCCCCACAAAAATAAACAAATAAAAAAAAATACCTGGCGTTCTAGTAGTTTCTGCCCCCCTTGGGGGCAGACCAGCCTAAAAATAATAGGCTGATCTGCCCTCAAGGGGGGCAGAAATGGCCCTAAAAGACATGCCCCCCAAAGGGGAGCGACCCTTGCCCAAGGGGGCGCCCCCCATCCACTACACACACAATCCCTGGTGCCTAAGTGGCTTCTGCCCCCCTTGGGGGCAGATGGACCAAAAAAAAATAGGCCGATCTGCCCCCAAGGGGGGCAGAAAAGGCCAACAGTTCTCTGCCCCCTTGGGGGGGGCGCCCCTTGCCAAAGGGGGCACCCCCCCCACACATAAATGCACATAGCTATATACATCCCTGGTGATCTAGTGTTTTCTGCCCCCCTTGGGGGCAGATCTGACTAAAAAGTAGCCAGATCTGCCCCCAAGGGGGGCAGAAATGGCCGTAACTAATTGCCCCCCAAAGGGGAGAGACCCTTGCCCAAGGGGCCGCTCGCCGCGTGCCAGAAACAGGTAAGTAAACAAAAAAAAAAAAAATCCCTGGTGTCTAGTGGGCATTCCTGCTGCCCGATCGCAATGCGATCGGGCAGCAGGAATGCTCAAAGAGACACTGGGGAAAAGGAAAAGCCTTTCCTTTTCCCCGGTGCCTCTTTAGCCCCAACCCCCCACCCACCGGGAAGAGATTCTTACCTCTTCTCTCGTCGCCGCACAGGAAGCAAATGGCTTCCTGTGCGGCGAGGATCCCATAATGAAGTCAGTGCGCGATCGCGCGCTGACGTCATTATGGGGGGGTGGGGGGGTCGGGGGTGGAAGGGGAAGGGCTTCCCCTTCCATCCCCGACTTTGGGGGGTGGGAGGGAAGCACACAGAGGGCGCGAGAGCGCTCCCTCTGGGCTGTGTGCCGAGGACGTAGTGGTTACGTCCTCGGCACAGCAGCACTGTGCCGCGGGACGTAACCACTACGTCCGCGGCACAGAAGGGGTTAAAACAGCATGTTTCAAGTCTTGAACGCCGTTATGGCATAGATTACAAATAGCGGAGGAGCCAAACCATTTTTCTTGTAATGTGTTTAGGGGGAGCTGCCCCTGTCGCAGCAGGAGCCAGAATCTTCTCACCCCATGAGGCAGGTTCCAAATAAGGTGGGGCTGTGTGACCCTTGGTCTTAAGGAATTTGATATTGTATAAAAACTCTGTCTATGTGCACAAGCCAGCTTTCATAAGTGAGGATTTAAGCTGTGCTGGAGAAAGAGTAAAAAGTTCAGAAGGATCTAATTGTAGATGATCTATGGCATATATAAAATTCCTGCAGGGGGTATATTTTACTTTATGACCGGCTAATATTTCTTTTTTAAACAGTGACCGCAAAGAGTCGCTGCTGCACGTTATCAGATTAAACATCCAACAAATTACTGCAGCCAGGCCTTGAATAAAAGAGCTGCGCAGGCCCAACTCAAGTCTCAATAAAGGTGCTGAAAAGATGGAATTTACAGTTAAAATGTTCCTTAAGACACGTCCTTCGAGTCTATCGAGAAAGATCCACTTTGATACCACAATATGCTCTATACCTGTCAAAGCCCAGCTCACCTGAGTCCTTGTTCAGTTCTGATGGAGGTTGAAGACAATCCGACCCCACCCTGAAACTGCTTGTTCCAGCACACTAGTTTTTAAAACAGTGCACTAAGAACAGAAGCTCAAGGGAAGGGGGGAAGTGGATAAAATAAAATAAAGAGACAACACCGTTCTTGCGTTTCCACTGTTGAAGTGCTGCACAAATCTGCGGCCCTCTCTGACTTCTGTAGAAACTGGTGCCTAATGAAACATAAACAAAGAACAGATAAGTACAACCTATTCCTAACTGGGTTCCTGACTATCCCTTTATTTATTAGAAATTTTCTTCTAAAAGTACCTCTTGGATCCTGGTCTCTAGTTTCCAGGTTTGGAATGTGTTACTGCTCTGGGATGTGCTTTCTATTACTCTAAAGCTTCTAAAACATTAAACAAATACCGTTATCAGAATTACCAATATCAAACATTCATCTTAATATAACTAAAGCCTAAATTCCCAATAGCAGACTCACTTTTCCCATATTTCCAGAATCTTTTATAAAACAAATACTGTACTTTTACGTCAAAATACAGCATGTAATTTGTGCAAGTCCTTGATTTACTGTTTGCCTTGCTGTTAATGGTTTCCACGGTTCGATTCTTAAAAGTTCCATAAAAAATGTTTGCTTCACAAAGTTCCGCAAAGTATTCTTGTAACAAAGAGTTTGAATCACAATGTTCGTGGAAGGTATCTTGTTTCCAGAAATTGTTGTCAAAGTTCTTTCAGGTAATAAAAGTTTTGCACTTACTTGTTGCTGGCAAGAGATACTGATCAGTCTAACCTTGTCTTCTTTCTCTTTTGCAGGTTGCTTGTAGGAGAGAGGCTGAGGCAAGGAGGAACCGGAAACCGGAAGAAGGAAGAGCCAGCAGCTGCGCCCATTGAAGCCAATGAAAGTCTGTAGAGAGCAGAAGTGCCAGCGCCGAGGGATCTGTCCTCAGGTAAGCGGGAGGTAGACGAGCACAAGCACTGGGTGAGGCTCGGGGGCTGCCTTTTATAGACAGGGCTGGGTGTGGTCCTCACATGCTGCACATGTTCTTGAAAGGTGTGCAGAGCTGGGTGTGGTTTGAAGAGCTGGGTGTGGTCCTCACATGCTGCACATGTTCTTGAAAGGTGTGCAGAGTTTCAGTTATTATGCAAATGAGTTAAATTAACACATGGCCTAGAGAGGAGTGTTTTAAAGAAGCCTTGGTAAAAGCAAGGCCCAATGTGTAAACAAAACAGCACATTAAACAACATACACAGAAGCCTAGGGGGGGGGGGGGAAGGTGAGATAACAAGAAAGGCTTTCAATAGTAAGTTTAAAAGGGAGCTATTACAGAACCCACTAGTGCAGTGAGAGGGGACATGCTCTTTGCTGTGCACAAACCCTAACAGTTGCCCCCCTCAAAGGCCCTCCTACAGGACGGGGTTTTCCTGCATTTTTTAAATAAAACTGTCTAATCAGCTGTGGGGCATGTACATATGATGCTGGTTCCCATGAATTCTCAGATTCATCATATCCTTTCCATTCTACTAAATAAAACAGACGTCCACTAATTCTTTTTGAGTCTTTTATGCTTTTCACTTCATATTCTAGATTTCCCTTAATTGGTATGGGTGGAGGTGGTGGTTCAGGTCGGGTTTTTGGATTGTACGGCTTAAGCAAGGACACATGGAATGTAGTATGTACTGGATATTCTTTTGGTAAATCTAATTTTACTGTTACCGGGTTTACTATGGCAGTTATACTAAAGGGTCCAATGAAACGTGTTTGCAGCTTTCGGGATCCCTCTATGTTTAGGTTCTTTGTGGAGAGCCATACCTTGTCACTGATTTTATACATTGGGGCCTCAGATCTGTGTTTGTCTGCTTGTCTTTTCATGCTTTCCTTGTACTTTAATAAATGTTTCCTGGCTTTGTCTTGTATGTCACCTAACCTCTTTAGTCTATCCGTTACTGTAGGTAACAGAGAATCTTCTAACAAAATGGGTATAGCTCTTGGATGATACCCCTGCAAGAAATAGAATGGTGAGCAAAGTAGAGCTGAATGCTCAGTATTATTATAAACAAACTCTGCTACAGGGAGAGCTTCCAACCATTTACTAGAATAATCAGCCAATAAACAACGTAGCGTTTGAAGTAAGGTTTGGTTCAGTCGTTCAGTCTGTCCATCTGTCTCTTGGTGGAAAGCAGTGGATAATGCCACATCTATTTTCAGTTTTTTACATAATTTTTTCCAAAATTTAGAGTTGAACTGGCTCCCTCGGTCTGACACCACTTTGCTTGGCAAACCATGTAAACGCACAATTTCCCTTATAAAAATATCGGCAAATTCTGCCGCTGTGGGTAATTTCCGTAATGGTACAAAATGTGCCATATTAGATAAAAAAATCCACTATAACCAACACTGTTGTGAAAGATTTTACAGGTGGTAAACCTACAATAAAGTCTACGCTCACAGTGTGCCAAGGTTGCTTGGGTGTTGGCATTGGTATTAACAAGCGTCAGGGGCCTTATGAGAAGATTTATGTCTTGCACAAATTGGACAGGTAGTGACAAATTGCTTAATGTCCTTTCTTATAGTGTCCCACCAAAAGTGTTTTTGCACATTTTCCAGGGTTTTTACCCAACCAGGATGACCTGCTAACGGTGAGGCGTGATGCCAAATTATCACCTGTGTTTGTAATTCAGAGGTGGGCACTAACAGCATGTTGTCGTGATACAATAAACCTCGTTGTATTGTGTTATGGGAATCCTTTAACCAATCCTGAGGTGCTATTTGCATGTGTGCATTATATAGATCTGTGATGAAATCCTTCTGTTGTACTGGTGCCAAAAACTTTTGGGGAGGAATAATGGGTTCTCCTATTTTATCTTGTTTCATGTCTGAAGTATGTCCGTATCTAGATAACACATCAGATTGAATTTGTTGTGCACCTGGTCTATAGGTTATTACAAAGTCAAATGTGCTAAAAAAATGTAACCAGCGCATCTGACGTGGTGTTAGTGCTTTAAGTGATCCAAAAAACTGTAGGTTCCTATGGTCAGGAAAGATTGTAACTGGGTACTTGGGCTCCCATTAAATGGTGCCTCCATTCTGAAAAGGCTACTTTGATAGCTAGTAGTTCCCTTTCAGCCACAGTGTAATTTTGTTCAGCTGGTAATAACGTTTTGGAATAGAAGGCTATAGGATGTAACTGGCCATCTACTGCATCTCGTTGAGAGAGAACTCCTCCTAAAGCTACTTGTGAAGCATCCGCTTCAACAAAAAAAGGCAAGTCAGGATCAGGATGTTTCAGAATTGGGGCTGAAGTGAACTTTTGTTTTAGGAGTTGAAAGGCGTGTGCCGCCTCATCAGTCCAAAGAAATCGTTGCCCTTTCCTCAACAAGGTAGTTATTGGGGCCGCAATGTCTGCAAAATGTGCAATAAACCTCCTATAAAAATTGGCGAAACCCAGAAATTTCTGAATATCTTTTACAGAGGATGGTTCTGGCCAATCAGCAATAGCACTGATTTTCTTTACATCCATAGTTATTCCTTGAGGTGACAGGCAGTATCCTAAAAAGTCCACCTTGCTGACATTAAAAGTACACTTTTCTAACTTAGCAAAAAGATGATTTTCTTTTAACTTTGATAATACTGCACGAACATGTTGGGTATGTTCTTCTGAGTTCTTAGAGTAAATGAGGATGTCGTCTATGTATACTATGACACAAACGTCCAGGAATTCGTGTAGGACCTCATTTATAAAGAACTGAAAGGCCGCAGCGGCATTACATAACCCAAAGGGCATTACTGTGTACTCAAATAAACCAAACTTTGTCTTGAAAGCTGTCTTCCACTCATCCCCCTCTTTTACTCGGACCAGGTGGTAAGCTCCCCGCAGATCTAGTTTAGTGTATACAGTAGAATGTCTTAATTGATCCAACAACACAGGTATTAGAGGAAGAGGATATTTATTCTTTATTGTAGCCTTATTTAGTCCTCTATAATCGATACACGTGCGCAGGGATTTATCCGGCTTCGGGATAAAAAAGAGTGGAGATGACACCGGAGATGTGGAATGACGGATGAACCCAGACTGTAGTAGGTCATCTAGGTAGGTTCTTAAGTATTTGGTTTCTTCGTCAGTCAAAGCATATACTCTGTTATTAGGTAAAGGGGCCCCTGGGATAAGATCTATACGACAGTCATAAGACCTATGTGGGGGCAGCACACTAGCCTTTACTGGATCAAAGACGTCTTTAAAGTCAGAATATTCAGGAGGGAGACTTGGTTCATCTTGTATAACACTAGCACAGTGTAATACTGTGCTCTGTTCTGTACCTGCTTCTTGATAGCAATTGGTTCTACAGAAAGAGGAATCCAAAGTAACATTTCTATTCACCCAATCAATTTTTGGGTTATGAGTTGTTAACCAGGGTACCCCGAGAATCAAACCAAAATTAGGAGTATCTATCAGATCAAAGCTAATCACCTCTGTGTGCCCGTTCTGACAGACCATAACAAGTGGACTTGTTTGTTTTGTGATTAATCCAGAGGTCAATTCTGACCCATCCACTGCACATACTGCTTCTGGACAAGGCTTTAGGCACATAGGAAGTCCTAAGTTTTCAGCTAACTTATTATCCACAAAATTTCCTTTTGCGCCTGAGTCCAGTAGGACAGGGAGAGAATGCCTCACTTGGGTAGTAACAATTAAAACGACCTGAATTATGAAATGTCTAGGTATGTGCGGTACCATGAAGGCTGCAGCATTAGAGGTTTGATTAAGATGTTTTCTCGAACAAGTAACCTCTCCCCTTGTCGAGCTTAATCGTTTCCCGATTCAGTTGAGGAGGTGGAGGAAACAGCACCCTTTCGTGGATTTTTAGGCTTTACTGGACATTCTCTGGCAAAGTGACCTGCCCTTCCACAATATAAACATAATTGAAGTTTTCTCCTTCTTTCTTTTTCCTCTGATGTGAGTGGACCTCTGAGTGTCCCTATTTGCATAGGCTCAGGTTCAGGGAGTTTATTATCTGGGTCTTTCTTCTCGTGTCTAATAAAAGTTAACCGTGATTCCAGTTTGTATTTATCTCCCTTTCTTTCTCCTAGTCTATGTTCTAATTTCACAACTAAATCTACAAAGTCCGAATAGTCTTCTGGCAAATCAACGATATGAGCCAGCGCGTCTTTTAACTCGTCTCTCAAACCTTTATAGAAAAGGGAGACACGCTTTTCTTCTGGCCACTGTGTCTCGGGGAGTAAACGATTAAAACTAGTGAGATAGGTCAATAAATCCTTGTTACCTTGTTTAAGATTTAAAAGCTCATTATCACTTGCCTGCATGAAAGTGTGTTTTGCAAAAAGGCTGGTCATGGTACGTTTAAATTGATTCCAATTATGGAGGATGGGATCATCTCTCTCCACGAAAGGAATTGACCAATTGGCTGCTGTGCCACCCAAATAAGACAAGACGAATGCCACTTTCGTAGCATCAGTAGGGAACTGTTGTGGCTTACAAACGAAGTGTAATTGACATTGATTGATAAAAACATGGAATTTGTTACTATCTCCATGAAAACGTTCAGGTGCTGCTAAGGGCACAGCATTAGGAACATTAACAGTGACCTCAACTGGGGGAGGCAAAGTTGTATGTTTTGATGGCGCCCCTGTCTCTGAGGAGGTTTTAAACAAAGGCGTAAAAGCTGTGTTCCACTGAGATACCCTAAATTTATACCTGCTTAAATCCTGTTTTAAAGAGGTATTCTCCATCTTTAATCTCTCTATTTCCTCTTGCATATGTTGCAAGATGCCAGACACTGATTCATTATGAGCCAAGTCCTCATTTAGGGCCTGCGCCATATCCGTGACGTTAATGGCCTCTATTTCTTCCCCGATATTCATCGTCCACCAGAACTGATTTTTTTTTTTTTTAAGGCTTGTGCTTCTGTCAAAGCCCAGCTCACCTGAGTCCTTGTTCAGTTCTGATGGAGGTTGAAGACAATCCGACCCCACCCTGAAACTGCTTGTTCCAGCACACTAGTTTTTAAAACAGTGCACTAAGAACAGAAGCTCAAGGGAAGGGGGGAAGTGGATAAAATAAAATAAAGAGACAACACCGTTCTTGCGTTTCCACTGTTGAAGTGCTGCACAAATCTGCGGCCCTCTCTGACTTCTGTAGAAACTGGTGCCTAATGAAACATAAACAAAGAACAGATAAGTACAACCTATTCCTAACTGGGTTCCTGACTATCCCTTTATTTATTAGAAATTTTCTTCTAAAAGTACCTCTTGGATCCTGGTCTCTAGTTTCCAGGTTTGGAATGTGTTACTGCTCTGGGATGTGCTTTCTATTACTCTAAAGCTTCTAAAACATTAAACAAATACCGTTATCAGAATTACCAATATCAAACATTCATCTTAATATAACTAAAGCCTAAATTCCCAATAGCAGACTCACTTTTCCCATATTTCCAGAATCTTTTATAAAACAAATACTGTACTTTTACGTCAAAATACAGCATGTAATTTGTGCAAGTCCTTGATTTACTGTTTGCCTTGCTGTTAATGGTTTCCACGGTTCGATTCTTAAAAGTTCCATAAAAAATGTTTGCTTCACAAAGTTCCGCAAAGTATTCTTGTAACAAAGAGTTTGAATCACAATGTTCGTGGAAGGTATCTTGTTTCCAGAAATTGTTGTCAAAGTTCTTTCAGGTAATAAAAGTTTTGCACTTACTTGTTGCTGGCAAGAGATACTGATCAGTCTAACCTTGTCTTCTTTCTCTTTTGCAGGTTGCTTGTAGGAGAGAGGCTGAGGCAAGGAGGAACCGGAAACCGGAAGAAGGAAGAGCCAGCAGCTGCGCCCATTGAAGCCAATGAAAGTCTGTAGAGAGCAGAAGTGCCAGCGGCGAGGGATCTGTCCTCAGGTCAGCGGGAGGTAGACGAGCACAAGCACTGGGTGAGGCTCGGGGGCTGCCTTTTATAGACAGGGCTGGGTGTGGTCCTCACATGCTGCACATGTTCTTGAAAGGTGTGCAGAGCTGGGTGTGGTTTGAAGAGCTCGGTGTGGTCCTCACATGCTGCACATGTTCTTGAAAGGTGTGCAGAGTTTCAGTTATTATGCAAATGAGTTAAATTAACACGTGGCCTAGAGAGGAGTGTTTTAAAGAAGCCTTGGTAAAAGCAAGGCCCAATGTGTAAACAAAACAGCACATTAAACAACATACACAGAAGCCTGGGGGAGGGGGGAAGGTGAGATAACAAGAAAGGCTTTCAATAGTAAGTTTAAAAGGGAGCTATTACAGAACCCACTAGTGCAGTGAGAGGGGACATGCTCTTTGCTGTGCACAAACCCTAACAATACCATACTATAGAGATGGAGGTATCTTCGCCCAATAAACTTCTAAGAGATGTTTAAACTACCTTCTGCCTGTTTCCCTATATAAGGCATTCAGACTGTTAGCTTGAGATTGGGCCTTCCTTTGGTTATGCACAATATGTTATCTATATTTAAGATGCCCACATACAATTTTACCCAAAAATGTGTAAGAGGTTACTCTTTTGAGGTGTTGAGCTCCCAAGGACCAGCAAAAGTTGCTGTTCTTGAGCCTTTTATTCCCTTGAAAGCACGGAAGTTTGCTTTTTGAGCAATTTATTTTTAGGAAGTGAGCTTCCATGTATCGTTCAAGGGCTTGTAATCGGTTATTAAGGCCCTTTGGCGTGAGATCTAAAATGATTATGTCATCTGCATTCAGTAGACAGCAGAGTGATCCACCTCCTAATTTAGGGGCAACGCCCTCACATTGAGTTAAATGTGCCAGTAAATCTGAAAGATGCAGGGAAATAGCAATAGAGCCAACATTGTTTTAGGCCGTTTTTGGTTGAAATTACATGAGATAGACCTTGTTCACTCCATAATAGGACTCTGCACCAAGTGGAGGAGTGAAGGGCTACCACAAGGTCAAAGAGGATATCAGGCATGCCTAGTCTTAGGAGCTTCTTCCATAACAAGACCTGATCTACCTTATCAAATGCTGTAGAGAAATCTATAAAGGCTGCATAGATCACTTCCCCCCGCAGAGAAACATATTTTTTATTAATAACTTGCAAAACAGAGATATTGTCAATTGTGCCATGATTTTCTCCTGAAGCCAGACTGCTCTAGAGGAATAATTTTATACCTTTCTGCCCAATCATTAATCTGTGACAGTAAACATTTGGTGAAGATTTTCCGACCGCATCCAAAAGTGCAATCTGGTGATAATTCTTAGGGCAACTTAGATCCCCTTTTTTTATACAAAGAGACAATGACACTATCCTCCCAGGATTGAGGAACATTCCTGGCTTCGTAGCAATGTTGACACACCAGGAATAAAATCCTACACCAGGAAGATATATCTTGTTTTATTATTAGTGCTGGAATTTCATCCGGTCCCCTCCCAGCTGAATAGCGCATACCTTTTATAGCAGCCTCAATTTCTGTTAAAGTGGGATATGAATATGAGGAATCGAGACTGGTTTGAGGAAAATCCACTGTAGTCTCATTAGAAGCATAAAGGTCAGATAGAAAAGTCGACCAGTTTAGTTTGCTGATAGATATTGGGAGGGGCCTGGTTCTTGTACCACACCCCTCTGCAATTAGGGAACAAAACCGCCTAATGTGGCCGGAAGAGGCTGCTTCTCTTACTGCAACCCAGGATATATCTGTGGTATCCTTTTTTAGGCGTGCTCTTAACCTTCTTCTCCTTCTTTTTAAGATGTCTAACTGGGATCACCTCACAAATGTATAGTTCCAATGCTGTTTACGTATAAGAGTATTCATTTCTCAATTCAATATTATAAGGGAACAGGGTTTTGCTATATGTTTATTCTGGGGCTTCTGACAAGTTGCATAAAACTGGTAAAACTCTCCATTACTTTTCCTACCCAGCTACCAAGATCATTCAGGGTACTTTCTAGGATACCTTTAAGCCCCTTAAAAATACTTGCGGACCAAAATGTTCTTCCATTTTTAACATTCAGCTGGGGGTGCTGCCCTGCTAATCTCCATGAATCGATAAATTGCACCTCCAAGTCAAGAGATAGTACCAAAACATTATGATCACTAAGTGTAGTCTGTAATACTATTACATCCTTCAACATTGAGAAGGACTTATAGTTTGTTACCACTTAGTCCAAAATGTAAGCACCCCTAGGTGATTTATGAGTACAATGAGCTGGGAAATCAGATGGGAGTCTACCATTAGCAACAATACAATCATTCTCTCTCAGATGTCCAAGCAAAAGCTTCCCATGCTTATCAAGCCTTATTTTATGAGGAAAAATACAGGGAGGTAGTCCAAATGCTTCCTCCTTTTCTTCATCCCAAAAAGATGCAAGTCCCTTATTGGAAATCTTGCAATTTAAGTCTCCTACCATGATGATTTGCATTCCTGGATCCTTATCCCAGAGTTCCTTGATGTAAAGGAATACCTTGGCTAGAAGATTGTTAAAAGGGACACCAGGAGGGACATAAGAGCTAATCAGAGTGAAGGAGCTTGTCTTCTCTCCTACTCCAATGCAGTGTAGAGTTATTGCTAAAAAATAAATGACTGGGATCCCTAAAGCATTCCTGCTGCCAATATGGTCTATTCGCCAGCAAACATGCAACTCCTCCCTTTGCATGACCCCTCGTTGATGGGGAGGCCTTACAGCAAAAGGAATAGTATTTTTTTAACCGCAGCTCCCAAATAGACCAGGTTTCTTGGAGGCAAATTATATCAAGATTTAAGGAGTTAAAAAAATCAGTTTTCCCCCCTTAGACTTTGTACCTGCCACATTCCAAGATATAAGGGTAAGATCATTGCCACATTGATGGAACTGTTAGCCTGGAGTTTGTGGTATAACTACTTAATACTGCTGGTAGCCAATTCCAAGAATGGGGATTGATGCTCAGATCAGGAGGCAGACAAGCTGGGGAGTCCCTAACTAATACTTCTTGAATTTGTAAATTTGGATAAATGCGAAAATTACTGTCATGTTTCACAAGGGGGATAACTGAGGAATCAAGGGATTGGCAGACCCGCTCGGTTGACCATAAACTCATCTCATTCAAGACAGGAACTACATCGATACCTTTACATTGTAAAGACTCTACATTACTTAGGATTTTGTTGATAGTCATTTTAGAGAAATAGGATATGCGAGACAGGGGACCAGAATCAGTTCTCTTCAAGGAAACCAAACATATATCCCTACTTTCAATCGTTCTAAGGGGGTCAATATAAAAAAACATTTTAACAATTGAGATCTGTTAAGAAAGAGATCATTGTAAAATAAAAGCATAAAGTCTAGAGTTAAGGTATCCTCAGGGAAACAACCCTGTCCTCTTCTGGTGAGTTGCGGCCAAATCTGAGCGGGTATAAGTCCTGTAGTGGCTTCAAAAGATTGTGCTGTAGGGTTTAAGGAATACATAATTGGTTGAGAGATAGTTGTCTCACTAGCAGAGATTAGGTTGACCATTTCAGGGTTGCTAATGTGTGGATGGGGGTCGCACAATAACAGGGAGACAGTAGATGCAAGGCAAGGATGTAGAACTAGTACCTCCTGGTTTAAAGGATCTTGCAGGCCAGATTGGTCTTTGGAGAAACGTATCTTTCTCAGACATTTTTTATGATGTCTCCTGATTGATTTTTTTGACCTTTTGACTTTTTTCCTTTTACAGGGTAGAGGCTGTACAGGAGTACCCGAGGTCCTGGTCAAAATATTTACTTTTGCCTTTGGTTGAGCTTTAAAAATTGGAAACATAACCGTCTCAGGATTTTGGCAGGCTGGCTCCAGGTCTGTCTCTGTTGAAAAGTCTTTTAATATGAATCTAATAGAATTTGCTGGGCTCTCAATTGGCGTGAAGTAGTACTAGTCTGGGAGCAAAAATCAGTACCAATGGCAGTTTTATTGTTTCCGACAGTGTGATGCCATGCAAGGAGGTCACTGCAGTACTGCGTGAAAAATCCGGGATTTACTATGTTGCCAGTTGTCAATTCTTTTAGAATGGACGTTAGTGAGACAAGAATGGAATCAGATCCACCAACCATTTTTTCTAAAAGATTCAAAATAGAAGATAAAAGTCACTCTAAGCTTAAGAGCGAAGAGGAGACCAAAACATTTTGATTGTGATTACTATTTAAAGGGTTAACGTTTAGACTCAGGTTAGGTGTTGTTGAAAGATGAGAGCAAAGTGAGGAACGGTTGGAAGGTGTGCTACTAAAAAGTTGCAGACCCATGGATGGAGGTAGATGCGATGGCGAGGGAGATTTGTATTCCTAGTGTGACCCATATCTTTGGATAAGTTCAAAATCAAGATCAGGGAGGGTGAAGTCTCCAGGAAGATTTTCCAGGCCGGTACAAGAAAGAGGGGTGTCAATGCCAAGTTCAAGAGATGAAGGTTCCTTTACAGAGACCAAACTGGTTGCATCATGATTTAATGGTGGGATTGTACTTGGAGAGGGCAAAGAAGCTTTGCAAAAAGCTGAAGGCTCAAGGGTAAAGGAAGATGTGTGAGATGGGTCTCGACTCCTGTTTGGGTCCGCTAGAGCATGAGCAAGGTCTGGTTCCTTGAAATAAGGACAGGAGGAAAGTAGTTCTTCCAGTGAGGGAAAACTCTCACGATCTGAAGAACTAGGCTTTAAAGGATTGGGGGGGGCTTCTCTTTGACCCATAGGCACTTTAGGCCTAAGGTATTTGTGACTTTGTTACGCAAGGGATTAGATTTTGTTTTAGAGCAGGATCTCCCCAAAACCAATCGGCTGTATCTCAGTTTTTTTATAGTCACTGTGCCCCACCATACAATACTTGATGATTATCAAAATGGCCCTGGCCAAGGCTGGGCTTCCTCTCAACAGGTTTGAGTCTCTCTCTTTCCAAATTGGGGCACCTACAACAGCAGCAGTAAGCGGGCTAAAGGAAGAGCACATTAAGAACATTGGGTGTTGGTCATCTAACCTATACAAGCATTATATTCGGCCCACAGGCCCTTAAGTCCTTTTGTTTTCTTCCATCAGCAACCCGCGCTGCTGACACATTCAGGGTTTGGCTGGTGGGTCATTCATCCATCAAGAGAGCTGAACAGTGGGCAACGGCACACAAGGACTATAGAGCACTATGGCTCAAGAACTAAGTTGTGTCTGGGCTGGGAAAGTCAGCCATGAGATGCGTGCAACCGCTTCCTGGCATAGAACAAGCTCCGCCGTGGGAAGTAAAAACAGACACCATGGTGAGACATCTGGAAGGAAACTATTTGGCCTGTTTAGGTAGGAAGGATTTGCTGCAATTGCTGGCAGTGTTAGTGTTGGGACTCACAGCAGTGGCATGATTGGTGTGCCCTACAGAGGTCATACGGTCAGAGATCATAGCAAGGGTGGAATGGAAGGGGGCAAGGAAGCAAGCTGAATGTATCTATGGTGAAGATATGCCAGGCGAACTCCTGAGGCTTTTGTGAGGGATAGCTTCAAATCTCAAAACACCAGGATGCCATGGGTTAGACGGCATGCATCTGTCAGGGGTAGGCATGGACATGCTTTTGCTAAACATTATAGGTGCCTTGGATCAGTCGGGCTTCTCTTGAATCAAATTGGAAACTGCATGCGGTCGGGAAACCACATAGCAGTGTGGCGCTGATGGACTAGAATAGGCCTGCTCCAACAGGGTTCTTGGGATGCCTTACGGCAGGGGCGTGAGGGGGACAGGCAGAAGGGGTCATAAAAGGGTAAGTGCTGGGTGGCTACGGCACTTGCAGCCAGGGCACCACAGGGGCCCCCCATCAGTAGCACGGGGAGGAGCCTAGTAGCAAGAAATGCTGGGGTAGCTGACCAGGAAGGCCAGTTTTTGGAAAGGAGGCAGAGCCCGAGCAATAGCCATGAGCAGGTTGGGTAAACAGACAAGAGCAACAAGTCTAAGTGTACATATGATGAATTCATGGAACATGTGTATGACCACTAGATGCAATGTTGATGTACCTTGTAATGTCACTATAAACGTAAAATAATAAACTATGGCCATCAGCGATCCCAATAAAGGCTCTCTCGTATTCTTAAAAGGGAGGGCATCAAAGGGATACCAAGTGAATTAGGAGAGGTGATTGAGAAGGCCCATGGGGTTGAGCTGAGAGTCCCTCGCACATATTGGAGGAGTTCATATGCAGGCCGGTCCACAAGGCGGACTACACGGAGGCTTGCACATAAAGCCTCCCTAGGGTGGGGCTGGGAAGTTGTGAGCCTTAGAAAAGGGCCCCTTGTGATTGGTGGGCGTCCTTTAAAGCCACCAATCATAGGTCTCCAACCTTGGAATAAATGGGGACCCTGAACTCTCCCCCCATATTGTAAACCTGAAGCTTTGTTCCATGCACCTCCACCTCACAAGAGTGGGGTATTGCAGCCAAAGGGTGGAGCAGGGCAAAGTGAGCAGAGGTGGAGACGGACTCGGTCATCCAGAAGCACTAAAGCCTAAAAGAGGCCTGCTCCAACAGGGTCCTTTGGATGCCTTACAAAAATGGCATGAGGGGAAGAGGCAGAGGGGCCACAAAAGGCTCTGCAGCGGGTGGCCACAGCACTACTAGCCCAGGGGTCACAGGGCTGCCCATCAGTAGCAAGGGGGAGTAGCTTAATAGCCACAAAACAATGGAGTAGCTAACCAGGAAGGCCAGTTTTTGGAGATCACTGGCCATGACCAGGTTGGGTAAAAAGACAAGAGGAACAAGTCTACTGTAGGTGTGATGCATTCATGGAACATGTGTATAACTTCTAGATGTGATGTTGATGTAACATGTAATGTCACAATAAATGTAAAATATCAGCAATCCCAATAAAGGTTCCCTCGTATTCTTAAGAGGGGGGCTTTCAAGGGATACCAAGTGGTCAGAAGGACCACAAGGTTGAGCTATGAGTCCCTCCCACGTGTGGGAGGGGTTGGTGGCTGCCTGCACTAGCAGGGGTATCCTAATGTGTTCTGGGTGTTCTCCGGGGTGCACTTACTCAGGGGTGCACTACCTCACATATAAGACATAATCAGTGCACCTCCCTTTGGCGTCCTTACCTCTATGCCCATGTCTATATTATGTCACAAGTGTAAAGGTACAGGGTTTCCTCATCTCCATGAGTCCATGCCCCTATGCCAATGACAGAACACCCTTCGGTCATCATGCAGGCACACATTTTGTAGTGGTACGATCCTCATTGCAGAAAGAGTTTCACAAGCGTTGGTAGGCCCTTCTGTGACATCAGAGTGTGGGGGAGCACAAATGGCATGCATAAGTGCCCACTGCGTCTTTAGGTCATATTGTGTAATATGGACCAGGAATGATGATGCTGTGTTAGCCCTTCTATAGTTCCAGGTCCAAAAATACTTTGAAAAAATAAGGGGCATATTTTAAGAGCCCCATAGCACCATCTACCTCCACCTTAGCGTAATTTTTTTACGCTGTTTCGTTAGATGGCTAAAATCCCCGCGCCAGATTTACAAAGTAGCGCAATGCATGCATTGCGTCACTTTGTAACCCTTTTCACTACATTATTCCTGCGCCAGGCATAATGTATGCAAAGGGGGCGTATCGTCATTAGAGGGGCCGAAAAAATGGCGCAAGGAAATCTGATAGATTTCCTTGCATTGTTTTTTTCTGCACTTTTACCGCCTACTCAGAGCAGGCATTAAAAGGGGGCACACCATTGTTTACAATGGGCCCCTATGTACTCTCCACTAGTAGCACTAACATTTTGGCGCTACTCCTGCAGAGTACATCAATAGCATCATAAAAAATGAAGCAATTGCCCCCTACCCTGCACCATGGTGCGCCGTATTTTAATTACGGCGCACACATGGTGGCGGTAGGGGAGCGGTAAAGGGCACAAGAAAAGTGTTGCTGCACAAAGTTTTCTTAAGTATGCCCGTTAGTCTTCTACTTTCTTCCCATTTCCACCTAATTTCAAATCTTGTGATACATCGTGAAATTCTTCATACACATTTTTTCGGGCAGAATCACCACCCAGCGTTTTGCCCTTATTATTGCTTTATAACCTGTCTTTCAAACGATTCAACTCAGGTATTACAGCATTTTTTGCGTGGCCCAGAGAGACAACTCACATCTGGCGCCATTGATATTTGTTATCCACGTAATACGGCACTTCATTTTGTAATGGAATGGACTTGCTTTAAATCACCGTTGCAGCACGATCCTGGGCCCTGAAATTAGAGCGAGGCCTGTGGAATAATGAGCCCCGTCCTCTTCTTCGCCCTCGTCAGTTCTTATTCAATTTAAAAAAAAGTAATCTATAAGCTTCAAAATAGGCATTACGATAAAACGCTTGTCTCATGCCTGGCAGTATACCTGTTTCCTTTTATCGTTTGATTCCCATTATCTCGCCCATACACCAGAAAAGACATGATCTGCATCATTTCAACCACCGCGCTATATTTAATTTAAATATATTCTTGAAATCAGCAACGACACTAGTTGTCATTCTGGGCCATCATACTATCTCTCTTTCATATGAATGAATTGTGTAGGTGCCGAAAGTGAGGTCATTATCCACCTGTACACGTCTCAGGGTTTCAGAATTTTGGGCGCTTTAAGAGCTCATATCGAAGACCTTTTCGGTCATCATGGGTAATTCCCAAAATCTTTCCTGTTTTGTACAATACTCTCCTCATATGTTTGTTAGTCTGGCTGCCACTGCAAGCATACATTTGCTATTCTTTATTCAACATCTACTCAGATTAACAATATGTTGGGTGTCAATATTGGGTGGTCGATATAAAAACAAATTGATAAAACACTCTGTAGGTGACACACGAAGTCATGTGTTGGTTAGTATTAATAACTGCAAATAATTTCGCTGAATAAATGCATACAGTACAGGTCTGAAACAGTATGCAGAGTTTGCCTTTCTTTTTAATCTCAATCCTGTCCAATTTTTGTGCATGAACTTGGAAATGTCCAAATTATGAGTCCAATTCTCAAACTGCACTTTGTAATACGTTCTGTGATACTACAAACCACACTACAAAATGCAGTTCACAAACTAGTTTCCAGTTTCCAAAATACTTTATTTGTTGTTTAACACAATCATAAAAGCAAATAAATATACACATAACACCAATCAACTTCCTCTTAACAATAAATGGATAAAATATATAGCATTATGTCATGAAATTCACTAAGAAAGTTTAAGATCAATAATTCATTAAAAACAATATAACTAGGTGAGAAGTGATGTTGTCAGATATTTGTTTTTTCTTTTTTTAAATAGAAAGCTAATAACGTTACTAAAATCATTCTACATAGAAACCGCCTCAGTTTTGCCTAAAGGTGAGATCTAGCCTTCATAACTGCACACAAGAAAATAGCTAAACCATTGCAAATTTGAACTGATGGAAGAGTCAGTAGATAGAGAAAAGCAGGGCGGCACTGTTTGATTTGCAAAGATTTTAAAAATGGTATCACAAACACTTTCCTTAAATCGGAATATAATGTGCAAAATAGGACTATATGCATTGTATTTTGTGGTGACACTGAGTCACAGGGACATTTCACCAGTACTGGACTCCAATCATTGGTAAGTGGAAAACCAACAAGTCGATGGAATATCTCTAATCTTAGGCTTGTGAGGCCATAACGGTGCCTCGGATTCAATACATATTTCAGGTATGGTTCCATACCATCAAATTGCTGCATCAAATAATTTCTCCTCACACTTGGTTTCGTTGACTCGGTAGACCACCTCCGATCAGCCATGTAAGTAAGACACATTATTTTCAAGACTTTCTTAGAGAGTATATCCATCTTTTCTGGTGTAAAGTAATACTCAGGGTAGCCTAAATCCCTGAAGAAGTTCTTAATATACTCCAGCCAGGGGATTAGCAACGAGTGACAGGGTTTGGGCATCCTCTACGATAGCCCTATTCAGAGTTGCATATTCGGAGGTCCACACTTTGTATCTGAGTAAGATTGGGTGCACTTTTATGAGATCTATAATGTATGTTACCCCCAAATCTGAATGGCACGCCAAAGTTGAGGTGGATTTTGGCACGCTGAAAATGGACTTTAGGAAATCATTTTCTACTATCTGCAAAGCATTACATTTCCTATGTCCCCATAGACCTGCCCCGTACAGTGCAACAGAGACACATTTCGCCTTATAGATAGTCATCATATCTTTTGGGATAGCCCTTTCAACTTTTTTAGATTTTTTTTTTATAGCCTTAATGGTTTTTGCAAAGTGTAGTTTTCTGGAACTAATTGCTTGCGACCAGGTACCTTTGTTGTCAAACATAATTCCTAGGTATGAAAAGGATTCTGTGTTGACTAATTTGATGCCCTTTAATGTGACACAAGTTTTTTTTCACAAATTTTAAACCACAGTTCATCATGTAAGTCTTAAAATGATTGATTTTGAGGCCTAGATCTTCCATATAATTGGCAAAAGTTGTCAATAAAGGCTGTAAGGCTGCTGGAGTGCGTGCCATAAGGACAGCATCATCAGCATACATAAGTGCTGGGATCTGTCGAGAACCAGCTTGTGGAAGGTCTCTACATGCTGTGGATAAGACAACCTCTATTTTATTGATATATAGGGAGAACAAGAGAGGTGCTAAAACACAGCCTTGATGTACCCCTTGATTTACAGGGAAAGAGGAGGTACACTCCCCCTGACACCCAAAGCGTACCCTTGCTTTAGCTCCAGTATATAGTTCCCTAATGAAGTGAACTATAGTGTTGTCTACCCCCATGTGCAGCAAAATGGACCATAGTTTACTGTGAATTACACAGTCAAACGCCAACAGATATAAATTTCCTGACTTGACCTTCTTATATTTGCCGCTCAAGATATCTAAGTTCAAGGCCTGTTCCACAGTACCTAAAGCCATATTGTAAATCAGTTAATATGTTATTAGCTTCAGTCCACTCCTGCAGCCTATTTAAAATTGTACGTCCTCCAATCTTTGCAAGTGTGTCGAGGAGTGAGATCAGTCTATAACATGCCAGATTTTGACGGTCACCTTTCTTAAATATTGGGACAATGATAGACTCTGCTCAGGTCGGGATAAAGGTTGTGGCGCAGCATGCTCGTATAACCTGCGTCAATAAAGGGCCCCATAGTGAAATGTTAGACTTATAAATATCAATTGGTACTCTGTCTGGGCCTGGTACTTTCCCACTCTTGCTAGCATTTATGGCGTTGATGACCTCACTTAAACTAAATGGTGGAGTGATAGGCTGGGGGTCGGTTCTATAGTCGTCTATGCCTGCATTTGTCTTTTCCAAAGAATATATTTTGGAAAAATGAGCAACCCACTTATCTTCCGTGATGGCTATTTCAGTACTTGGTGACATACTATCACTCAGCAGGGGAGAGTTAACTACCTTCCAAAATGTGGCACTATTATTTTGGAGGCTTGCCTCATGGAGAGTATTCCAAGCCTCATCTTTTAGGAATTTCTTCCTATTTTTTATGGCCTTTTTATACTCATTTCTGAGGATAGTAATCTCAATCTTATTGGGATTTTGTCTGTGTAGATTCTGTTTAAGATTCTTATGAGCCCGTGTGCATTCAGTATTGAACCAACCTTTATTTCCACATGGTCTGGATTTTCCCACACTTACTGTGAGAGACTGTTTAATTCCCATAGTAATTGCTAAGAATGCTCTAATACAGTCCTGTGGTCTAATGTTATCTAAGAGGCAGGTTTCCACCTTGTTAGCGTAATCGCACAACAGCCGTTCCGTGAAACCTATCGGTTCAATCTGAGACCAACGTAAAAAAAAAAACATTCCTTGAGCCCAGTTCAATGTTGGCTACATTGTCTGGTACTCTATTGGGTTTATTTATAGCTTGGGGGAGGGTGAGATGTGTGGCTTGGGGATAGTGATCACTAAACACGATATCATGGATTTTATACTCGGATGCGCCAAAAACAAAGTTATTGGATATTAGTATAAAATCTATTGTGGTGTTTTCACATCTACCGTTAAAGGTTGGTTTAAGCTGTGAGTTACTATCAATTAGACCGTTGCAAAAAGAAAGGTCAAATTTATATAATGTATCATTCAACAAATTTCCATGGTGATTGTGGGTAAAATGAAATTGATCGCCGTTTTCTCCTATGCCGAGGCAACAAGCTTTCTCAGCTAATTGGGAGCACACATGAGTATTAAAATCGCCTCCCCACACTATAAAAGTCCCTTTATGTGTAGAATTGCACAAGCGTTCCAGATAGTCCAGTAGTTGGCTGATCGTATGTGAAATTGTTTGTGAAGGAGCATTATTATAGAAGTTGATAATAGCTAAGAACGCTCCATTTTTTAATTCACATAGCAAAAGTTGATCGAGCATATTTAAAATTAGGTTAATCACCTTCATTATATTATAACTATTGGGAATATATATACACAAGCCTCCTTTCACCCTTCCCCGCATGGAAAAAATTGCTGTGGTGTGAAAAGTCCTGTATCCGTTTATATGGATAGGATCCACATATCAAGTCTCCTGTAAACACATGCAGGAGAAGGGTCTAATGAATTCTAACCAATCCTCGTTCTCAATTTTGCTACCCAGACCTGCCACATTCCAGAATAAAAGTTTCCCCCCGGTGTAATTAAGCCCAAATCCTGAGGGTCATTTGCCCTCTTTTCCTTGTTGGAATGAGTGTTATACTCTCCGTCACTATGTGGGGAATGGGTGTTAGTGTAGCCAAGTGGGCGGAAACTTCGCCTAATAGCGATTCAGCGGTATGGTCTTGTTGTACTCTTTTTTCCTTTACCGTTGTTACGCCCCCTTTACTCCCCTCCTGGACGCCTCTGCCGTTCAAAGGGTCAAGGGCAGAATTCTTCAACATGGATCTCGTCCTGTCCTCAGCGTGGTCTGCCACCAGTCAGTCCACTTCCTCTAGAGGGAGGGCGTAGAATCTGTTCTTGATGCGGACCATGTAATTTATTTTAATACTACTTTGTTGAAATGGAGGGTATTTTCTTGGTTGATCATGCTTCCCATTAAATTGGTATAAATAGCCTAGGGGGAGCAAAGAAATGCCATGATCAGAGAGCTGACGTGGGCTTGAATTTCTTCGAATGTCCTCAACTAATTTTGGGGTTGTAAACGAAAGTACCACACAATCACCCCGTAATGTTTTATGACTCCTGCCCACCCATTTGACTCTCCTAACCACTTTTATATCTTTGAAAAGTATATCTATCATACCAGGCTTTGTGCAGGTTCCTATCCAGTTCAAGGATTTGTTTCTCAGGGCCATCCATGTTTCCCTGTTTTCTGAGGGTATAGTAGGGACATTAGCAAGAACTACTACATAGGGGGTTACTGCGGGAGGAAGATATAATATGTCACTGATGTTATGTCCATAGGGGGTTTCAGGGTGTTATGTGTTTCTAAGCTATTTTTGTTTGGAATTACTTGTTGAGAACTACTAATGCTGTTTAATTGTGTGCAGGATTCTAGATGTCGTTGGTTAAACAGAGGGGTGTTTGACGGGTGTTGCCACTCCTTAAGAGGAAGTGGATTCCGCTTTGAATCGGTACCACCACAAGGTTGAGGAGCTATAGGGGTTAAACCTGGAGTCCAAGCCTTCCCTAAATTAAGTATTAACTCCACATTTCCCTCCACTTGAATTAGACGCTTTGTCAATGACTGAAAGGACGTCTTTACTAAATTTTCCAGGGCGGTAATGGTATCTAAGGTGTTCGTTTTTGCCTTTACTGTGCTTCGAGTAATCTTTTGACAAGGTTTCATATTAACAGAATTAATTTGACTTTGCTCCAAGACTTGGGCTCTGGTATTGTCCTGGCTGCAGTTTTCAGATGTCTCGTAACTTGGGACTCTGACCTTACGGACTACTTTTGGTTTCCTTGTACGTTTAGGTGGAAGTGGGGAATCATCAGGCTCTGAGAGGATTTCATTTAAATAATGGATGCATCCATTAGGGCCCTTCAACTGGTCCCTGCTTTCCAGTGGTCTTGTCTGTTCTAAGGCAGCTATTTCTAGCAGAGGGGAATTATTATAGGGGCGTAGGGATTCCAGCTGGGCCCCTCTGAGTTAATATCCTTTCCTCGACATTTAGGATTTGCTTCTCGATCGCACCCATAGCTCCAGAGATGTATTTTAAGATAGAGGTATGATCTTTATGAGCAGAAGTATCTTTAGAAGTTGGTTGCTTCCTCTTTCCCATTTCTAGCTGTTTAGTATACACTCAGTAGTTCGGCTAATGTTACTCTAGAGCACTTCGAGCCAGTAGCTACAGCTAAGCATGCAACCTCAGGAGGGGCAATCTGTACCAATGATACTTATTAACTAGAGTGTACAGACTATTAAAATGCAAGTAGCATGACTATTAATTAGTAACTTAAAAGAGTTCTTGCCAAAGTTCAAGTAGCAAACTATGAATAGGGAAAGCCTGTGATAATATACGGCTATTCCGTTGCCCAGCAGAAGACAAAAGCACCTGCCTAGATTCCGGCCAAAAAAACTCTCAGCACTGGTCTCGTATTAAGATCCCAGTGTGCTGGTAGAAATTCAGGAGGGGGGCCCCGCCCAGCCTCTTCTGGTCGATGACGGGTGAAGGATGGGCCCGCCCGCACACGTCCCGCGAGGCGGGAACGCAGTCTGCGCTTTATGCGGGCTCCAAGAGGGCTTGGACCCTCCATCTCGCACACGTTGCCGGGACTCACCCCAGATTGGCAAAGTCAAAGTTCACAGTCTCCCCACAAACAACATGCAGAGTGTCAGGACTCTGTACTCCCTCTACCTATGTGTATGGAGTGCTCCACCCCCTTCCAGAGTCTCTGGGTGTGGAGAATTCCTCACAGAAGTTTTTGAAGAGTAGAGTTGTAAAACTCTGTGTGTAGTATGTGAATACCCAAAATTAGTAAACCGACTATAAAGTGTTTACAACACACACAAAATCAACAATATACGCACAATGAATTAAAAGAATACAAGTAGAAGAAATGAAAAATGCTGCCATCTAAATGAAATGGGCACAAGCTTGCAGTAACACACTAAACACAGCAGCAGGTGTCCTTGTAGAACTATTGTAACTAGCCTATCTATTGTTAAAGGTCCAGCATGGCAACCTGGCAATGTGTTGGGCATCTTGGAATGGTAAAACAACAATACACTATGGACAACTTACTTCCCTATTTGTCTTCTGGTTTAGGGGAAGTGGCCAGGTATTTTATGTTGCACTGCAGATTAAATGAGCCCAGTCCTGACGCAGACGCCTACCCATTTTCAGATGTATGTACATGTGAGTAGAAAATGGTGCCATTCCCAGGGCAGAAGAGCCAATGACTAATGTGGAGTGGGTTATTCTATAGGCTGCAAAAAACAGAATCAGTTAGGATCCATAAGTCTTGAGTGTGCCAGCCTACAAGCTATTTTGAAACGTAAGGACTGATGCAAAGTAGATCACATTTCAAACATAGTCCATCCTTCGTATTATCTTCCTTGCTTTGATGATACCTTAAAATTTGTGGTAAAAGTATTTTCGGGCAACTCTCATAGCCAGCAGAACATGTGCCACCTGATGGCATCCCTGGCCAAAGGAAAAAAGTAATGTCAATGTCCCAGCTTGATCACAGACACCAAAACCCTTACCTACTCCAGTAATCTGTAAAACATCATGTAGAAAAGTATCAGGTTTAGGCACCTGGATTAAAACAAATGATCACAGCTGTGTGGAGGGCAAGCACCTTTTTGTTTTTATAGAAGCCCACACCTTCTGCCCAATGAAAACACATATTACTGGCTGCCTAATGTGGTTGGAGACAAAGCACCTCTATTGGTGATTCTCAAATAATTTTGTTTTTTTATCCTTTATTTAAGATTTTTAATTACATATAAGATTCACAGCATATTATCATGGGTAAGCAAGTAGTACGAACAGGAGCACATAAAGTCAAGCAAATACAATGTAGCAGGTCTTCACTGATACCATTAGAATAAGGTGTGATACAATACAAACAGAGCAATGGTGGGTCATTACTGTCCATTAGTGAACTGAGGAGGAGTGCTGACATGAGGAGGGGACTGTCCATTATCAGTTACAGTAAGTACAGGCGACAAAGCTTGAAGATAAGACCTTAGAGGTTTCAAATATTCTTTGGGTGAGAAGCTGGCAGCTGGAGGGATGAGTAAAGCTCGCTGTTAGTATTGAAATAGATGAGGTCTCTAATCCAGGCCACCTCCATAGGGCGAGCCACACTGCCCAAATGAAGGGCGATTTGATGTTAGGCAAGCAGCAGCGCCAACGCAGCATACCGCTGAGTGGGTTTTGGCAGCGTCTTCATGTATTCCACTAGAGCCTGAAGTGGATCGAGGGTGAGTTCCTGCTCTGTCATGTGAGATAGAGCAGAGTATGTGTTGTCCCAATTTGCAGATTGAAAGCAGGTCAAATGGAAGAAGTCGGCTTGATTGGCTTTGCATTTGAGACATTGGTGGAACTGTGTAGGGTTCAGTCGAGAGAGAGTGAAAGAGGTGGTGTATGCACAGTGGATAAATTTAAAGTGCAAAAGCTTGTGCCAGTAGTTGTTGGACACTAACCAGAGCTGTGTGCATCAGGAAAACCATATTTTGTCTGGCAGTGTGCAACCTAGGTCTCTCTCCCAGATGACGCTTGACAGTTCAGGCCTGATGCGTCTGAGTAGCAAGGGCATGCAGTATAGGGGTGAAATGAAATGTTCATGGTCTGTAGCCACAATGTTAATGGATAGTGGAGGAAAGTCTCTCGGCTCCACTGGATAGGTAGGCAGCACAGTGCACAGTGTGCCATGAAGCCTGTCCGGAATAAGTCTATTAAATGTAGAGGAGTGATGCCCCTCGGTCACTTCCGCTGCCGAGCGGAGCCTGGAGTCAATGAATAAATCACCAACTGTGCAATTGGAATGAAGCAAGAGTGCAATGAGTTTGCTGCTCACATGTTAGTGTGAGACACGGGTTGTTGAGCAGGGTGATGTGTGGTGATTAGAATATGGAAGCCTAGATAACTGATTTGTTTCATCCACGTCCAACGGGTTGTGGAAAGAGTCTGTATTGCTGATGGGCTTCTGGGCAGGTCCTAGGGCAACAGCACAGAAAGTGAAAAAGAAGGGGATTGTGCCCGCTCTGACTTTAAATATTGAATTCTACTATCAGGATGGTACCAGTAGTAGGCAAAATGTGCCTGGGCAATCAAGTAATAAAGGTAGCAGTCTGGGACACCAAAGTCCCTTCATTCAAATGGAAGTGTCAAAGTAGCCCAGCGCACAAAGGGGCACCTACTTGCTTAAACCAACTGTATGAGAATGCCGCACAGCGAGTCAAAGAAGTGTCTGGGCAGAGCAATGGGAATATTCAAAAATAAGTACAGAAAATGAGGAACAACCACCACCTTCATAATGGCAACCCTCCTGGCTAGGGACAGGGGCAATGTGATCCAATGCTCTGTATACCTGTGTAACAAGCTTGTCAACCACTGGGCCATAATTCCAGCGAATTACCTCAGCCCTGCATCTGTGAAGATCTATACCGAGATATTTTGTTGAGTCTTCCTTCCAGATAAAGGGATAAGCAAGGCAGCATGGTGTCATAGCGTCTGTAAGAGGAAACAACTCCGACTTTTTCCAGTTGATGGACAAGTCTGAAAAACAAAACAGATCACCTCCTCGACCAGCGAGGTAAGGTTATAAAACGGGTCCCTGACAAACAGCAGAATATTGTCCGTATAAGGGAAAGCGAGTAGGGAGTCATGGTGGTATTGAAGTCCCCGATGTAGATGCCATTATTGGAACTGGTGCACCAGAGGATCCATGCAGACAATGAATAAAAGAGGGTAGAGCGGGCATACCTGGCGGGTGCGCGATATAATGGAAATGCATCAGACCACCCCCGTTAACCCGGATCCGGGCTGAGGGGGATGCGTAAAAGAGTGCTATCAGGTCACAAAAACAGTGCTGCATGCCCAATTTACACAGAACAGCATGGAGAAAGGACCATTTGAGGGAGTCAAAGGCCTTTTCAGCATCAAGCAGTACGACCGCAGCTTGGTGGAACGAAGTGGCACAAATCCTGATTGCATAGGGCCTATTACTCTTTCCATAAGTAAATACAGACGCATAGCAAGGATTTTAGTTAGAATCTAATTGTCATGGTTGAGCAATGACAAAGGAAGGTATGATGAGCAATATTGGGGAGACGTTCCAGGCTTGAGGAGGAACACAATCACTGCTTCTCGCATGGAAGGGGGGAGGATGCCCTGATCAAGTGATTCGGTGTAGACTTTGAGTGGGTGTGGAACAAGAATTGTCTTGTACGCCTTGTAAAAGGCCCCATTGAAGCCGTTGGAGCCCGAGGCCCTCATGCCACTAAGGTAGTCAATGGCCTGGGAAACCTCCTCAGCAGTAATAGGAGGGGTGAGTAATTGCAGTTGGGCAGTCTCCAGCCACACCATAGCCACCTCAGCCAAGTAATCTGTAAATTTGGCTTCAGTTGTAGCCGAATGTGCCCGCTACAGAGACCAGTAAAAGGATTCAAAAGTGGTGAGGATACCAGAGGTGTCTGTAGTCATCCCTCCAGATTCCATCTGGAGGGCAGTGACATAAGAGGATTGACATGATGGGTGAAGTATATGTTCAAGTATGCGACCAGGATGCTGGTCCTCCCCGTACCGCATAGCCACAGCGTATTTGCTGAGACACAACACCTCTTGATCAGCGGCTTTGCAAAAATCATGCAGTAAGGAAACTCTCTGATGGGGATTAGAAAGAGCGGCAGCTGTTATAGCTTTCTGGTCCAGCATCTCCAACTCACTCTCAATCCGAACAAGTTCTCCCTGGATAGAGCAGAGTACCCCAGCATGCTTGGCAATGCACACCCCTGTTGCAGGCCTTGAAGCATTCCAAGAGCGTCACATGTGTAGGAACTGTGCCCTCATGAAAAGTAAAATACTCCCCGATAGCGTTGCAGACTTCCGAGTAGAGTAAGTCATCAAGAAGGGCATTGGACGGGAAGCAGCACCCATGAGCTAGGGGAAGCTGGGTTGGGACGTACAGATGAGCTATCACTGCAGAATGATCAGAAAGTATGAGAAAATCCAGCCAGCCAGAGGGAAGCAGCAGGGGTTGGGTACCGCAATCAATGTGGGACCATGGGTTGGGGGGGTTAGAATAATAAGTGTAAACTGCAGCAGAGAGGTTGTGAGCACGCCACACATCAGTGAGCTGGAAAGCGTCCAGCAGGCCACTTAGTACTTGAATGGAGCGGGGTTTAGTAACTCCAGATACGCCAGTGGTGTCGAGTTGTAGATTACAAGTTAAATTAAAGTCAACACCTAGCAGAATATGTTCAGTTTAAAATCATTCCATCCGTGCCATCGGATCATGGAAAAACCCTGGCAAGTCAGTATTAGGTGGTAGACCATGACTAGAAGAATAGGGGCGCTAGCCAGGGACCCATGCACCATTAAACACCATCCCTCTTAGTCAGGGGGCAATGCATGACATTCAAAAGGTAAGCTCTTACGGACAAGAATACACCCCCCCTGGAATAGGGGCTTTAAATAGCAAAATACAGATTCCCACCCCATTGTTAGGCAAAGGCGCAAGTTACGGAGGGCAACATATGAGTTTCCTGCAGGAAAGCAAGTTTGAAACTGTGCCTATTTAAAAAAGTAAGGACCTGCTTGCCTTTCCTGGGATTGTTTAACCCTGTGATGTTCCATTTGATGCAGGCAATACCATGAGCAGGTTCTCCCATGTAACGGTGAGACATGTGTATGGTAATGTAGCAGTGGATGTATTGCAAGAACTGTGATGTGCTTCATCGTATGTGCAACTGTCAAACGAAGAACAATAAAAATCAAATAAAAAAACATAAGTAATGAGAGAGCGTAGTTTTAATATCATATATTATAGACGAGAAATGCTTACATTTGACTAAAACACTATTAAAATGTATTAATAAAAGCACAAGTTTTGCTCATGTATGAACGTTAATGCTAAATTAATAATAATCTTCAGTTATATGTAGTATTACGATCTAAATTGTATTCAATAGAACTCGTATGTCTTAAGTTAGCATGAGTCGCGAACTAGCTATGTGTCTCTCATTTTAAAACCGTATTTTTCTGTTTCTCCAGTGTGCGGACTTGCAAATAACCATGACCCAGCTATTGTTCTCTCTGTATTAGTTTGTAACATGGAGAACTTTTCCCATCCGCATGCTAGCAGCTTTTAGTATAAGATTGTGTGCTTGAAACATAAACGGACACTTACAAGGACAACGAGATGGGAGAAAGAGAACTTTTAACCTGAGACGTGTGCCAAGATGGTGAAGTAACCCCGGACGTACCACCTACGAAAATGCTGATTATGAAGACCAATTGAGAAGCGATTCATTATCAAGAAATGACTAATGCATTACTTAATGTATAATATGATTGGTTACCAATGGTGGGCTATAGTTATTAACCAATAGAATTTTGGGGGAAGGTATGACGGAAAAGGGGATAAAAACTCATGACACGAGAGACGAGACACATTAGGTAGGGAATGATATCGATTGCATCCAGAAACTCTGTCACTCCTTTTGGTGATCTGAGACTTAGAAAATTATCCTATCCCCTAGATTGCCCTTTACACTTTCCTCCTTAAGAGGAGAGTGTCCCTTGCTTCTAATTTAGATAGATTGACGATGAACTAACTGATGTCCTGAAGACGAAGACTGATCTTGTATGCTGACCTATCTCGAGGAGGGTAATTATTGATGCTAACAAAATCTATTTGCCTTTTCTTTCTAGGTACCAACTGCTGTGTATGTTTAATTAGGTATCTTAGTTAGATGTTTTCCAAATTGATGCTCTAAATTGTTTTGCATGAAGCCCAACATGCTAATGCTGATTTGAGGTTAGATGAGGTGTTCATTTGACGGACGGAACTGACGTGACTGACATGTAGCTATGCTGAACTGATATTCTATGGTTTATCATGCACTATGATCTATTCTCTGCTAATGTACCTATTCTATGATTCTGATCATCGCATTGTTGAAAGTTCAACGTAGTTGCCACTTTGTGATTATGCTCTTATGCTTCCTGGTATTGAGATTAATACGCTTATTATTAGATTGTAATCAACAGGGAATAAATTCACAAAATCTTTCTTCAAGGTGTGGTTATTCGAGTCTGAGAACTAATGCATGCGCCTAAGGTTCATTTATGGTATTTGTGAAGTATATTTGATGTTTGGTAATCTCGTCTTACGGAGACTCACCACTGGGTCAAAAGGTTCATCGACCTAAAACGAGTCCTGATGTGTATAAATTGACATAGACGGACGCGTTAACAGTTCTGGTAGCAGAGCGACGGTTTGGCCCTTGGGGGCCCTAGGACGGAGTTTTCATTGTTAATTTTATTTTCTGTGATAATGAAATTTGGCAAAATGATAAGTGGCTAGGTTCACCATGGGCTTTCCCGGGATCTCAGAGCCTGTCTAGATGAGTTGGGAATGTTCTCGGCGTCATAGTATGTGTGATTAGGGCCTGCGCTTGCTTAAAAGCTTATGCATTTTGCAGGAGATTGTGAAGATTGTGTGTATTTAGGCCAAAAATTAAGTGTTGTTTAGCAGGAGTGGGCGTGCTCCACAGTATGAGAGTAGGGAAGTCGGCGTACTTCATGTGAATGCAGCGCTTATTGTTCAAAATTATCCACGTGGTTGGTTAAGGTATACGGATCTATTGAGGTCTATGACTCCGGAGTATGATGTTAAATTGGTTTGTGTTGTAATCTGTGCGGTTTAATAGGTCAATCGGGCGTGGTTGACAAGCCAAGTTTGGGTCATAACGTACGTATGAAACCTTCGATGGAGATTTGACAAACTCTAAAGTGCACTAGAGGGAGTCATTGACAAGTCGAGAGTAGGATTTGCGGGTCGAATTCTGCTTGCACATGTGGGATCTGAGAAGGAGAGAGTAGCGGCCGAGGCTTCAAGTGAAATCTCTGTAAAGTTCTGAAGCGAATGTGTTACCCTTCCTGTAGTAAACCGACAGATTTGTGTTGTCATTTAAAGTGTCTGCAATAAATCGCATTAGTTTGTATGAGTTCTAAGAATTTAGCAAGGTGTGGACAAGCCGCAAGACTTTGTCAGTTGCAGTGTGTGTGGGTGTGACGTCAGTTGTGCCGCGCTGGGATAGGTCAGATGTCGAGAGGGGTCGCGCACGGATTGGCTGCTGTCCGTGAGAGGCAATAGGGTGAGCAAAAGGCAGGTGAAGAGTGTCCTGGGAACTAAGCCGTTTACTGAATAAATATAGAATAAAATGAATTTTGTTAAGGCATTCAAAAGCGCTCTAAGGGGAGATGTGTACATTGTCGCAACCGACGGGGAACCTACACCACCCGAGGGTACTCCAGCCTATGCAGTTATGGAGGAAAAGGGTGTTGCACCTTGTTTATGGATAAAACAATGGCGCAAATTGACAGAAAAAGAAGGGTGTCTAGCTTTTCCGGAACACGGGACATTTAATCAAAAGGTATTAGAGAATTTGAGGTGGATGTTAAGTACGCAGAAACCACCTCCGAGACCGGCACAATACGAGGCTCTAGCGATCTGGGACCTGATGGCTCTTAAACATAGGCAGGAAAGGTTTCACCGAAGGTTGACAAGGGCAGAAAAATCATATGCAGAAGCAAGGTGGGACAACGAGAATAAGATGTGGAGACGGGGAATAGTAGATGGGTTAAGGCTGTTTCCAGCGATAACACAGGGAGAAGAGACACAGGGAAAGAAAGCTTCTTGCAAAACTAACAAAGATTCAGGCAAAGAGAAAGAACAAAAAAGGGTTTGGGAAGAAGAGGATGATTCAGAGGATGAGGAGTTTATGGATAGATTGCTGCATGATCGACTACCACCTTATGCGGTGAGCGACGATGTTCCGAGCACTAGCTTGGATCCTGGGAACCAGACGCAGGAAAAGGGAGCTACTGATACGGTACAGACTAGCAATACAGCTTCGATACAGAATGGTGACAGTGTACCCACTGCACCAGACGTACCGATACAGTTACCACCTCCACCACAGATAAAAAGAATTTACCCCGATGTTCCAGTACTTGAGACTACTACGAACTTGGTGGTGCCGCCAGACCCGACATATACAAAGCCAAGGCTGATACAGATTGAGTCAACCCCACAGTTAGGGGGTCATTCTGACCCTGGCGGCCCGCCACCGACCACGGGAGCACCGCCAACAGGCTGGCGGTGCTCCCACGAGCATTCTGACCGCGGCGGTTCAGCCGCGGTCAGAAGCGGAAAGTCGGCGGTCTCCCGCCGACTTCCCGCTGCTCGGGGGAATCCTCCCCGCCGCCATGGGGATTCTGACACCCCCTACCACCATCCTGTTCCTGGCGGGTCTCCCGCCAGGAACAGGATGGCGGTAGGGGGTGCCGCGGGGCCCCTGGGGGCCCCTGCAGTGCCCATGCCCATGGCATGGGCACTGCAGGGGCCCCCGTAAGAGGGCCCCACTGTGTATTTCAGTGTCTGCAATGCAGACACTGAAATACGCGACGGGTGCAAACTGCACCCGTCGCACCCCTGCAACTACGCCGGCTCAATTCTGAGCCGGCGTCCTCGTTGCAGGGGCATTTCCTCTGGGCCGGCGGGCGCTCTTTTGGAGAGCGCCCGCCGGCCCAGAGGAAATGTCTGAATGGCCGCTGCGGTCTTTTGACCGCGGTGCGGTCATTTGGCGGCTCCCTCCAGGCGGGCGGCTCCCGCCGCCCGCCGGGCTCAGAATGAGCCCCTTAGTGTCACAACCACCACGACTGATACCGGGGTATAACCCAGTAGCGGGTCCTTTGAAAGAACCTGCACCAGGTTTATTAGAACAGACTTACGGTGTTGCAGCTCCTAGAAGCCTGGGATCAGGTCAGACACCTGCCGCTATATCATTACCTATCACTGTTGGTCCCCCAGTACCATTATATGCGCAGGAGAAAACAGGGACATGCGAACAGGGAGTTATGGCTAATGAAATGATAAGAGGAGGGCCTAGTAGAACTACACAAATAATGGCCCAGGCAGGACAAGTTTCCGAACAATCAAGACCCTTAATGGACCTCAGTCCAATAGGGGCACCTCTTGAGGCAATGCGACAAACAGGGTTGGGAGTTCTGACTCCCCAAACTATGAGTACTAATACCTCATATACTCCAATGATACATGCAGGGAACATTTCACTGCAAGGTTTTACAGTACAACAGTTAAATGAGTGGTTAGAGAAAACTTGCACATCACAAAAGACTACAGCGACTACAGTAACCGAAGTCAATCCTGAAAAGGAAAAACAAGATAAATACCTGAATCTAGTACGACTAGGAGCAGAAGCTGCTGAATTGGTGGAAGGAACAATGGGGGTGAATAGGTTGGAATCCTACACTGAGGCAGAACTGAGATACTTATGCCCTAAGATTACCAAAGATGTAGGGAAAATACACCAGAAATTAACGAATTTGGCAGATAAATACAATATCGACATTGGGAAAACAAAACATTTGAAACGAAGTTACAGATTAGATTTTGACACGAAAGATTTTGAACACATGAGATCCGCAGGCATGAAGACACACCTAAAAGAATTGCTGCAGAGTGCGCAAATCTGGGGTGCGTTAGAAAAATGGGAAAACCGATGGGCAAAGAAAAAAGAAAAAGGAAAGAGGGATAGTCCAGGGTCTATTGAAACGGCGACTACACCCAATCTGGATTCAGTAAGAATCCTGCCCATGAGAGAAACGGCTGGTGGTGTTTTAGTCCATGTGCCTTGGTCCAGGGGAGATATTTTGTCCTTTACGAACGATTACCCAAGGTTGAGAGAAAAACCGATCGAGTGGTATCAACAGACAGATAGATTCGTGAAGCTTGCAAAATGTCTCTGGGAAGACTTAAATACATTGTTTGAGATTATTGTTCCACCGGATTTGTGGCTTGAGTGCAAGAGAGGGGTAGATTGGCCCACAAAGGAACCAGAAAGGGATAAGGCGACAGGAGCACCTTCTGAAGAGGTGATGAAATACTATCATAAAGTTATTGAATTTTTTAAACAAAAGGTGTCACCGAAGGTGACCGATTGGCAGAAAATAGACCGGACTTCGCAAGAAGTTAAGGAATCAATACATGCTTATTATGAGAGATTGTTAAAAGCATTCAAACATTACAGTGGTACTGAGACGATCGAGCCGAAAGACATGAATCATCTTGTGTTCAGATTTGTTGAAGGGTTGAGACCAGAGGTTGGTCAGATGATTAAGAATCATTTGATTTGTTGGCAAGCTAAACCAATTGATGAGGTGTTGCAGTATGTGAAATACTGTAGTGATGAAATTGAGTTAAAGCAGAAAAAGCTGAAAGAAAAAGTGATGGTGATGCAGATAAGAGCTGCACAAGCTGGAATCCAGGGAAATGGTGTTCAGCAGATGATGCATCAGCAACCGCAAATGAACGGCGGGTTTCAGGTACAGCCAAGAGGTAGAGGTCGAGGTTTTGTGAATCGCGGTTTGGACATGAATAATGTTGTCGTTCAAAATGATGGGCAAGTAATGAAGAGAATGTCACCATGTCATGCGTGCGGGGGCATGGGACATTGGAAGCGGGATTGTCCAAATATGGTGCATGATGGTACAGTTCAGCAGGGCATGAATGTCAGTGCACAACAGAATCCGCGAGGTCCAAGAATGAGACAACAGAATCAGAACTATCAGAATAATTTGGTGCAAATGTCAGGGGTGCAACCCATGCAGCAAATGCAAATGCCATGTTTCCAAACTGTGTCAGTACAACCAATGCAACAGCAGATTCCTATGGTGCCTAGTCAGCAAATGCAGTTACCCCTAGCCCCGATGGGTCAGCAACAGGCGATGCTTCCTCAGCAGGTCACAGGTCAGGTAACGAATCAAAACAATACTGTGCAACAATTCCCATTACGAGGTGAAAATGAAATAAATGAAGAATGGTCCGATGACAGTTCAGACAGTGAAGAGTGCAGGCTTGCAGCCTCATTAGAAGTAGATCAGAGAGGCCCATATGTAGAGGGAAAGGTAATGGGCTATAAAGTTTCATTTTTGGTTGACACCGGAGCTACACGCTCTACAGTCCGCAGTGTGGAAGTACCGAGATTACCCTTATCGGGACGCACTATACGAGTAGTTGGTGTGGCTAATCAGTATTTGACAAATCCAATTACAGACCCAGTACAGGTTGAAATTGGAAATTTCCAGGGCCTGTATAGGTTTGTCGTATGCAACTCAAGTCCAGTATCCTTACTGGGAAGGGACTTACTATGTAAAACTAAATGTTCAATTACCTGTTCCAACGATGGAATAGAAGTTCAGACAAACAGTGATGATGAAGGAGATGAAGGCCAGCTCATAGAAGGAGGAGAAATGAGCGAAGATTACCCTCTAATTACTTTATTCCCAGTGTTCACACTAATTTACTTACCTGCTGACCTACAAGGGTCCGTAACAGAGAGAGTGTGGGACTTGACAGGAAAAGAAGTTGGATTAATTAAAGGGGTCAAACCAGTCAAGGTGCAGATAAGACCAAATGCAGTATTCCCACAAGTACCACAATATCACATGACTCAAGACGTACTCATTGAAGTGACACAGATAATTGCAGATTTTCTCAGGCAAGGAGTTTTGAAAGAAGTTTTGAGCAGTCCGTGTAACTCACCTATTATGGGTTTGAGAAAGCCCTGTGGGAAAGTTCGAATTGTGCAGGATTTGAGAAAAATCAATGAAATCGTGATAAAATGCTGTCCTGTGGTTCCTAACCCAGTGGTAATAATGTTCCAAGTTCCTTTTGATGCTGAATGGTTCACCGTAGTAGACCTATCACAAGCATTTTTCTCAATACCGCTGCATGAGGACAGCCAATTTTTGTTCAGTTTCAAATTCCTGGATAAGGTGTACAGTTGGTGCAGAATCCCTCAAGGGTTTTTTGAGTCACCATCCATCTTTAATCAGATATTAAAGAAGGATTTGGAACCCCTCATGCTGCCTTTTGATTCAACTCTTGTGCAGTACATTGATGACCTGTTGATTGCATCCAAAACCAGAGACAGCTGCAAATATGATACTATCGCTTTGTTAAACCATTTGGGAAGAAACGGGCATAAGGTGTCACCTAAGGAACTACAATACTGCCAGAAAGAAGTAAAATATTTGGGGCATCTAATTGAGAAAGGATCCCGAAGGATATCAAAGGAGAGAATAACAGCTGTCATACAAATGAATCCCCCAACAACAAAAAGAGATGTCAGGATGTTTTTGGGAATGGTGGGTTATTGCCGTCAATGGATTCCCAATTTCTCAATCATTGCAAAGCCCTTAATAAAAATAACAGGGAAGGATGTCAAAGATGAACCATATACAATCACTTTGACAAAAGAAGAACTTGAGTCATTCTTAGAGCTGAAAGAATGCATGTGCAGGGCCCCAGCGTTAGGAATGCCTGATTACGAGAAACCCTTTCTGTTGTTTTGTCATGAACGTGATGCTTGTTCTTTGTCTGTTTTAACACAGGTCCACGGAGATGCAGATCGCCCTGTAGCATATTTTTCAGCTACTTTGGACCCTGTCGCAGCAGCCCTAGCGGGTTGTTTGCGAGTAGTTGCAGCAGTTGGTCAAAGCCTTTCCCAATGTGAGGGCATAGTCATGGGATACCCTTTGACAGTTTTGGTTCCACATTCTGTTGAAATACTGTTGACAAGAACGAAAACACAACACATGACAAATGCACGACTTACCAAATATGAGACGATTATTTTGGGATCACCAAATGTTACACTGAAAAGATGCACAGTACTAAACCCGGCAACTCTACTTCCCAATGAGAATACAGAAATCAAAGAGGGGGAAGAATTTGAGCATGATTGTCTTGAGGTGACTGACCTCTGTACCAAACCTTGCCCAGACATACAGGACACCCAATTAAAAGAAAATGATTGCATTATGTTTGTAGATGGGTCCTGTTTAAGAGATTCAACAGGGACATTGAGAGCCGGCTATGCAGTATGTACAATATCTGGCATAGTTGAGGCCTCCTGGCTTGAAAAGGTATTTTCTGCCCAAGTGGCAGAATTAATAGCTCTTACAAAGGCCTGCCATGCTGCTGTGAATTTGAAAGTTACAATCTATACTGACAGCAGGTACGGGTTTGGAATTGTACATGATTTTGGTCAGATCTGGTCACAAAGGGGTTTTATGACTTCCTCTGGATCACCAGTGAAAAATGGAGAACAAATAAGAGATTTGTTACATGCAATTCAGTTACCTCTTGAAATTGCCGTGGTAAAGTGCAGTGCTCACACTAGATCACAAGACTTTGTGTCAATGGGGAATGGTTATGCAGATCAGGTTGCAAGATTTTGTGCACTGAATTGTATATCATTCAAAGAGCAGTGGGAATTGCTACCTCAACCTGAAAATGATACAACTTTGAATCTAGCATTGCAAGTGGTTGATACCTTAGATGAGTTAAAAACACTACAAAATCGGGCTAACAAAGAAGAAAAACGTTCCTGGCAGAAAATGCAATGTGTACAAAGAGCAGATGATATATGGGTCTCAGATGATGGGAAGTTGGTCTTACCTAATAGTCTTCTGTCACAATTTGCCCGATTATATCATGGGCAAGCACATTTAGGAAGAGACGCCATGATCAGATCTTTTAAAATTGATTGGTTCAATCCAAAATTCAGACATGCCGCAGAAATCACCTGCCACAGGTGCATCATCTGTCAACAGATGAATGCTGGAAAAGGAACAGTGGTAAATTTGAACCACATTGGAAGAGCTGGAGGTCCATTTAATAGAATACAAATGGATTTCATTGAAATGCCTGTTTGTGGAGGATTGAAGTACGTGTTGGTGATTGTGTGTGTTTTCAGTCATTGGATTGAGGCATACCCTACACGTAGAAATGACAGTCTCACAGTTGCAAAACTATTACTGAGGGAACTAATACCACGATTCGGGTTCCCGGTTTCTATAGAATCAGATAGGGGAAGACACTTCGACAATGAGGTGATCAAGCTTCTATGTGCAGCACTCAACATCGAGCAGAAGTTACATTGTAGCTATTGACCTGAAGCATCAGGACTAGTTGAACAGATGAATGGTACCTTAAAATCAAGAATAGCGAAAATGTGTGCAGCAACAAACATGAAGTGGCCAGATGCATTACCGTTAGTATTGATGTCCATGAGAAACACACCAGATAAGAAAACAGGATTGTCCCCCCATGAAATCCTCATGGGTAGAGCAATGAGGTTACCAGCGGTACCTGCAAATGCCCTAGTGAATATTACAGATGATATGGTGTTAGATTACTGCAAAAGTTTAGCTGACGTGATACGCTCTTTCTCTCACCAGGTGGAAGCTAACACGTTACCACCAATCAGCGAACCAGGACACTCTCTGCAAGCTGGAGATTGGGTGGTTGTCAAGAAGCACGTAAGAAAGTCGAGTCTTGAGCCGCGTTGGAAGGGGCCATATCAAGTGATATTGACGACCACTACTGCTGTGAAGTGTGCCGGGGTTCCCAACTGGATACATGCCAGCCATACAAAAAGGGTAACGTGTCCTGTTGAAGAGGAACTTGAAAATTCCGGTACAGCAACTTCGAGAGGAGAAGTCTCAGAATCAGAGATCAGTCAAGAAAGATCTGAGACCACAGGAGAGCCCGCTGAGAACAGCCGCATCCCTCACACTACCAGAGAGTTCGAGAGAGGTGACGGAGTGCCAATCTCAGTGGAGGCAGCAGGAGAACAAAGACAAGAAGAGGTTCTCCCAGAAGCAGACGAATACAATTCAGAGCCTGAACACAGTATCGAACAGGAAGAAGAGAGAGACGGAGAAGTGGTAAATCTAACCGAATCAGAAACTTCTGATCAAGTTCCAAGCTTATCAGGAGAAAACACCATATCACAAGAGGAGAGTGCTGTCCAGCGTCCTGAAAGAAGGTGCCGAAACAAGACACATAGAGGTGATACATGGCCAGAAAAGTCACCTTTTAGAATAACAGAAGTAACAAACGAGACAATAATAGAAGAAAGCGATACCACACAGAAGGATGATCTGAGTGAAGGAGAACAACAGGGTGAACGAAGATTAAAAAGAAAGCGAATAGCAAATCGAAGGTACACAGGTCCTGAATGGGCATATGCTACAACCTCTGAATGGCAACAAGAATTCTTAGCATTCTGTTTTGATCGAGAAGTACCTGGCCAATACTACGGTACCTGAAGGAAAGCAACAGGAAAACTCTGCAGAAAATATATCAAAAGGAAAGGGACTTTATAAACCTACCGGAAAGAGACAATCAAACCTGGATTTGACATCAAGAAACCTGATTACGACAAGCTGCTAACCTGAATTGACAAAAAGGGTCCTGGAGTGAGAGAAGAAGCTGTAAATACGCATAAAGAATTTGCCACCTTAAGTTGATTGTTGATCTGCTATTCTGATTCTATACAAACATGGCTTATAGTAATAAAGGGAGTAAGGTGTGTGGTTGGTTAGGACTTATGATAGGTGTTGTATGCGCAATAATGATTGTAGGAGTAATTGTGGGAATGCCATGGAGAGAGAGTGAAACTATTAATGCAACTTTAAAGCCTGAAACTACCACTACAACTAATAAACTATCGCCATGGGAGAAATTTGAGCAGGATGCTAGACATCTACATGAGGGAACAGATACAAAAGGGGAACTTTCTACTACTGTTTTCTATCGCTTATTGAATGAGTATGTGGAAACTATTGATACGAAAGATTGTTATGTGTGTACTAAAATTCCTTCATCTGTGCAGGAGGGGGTTACTTATCATAGCCTCCCTCTTACTTATGGGATTAGCTGAAGTCTGCTACTAACAAGATTCTATAATCAAGAGCATGTACAATATTTTTATTCAAATCTGGATGTTGTGTTTTCTTTTGTGCCTGTAATTGAATTTTTAAATAAGCTAGCTAAAGTTCATGATATAAAATTGGTTAGAGGATTCTTTGAGCCAACACTAACATTTGGAACTGCTTATGCACACCGCAACAATTTAACATGCTTACTGTCTCCTGTGGAGAAAAGCTTTTTAGATCATACAGATGATAGACGCAAAGCATTAAAGGAAAAGTTAGAAAAAGGTTTAGAAAAACGCACCTATGCAAATGATTACGCTTATACTGCAATTAAAACACAAAGTAAATTAGCTATAGATGCATTACACGTAGGTAGGCTATGTATATACAGACCAAAATCTGATCAAGACAGTTTGTTTGTAGGTACGAGTGAATGTAGGCATGTGTTTTTGTTTCAGAGTAAATGGACCTTCATGTTAAATGGACAAGACCCAGCGATTCCTGGAATCTATTACATCTGTGGGTTAAATGCTTATTATCGTCTCCCAAAGGGATGGTATGGGACATGTTATTTGGGAATAGTTTTCCCAAAGATATACCAGATTGATGACTTAAAACAAATACCTAAACCTTCTGAAATACAACATACTAGACAGAAACGAGAATCAGTGGCGGCTGTCATTGGTGACATATTTGGAGCAATAATCCCATCAGTTGGGGTTTTCTTAAATTCTATGAAAATTCAAAAGTTGTCTACTATTGTGGATAACATGCTGACAAATTTTACAGGAGCAATATTATTGATGGATACTGAACTTGCTGCAGAAAGAGCTATGACCCTTCAAAATCGGCTTGCTTTAGACATTCTTTTAGCAAAGAATGGAGGTGTGTGCAAAATGCTTAATGAACGGCACTGTTGTTCTTATATACCTGATAACAGTAAGAAAATTAGAAGCATGCTTACTAACCTGACTAGAGATAGTACAGATTTGAAGGATCTAAAAGAACCTGGAGTTTGGGAAAAATTTGGAAAAGGAATTGCCCGGGTAGGAAAGTGGTTTACCAACATTTGGAATGGAGTTCTTGCAAAAATCATGTTAGGCCTACTAATTGTTTTGATTTGCCTATTAGGATTATAGGGAGCATGCAAAATTAATGATAAAATTAAAAGAAACCTGTCCAAAAGAGCCAGACAGAATGAAGAAAATGAAAGAGAGAAAATGTTCAATGAAATATGGGAAAGTTCACATAAAGAGCAAGATGTTGAAATGCGCATTATGCACAAGGTGAAAAATTGAAGATCGAGAATTGTGTGATGACGTTCGTCATCAGAGGAGGGACTGAGAGAGCGTAGTTTTAATATCATATATTATAGACGTGAAATGCTTACATTTGACTAAAACACTATTAAAATGTATTAATAAAAGCATAAGTTTTGCTCATGTATGAACGTTAATGCTAAATTAATAATAATCTTCAGTTATATGTAGTATTACGATCTAAATTGTATTCAGTAGAACTCGTATGTCTTAAGTTAGCATGAGTCGCGAACTAGCTATGTGTCTCTCATTTTAAAACCGTATTTTTCTGTTTCTCCAATGTGCGGACTTGCAAATAACCATGACCCAGCTATTGTTCTCTCTGTATTAGTTTGTAACATGGAGAACTTTTCCCATCCGCATGCTAGCAGCTTTTAGTATAAGATTGTGTGCTTGAAACATAAACGGACACTTACAAGGACAACGAGACGGGAGAAAGAGAACTTTTAACCTGAGACGTGTGCCAAGATGGTGAAGTAACCCCGGACGTAACACCTACGAAAATGCTGATTATGAAGACCAATTGAGAAGCGATTCATTATCAAGAAATGACTAATGCATTACTTAATGTATAATATGATTGGTTACCAATGGTGGGCTATAGTTATTAACCAATAGAATTTTGGGGGAAGGTATGACGGAAAAGGGGATAAAAACTCATGACACGAGAGACGAGACACATTAGGTAGGGAATGATATCGATTGCATCCAGAAACTCTGTCACTCCTTTTGGTGATCTGAGACTTAGAAAATTATCCTATACCCTAGATTGCCCTTTACACTTTCCTCCTTAAGAGGAGAGTGTCCCTTGCTTCTAATTTAGATAGATTGACGATGAACTAACTGATGTCCTGAAGACGAAGACTGATCTTGTATGCTGACCTATCTCGAGGAGGGTAATTATTGATGCTAACAAAATCTATTTGCCTTTTCTTTCTAGGTACCAACTGCTGTGTATGTTTAATTAGGTATCTTAGTTAGATGTTTTCCAAATTGATGCTCTAAATTGTTTTGCATGAAGCCCAACATGCTAATGCTGATTTGAGGTTAGATGAGGTGTTCATTTGACGGACGGAACTGACGTGACTGACATGTAGCTATGCTGAACTGATATTCTATGGTTTATCATGCACTATGATCTATTCTCTGCTAATGTACCTATTCTATGATTCTGATCATCGCATTGTTGAAAGTTCAACGTAGTTGCCACTTTGTGATTATGCTCTTATGCTTCCTGGTATTGAGATTAATACGCTTATTATTAGATTGTAATCAATAGGGAATAAATTCACAAAATCTTTCTTCAAGGTGTGGTTATTCGAGTCTGAGAACTAATGCATGCGCCGAAGGTTCATTTATGGTATTTGTGAAGTATATTTGATGTTTGGTAATCTCGTCTTACGGAGACTCACCACTGGGTCAAAAGGTTCATCGACCTAAAACGAGTCCTGATGTGTATAAATTGACATAAACGGACGCGTTAACAGTAACAACTATCCCCCCACCCACACCAGAGGAACTAAAAAACCCCAGTGAAAGCCCCAACCCCAACAGCAACATCACATACCAGACAGTGGCGTATATCTAGGGGAAGTAGCAACGCTCCGAATAGGGAACACTTAAGCTGCCACGTAAGAGACTGGTTAACTAGCAACAAACAATGCAGTTCCATTGAAGATTACAAAGGGCAAGTGTGTGGCATTTCAGCAAAAGGCGTCAGAGCTGGCAGACCAATTTCAGTGGTAGTTCAGGGAGCAGGACCATCAATTAAGCAGCGCCGACGGCGTTCAGTGCAGAGTGCCTCACTCCAGCGAGGCACCCCGCAACACTGCAGGTGAGGATTTCAATGAACCTTGTGAGGGGCTGTGGGTGGCTGCAGCTTTGTCAAGCCTCTATTGTTGAAGAAAGATTGAGGCGTCTGCTGGGATGTTAAAGATGTGAGGTTTGCAATTCACTTCAATGTGCAAATGGGCAGGGTACAGCATTCCATATTTCAGACCAGTTCGCTGTAACAGGCTCTTCACTTCAGCATATTTATGTTGGGCTTCCTGGATGAGTGGAGTGTAATCTGGGTAAAGCGATAAAGACATACCCTGAAACTGCAGTGAGGTATTATCACGGGCCTGGCGTAGAGCAGCATCGCAGTCACTGTAGTTCATTATCGAAGCAATAATTGGGAATGGGGGAGACCCAGGGATGGGACGGGCCCCAGGGAGTGGTGGGCTCTCTCCACCATGAATGCAAAGGTGATGGAGTCCCTGCCAAACAGCTCCACCAGGAGATGCTCCACATAGGCACTCATAGGCCTGGTGTTGGTGGATTCTGCCGCACCTGTGATTCGGATGCTTTTACACTGCAAGCGAGCCTCCAGGTCTCCATTCTTCACCGCAATCGTCTTCAGCTGTCACTCGACCCTCTCCACACACTTCAACTTGGCCATTATGGCTGCAGTACCCTCCGGTGGTGGGGCAGAGTGCACGCCCTCAGATTGGTCCATGCCAGATGATTCACCAGTCCCCAGTGTCTGTGGTCCTGGCAGAGTCAAATGATATTTGGTGTTACTTGTGGTAACCATGCCCCATGGTAAAATGATAAGTGATAACGAGGCAAGCAATAATGGCAGCGATACCAGGGTATGTTAATCAATCTTGTAGGGGAGTGAGAGAGGGATCAAATTCAGTCATTACAGCGCTCTCACTCAGGGTTCGACCTCCATGGATAGCAGACGGCTGACCAGTGGAGCAACAATGATGGGTGCCAGCTGCCAGAGGCCCCCCTACCTGGCTCAGGCTGACATCAGCAGGATATGCAGGTCCATAGGGTCACTCAACAGTAATAATGCTGCCAATTTAGGCCCAAGCCAGTGTCAGGGAGCAGCCTCCGGAGTGCAGGGGAAGGAGTGTATTCACCAGCCCACTCCACAATGCATTGTTAGCAGGAGGAGGCCCCCTGGCAAGAATGGCACAGCCCAGGCAACGCCGGGGCCGCCCTTAGTAAGGAGAATCAGGCCCGGGCTTATGACAGTAGAGAGAGCCCCGCATTCTAGCCCACAACAGGCCCCACCCAGGCTCATGGCACACATACGCCCAATGCACGTAGGCCTGGTGTTGAGCACCCCTCCTAGCCCAATGACTCACAGAGGAGCAGGCACCAGCCCCAGCGTGACGACCACCTCTGGCAGCAGGATTAAGCGATGACACCGGTTCAAACCGCTGAGCATGCCATGGCCCCTGATGCCACAGGGCCTTCGGGGACCATATCAGGCTACCGCAGCTGGCACACTGAGGCACACCGAGGGTGACGATGCAGCAGCGGATGGCAGCAGACTGCCCAGGGTATCTGGTAGTGTCCCAAGAGCTTCACAACCTGTCGGCCATCTTGGTAGGCGGTTGGGCCATGCCCCCATTGATTTTCAGATAGTCGAGCTGTTAGGCCAGACCTTAAAAAACTAACCTGGATCGGCAGTGACTGAAAATTAGAGACCCATTACTATATTGTTTTCACTTGAAAGAATTACTGAGGCATGGGTCTCTGCTACAACCTGAACATCTGTAAAAACTCAACTGTCATTATCCTTGGCATCTTGATGTCCACCTCTAGTACGGTGCGACAATGGCTCTTGCCCTGGTGCTTAATGAACTAAGACTCATTTTAACATCTGGTGACTCACCACTAATGCTTTTCAAACTCTTTGGGACCTTTTATAGGGTTGATTATGCCATATTACTGAGCAATCTTTTCAAAGTTGAATTAAAATGTTCTGTTTTAGTCTGTGACTCCTTTTTTCTTGATGGATGGACTTAGTTGATGGGTCCTCTGTTACATCCTTTTTCTTTGACTGTGGGGGTCCCACATGACTCTGCTCTTTTCAGCATCTATGTTTGCTCATTTACTCAACTGTTGATAAGTTCCTTGCACTGCACAGTGGCCTTGTACACTGACAATAAGTAGCTGTTTGTGTGTTTTGAACATCAGGTACCCACCTCTACACCTGGGCTGACTGTCTAGAAGACTATTTGTGGTCCAGATTTGGATGTTCTTGAATTTCTCCAAACTCAACACTAACAACCCCAGATCTTCTAACTTAGCAACACTGTTGAACTATTGCAAAGCACTCTTAGATCAGCACCGATTGAAGTGGGCTCTTCCTTAGTATTGAAAGTTAACTTCTTAATAGTTCCCCTGGATCAAAACCTTTATCTCTAAGTCCAGATTAATGCTGTATTATTAGCATGTTTCTACTCCGAGATTCATGAGAAAAATCTTTACTTTCTTGCCACACCACATTCAGTCCAGGTAGTTTTGGCATGTGCATTCTAAAGAATCGACTGCTGTAACTCCTCTATCTGGGCCTGCAAGAAGACTCTTTTTCGCAACCACAGAGAATTCAGAATGCTTCTTTCCTATTTGTAAGCAATTTATGAAAATTGCCTTCAGGTCAGCAAAGAGTTATTTTTATTAAGACGATGTTCATTATGCACAAGATCAATTATGAAGTAGCAAGTAACGCCATTTGTGAATGATCTGATTGCTGCAACTTAGTGAGAAGCTTGCACTCTAGTTCCTAGCTTTTCTTCCTTGTTCCCTCCTTTAAACGATATTAAACAAGTACCCAATCTCTTTCCGCCTGCTCAGCCACCAATTTTGGAATGGTCTTTCTTTACACATCAAGAGTATCCATTCCACTGTAGCCTTCAAAATGCTTCAAATCCACCATTTCTGCTGATTCTTCTCCCCAGGTTTTAGTCCTTATTGTCCATCTCAGTTCCATGGCACCAAGAAGCCTGTACTGCTGAAGGAGCGCTTAAAAAGTATATTCAAGTTAATCAAATAAACTTAAGGAAAGTGCACAGATTAGGAGCTATTTTCTTGCCTGACTGAAAGAGAACGGACCAGAGGGCTAACAGTAGCTGAGAGACAATAATGTAATAAAAGACACAACAATTGAAAACCCAGAACTTTGGCATAGTCCACACACTATGAGAGAAAGAGCACATATTCAGACAAGGTACACACATTGTGAGAGAGTACAAAGACTTTGAGAAAGGCCACAGAGTAATGGCCATACGTTGTAAATGAAAGGTGAGCCTTATCTTGATGTGGGAACCTCTTATCCGTTCCCACCCAGGGAAGCATTTGTTCTATTTTGTTATATGTCACATGCTAGAAAAGAATTAGGAACACTGCCTGACATTGACTCTGAAGGGACAGATTCCCTGAATTTGTCTAATTTAATCTCATGACTAAAAAAAAACATGTAAAAACTATAAAGTGCAGCATTTTTCCCATGCTACCAAATTATTTAGGCCAGTTCAAGGTACCGTGAGCTGAGGAAGAAAATACCATCTGTAAAATGGTAAAATGTTCTGCAACAACTTTGAAACGGTTGACATAGATAATGTGCAACTTGATATTGCAGATGTCTAAGCATGCACAAACTGAGATTTACACAACGAGCTACTGTGTAGCGGACCCCAATTAGCCCTCTGGCCCACAACTCATCTGTTGGTGTCAGGAACTCTAGTGTGTGGTGAGAAATTCCAGCTGTGCACTTGTGATGAAGTGCATAGAAACTAGGTAATTCCCAGAGGTAACGTACCAGCATGTAGAGCCATTTTATGTGGCGAGCAAGGAAGGCATCTTATAGTAGGTGATTAATATGGAGAAGGCTTCATCACACCTATCTGCGTTTTATTCATAATGTGTTGCATATGTATCCTCTCTGGGGTGGTGACAAACAACCACCCAACATCCCCCTCCTCCTGTACCATTTTATGCTTCTGTCTCTGATCTCATTAGACTGAGCATCTCTAATATTTTTCTTCTCAAATTCTCTAGCTGTCTCTTTATGGTCACCATTAGCACTTCCAGTTTGATTTCCAGCAACTCTGAAGTGGGTGAGTGTTAGAAATGGCGTCTCTGGCTCATAGTCAGTTTGCACTCTATCCAAGCAGGGACCATCGCTCTAGTCAGGGAAAGGGAGATACTCAATTAAGAAAAACCCTGCTTACCCCCTTGGTAGCTTGGCACAAGCAGTCAGGCATATCTCAAAGGAAATGTGTAAAGTATTTGTACCAACACACACAGTAATACAGTGAAAACACTACAACATGGACATCGTACCAGTTTAGAATAATAGCCAATATTTATTTAAATCAAACAAGACCAAAATGACAAAAACCCAAGGAAAGTTATGAATTTTTAAAGTAAAACGAGTCTTACTCTATAGAAAACAATGGATGCATTGATGTACACAAAGTTTCCTGGTTTGCGTAAAAAATAATGCTGCATGGGCGAGCGTGCATCAGAAAAATCAGCAATGCATTGTTTCTTTACTAACAAGTGAGGCTGATCATCCTTTCTTCTCTGGTCTGGTAGGCAGTTAGTCATTTTCCTTTCCTGCAAGAGAGCGATGATATCCAGACGGGCACCTCGGGTCCGAGCAGTCGATTTTGACACTCAGCGATGTTGCGTGTCAAATCCAGTTGCATAAGGATAAGAATCTGCGCTGCCTGGAATTTGAGTCGATTTCAGCAGCCACAAGTGGGTGTTGCATTTTTTCTCTAGCCATGATGCAGTTGATGCATCTATTTCCCAGCCACAATGTGGGTGTTGGTTCGATTTCAGCCATGATGCAGGTGGTGTGTCATTTTTACAGCCGTGTTGCAGCTGGTGCATCAAAGTTTTCTCTGCACAGCTCCTGTGCATGGATTTCGTCCTTGGTTCCCCCAGCTTCACCTTTCAAGGACCCAGGGACTGGATAGAGCACCACTTGGAAGGGTAGGAGTCTCAGAGGAGAGTCCAGGTGGTGGCAGAGAAAGTCTTTGATGGCCCTGAGACAAGCTCAGCCCAAGCCCCTGGAGACACTTCACAAGCAGGAATATACCACAAAGTCCAGTCTTTGTACTCTTTCAGGCAGAAGCAGCAACTGCAGGCCAACCCAGCAAAGCATAGTCACAGGCAAAGGGACAGTACTCCTCCTCCAGCTCTTCAGCTCTTCTCGATGGCAGAGGTTCCAGAAGTAATTTGAAAATCTGGGGTTTTGGGTCCACTACTTATGCCGCTTTCTTCCTTTGAAGTGAGCAAACTTCAAAGGAAAGGTGTTCCTGAGTGTAGGAGGCTGGCCCTCTATGTAGTGTGCCAGAACTAGGCCACACATTGATTTCCAGAGGCAAAAATCTTGATCACCTCATGCTCCAATTTGTGAGGTACCTTGGTTAAGCAGTTAGGCTAATCTTGGAGAAGTGCAAAGCATTTGTTGTATTCACAGTATCAATCATGCAACTCACACACTCAAAGGAATAACTCAAGACTAATTTATAAAAATACTGTATAGATTTGTATATCATTTTTAAGACCCGGGTTATCAAAATTGGTTAACAGCTTTTTAGGTTATGAATTTTTCAAGTTTTAATAAATGCAGTCTTTCTGTACGTAATTACACACCATAGGAATCAAGGGAAAGCCACCTGTAAAAATGCATATAAAATCGTAAGTTCACTTTACCAAGTTCAGCTTTGGCAGGTTGGTCACAGTTGTCAGTGGGCACGCTGTGCCAGCAGGAAAAGTTCAGGCCGCTCCCGGTTCTAGCAGGAGCAGCGTTGGAAAGACTCTTGGAGCTGGTGCACGGCCACAGCGACGGACAATTTGGAAAAGGTCTGCAGGGGCAAGTTTAAAGGTGGTGCCTTGGGGTCCCCTTGTGGTGGCCAGGTCGCAAGGAGTGAGGGACTCTTGGGGCACAGCTGATTCCTCGTTGCAGGGCGCAGGGAGGCCGGGTACAGAGCAAGTTGTTGATCCAAGGGCTGTGCGCAAAGATGCCTCTCTGGTCCAGATGCCGGTCGTGGTCAGGGTCACTTGCAGGAGAATGGGGGCACTCTGGTGGGAAGCCCAGGGTGTTCCTGAAGTCCCTCAACTAGTGCTTCTTTCTGGTCTAGTTGTGGTTGAAGGGGAGCTGTTTTAATTGGTTTTCAATGTCCACTAACTTGTACCTGGGGTATCTACCAATCTTGGCACAGGTGTGTTGTTTGTCCTGGTAGTCATTGATGTGTTGTTAGGTCTGGCTGCAACTTCTGGTTTCTTGAGATATTGGCCAGTCACTCACTGGCTTTGTTGATTTGTAGAGTGGTGCCTCCACTCAGAAGGGAGATCTAGGATGATTTGTGAAGCCTGGAGGTCCCCTACATTTCTTGGGGTCAGTCCAGTGTCCAGATCCTCTGCAGCAGCGATTTTCGGGTCCTGGTTACAGCAGACAGGGTTTGGCAACTTTTCTTGATGCAGCAGATCCATGGTTCGCTTGCTTTGGATCTTCTTTGGTGCTGGTCTTCTTTGTCCTTTCAAATCTAAAATCTTGGTCTAAGGGTGCCCACTAAATACTGAATTTAGTGGGCGTTTTAGGGGGAACCTGGTAGTGTCTAATGGGACACTTACCCTTGGGTGGCTACGACCAGTTCCTGTGAGAAGGGTCACTTCCCTAAACCTCATTGGCTATTTTCCTCTATCCCAAGATGGAGGAAACTGAAAAAGAGGGTCCAGATGAGGCCACTCCTTTTACCCTTTGTTAGATTTCTAGCCTTTGCTCCCGCCAAAATTGGGGGTTTGCAAAGGGGGATGCCAGCTGCTGCTAGCAGCAAGCTTGGGGGTCAGGTTTCAAGGGCGGTAAGCCCTTTGTAGCTCACCACCAGGACAGTGCACATTCCTGGGGGGGGGGGTGTTAGCTCCTCCACCTAGGAAGAGAATTGTCTTACAAACCGGACAGACAGGGCTCTCACCCAAGGTTTGAATATTGTCTGTCTGGAGGTGGCAGCTGGATAAGACCAGTCAGCAACCATGCCAGGATTGTTAGCTTTTGCAGGGGGCACCTCCAAGGTGACTCCAGGTACATTTAGTGATAAATCCAACACTTGCATCAGTTTGGATTTATCATTCTGAGCTGTTTGATACCAAACAACCCGGGGTTCAGAGTGCACATCATGTAGCTGGGAAACTTGTGTTGACCAGTATCCAGCATCTGGATGCATGGCCCTAGAGAGTGGCACAATCAGTGCTGCTGCCCTCAGGAGCCTACCCATAGTACCCCATGCCCTGGGTACATAGGTACCCACTTACTAGGGACTTATAGTTGTAGTCAAGGCTGTATCCAATTGTGCCAATGTATCACAAAGATTTCTTAAAGGAGCTCTGGTCCAGGGAACCTGGTTAGCAGGGGCCCTGGGCACTACAATATCTAAGACACATCAACATCAGGAAAAAGTGAGGGGATAATCATGTCAAAGAGAGGCCCTCTCTCACAACAAGATCCTGCCTTGCCCAGGCCTGGCTCCAGACTCACACCAGGGGTTGGAGACTGTATTGTGTGAGGGCAGACACAGCCCATTCAGGTGTAAATGTCAGCTCCTCCTTCCAGTCTAGCCCAGATGACCCATCAGGATATGTAGTCTACACCCCAGCTCCCTTTGTGTCACTGTCTAGTGGGGATTCAAAAACAGCTTAATTGTCAGTCTGACCCAGACAGGGAATACACAATCAGAGTCATAAAATGGTTTAATCAAGAAAATGCCCACTTTCTAAAATTGGCATTTTCAAACTGACAATCTAAAAACCAACTTTACCAAAAGTTATATTTTTTAATTGTGAGTTCAGAGACCCCAACTACACATCTCTATCTGTGCCCACAGGGAAACTGCACTTAAAAGATATTTTTCGAGGCAGCCCCCATGTTAACCTATGAGAGACATAGGCCTTACAACAGTGAAAACCAAATTTGGCAGTATTCCACTGTCAGGACATGTAAAACACATCTGTACATGTCCTACCTGCACCCTGCCCATGGGGCTACCTAAGGCCTATACTAGGGGTGCCTTGCATGTAGAAAAAGGGAAAGGTTGGGCCTGGCAAGTGGGTACACTTGCCAGGTCGAATCGGCAGGTTAAAACTGCACATACAGACACTGCTGTGGCAGGTCTGAGCCATGGTTACAGGACTCCTCATGTGGGTGACACAATCTGTACTGCAGGGTCACCTGGGGCATTTGATTTACAAGCCCTGGGCACCTCTAGTATACTTTACTAGGGACTTACTAGTAAATTAAATATGCCAATTATTGAAAGGCCAATTGGGCATACAACTTACACAGGGAGCACTTGCACTTTAGCACTGGTCAGCAGTGGTAGAGTGCCAAGAGCACCAAAACCAGCAAAAATAGAGTCCAGTAGACAGTCAAAACAGGGGAAGCAGAGGCAAAAGAGATAGCAGAGACTACCCCAGGGATACCAGGTCCAACAGTCAGGTAGAGTCCAGCTGACAGTCCAGCAGACAGTCAAAACATGGGAAGCAGATGCAAAAAACATAGGGGAGACTATGCCAAGGATGCCAGGTCTAACAGTCAGGTAGAGAGACTGAGAACGTATGATACGGGATACTATACAATTATTAGCTCCAGATTCAGACACTCTCCTGCCCTGCCAAGCAACAATTCTACGTAGAAGCACCTTTCTTTGAAGTTTAGCACATTGGATATTTCTGGTCCTGTGTATTTTTTCCAGAGCTCCAATATCTTTAAATAACATTAGGTAAACACAATATCATGAAGTGACATACAAGCCCAATCAATCAATCAATAATATTTATAAAGCGCGCTACTCACCCGTGAGGGTCTCAAGGCGCTAGGGGAGGGGGTTACTGCTGCTCGAAGAGCCAGGTTTTGAGATGCCTCCGGAATGCGAGGTGGTCCTGGGTGGTCCTGAGGTTGGCGGGGAGGGAGTTCCATGTCTTGGCCGCCAGGTAGGAGAAGGATTTCCCACCTGCCGTTGTGCGGCGGATGCGAGGGACGGCAGCGAGTGCGAGGTTGGCGGAGCGAAGTTGATGGGTGGGCGTGTAGACACTGAGGTGACGGTTGAGGTATTCGGGTCCCTTGTTGTGGAGGGCTTTGTGTGCGTGGGTGAGGAGCCTGAAGATGATCCTTTTGTTGATGGGTAGCAAGTGCAGGTGTCTCAGGTGGGCGGAGATGTGGCTGTTGCGGGGTATGTCAAAGTTGAGGCGAGCGGAGGCGTTTTGTATTCGCTGAAGACGTTTCTGGAGTTTTGTGGTGGTTCCTGCATATAGGGTGTTTCCGTAGTCCAGGCGGCTTGTGACAAGGGCGTGGGTCACAGTTTTTCTGGTGTCAGCGGGGATCCAGCGGAAGATCTTTCGGAGCATGCGGAGAGTGAGGAAGCAGGAAGACGATACGGCGTTGACTTGTTTGGTCATGGTGAGAAGCGGGTCCAGGATGAATCCTAGGTTGCGTGCGTGGTCTGAGGGGGTTGGTGCGGTGCCTAGGGCCATGGGCCACCAAGAGTTGTCCCAGGCAGACGGGGTGTGTCCGAGGATGAGGACTTCCATTTTGTCTGAGTTCAGTTTCAGACGGCTGAGTTTCATCCATTCTGCGATGTCTTTCATTCCATCCTGCAGGCTGGTCTTGGCGATGGTAGGCTCCTTGGCGAGGGAAAGTATCAGCTCGGTGTCGTCGGCGTAGGAGATGATGTTGATGTTGTGTTTGCGTGCGATGTCGGCGAGGGGACTCATGTAGACATTGAAGAGAGTCGGGCTGAGTGAGGAGCCCTGTGGGATGCCGCAGATGATCTTGGTGGGGTCCGAGCGGAACGGCGGGAGGTAGACTCTTTGGGAGCGGTTAGAGAGGAAAGAGGTGATCCAATCCAGGGCCTGTCCTTGGATACCGGTGCAGCGGAGGCAGGATATTAGGGTTTGGTGGCAGGCGGTGTCGAAGGCAGCCGAGAGGTCGAGGAGGATGAGGGCGGCTGTTTCTCCGTTGTCCATCAGAGGTCTGATGTCATCGGTGACTGCGATGAGGGCGGTTTCTGTGCTGGGTTGGCTCGGAATCCGGACTGGGAGGGGTCGAGTAGGTTGTTGTCTTCAAGGAATTTGGTCAGTTGCTTGTTGACGGTCTTTTCGATGACTTTGGCAGGGAAGGGGAGGAGCGAGATGGAGCGGAAGTTCTTCAGGAGAGCGTTGATTTCTGCATGTTTCCAGCTCTCGGGGAAGGTGGCAGATGCAAACGAGCTGTTGATGATGGTCTGGAGATGGGGGGCGATGATGTTGTCGGCTATGTTGAAGATGAAGTGGGGGCAGGGGTCCGAGGGGGCACCGGAGTGGATGGTGTTCATGGTAGTTTTGGTCTCTTCCACGCTGATGTGTGTCCAGGCGTTGAGGGTGATGGCTGGGGCTGTGGGTTCTGTGGTGGTTGGCTGGGTCTGAGGACCGAAGCTGTCGTGTAGGTCGGTGATCTTTCGATGGAAGAAGGTAGCGAGGGAGTTGCAGAGATCTTGTGAGGGCGTGATGGAGTTGGCGTTAGGATTGGAGAGCTCTTTGACGATGTTGAAGAGTTCTTTGCTGTTGTGAGTGTTCTTGTCCAGTCTGTCTTTGAAGGATGTTCTCTTGGTGGCGCGGATCAGCTGATGGTGTTCACGGGTGGCGTTTTTGAGGGCAGACATGTTTTCTACGGTGTAGTCTTTGCGCCAGGCTTTCTTGAGGGTACAGCAGTTTTTCTTGGATTCCTTAAGGGTGTCTGTGAACCATTGAGGTTTCCTGGCGTTGGTCTGTCTTGGGAGGTGTTGGAGGGGTGCGAGGTTGTCCGCGCAGTTGTTGATCCAATGTGTGAGGCTGAGGGCTGCATTGTTGGCGTCGGTGGAGATGGTAGGTTGGTTGTGGCTGAGAGTGGAGAGTAGCTGTTCCGTGGAGATTTTGTTCCAATGTCTGCGTGGGATGGGTTGTGTGCGGAGGTGGAGAGTCTTGCGTCTGAAGGTGAAGTGGACACATCTGTGGTCGGTCCAGTGTATTATGGAGGAGTGGCTGAAGGATACGTGGTTGCTGGCGGAGAAGATGGGGTCGAGCATGTGTCCGGCGATGTGGGTGGGGGTGTTCACCAGTTGCTTGAGACCGAGGTTGGCAAGGTTGTTGAGCAGGGTGGTGGTGTTGGGGTCGTTGTTCTGCTCCAGGTGGAAGTTGAGGTCTCCGAGGAGGATGTTGTCTGGCGAGGCTAGGGCGTGCAGGGAGATTAAGTCAGCGATGGATTTGCTGAAGAGGGCACGTGGTCCAGGGGGTCTGTAGATGAGAGTTCCTCTGAGGGTGGTCCTGGGGTCGGTGTGGATCTGGAAGTGCATGCGTTTGGCGGCGAGGGGGGTGTCTTCGGTGTAAGTGGTGACGTTGATGGAGTCCTTGAATATGATGGCGATTCCTCCTCCGACTTGGTTGGTGCGGTCTCTCCTGGTGATCTTGTAGCCGTCGCAGACGGCTATGGCGATGTCAGGGGCCGAGGAGGCGTTCATCCAGGTCTCAGTGATGAAGGCGACGTCCGGTGTGGTGGAGTCCAGGAGGTCCCATAGTTCAATGGCGTGCTTGTGGACGGAGCGTGCGTTGATGAGGATGCATTGGGGTGGTTATTGGAGCATGGGCTGGCTGGCGGGGTGAAGTCGCGGTGGAAGGCGTGCTTGCAGGTAAGGCATGCGAAGGGTCCATGAGTGCATTTCGGGTTGGCTTGGAAGCAGGTTCTAGAGCGTCCTGGGTTGAGTGCGTGGAGGGAGGTGGGGTCGTAGCAGCGCTGCGGAGTTTGGGAGTGCTGGGGGCCAGGGGTCGTGGCGGTGGGCGTGGTCCAGGCGCGGACGGGCTCGGACGGACGCAGACGGGCGCAGACGGGCTTGCCTTTGGCGCGCCTTTGGCGCGCCAGTGGTGCGGCCGCCCAGTGGCCGCCATAAGAGGGGGGAGGAGGGGTCAGCTGGGGGCGGGAGGGGGGGGCGACGAATGGGAGCAGGGGGGGCGGGGCCGAACAGGTGGTGGCGGCGGGAAAGCAGAGGGCGGGGGACGGGGGGTCAGATAGAAGGGAAGGGAAAGAAGAGAGGGAAGGGATTACAGAAGAAGAGAAGAGAGGAATACAGAAGAAGAGAAGAGAAGAGTACAGAAGAAGAGAAGAACACAGAAGAAGAGAAGAGAGGAGTACAGAAGAAGAGAAGAACACAGAAGAGGAGAAGAACAGCAGAAGAACACAGAAGAAGAAAAGAACACGAAGGATGGGGTGCAGAAGAGGAGAAGAACACAGGAGAAGAGCAGAACATGAAGAAAATGCGGTGAGGAAGAAGAGCAGAACACAGAAGAAAATGCGGTGAGGAAGAAGAGCAGAACACAGAAAAAAATGCGGTGAGGAAGAATAGCAGAACACATAATAAAAAAAGAACACGAAGGATTGGGTGCAGAAGAGGAGAAGAACACAGAAGAAGAAAAGAACACGAAGGACGGGGTGCAGAGGAGGAGAAGAGCACAGGAGAAGAGCAGAACACGAAGAAAATGGGCTACAGAAGAGGAGCAGAAGACGGAGGAAAATGGCTACCAGAAGGAAGAGCAGAAAGCGAAGGGAAATGGACAGAGAGAGGACAGCAGGGGTATGAAGAAAAGTTGGAGGAGATTGAGTTAAGGAGACAGAGGTGAGTAACGAGGGGCTGGACGGGGGGAGCGCAGGGAGTACTTACGGTTTTGCTGGGAGGTGGCAGGAGCCTGGGCAGGTGGCGCTGCAGGGGCGGGGGAAGCGGCCTACCCTAGGGTCAAGGGTCGCTGTCTCTGCCGTGCAGCGGCCGCCATAAGAGGGAGGAGGGGTCAGCTGGGGGTGGGAGGCGGGTGACGAATGGGAGCGGGGGGGTGGGGCCGAACGGGTGGTGGCGGCGGGAAAGCAGAGGGCGGGGGGCAGGGGGGGCAGATAGAAGGGAAGGGAAAGAAGAGAGGGAAGGGAAGAGATGGATTACAGAAGAAGAGAGGAATACAGACGAAGAGAAGAGTACAGAAGAAGAGAAGAACACAGAAGAAGAGAAGAGAGGAGTACAGAAGAAGAGAAGAACACAGAAGAGGAGAAGAACACCAGAAGAACACAGAAGAAGAAAAGAACACGAAGGATGGGGTGCAGAAGAGGGGAAGAACACCAGAAGAACACAGAAGAAGAAAAGAACACAAAGGATGGGGTGCAGAAGAGGAGAAGAACACCAGAAGAACACAGAAGAAGAAAAGAACACGAAGGATGGGGTGCAGAAGAGGAGAAGAACACAGGAGAAGAGCAGAACACGAAGAAAATGCGGTGAGGAAGAAGAGCAGAATACAGAAGAAAACGCAGTGAGGAAGAAGAGCAGAACACAGAAGAAAATGCGGTGAGGAAGAAGATCAGAACACAGAAGAAAATGCGGTGAGGAAGAAGAGCAGAACACAGAAGAAGAAAAGAACACGAAGGATCGGGAGCAGAAGAAGAGAAGAACACAGAAGAAGAAAAGAACACAAAGGATGGGGTGCAGAGGAGGAGAAGAGCACAGGAGAAGAGCAGAACACAAAGAAAATGGGCTACAGAAGAGGAGCAGAAGACGGAGGAAAATGGCTACCAGAAGGAAGAGCAGAAAGCGAAGGGAAATGGACAGAGAGGACAGCAGGGGTACGAAGAAAAGTTGGAGGAGAGAGAGTTAAGGAGACAGAGGTGAGTAACGAGGGGCTGGACAGGGAGTACTTACGGTTTTGCTGGGAGGTGGCAGGAGCCTGGGCAGGTGGAGCTGCAGCGGTGGGGGAAGCGACCTACCCTAGGGTCAAGGGTCGATGACCAAATCCTGCCTCACAGATACAGCCAAGGACAGAAATTGACTTAACATGACATTTGATCTGATTACATCACAGGACATGCCAAATATGGCCTTTGCCTCAAAGATATCCTAGTAAGAGATTTCAAGTATAAACATCTACTTTAAAAGAAAGATTGCTATAAGAACTATGTATATATTTAGTTAGGTGTTGTCCAAAAGATGTCTAGCTTGGATTCAGAATATGCTAGAGGGTGCAACTATTACTGTCAATCACATACCCTGAAAATCTGATAATATCATGTACCATTATTGTGTAACACCTAGCCCCATATGTCCCCCCATATGTCCAAGTACAGACTTACATTCTCAGGAAAGCATCAAAAAGCAAGGCACAGTCTAAAAGAAGAGGCATGACCTCAATTGGCCATAGATTATTTCAAATTCATGAAATTTCCAGATTCAATCCCAGTGCCAAGGAATTCCTACAATGTTGTAACAACCAGATACTGTAAATATACATGCACAATGGGTTGATATGGAAAATGGGAAGACATTACTATGTGAGACTTTGACACTAGAGAGAAATGGAACCTAATAAGGGAGACAGCATCCATCTAAGGAGACTCTGGTCTGCAGAGAACATCCATGGGGGAACACTATACGCCTCTCAAAAATCACACGTGCTCCTGTCAATTTGTTGAATAGCAGAATGGTGCTATTCAACAAATGTACGGGAGTACATGTCAAGGCAAAGTTATAAATGTACAAACATGACCTAAATTGTCCAATTGCAGCCTTTAGACCATGCGGAGAGGTTTGAATTTGCAGCCACTATTGCCAATGTATAGAGAAAACTATTTTTTGCTTGGGAACGACCATCATATCCCCAAGCACTACCTAATATTGTCCATATTGCTCTTGATATTGAAGACAAGGTTATCATAAGTCCATGTACAATCATCATATACTCTGGCACCATCAGGCATAGTGAAGCACAAAAATGATATTCTCAGACACACCATAAGATGCTAGGCACTATATCCAATGCACATGGACAGACTCAAAAGATAAGTTACAGTCTTAAGTTCTGAGCCACAGATTCTACATCTAGGACAAGCTTCACATGCTCAGAGGCTGCCATGATATCCGTATTTCTAGACCAAAAGGCCCAAGCATTTCTCAAAATGGTCAAGCATATCCTCGAATGTCGAGCAAAACAATACACAGGAACATTGACAATATGCCCGGACACAGCTTAGCAACAACCATTATATGCAGGACTACGACTATCAAATGGGCACTTTTTGGGGTAGTTTGAAGATGCAAAGGCTTTCCTAGGCAAACTTTCTGAAGTTTTTTCCGAGACAACCGTAATGACATTTAAATTAACACTTAAACCAATAACAATTTTTAGAAATTGGGTCTATAGTTGCAGAGGTTAGGGTAAGTCACAACACAACCTAAATTATCCTTTGCTCACCCTCAGGTAGCTTGGCAAAGAGCAGGATGGCTTAACTTAGAAGGCAATGTGTAAAGTATTTGTGCAATAACTCATACAGTAACACAGCGAAAACACCCAAAAAAGTATTTCACACCAGTTTAGGAAAATAGATACCATTTATCGGAATAGAATAAGACCAAAATGGACAAGTCAAGATATTACTTTATAAAGATTTAGATGACTCACAGTCCTTAAGAATCAGTGATTGTATCCTTATAACACACAGCATGTGGGATGGGTCAAAAATAACGGCGCAAAGGGCCATAGAGAAGGAGATGCATTGGAAGGTAAAGCAATGCGTCGTTTTTTTTCCACCGCTGTGGCAAGGTGTTGCGTCGATTTTTGGGCATGCAGCCTTGATTTCCCACCTGGATGTGGGGATACTTTGACTCCCAGGGATGATTCGTGGAAAGTCAAAAATGCATTATGAATTGGCGATAGGTGCTACGTCGATCCGGCTGGTGATACAGCAATTTTTCAGCCGCGAGACAGGTGCTGCATTGATTCTGCAGGCACTGCATCAAACTTTGCAGGCATTGCATTGTTTTTTGTGATGTTGTGGATTTTCTCCTTCAGATGAAGTCTTTGATGGTCCTGACACTTCAAAATAGGGGTCAAGCTCAGTCCAAGCCCTTGGAGAGCACTAGTGGGATAAGGCAGAGTCCTTCCAGCAGAGTCAGGGGCCAGCTGGCAGCAGAAGAACAAGCAGGAGAGCAGTCCTTCCAGAAAAGAAGTCCAGATGAGTCCTTTGGGCAGCACGGCAGTCCACTGACAGATCCCAGCTGTAGGTCCAGAAGTGTCCGATTTTAGGGGGTCAAAGACCCAGTATATATACCCAAATGTGCCTGTGAAGTGGAGGAGATTTCAAAGAGTGGGTTTGAAGTGCAGTAGTTCCCCTTTCGACCCAGTCCTGTCTGCCAAGAAATCTGTGGGGGGGTTATCAGTCTTTTGTGTGAGATCAGGCCACTAGCCTTCGAAGTGTAAGTGAGAGCCCCCTCCACTGTTTCTACCCAGGAAGACCCATCAGTATGCTGATGAATACAGATGCAGCTGAGTGTCTTGTGGTTAATGCTGTTTAGGTGGAATGCACAAGGGAGCTGCCAACCAGCACAGACAAGACGTGGATTGGAGACATGCTGTAAGGCACAGAGAACAGTAAGGTATCATTTTTATCGGGATGCCAAGGGGAACACTGGGTGGTAGGTAATGTGTGTTGTTGCAGTGATCCCACACAGAAATGTGAGGAAAATTAGATATTTGTAGCTAAATTTGAGGTTTGCAGGGGATTCTGGGTAAGAAAACTTTGGGGTATCCATGCATACCACACCTTTCAGGACTCCCCCAGGTGTCTAGTTTCCGAAATGTCTAGGCTTGGTAGTTTCCCTAGATGGCCACTGAGCCTGAGACCAAAAACACAGGTATCCCCTTGCAAAAATAGTTGTTTTGTTATAGATAGGGGGCCACCTGCAATTTTGGTCCTAGTCTCTGCGATCATTTAAGAAAACCTACCAAATCCAGACTGTGAATGAAAGTTGTGGGATCATTGCACCAGAACAAATTTCCTACCACCCAGCATTGCCTTTGGTCTCCCAATTAAAATGATAACTCACCTGTGTGGGTGCCCAAAGAACAATCAGCCTAAAAACGTATAAGATTGAGGGTGAACGAAAGTGGGTGCAAAAGGACAATCTACATGTTATTGGCCCTTCTCTGTTGCAGACGCTTTGCCCACTTACTTATGTGGGTGTTTCAAGCACCTGTAAAAATGAAGATTGCCCTTTTGGACACACTTTTTTCCCTTCAGTTTTTAATTTTATAAGTTTTTAGGCTGGCTTGGCTTTGGGCACTCACGCAAGTGAGGTATGGTAGGACATTTGTGCCGGTGTGGTAATGCTACAACTTTCCCACACAGAAATGTGAGAAAAATGTAACCTTTTAGCCAAATTTGAGGTTTTCAGGGAATTTCTGGTAAGAAAAGGCTGGGAGAGCCACACCGCTAGACAAGTACAAGCCCACACACACTGCCAGCCAAGTGCAAGCCCTCACACACCACCAGCAAAATGCCAGGACATACACAGCCAGCCAAACGCCAGTACATGCAGACCATCAGCCAAACTCCAGTTCTCACACACTGTGGTTTTCTGGCAGATGAGCCTGAAATATTGCTGGGCAGAAACTGCTGAAATGTGTGCACAAAGAAAAAGGGGAGTGAGCCTTGCCTATGTGGCTGTTCCCTGACTTACCTATAAACATATCACTGGTGCCTAGTAGGCTTTCCTGCCCTCTTGGGAGGGGGCACATAAGGTGTATTAACCACCATCTGCTCCCTGAGGGGGCAGAAAGAATGTACCCCTTTTATTATGGGGGTGGGGACATCGGTATGGCGATTCTGGCCAACCACCAGCCCTACTCAAAGAAAATAAGTAGTCCCTGGGACCGAGTGGACTTTCTGCCCCCCAGCGGGGAAGATCAGGGGCTGTTTTTGCCACCAGCCCACTGGGGGGCAGAAAGACTGATTGTTTTGGGTAGGTAGGGTCATTGCAATCCCTATTCTGGGCATCCCCCACCTATAAGTCAATGAAAGAAAAAAAATCCTGGTGCCTAGTGGGCTTTTTGCCTCCCTGGTGGGGGCAGAAAGACTGTGCTGCTTTTTGGGAGGCATGGGGCATTACAATACCTCTTTAGGGCAGCCCCCACCCCTAGATGTATTCAAAAAAAGAAATCCCTAGTTTCTTGTGGGCTTTCTGCCCCCCGGGGGGCAGATCAGGGGCTACAGCACCCATCTGCCCCCTAGGTGGGGCAGAAATATTGTGTTGATATTTTTCGGGGGTGGGGACATAGCAATGCCCATTCTGGGTAGCACCCACCGCTAAATAAATTAAAGAAAAAAAAATCCTTGGTGCCAAGTGGGCTTTCTGCCTCCATAGGGGGGAGATTGGGGGCTATTTCCACCATATTAACCCGGGGGGGCAGAAAGATTGTGATGCTTTATGGGAGGGTTTAGGGCATCACAATGCCCCTTTATGGCAGCCACCACCCATAGATATATACAAAAAAGAAATCCCTGGTTTCTAGTGGGCTTTCTGCCTTCCTGGGGGGAGGCAGATCAGGGGCTACTGGCCCCATCTGCACCCTGGAGGGAGGGGGGGGGCAGAAAGACTGAATATGCCCCAAATAAACATGGGAGCAAATGTCCTTGCCCAAGGGGACACTCCCCTCTCCATGGTCTCTAGTGGGTGGATCCCTGCTGGGGGATTGCCCTCCTGCAGCGATCCCCAAGCAGGGATCCACTGGGGGGTTACATTTGGAAAGCCCTGAGCACATAAGCAGGGAAAGTGAAATTTCACTTTAGTTTTTTTAAATGACTTCAGCATGATGTAATTTCAATGAAAACAAAGAAACAGCCTCAGGAGATGGGGAAGCTCTCCACCATCTCCTGATGATGCTTCTTTGGAAAATAAATCCCTCTGGTGCCTCCACCAGAGGAATTTCAAGTGCAATTTGAGCGGGCTGCCGGGAGCTTTCTGAAGCACATGAGCACTGTAGTGTCAGACCCCTACTGGCCATCTGACACATCTAAAGGGGTTAAACTGCTCTGTAACCTAAGGTTTTGCCTGTTTTCATTCACTGATTCAGAGTGGTTTGCATAGCTGTAACTCTGCTTGGCCTATAATAATTCCATAACATACAGGGTACATATTCTTTCAGGCTACCTATTTTCCAAGGCGTTACCTTGTAAGATCTGTAAGTTTACTGGCTGACACCTCAGTTCTGTAAGAGACCTGGGCCAAGATTCACAAAGCTTTTGCATCTGCTTTGTGTTACCTTTGTAATGTAAACCTGAGGCAAACCTTTATTGGGATTTACAGACCAATGCAAATTGGTATTTGCATTGGTTTGTAAGGAAAAGTAACACAAACCAGTGTGAAGCACTGCTTTGCGTTACTTTGTGTCAAGGGGTGTTGCAAGGTTGGTACATGGGTGTTTCCATGCTACCATTCAAGGTTTTGACACAAAACTCTTTCTACTAGCGCTAATTTACAGGGCAAAAAATTACACCTTTTGAAAACGAGTGTTAAAAAGAGAAATTTTTCATTTCTCCTTTCTTTTTTGACTTTATATATGTGTTGCACTATACAGCCCACATAAACATTAGGAATAGTGTTTAATTAAGTCCAAGCATAATATTTTGTACTGGGAAAAACCTATGCTAGACTCACGGACACAACTTTACACTATGGCACAAGGTGTGGGTGTGGCACTTAGCAGCTAAAATCAGGTCCAGCACTAGGGAGAGGCGAGGAGAGTACCATATCTCTGTAGATACTGTGCTCTCCTGCTCTCTCCCTATCACGCAACTCAGCACTGCAATTTTGGCTGCTGCGCTGCATTGCCTGACAGGAATGTGAATCTAGGCCCTGGAATCCAAGTGGCAGCCTGCGTGAAAAAGATTCGACCCTGTGTGATTTGTGTAGCTTAATTAGTAGTTATGTCTGTCAGACACCTTGCAGTGTAGTACAGTGCATATGTTTAGTGGGGATGCTGGTCAGTGTCATTACCACACTAAAGATAGAGTTATGAAAAAAATACAAAAATAATGGCATATTTATAATGCCCTAGAGCCACCTTGCGCTACATTAAAGTCATTATTTTTTCGTTAAAGTGGCCCAATGAGGCCGAAATCCTGCACTGTATTTACTGGGTGGCGCAATGCATGCATTGCGTCACTCTGTAATCCTTTGTGCTAGATTATGCCTGTGCCAGGCACAATGTATGCAAAGGGGGCATTCCCCCGTTAGGGGAGCCGGAAAAATGGCGTAAGGAAATCTATGAGATTTCCTTGCACCATTTTTTACAGCACTCAAGAGCAAGCGTTAAAAGGGGGCTTCCATTCTTTAGAATGGGGCCCTATGTAATCTGCAGGAGTAGCGCCAATATTTTGGCGCTACTCCTGTAGAGTACATCAATAGTGTCATGAGAAATGACGCTATTGCTCCATACCCTGCGCCATGGTGCGCCTTATTTTCAATACGGCGCACACATCGTGGCGGTAGGGGGGTGCTAAGGCGCACAGTGCACACTTTCCATAAATCTGCCCCTAGTGTGGCGAAAGGGTAATGGTATGTGGTCCAATAGAGCATATGAGCATTTAAAATATTTGGCTAAAACCTGAACTGCTAGTTACTGTTCTGAAATTTGCACTTAGATCAGAATTCTAACTATGTGAATATGCCATCCTTTTTCCCAGCACAAGTTATTTCGGTTAGAACTTGGCAGAATGTGTATTTTAAACTGTCGCAGGATCGGGAGTTCTTCAGCCCGAAACAAGGGAAGATTGTTATTACCATGTTATCACTCAATGGCAGAACTCAGAATGGTAAATCCATACTTGGCAAACACATAATAGCTGTATTTACTTGGTTTATATGGTTACTTCCTCCATATTTTGGGTGTCATGACGAGCCCCACTGTGTCACATTTGCTGCTATTTATGCAATACTGTGAAAGGTTAGCTTGTAACCCAAGCTGATATTGTAATTACATGTTGGCTATAAAACATTGGATTACTGCAGCCTTCTTTAACTTCTGTGCCCCACTATGAATGTTACAAGGGCCAAGTTACAAAATGCATTCATGTTTGAGACAACAAAAGGGAACATTAACACTGGGGGCATATTTACAAAGAATTGGCTTCCAGTCTCTTTGCTGTGCTGCCCTACGCCAATTCAAAAGGGCAAAAATGCACTGTATCTATGAGATAAAGGGCATTCCTGTCCTTTCAGCCAGCATCAGCACCCAATTTCGTGCCATGGTGCAAGGGTGTCCGCGTTGTTGGCAGGACTGGTTTTGTGCAGGAAGGGGGACCTTCCTGCACAAATAACAACCCATGGAGGCTTTTTCCTCTTTCTATGTGTGCTGCAGAATGAATAAAGATATTTCTCCTCAGTGCAGCACACATAGAAAGAGTTAAAGATGAAGAGAATTAAAGGTATTTCTCCTAGTTACACCTCCCCTGGGAAGGCACACAGTTTTGACGCATTCCCAGGTTTACACATCCTTGTAAATCTGGGAATGCGTCAAAACCAATTAGTGTTGCATAGGAAAACCCACTGCAATGCCCATGGAACGCTCCCCTGATGCAGTGTAAGGTAATGCAGATACTTGAGCTGCGTTGCCTTTTACCATACCAAAAGGCCATGAAAAGCCAAGCAAAGTGACTTTGCGGTGCTTCGCAGCTATGGATTTGCACTCTGCGCCACGGTGCACCATTAAAAGTGATGCACCAGAGGCACAAGTAGCTTGCTAATATGCCTCTTAGTTAAAAGAATTATCAGCAGCTGTTCAGGAGAAGGCAAATTACATTTGGGAATTTGTCTTTGAAAAAGCATTAGATTCTGCTGGACAAACAGGAAGGGTCTTTTATTGTTAATATTAAAAATGATGTTTATCTGGGGGGTGCTGCAGTACCTCCTACACCCTTAGTTCCAGCGCCACTGCAATAATGTCTGTGTTACCTGTGGAATAGAAGTGCTTCCCAAACTATGGGGGTTCTATGTAACATATGGGGCAGTTCTCCTAAAGTCTGTAACTTTCTGTAACACGAGAGACAGCTTGGGAGCCTGGTAACACTTTTGGCTTTATTCACAAAGGTAAAAGTACAATCTTGTGTAAGTTTGCTATTGTTAGCTATTCACAAAGGCAATTTATGGGTAGTATCATTATGACTGCTGAGTTTCAGACATAAAAAGATAGGAAAGTACTACTTTTTTATGTGTGAACACTCTGCAGTCATAAAGATAATATCATAAATTACCTTTGTGAATAGCAAACAATTGTAAATTTACACAGAAGTGTAAGTTTACCTTTGTGAAAAAGGCCCAGAATGTTTGAAAACAAATGGACCTGGAGTATTCCTAGTCGCATCTTCACGGTTCTTCATGGCAGACTACACTCCTTGCTTAAATTCCCAAGCCCCCCGGATGCTGTCACCTGCAGAGTGACTGTGGTGGTCATTATGACTTTGGTGGTCTTGATTGAAAACTGCCAAAGCCTCGGGCGCCAGGCGGTCTGCCGCCCACCATATTATGGGTGCTGCTGGATTTCCGCCAAACTTTGGGTGGAAATCCAACAGTAGTCGTGCTGGCGGGCGGAGGCGCTGGGGCAGTTCCACCACCGGCCCCGTCCTGCCCCTAGGACTCCATGAGCCATATTATGAGCTGTAATACTGCCTGGCGGTGTCCTGATGGCGGGGCGCTGCTGGCGGTGTAAACGCCCCTTCCTGTTCCCTACTGGACGACCTCTCCCCAGACAAGGTAAGTTGATCGTCCGACAGGGAAGGAGGGTGAGAGGGTGGGGGATGTTGTGTGTGCGTGTTTGAGTGTGTGTTGTCTGCATGTGTGTATGTGTGGTTGTATGTGTGTCTGAATGTAGAAGTGAGTGCGTGTATACATGTAAGTGTTTATGCGAGTGTGAGTGTTTTGGAGAATGCGATTATGAGTGTTGTGGTGAATGCGTGTTTGTCTGCATGTGAGTATGTGTGTTTGTCTGAGTGTGAGTATGCATGTTTAAATGGGTGTGAGTATGCATGTTTGGATGGGTGTGACTATGCGTGGTTGAATGCATGTATGAGTGCTGAGGTGAATGCGAGTATGAATGCGTGTGAGTGAATGCATGTATATAAGTGTAGGTGAATGAGAGTATGCATGTGGATGTCTGTGTACGTGTGCATGTATGCCGGGAGGTGGGCGCTGTACCTGGAGGGGGCGCTGTGTCTTGGGCGGGGTGAGGGAAGGGGGGTGCTGTACCTGGAGGGGAGATTTAGTGCTTGGGCAGGGGAGCTGCCTACCGGTGACATGGAAGAAATTCCCTGTCACCGATAGCCTTTCCGCCAGGGTCTTTGTCGCAGTGCTACTGCCACAAAAACTCTGGTGGAAACGTGGCTCCTAATACTGCCGGCGGTCTTCTGTGGACCTCCGGGTCCAAAAGCTCTTCTCTGGCCCAGCAACTCCGACCGCCCTGGCGGTATGAGTGGAAAAGTGGCGGGTTGGCACCTCTGTGTCCAATAAGAGTCTGTAATGCTGACTCAATTCAATTCAATAAAACTTTATTTGGGTCATAAATGTGCCATAAAAGCATATAAAATTAAGATAAACTAATATCTTTAAAATATATATAAATTAACAATCCTCTAAAACATATAAACACACAATACAGTACAACTGCATACTTAAATTAAACAACCACAGTACATATAAACCCTGCACAGCTTATCGATTCATATTACTCAAAGTGCATAGAACCTCGTGATCATACAGCTAAATGCACGAACAAAATCACGTAAAGATAGGTCTCTTCATCTCTGAGTTGTTGCAAATAATGAAAAGCCTCTTTGCAATGCCTTAAATTCCGGAGCCTTAAAAAGGGGATCAGTTACTGTCTAGTGTAAATCTTATAATAATCACAAAAAAATAAAAAGTGTATCATAGACTGAAACAAAAAAATCATTGCATGGACAGGCTCTAGTTTCTAATTTTTGCTTGTAGCCAGAGGGGAAGTAGAGCTGGTATTTAATCATGCCTGCTCTGAACCTAATCACCAGTACACAAGCCCACTGGACCCTTGTATCCCACAGATAGCTGGTAGGTGACATTTCAGGGTCCAGAAGCATGTAACTCACAGCTGTTGGTTTTATTAGCTCTATTGTTTCCCTCCCCTCCTTGAGATGGGCCAACAATAAATCGTATACCTGTCTCCTGGAAAATGCCACAAAGCGTGCTGTGTCGGTTAAAACATATTGGAAACATGTCTCATCAAAACAGAACATATGTTAACCAGGGGATTTGAAGGCCCTTGTTACTTGACAATCAGAGATTATATCAATAGTTAAGGTTGTCTCCTGTTTTTTCTAAATTGACAACCACAATATTAATGCTTTAACCCATATATAATTGCTAATATAACTAACCCAAGTTCCTGATGACTGACAGTGAGAGGGCCAATGGGGAACCGCCAGACTTTTTCTCAGGAATCGATTTTCTTCCCTCTGTAGAGTTTCATATTGTTTTAAACCATAGATTTATGCCCCGTATGTAGCTTTTGACAAACATTGTGTGGCGTAAATCTGCAGCAGTGGAATTAATGCGCCACCACCTGATGGACAGGGAAGACTAAGAAGGGATCCCGTTGCTCCAGCCAGTTTCATTCTACTTGATGCTACTTGCGGGCCCAAGAATCTGAAGAGCTAAAAGTCACAACCAAATAAGAAAAGGTGTCAGTACTGATTAGGCGGTGATTGTCTATCTGTACACCTGCTGATTTAATGCTCTTGGGGCCACACAACATAATAAAAGATCTAGAATAGTTTGTGGTTAATTCAAGATTGCTCATAAATTTTACAAATGAAGTTACTAACTGACACAACGATTTGGGGGAGCGAGCAATAAGCATGGTGTCATCTGCTGGTAGTGAAGCACCACTTATTTTGGGCAAATCAGGGGTACTTGCTGTAAGCTCATTATTGAGAATATTAATATACAAAATAAATTGCAGTGGAGTCAATACGCACCTCTGTCGTACTCCTCGGTCTATATTAATGTCATTAAATACTTTGCCATTCTGACCGAACTTGAGCTTGGTTTTGGTGTTCGTGTGCAATGATATCAAAAAGTGCACTAGATTGTAATCTAATCCCACCTCATGGAGTATGTTCCATAACCTGGAGTGGTTGACACAGTCAAAGGCCAGGTAGATGAGTGACTGCTTAGCTACTGTGTACTTGTCCATAAGTAAGTTCAGGTTTAAACAATGGTCCACTGTATTAATCCCGGAATAGAACCCATATTGACAAGTATCTATGATTTTATTATCTTGAGCCCAATCCAGTATCCTATTATCGACTACTCTGCCCAAGATTTTTGCTGGGATGTCTATTAATGAAATTGGGTGATAACAATGGGGTTTAGATTGGTCGCCCTTTTTAAAATAGGAACAATCACTGAGTTCCTCCAGAGGACTGGTTTAGTATGATGACTTAAATTATTAAAAACATTAGATAACAGGGGTGCCCAGAGATTTAATTCACATTTAATTAGTTCAATAGGGACCCCATCTGGTCCTGGTACTTTACCTGACTTGCTCTGCTCCATAGCTGTAATTGCCTCCTGTACTAACACCTGTATACCAAAATGAGGGTCTGATACTATCAGCTCCATATGGGATGGCTCAGGGGGTTAATAAAGTACAGAAAATGAGCTTCCCATGTGGCACTATTTATATGACACTCTATAGCAGTAGAGGTTAAATCTAAGGAGTGTATACCTGACACTGCTCTCCAACAATAACTATTATCCTTTGAATGAGCCCAGTGTAACATTGAGTCCCAATGAGTGGAACTTATATCAATTCGCCTCCTGGCTATCACTGTTTCATATTGTTTCTGCCTTGCTGCTACGATGGCATGATCTCTTGGTCTTTCACTAAGGGCCTTACTACCTATGTAAGATATGATTTGCCTGACTTTGATCGATCCAGAGCAGAACCGGTTGCGCATATCTAGTAGGTTTAGAAAGGGACTGCCGAATTGTAGTGCATACGGTTACAAAGGAGTCAACCATGACCCCTCTATTGTCTATCTCCTCTTTTAGGCATCCCATAAATATTTCAATAGTATCAGAAATTATTATGCTTAAAAAAAACTTTTTACATCAGCTAGTCCCCAGAATAGACTAAGGTTACCAGTAGTTGGAGATAAATTGTCAAGTCCTGCAAAAGGTTGAAAACTCTTTCTGAGTGGAACATCAAGGGCTATTTCTAAAGGATTATGGTTCCCAAAATCAGTGGTGATGACCATTCACATAATACAATTTGTCAGTTAAAATGTGGGCTGCAAATATGTAATCAGCTATTGATTTACAATTCCCCCACCTGAAGGTGGGCAACCCCAGGTCTTTGGTGCCAATAATATCTAGTGCATTAATTAGGTCAAAAGTGGCAATTATAACTTCCAACTATTTTTCTCTGGCATCAATGGCTATATTTTTGTTGAGTTCATTCACATACAGCCATACAGACATTGTGCAATTTTAATTAAAATCTCCAGCTAGACGTAAATTTGTTTGGTGGTCTTCGGATTCATGACTATCCATTGACACAGTAGGCATATCAAGTCAATTGATATCATTTCAGTCAACTAGCGCTGCAAACCTATTGTTACAGGGCACACTTTGAATCACCCAAGGTGGTCTATAAAAATGACCCAATGGTAATAAAACAACCGTAGATCCCTCCTGTCCTACCACAGTGTTGGTGCCAAGTAATCTTGCCATGGTGCCTGGGGATTAAAAATTCACAATTATACAGTCTTCACCAATGTTTTAATGGAGAGGACCCAGCCAACTTACTCGCAGAGTCATTAAGATTTCATGAGTTTTTTCTGTACTAAAGTTTTTATGCCTGCTAAGCCAATGGAAGACTTTTATAGCAGGCCTGTTCCCAAGATTCCATTTGGTTTTCCTTTAAAGGCGGCACACCCACCAACACAAAGGCATATGGGCAGGCAGCAAGAGGAAAATTAGGTATCATACTATTAGGGATGAAGCCCTCTTTCTCATTGGGGAGGATATCTGATCTTCCTGTCCCATCCAATGGGTTGTTCTGCAAGTTACAACCACTGGATGATATTCCAGAAATCGTTCCATGGGTGGCAGCTTTCTTTGGTTTGGCAGTGGTTCCAGATTCTTTCACCTTGTCACTGCTGATGCCTGAAGTGTGTGCCTTGTGACCCTGATCGGGAAAGATTTCTACAACAGAATGTATATGCCTTGACATCTTACTTGGCAGGCTGCAGGAGGCAGTTGGAGCTGCTAAATGCCTTTCTATAGCAATCAGCCGTTCTGTCAGTGGTCTTGAATGCTTGCCTGAAATATTCTCAAATATATCCACAAATTTGGGGCATATTTCTTCCACAGTTATGCATCTCACATTCACCAACACTAGGCCCTCCCCCCTCACTCCTCTCTCCCCACTTAATTGCTGTTTCAATTTAGTACACACCTGGCATGTGTGAGCAATCTATCCCTCCATACTATAATTAACAACTCTCACAAAAAAGGCCCCCCAATGATGTGCACTTACTTTATCATACTTAGAGCTCTCTCACAGGATGCCAGCCATGTGTCTATATAATCACCTTCAGTGAGTTTAAAAACTATGCCCTTGGCAACTTGGGATCATGAGTACCACGTGTGTGCACTTCGGAATCAACATTGCTGCCACCATTATGTTGGGGATTCAACCCTATCTTGGTTCTTCTCAGGTCAAGCGCCAATTGTCTCTCTTGGATCTCCAGCTTCTCTCCTCAAGCTCCGAAAGCTTGAGCTGGATATCCAAGTCCTTAGAACATCCTACTGGACTCAAGGTCCTCTCACTCCCAGACAAAGACCCATGTCTTGACCTTGCTCTAGGGACAACATTGTTGTTGTTCCCTTCAATCTCAAGGGAATATCACAGGAAAGAAACAAGACAACTATTTATTTTAAAAAATACTGCATAATATTATGGATTGTTAGAGTCCTTGATGAACAAAATCCACTGGAGGGTTCCAGAGATACCGATTTTTAAAGCATTAAAAAGATTAGGGCCTGAGTTAGATCTTGGCCGTCGCACCACCTCGCTGGGTCGTGGTGGACCTGAGAACACCGCCAGGTTGATTGTCTTCTGTCCGCCGTATTGAGATGCTACAGACCCGCAAGTAGAGGACTGGCAGCAGATCGCTGACGGAGGAAGGACATTGCGGGACATAATCAACAGCAGACAATGGCAATGGCTATGGAATAGAGTTAAGTCTCACACACACACACACATACTCTACCTTTACCACATGTGTCCCCCTGCACCCCCTGCTTCACACATGACACAACACACCACATACACACCCGTATCCATTGCCATTGAAACCACAACACGGATGTGCCGGAAACACACATTGACTAACATCCATGACACAACATGCACACAACATTAGCACTGCACCCACACATGATACAACCACAACAACCAACACAACACACTCATCCACACAAACACAACACACATCGTGACAATGACCGCCACATAACGCCACTCACCTGAATGTTGCACGCAGCAACACAACACACAACACAACATACACAACAACATCAGACCCATATGCAAGTGGGTTCATCTTGACATAGCCAATCACCCACTGCAGCCCCATCCACCTCACCCAGCCAATCGCATTGCATGAACCCATACACCTACACACCCAACTCGCAGCACAAAATGCACACAGTTGAATGGTGTGATTGTACCATCATTGTGGAGCATTCATTTGGCAATGAATGCTGGCACCATAATGACAGTTGTGTATGTGTGCAATATGTGTTGTGTTTTTCTGTGTCCCCATCCATGTGTGACCCACTCATCTCCTCAACATATGCATGTCACAGTAACTTAAAAAAATTACTGCGACATGTATATGTCTGCAGTGTTCCCATGCACATGTGCAGTAAGACCCCCAATGTACACAGCCAATGCAGGTTCCCTAGCTTGGTGTCCAGCGACGGGGGGTCATGTTTCCTCTGTGGTCCTGTGGCAGCAGTGAAGGAGGGTCCTGTCCAGTTGTGTCCAGTGAAGAATGAGAGTGGAATGTGGGGAAAAAGGTGACTTTTCACTCTTTCCCCCCAATCCGCAAAGTCAGACTTGGAGGTTGGACCGCCACTTTTTCCTTGGCGGATCAGCAGATCCAAATCTGCTTGGTGGTAACTGTAGCTGGTGTCCCACCATCAACCACTGTTTCCTATGGTGCCATCAATGGCAGATGGGATTCCTAAGCAGAGTTGTTGGGACTCAGGTGGCATTTCGCAAACAAGCACTAGCAAATCAAAACTTTGAAAACTTGAAAAATTTGTTAGAGTTTAGTGACTCCGACACGGGTTGGGTGACACACTCTGACAGGATAAAGATCTAGGAGGCCTAAAAGGAATCTTTGGACAGTTACCTGGCCTCCAGAGCATTTCTGAAGTGAGTTCCAAACGTCACAGGACAAATGCCATTGACTTTTATTGAGTGGTTCTGATGCTAATGAATGCAGGCTTAAAGATATTCAATGGATGCTCCAGATGAAGTGCGATCCATGGGGGTGAATTCGGGTCAAGTCCCCAGTCCACAGGTTGGTGGGAGCACTTCCGGCCATGGATCTCGGGGTCCCACAAAGTCTTCTATGCAGGGGTCAAAGGGCTGCTCATGCAGACCTTTCATTCTTGCAACACGATGATCACAGTGCAAATCTTTGGTGAGGGCTAGTGCCCCATGGGTCCAGCAGACTTTGGTGCAACTTAAGGCTATTTCAAAATTGTCAGTTAGAGTGCCTGACATCTCACTGTGGCAAAACAGCTGCAGTGGCTACCACAGCCACTTCCAGCCTTAATGTCCCCAGTGCCTTTGTGGGAGAGCCAGGCAACTGACCCTTGGAGTCTTTGCTTCGGATTGGGGGTGAGGATTCACTTTTCCCCAAGCCAGGCATTCAAAACAGGGTCCAAACTACCTTTTTGACATGTTAGATACCCTGTGCCAGGAGTTAGCTACTTTGGAATGCCAACTGATATGTCTGTAATTACCTTATAAGACTACTTAGCTGTCCTCAGAAAACACCAATACTTTAGGGTTTTCTCGCACAGACATATCAAATACATATGTCTATTTTAACAATATACAGCTCCTTGCCCTAGGGCTTCATAGGCCTGATTTTTTAAATTGGGTCTCTACTTGGCAGAAGTATGCACCCTGTTGGAGTAGGGACCATAATCCTAGTCAGGGTAAGCCAGATACACACCCTAAATTAACCAGTGCTCACCCTCTTGTAGCTTGGCACAGACCAGTCAGGCTTAACTTAAGAGGCAATATGTAAAGTGTTTGTGTTACACTCAAATTACAGTAACAGAGTGAAAACACTGCAAAAAGACTCCACAGCAGTTTGGAAAAATACTGAAGATTTATGAGTGAAACAAGACCAAGATGACAAAATTCAAACGGTAGAACGCGAAATATGGATTTCTAAAGACTAAACTGCAATGTAGTGCTTAGACGTTAATAGCACTGAAAGGTTACATAAGATCATGCTGGACACGGGTAAATCCAAAGTTCAGGCGGACCGTGATAGAGGGTAGGCCGGCTACCCATGCGGGGCCAGCTGAAGAAGTACTTTGGATGGAGTCAGCTTCAGCGTTGATTGCTCAATGCGTCAGTTCCGATCCATGCAGTTGGGTAGATGTGTCTCCATCGAGCTCCTCAGTCGGGTCTCATGTCGGCATCCAATGAGCAATGCATCTGGGTGAGAGGAGACTGAGTCAGTTCTGAGCAGTGCAAAAGCCTTGCTGCATCACTTCTTGATGTAAATGGCTGCAAAACCAACTTCTGAGGCCCATGATTGCATTGGGACCTCACAGTTGGCAGAGTGCAGCAGCTGATGCAAAGGTGAAGGATGTATTTGATGATCCTGAGACTTCTAGAACAGGGGGAAAGCCAGTAAGAACTTGGGTTCAAGGATATAGAGAGCAGGTCTAGTCCTTCTCCCTCCCAGGCTAGAAGCATCAGGCAGCAGCCCAGCAAATCAGGTAGCAAAGTGGCAGTCCCTCTTTCAGCACAACAATAAGTAGACAGCAGGCCAACACAGCAAAGCAGTTAGCAAAGTGGCAGTACCTCCTGCAGCACAGCAGCTCTTCTTCCAGGTTGAATGTCCTTGGTTGCAGCAAAGTTGTGATGTGGTAAGGTTTGGGGTCCAGTACTTATACCGAGTTGAGCCATTAAAGTGGTGTAGAACTTAAAGAGAAGACTTTGAAGTGCACACAGTCCCTGCCCTTCCTTCCCTGGCTGCAGACACTCTACACTGGTGCAAGTTGTTCTTTGTGTGAGGACAGGCATAGCCCTGTTCAGGTGTAACTGTCATCTCCTCCTTCCCATCTAGCCCAGGAAGACCCATCAGCCTGGTAATGGGAAAGCTGGATGAAAATATCACACCACAGCTCCATTTTGGGTGATTGTCTAGAGGGAATGCACAAAGCCCAGATGTCAGCCTCTCAGATGTGTATTCAGAGACAGACAGAGGAGCAGAACAGTTAAAGAAAATGGCAACTTTCTAAAAGTGACATTTTCAGATTTACAACTTAAAATATGCCTTCACCATGAGTTGTTAATCCAGATACACTAACCTCCATATTTCTATAATTTCCCAATTGAAAGGTACACTTAAAGGCTGTTCCAAGGTAACCCCAATGTTAACCTAGGGGACAGATAGGCCTTGCAGTAGTGAAAAATGAATTTAACAGTTTTTCACTACGAGTACATGTTAAATTTTTAAGTACATGGCATGGCTTTCCCCCCCAGGGCTAATTAGAGCCTACCGTAGTGGTGACTTATATGTAATAAAAAGGAAGATTTGGGCGTGCTAAGTGGGTACACTTGCCAGGTCAAAATGGCAGTTTAAAACTGCAGATCCAGGCTCTGCAGTGGCAAGCCTGAGAAATGTTTAACCTCTTTGCTGCTAAGCCTTCCACCATGTGCTAATCATTTTTTGGGCTATTTAGGGTAGTTTGCTTTTTGGCCCCCCCATATCCTTTTGTCAACATAAGCTATCCACACCAAATATGTGTTCTGTTTTCCCCATACTCAGTGGATTCTAAAGATACCCTAGGTTTGTGGATTCCCCTGGAGGGGACCACCAATTTGGCCAAAATATAGCTAAATGTATATTTTTTTGGGGGGAAAAATGCAAAAAAAGTTCTGTAGAAAAAACATATTTTTTTCCCCTACAAATGACATCAATGAATGGTTTGCGTTGCTAAAATCACCATCATCCCAACTTTCAGGAACAGACAGACCACAATCAGAAAAGTCACATTTTTCAACACAGTTTTGACATTTTTCCTATTTTTTGTGCTTTCAACTTCCTTCCAGACAGTGACAGAAATGGGTATGAAATCAATGGTGGATCTCAGGAAATTATACATTTCTGAAAAGTAGACAGAATTCTGAATTCAGCAAGGGTCATTTGTGTAGATCCTTTAATGTTTTTATATAGAAAGTAATACTTGAAATAAAGACATTGTGAAATTGAGCTAAAAAAACAGACCTTTGTGTCAAAGTTTCCATCTGTAACTTTTTCTCTAAGTTTGGCAGATTTTTAAAAACAAGATATTGTTACACCTGCTGGACCATTCTGGTTGCAGGGATACATAGGGCTTGTAGGTTCTCCAAGATCCCAAGCTACCTAGAGCCAATAACTGAGCTGCACTTTGAAATGTTTTTTCATTGTATACCAGGTATACAGCAATTCATTTGGTAAAATTCCAAGGACCAGATGTAGGTAGGAAAAAAATAGCGAGTCAGAAATTGTGATTCAATGCGAATTGCAATTTCCGACTCGCAAAATGGGATCCAAGAAAAAAGTGCGAAACCAATTTGCCACTCTCAAATGATGTTGCACCGCATTTTGCGACTTTGCTTCTAGCGAGGTCGCTTTTTGCGACCTCCCTAAATGCGAGCTCACAATTTGTGAGTCAGGTGTCGCAAATTGTGACTGGCCCGCAAATTGCCTGCACGTGCAGCATAACAGTTGGGAAATACACTTCCTGGCTCTTGCTGATGACATCAGAACAAGGAAGTAATCAAATACACCTGGGAGGAGGGAGGACCACACCCTTTCCAAACTGCAGTGCAACACCCAGGCGAGAGGACCTGCTGCTACTATGGAGGACACAGGCAGTGCAGGGAGAAGAAGGAAACTTAAGTTTTCTGATAAAGAACTGGAGGAATGCTGCCAGCACCATGACAAACTGTTTGGGAAGGCAGCCCCAGACAAAGTCCCAGACACAGAGAAAAAGAAGATTTGGCTGCAAATCCAGGACAGGATCAATGCCATAGGTGTGAGCCACCGCACCCTAGAGGAAATAAAGAAAAGGTGGTATGACCTGCGCTCCAGGCAAAGGAGAGGGTGGCAGAGCGGCTCAGAGAAATGAGGGGCACCGGAGGAGGCCCATCCACCGTCCCACAACCCACAGCCATGGAAGCAATGGTGTCTGAGGCTGTTTCTGGAATGGGAGAAGTGGACAGTTCTGCGCCAGGAACATCCAAAAGTGAGTACCATGAGCTATGCATTCACACCTAAAAATGCAGTATCCAGACTCTCCCAGTACACAGCAGCAGGCACAACCAGACTAGCTCCATTCCAGTCTAGCAACTACTAGAATGGTGCATTATGGGCAATGTAGTACAGTAGTCAGCATATAGGCAAATGTTTATTATGAGGCATACAACAGATGTGAGAGACTGACAGTGTATTCCCTATGTCCCACAGGTCTCCCACACGACACACCCAGCAGCGACAACATCCAGGGAGGAGACAACAGGCCAGAGACAGTGCAGGAGGATGCAGCAGAAATTCCTGGGCCCAGCAGGACACCACCACAGTCCCCTCAGGAACAAGAGCAGGAAATGGGGGAAGCTCACACGACCCCTGGCCCCAGCCCCACAGCAAGTCTTCAAGAGCCAGCAGCACGACAAAGGCCCAGACACAGACGCCGAGTTCTGGTGGTGCCCCAGGACGAGATAGAGGAGGCAGCAATGTCAGGAGTAGAGGCATCCCTCCTTAACAGTCAGCGCCTGCAAAACAGACAATTGCGGTCAATATCAAGTGCATTGCATAGAATGGAGAACAACATGACCCATGGCCTGGCTGAAGTGAATACGCAGTTCACTAGACTGAATGAGAATGTGGGGGATCTCACCCAGGCCATCCGCCAACTTGTGACGGAACTGGTGGCAGACAGACGCAGCGCAAGGCGCAGGGAGCACCACGCAGTGGCATGCTCCGACTGCATGGCAGCGTCAATTGGGCGTCTTGCTACAAACATTACTGGCCTGTCTCGACAGACCGTGAGTCTACAGTTAGAACTTGGCCATTTTTCAGGGGATGTGGCACGTCGACTTGGCCGCATCAGCCACGCAGTGGACTTGTTGGAAGCCAGGCAGGTGGAAAGGGGCACAGGTGAGACCCCTCAGGACAGTGAGGAGGGGTCCACAATAAGGAGTGTGTCTGCAAGTGACTCATGTGTGCTGAGGAGTGCAAGTGCACAGCAGGGGTCAGCAGACCCACCTGAGATGAGCCATGCTGGGCGCACAAGAAGGAGGGTGTAGGCCATCAGACAGCATGACTCATGAGGCACATGATGTCAATGTGTCCACATTACGTTGGAACATGTGCAGCCCCTTACGGACAGCACTTTTCTTTCAACATTTAGTTCACAAATAAAAAGGTTTTGTTTGTTCCACTTCACAACTGGGCTCTGTTTGTGTGACATCAGTGAGTGTGGTGACAGTTGCCACGTACCTGCCACAGTATTGAGTTCCAATGTGGTCTGTCTTTGTCTGCCTTGATTTGCAATGCTTCTGTCCCCAGGCTGTAGGTGTGGTAGCTCTTGCTCCTCATCCTCCGAATCTGTGTCTTCAGGGGTGAGATGTAGCCCACGTCTGGTGGCATCGCTGTGTAGGATTGCGCATGCACCAACAATCTTGAATGCTGTTACTGGGGCATACTGGAGCGCACCTCCACTTTTGTGGAGGCATCTGAATCTTGTCTTTAACAGTCCAAAGGTCCTCTCGATGACAGTTCTGGTCCGCCGATGGGCACTGTCATATCACCTCTCATTCGGATTGCCAGGTGTTAGGTAAGGGGTAAGTATCCATGGTCTTAGCGCATATGCACTGTCACCTGTTTGGCAAAAAATAAGCAATGTTAGCAGGGCATGGAATGTTTTCTACAGTGAACTGTGTGTATGGCTTCAGGGTGTATTCACCAATACCTAATGGATGTCCGTCTCCAAACTCCCCACGTTCTAGGCGTTGGTGTATCCCACTGTGCCTGAATATGTATGAGTTATGTGTTTGGAAATTTGGCTACAATGTCAGTGATGACATTATGGGCGTTGCATACCACCTGGATGTTTAGTGAGTGGGTACATTTCCTATTGCGGAACACATATTCCAGATTTGCAGGGGGGCAGATTTGTATATGTATTCCGTCCACACACCCTGTTACATGGGGGAAGTTGGCAATTCTGTAGAAGTCCAACTTGATGCTGTTAATTTCTGCCTCATTCCTGGGTAGGTATATGTATCTGGACATGTGTGTGAGTATGGCATCTAGGAAACATCTAAAGAATCGTGAGAGTGCACTTTGGGATACCCCACCTGCCACTGCAATAACCCCCTGATAGCTACCCGAGGCCAAGAGGTGCAGTGAGCATAGCACTTGCTCATGTGTGGGGATGGCGCTGCTGCACATTGTCTGTCGTTGAAGCTGCAGATTGAGTAGTTCAATTAATTCTAATATTGCTGCACTGCTCAGTCTATATTTGTCATATATCTCCTCTTCAGTTTGTTGGAAAAGAGTCTGCCTGGTTTGGTATATTCTCTCCTGTCTCTGGCTCCTCTTCCTCCTCTGCTGTGCGGCGTGGACTCTCCTCCTCCATGCTATCACATACAGTTCAGCCATTTTGAGTAGCCCAGATGCCTTCTGGATCTCCTTTTATACTTTGGTTCTGGTTACCACCTGCTCTGACCTAGTGGCAATTTGGGTGTGCAAAATGGGCTTTTTGCGACTAGTGGCAATTTGCGAGTGGCTTTTTCATATGGTTTGCGACACGCAAATTGCGACTTCCTCTTTGCGGGTTGCACAATGAGGTCACTATTTTTGCGAGTCGGTAATGGCTCGCATCGCAATTTGCACTTCAAAAATGGGATTTTTGCATCCCATTTTGGATTTTGCGAGGTCGCAAATTGCGAATCGGGCCATTTGCGACTCTCAAAACTTTGCTACATCTGGCCCCAAGAGTGAAAAATAGGTATCTAAGAAACCTATGCATTTTCGAAATGGGCACACTATATGGAGTTTAGAATCAGTGCTTATTTGCACATCTCTGAATTTGGGAGTACCCAAACTAACTTGTGAATTAGAGGGAATTTCTCAAAATTACTTCTTTCTTAAGCATTATCTTACATGTGAAACCCACAAATACAGAGAAAGAGAATTGTTTTTAGCACTTGCTCTACTATTCTGTATTTCCCTAAGTCGCCCAATAAACATGGTACCTCACTTGTGTGGGTAGGCCTAGTGCCCACGACAGGAAACGGCCCAAAATACAACATGGAAACCACACATTTTTTCACTCTAAACTGACCCTTTTTTTACAATATGCCCAGCTGTGGATTTTAAGCTCTAGCTCAGTGAGCACCGAGGGAAACATAGCAATTCTGTAGATTTTTTTAAACTAAACATCTAGGGGAATTCAGAATTGGGTGACTTGTGTGGTTCTTTCCAGGTTCTGTTACTTAGGATACCATTGCAAACCTCAAAATTTGTCTAAAAACACATTTTCCTTACATTTGTGTGATGGAAAGTTCTAGAATCTGAGGGGAGCCACAAACTTCCTTCTATCCAGCATCCCCCCAAGTCTCCTGATAAAACTGCCACCTCAATTGTGTGGATAGGCCTAGTGCCCCCGACAGGGAAGGGCCCAAAATGTATTGTGGAGACATCTAAATTATTTATCACAAAATGACCTGTTTTTGCAAAGGTGGTACCTGGGTTTTTGTTACCGGGGTCGGCAGCCATCTAGGGAAACCTAACAAACCTAGACGTTTCTGAAAACTAGACACCTGAGGGAGGGAGGGGCTTGTGTGAATTCCAATGTTTTTCTTACTCAGAATCCTCTGCAAACCTCAAATCTAGCTAAAAAATCACATTTTCCTTGCATTTCTGTAGGGAATCATTGCACTGGCACACATTTTCTATCTCCCAGCGTTCCCCTCAGTCTCCAGATAAAAATATACCTCACTTGTGTAGGTGGGCCAAGTGCCGGTGACAGGGAAGGGCCAAAAACATGTAGAAATTCAGGGGGAACTAAAGTGGGTCCAAAAGGGCAGTTATTTCATATGTTTTTTAGGTAGACTCTGCTTTGGGCACCCATACAAGTGGGGCAGAATTTTTATCTGTACAGATGGGGCAATGCTGGGTGGTTGGAATTTTGTGGATTTCTGGTGATTCCAGACATTTCAATCAAAGATATGCAGAGTAAATGCATGATTTTGGGCAAAGTTGGAGGTTTGCAGAGCATTGTGGGTAAGAACATGGTGAGGGGTGCATGTGAAGCACACCACCCTGGACTCCCCTGGATTTTCACTTTTCAGAAGTGTCTGGGTCTAGTAAGTTGTTCCAGGTGACAGCATGCTCAAGTCCAAAAAGTGCAGCCACTCACCATTGCAAGTGGGACTATACTGGGAGTTAGCCAAGCTCTTTTGGCCCATTTGTAAAATCGAAACCCAAAAGAGTCAAATGTCCACTTGCTTGACACTAGGATGAGATACTTTGATCCACGGGGGCTGGAAGATGTTACCCCCTTCAGTTGAGGTGGGGAGCATAACCATGTTCCTGGTGGTGGGCAGCCACCACCCCTCTGTTTATATCCCATCTGCCCACCAGGAATGCAGAAAGACTTTGTCCCCATTTATTTGGGGTGGGGCATGTCCATACACCCACCCCTCTTTTTTTTAATAAAAATCTTCCTTGGTGCCTAGTGGGCTTTCTGCCCCCTCAGGGGGCAGAGTGGGGGTAATAATCCCGATCCTCCCCAAAGTTTGGAAACAAATAGTCCCTGGTGCCTAGTGGGCTTTCAGCCTCTCTAGAGGAGCAGATCAAGGGCCATTGCCCTCATCTGCCCCACAGAGGGGCAGGGAAGACTGTTTACATTTTTTGGGTGGGTGGGGGCATTGACAAGCCCTTTTTGGGCAGCCTCCACCCCAAAATGCGAAAAAAAACATAATCCCTGGTGCCTAGAAGTTTTTCTGCCACCAAAGGTGGCAGATAGGAGTCTGTTGCCTCAATCTGCCCCCATTGGGTGCAGAAAGACTGTTTACATATTTGGGAAGGGTGGGGGACATTGGCATGCCTATTTTGGGCAGACCCCCACCCCTATACATTGTAAAGAAATGTAGTCCCTGGCACCTAATGTGCTTTCTGCCCCCGCATGGGGGGCAGATCAGGTGCTTTTGCCCCTCCCTGCTCCCTGAGGGGTGGACAGAAAGACTGACTAATTCCCGAAAGATAATAGGGGAACAAAAGGCCTTGCCCAAGGGGCTGCTTTCCTTCCCTGGTGTGTAGTCAGTGGATCCCTGCTGCGGATCACCCTCCTTGGGCTATCCTCAAGCAGGGGTCCACTTAGAAAAGGTACCATTGGAAAGGAGAGATTCTCCCCTTTCCAATGGCACCTCTCCCTTTTGCCTTGGTCCTCAGGGGCTGAGATAGTCCCCTGAGTGCCAAGACAGGGAAAGTGAAATGAGCTGATCGTCTCATTTGACTTCGGTTTTCATTGGAATGATGTCAGTGCACTGCGCATGCTGATCTTCATTTCAATGAAAACTAATAAACAGCCTTGGGCGATGGGGAGGCTCTTCCCCATCTCCTGAGGCTGCTTCTTTGTTAAAGAAATCCCTCTGGTGCCCACACTAGAAGGATTTCAAGTGCCATATGCGCAACCAGCTGGGAGCCATTCAACGCACATGAGCACTGTAGCATCAGAGAGCTCCTGGGTGTCTGACTCATCCAAAGCGTTAATGGAGTACTGTAGTGAGTGGCCAATCAGTGCTACAGGTCCACTAGTAGCATTTAATTGACAGGGACTGGACACGCATAGTGCACTCTGCTTGGGACTTACAGCAAATAAATATGCCAATTATGGATAAGCCAATCTCACCATGTTTTAGAGTACAGAGCCACTGCACTTTAGCATTGGTTAGAAATGCCTGTTTAAACTGCAGACACTCAGGCTGCAACAGCAGCCTGAGACAGTGCTACGTAAGTTGGTGCCATAATCAATGCAGCAGACCCATTAGTGGCATTTCATTTACAGGCCCTGGGCACATGTAGTGCCACTTTTACTATGGACTTACAGGCACATTTAATTGGGTAAAAGCCAATGAAACCATGTCCAGAGGACAGAGCACAAACACTTTATCACTGGTTAGCAGTGGTAAAGTGCAGAGTCCTAAGGCCCACAAAGACAAACAGAATCAGTAAAAATGGAGGAGGAAGGCAAAATGTTTGGAGTTAGATTGCCCTAAGGCTGACAGGTACAACAACTGGTTAGCTGGTTTAGTTATTTGTGAAGATTATAGTGAGCAGTGACAGTGATTTGAATAAGGGATTACCAGAAGCAAGCTTTACTTGTTTCTTGACATGAGGGATGCTGAGATACATAAAACAAATGTATGGGAGCTGTGGTACACTGTACTAATTGGCATTAAAATTGATAGTGGAAAATAAAATAGCAAATAATTTCATACCTGCATGTGGTAATGGAGACACACAATTTGAGGGTTTACTTATAATCACTTCCTAAGAAAGAGGGACATCAAGTTGAAAAATGTGTGGTGAGAAAACAAGGCTGATTGCAGAGGCCCCCTAACTTTTTGTCCCCAATTTTCACTTTTTGCTACAGTTTTCGTGACTCTGATGGTGCCTTGGGTGCTGCTAACCAGTCCCAGGGTCTGTGCTCTGTATAAAATGAGTAAACAAATTAGGCTAATTATAATTGGCTAAGTCAACCTACCTATAAGGCCCTAGCATATGGTAGGGCATGTAGGTTTAGGGACCCCAGCATAGGTGGTGCACCCATAGGTGCACTGCTGAGGTCCCAGTGTCATTTTAAAGGCATGCCTGCCTTGCTGGCTGCTTTTAAATTAAAGTTACATGCAAATTCAACTTTGGAATTAAAAGAAGTTCCAAAGCCTTAAACTACCTTTTCTTTACATATAAGTCACCCCAAAGGTGTGCCCTACGTGCCCCTGTGGCTGGGCACCACGTAGCTATAAGCAGGGACCTTATTAAAATAGTTTTATAAGCCCTGGTGAGGTAAAACAGCCAAATTCGTTGTTCCCTCATTGAAGAGAATGGCCTCCATAGGCTAGAATGTGGAGACTTTATTTTAATTTCTAAAGTCCCCTTAAGTGTCATATACCTTAAGTTTGGTATATAAATTAATTGTTATAATAAAGCCCACAACGTATAATTTTTGGATTTAATATAACTTGTTCAGGTAAAGAGTTTTAAACTTTACCTAAAAAGTTGCCAACTTCAGCCCTGTAGTACTCTGCTCTGATTGGCCAGCCTCTGGTAGCCTGACCATGCTGCCTTGATGAGGTGTGAAGTAGCCTGGGCTGAGCCCAAAGGAATGTGCCTGGGGGAGGAGAACTTCCCTCAGCAGATAGAGAGGCAGGAAGGGGAAGGGCTGCCAAACTGGTCTTCAAAGGCAGGGAAGGACAATTGTAGCAACCCAGCCTCTCCCTCACATCCTGCAAGCCCAGACAATGTGTTCCCACCTGATTAGATTAGGAGAGGGCAGGAGAAGGGTGTGTTTAAGATTTTTAGCCCCACCAGTGGATGGGCTCAGCCAGATGTAACCTCCAAAAATCACTTTCAGTCGTGATGGATTTTTGAGGAATGTTGCTACCTGGGATTGATTTTTGCCACAATTCCCAGGAAGTGGTCATCACAGGGGGAAGGACCCTGTACCTGATTGGAAAACCAGGACCCCCTTGTTTTTCACCCAGAGCAAGGATAAAACCGGCAGACCTGCACCCACACTTCTGATTCCTACCAGATTTGAACAAGGAAGAACGTCAGAAGAAGAAGGACAGCCCTACTAGAACCCTGACCTACACCTGGACACTGAACTCTGGAGGACTGCACCAGCTGCACACTTGGGCGAAAAATTGCTAACCAGAGTCCCCTGGACCAACTCCTGAAGAAACTGACCAGCTGACCACTGTCCAGTGGCCAATTTAGAGTTTGCGCCAGGTGCATTCTGGGAGATGTAGTCTGTACCCTCAAGGAGCATCTCAGAGCTTCTGGAACATTAGGGAGAGCTGTGGACCTCAAAAGAACCCTAAAAGAACAGCTGAAAGAAGATCCAGAAGTTTGGAGAACTTTAGAGAGCTTTTGGAAAAAAGCTCCATAAAGGGACCGACCCGCCACGGCAACTCTAGCCATCTTGCCTCAACTGCGACCCGGCCTGACTTTCAGGTTCGTCCCAGTGAAGAAAATCTCCAAAAAAGTGACCAAGTCCGAGCGTAGAAAGTTGCTCGGGACCTCCCAGGCAGTGTACCCGAAGAGGGCTCCAGGGTTGTCGGATCAAGATTCAGGTTCGGCTCGCTCTAAGGATTTTCATCTAAAAAAAAACACTAAGGGGGTTATTCTAACTTTGGAGGAGGTGTTAATCCGTCCCAAAAGTGACGGAAAAGTGACGGATTTACCACCAGCCGTATTACGAGTCCATTATATCCTATGGAACTCGTAATACGGCTGGTGGTATATCCGTCACTTTACCGTCACTTTTGGGACGGATTAACACTCCTCCAAAGTTAGAATAACCCCCTAAGTCTGAAGGTAAAAATGTCCACCGAGGGCTCCCGTGATGCGCATCCCAGGAAGACTTCCAGGAGGTCGTATCGGACTGGCAACTTGGTCCCGCTGAAGAAACTTTTCAAGAAAAAGACTAAGACCGAAGGTAAACTTTTGACCGAGGACTCCCGCGGGCTGTAGCCTGGCAGGGCTCCATCGCGGTCGGCCTTAAACTTTGACTTTGCCCCGGTCGAGGTGAGACCAGTTGACCAGATTGGTGCTTTTCATTTCTGTGCGCTTGAAAACAGTAATTCTTTGAAATTTATGTCTCCGGTTCCCCTTATCCGATTTTAATCATTTTGGTGTAATTTTAAAGAAAAAAACATATAATATAGTTTTATAAATTGGTGTTAGATTTTTATTGTGTTTTGTGTTTTACTTATTTACTGTTTTGTGATTTTTAAATGCTTTACACATATGTCTCCTAAGTTAAGCCTTGTCGCTCGTTGCCAAGCTACCAATGGTTGAGCTGGGTTTAATTTAATGAGACCTAACTTGACCTAAGGTCAGGTTAGTAGCCTATTGCTAAGTGTAGATACTTACCTGCCCTTACCAATAACCCATTTTCCAACATTGTGGGAATTTTTTTTCCAAACATTAGAACAAAATTTAAAAACGATTGCACAATCAAATAATATATGTTTCTGTATACAAGGTACTTTTTTACTGTGCCAACAAATTAATCTGTCAGGTATTTTTGCATTTTGTAACTTATCAGGAGACCATTAAGAATTATTTAATAGGAATGCATTAGAGTGACAAATAGATGATGGCAACCTGCTTAACAGATTACAAAACCAATTCCCCCGCCTTTTTATCATATAATTAGTCTGTAAAATAGGGTTCCAAAATGTATATATTTTCAGTACATTGAAAGAGTTGGTGGGGATCATTTTTTATATGTTTGAGAAGCAGTGTGTCTAGAAATTCTGTGAATAATAAAGAAAAGCTATACATCCCCACATTGAGGGTGTCAAATAGAACCACTGTAAGTATTAATAATTGCATTACACCATATAACATACTTGTAGGACTCAGGTAGGAATGTGATATTTAGTTTGTGTATTAACAAATGTAAAACGTACTATTTCAACAAACATCTTAGATGTAAAATGCAGCAGCAACAATCCATCTTTCCCAACAAGTCACGGGTGTATTCAGTTTAATCACAAGGCACAATTTTGTTACCAAATATTGCATCAAGGTAGGATAAAGAAATATTTGTTGTTTCAGAATTGGAGAATGAAACCTTGTTTTCAAAGATCTAAAGTGAGGGCTGCTGGTAGAGGAAAGGGAGCAAATATATTTTTCTCAATTAAAGTTACTTGAGTGTTAGGTACGCTCCCAGGTTTGGACATCAATAGACAGTTTGTGCAGCTAAAATAGAAAAATGATGTTTCTGGAAATCAGGAAGGCCAAATCAGCTTTCTAATTTAAAGGCTTGCAATATTGTATTTTTAATGAGGGTATTTTTTTTTTATTCCAAATGAATTTAGTAAAAATCCTAAATAAGGACTTAGAAGAAAATTAAATGGAAGATAGCAGGTATCATTGACGATACCTATAACATTTGTGAAATTGTTACCATTTTATTGGTCTCAATTTTCCCCACTACAATAGGTTCAGTGAAGAAAAAGGTGGTCCACCAGGGCCATGGTGGTGGTCAGACCACCGTCAATATGGGGATCTGACCGCCGCATTATGACTGTGGCGGTAGCACCACAGTCGGACAGCGAGAATCGCTAGATTATGAGTTTTCATTGGTCTGGCGGTGCTGGGAGTAATAATCCACCAGGGCAGCGCTTCATGCAGTGCTGCCCTGGGGATTATGAGTCCCTTCTCTGCCAGTCAATTCATGATGGTAGCACTGGCATGTGAAGGCCGGCGGAGACATGGTGCAGAGGGGCCCCTGCACTTCGCATGGGCAGTGCAGGAGCCCCTGGGCAGCCCAGCTGTGATGTTCACTACTGAACACCCTACACACTACAGCATTGCCGCAGGCTCTATTATGAGCCGGAGACAATGCTGTAGGCCATTTCTCTCTGGGCCTCCCGCCTGCTGACCCATCTGGAAACTCTTAATCGGGCCCACAGGAAGGTGGCCGAACTAGCAGCAACCTGCCCGTCGGGACTTCAGCGGATGGGCTACTCCATCCACCTAAGTCATAATGAACCCAAAAGTGTCTAATTTCACCATAAATTTAGTTATCACTTTCTTGCAATTCAAGTCAAATGTATGTTTTATTTTGTTTTGAAAAAAAATAGCAAGTTATTTATGATTAGATGAGTTCAAGAGAATGCCAATACCATGTAACATATCCACTGTACACAATATATTTCATTGAAAAAAACTGTTTTAATAATATTCAGTTTATATTCTGATACTAATGCATGACAACTAATAATGTCTAGTATAATCAGTATACTGTGCATAGGGGCACTAATATACAATAGAGCATCATCTGCATAAGCAGAAACTTTAGGAATTGTGTTGTTGATAAAGATACCTTTATTGCGTATAGAAGTATGACTGAGGTATTGTACCAACGGCCATGGAAACTGATATTGGAAAATAAATAATGAAAATAGAGAAATTATTTAGTGATTTGCTACCTAAGTATATTGCTAATCCTACAGATGCTATTTGGACTCGGAACAAAGTCTACGAGATATAGCCCATAGGCATAGGGTGGGAAGTACAGGATGTAAACGTGGCTCTTGTAGACCCCTGGATGCTTCTGGTTTCTGACAGTGACTGAACAACCTCTGGACCAACGATCAAGTGGGTAGCATCAGAGCTTGCAAGGGGAAATCCACTGGTACAGTCTTGAAAACAATACACAAAAAGCTTAAACAACTTTGCATGATATGGGTGTTTAAATTCAGCAGCTCAGACTATTATTGAAGTGATTGAGGAGATATCTACCAGCACAGTGACTCCAAAACAAACAAAATAAAATGTTAAAATGTTATTTTGTATAGATGGTAAAAATGTTAAGGATACCGCATAAAACACTCAGATTTAGTTTGATTCAACACAGACTTTGTTGAGGTTTCTTTACAATGCAATGCATTCCGCTTTAAAATGTAAACATTACACAATTCATAAAAGTTATGGTTAAAGTGTTTTTACACATTGTTGTTAGTACTTAAATCTGTTTAGATAGAGAACATAATGTAATACAATCTGTTCAGTTTACATATGCTTTACTCTTAAATAAAACTAGCAATAGACAGGCTTCTTTTTATATGAGAAGAAAAACAAGCAGCACACATTTCATTGTCATTCTGTCACCACAAGAAGTCCATATATTCACCCAGGATAGCTTTGTCTGTTATTTGAAAAACTAATTTTCAAAATGTTTTTTATCATCTAACTTCAAAACGACTGTGCACCAAAAAAGTAGTATTTTGGTCTTTAGAGCATGCTAACTGGTTGATCACTCCTAACTCTTTGCCCCTACATAGCTCATAGACATTGGCATGCCTTAAGTTTCAGAAGGACACAAACACTGACAAAACCGCTGAGTCCGACCTTTAAAATGCAGGTGCAGTACTATCAGCTTTGCCAATAGATGTTTCTGGTTAAAATCACTATAAGATGGTCATCTGTTGTGCACATGCTAAAGCATAGGTTGGCATCTTGGTATAATCTTTTCAAAGTCTAAAGAAAATAATTATAAGATGGAAACTATGCTGAAGACCTTATGCACATGCACCATCAGCAACTGTTATACTTTGAAAAAAATAATTCCAAGATAGCTGCAATGTGTTTGCACATATTCATACAAGAAGAAGGTGTGGAATTGATAATGTAATCTGCACTACTAGACCCTGTGATTAGTATGTTACTACTATGCCATATAACATTGAGCCACAGGATTGCATTTCTTACATATAGACATCACACCTTATAAAACAGCATCTCACTTTATTTTAGACTGTTGCTTACAGAATTGTATCCTCGACATAAATACAAAAAACATGAGGCCAGATTTACAAGGCTCTTGCCTTTTGCCATTATATTGACCTCAATTTTCCTAACTACAATAGGTTCAGTGAAGACAAAGGAGGTCCCACCACCACATTACGACTGTGTCAGTAGTGCCATGGTTGGACCGCCAGATTATGATTTTTCATCGTTCTGGCAGTGCTGGCGGTCCTACTCCTCCAGGGCAGCGCTGCCCTGGGGATTACGAGTCTCTTCCCCACAACATTTTTGCTGCTAATGTGACGCTAACAGGCCACTACCATAGAGCCATATTTACAAGGTGGTGCAAAATAGGTGGGTTATGTGGTAAACCCTTTGTGCCACATCATGCCTAATATAGCCATGCAAAGGGGGCCTTCTCTCATTAAAGGGTTGCTAAAAATCGACAACATTCCATTGCGCAATTTCTAGCTTAATTTTTAACTCCAAGCGTTAAAATTAGGCTCCTATTGATCTCAATAGGCCTCTTAACTCTATAGTGGGTTAGAGTAATTGTTTTTTACGCTAAGCAATTATTGCATTACAATAGCGTAAAAAATGGCACTATCGCCCCTAACATGCGCCATGGTGTGCTGTATTCTAAAGACAGCACTATCGTGGTGGCGTTAGATGATGCGAGGGGGCCGCAAGAAAAGTCATTTCTGGTAAATTTGTCCCATATTGTCATGGTAAAGTTGTTGCAAGCGATTCCTCTGATGTCTTTAACCAAATTTATGCATAGAATTAAAACCTTATTCGAAGCAATGCATGCCACACCTGTCCTTTCTGCTAAAAATAAAGCCTGTGAAATTGTTTTATCATATAAAAGTCCAAGGCAAAGGTTTTCTTTCCTTCTATTTTGTAGTTTGATTTCAATTAAGCGCACAGCTAAGTGAACGCTTTTATAATATGTACATTCAGGAACGACGGCTTTTCGTCATATTTCCTTCCGTAGTTGACAAACACAACTGCCCTCAATTTTAAGCATGCAGTACTTACAATTAATGTAAAACACATGCTATACTACCCGTACCTGCTGGGCTTTCAAATGCTTGTTTCTAGATTGTTGATGGTTGAGAAGCTTTGGTACTGCACTTATGACGCAGATTCAATGGGCACTGTCACCACCCTCCATCACTTGGCCTGGATTTGATCTCAGTGGTATTTGCCTGAGAGCTGTACTGATGCTGGTCGTAATGTAGGTGACATCTTGCTAAAAAAGCTCCTTTGTGAAGTTGAATGTCCCTGGTAGGGATTTGTTATCGTGTCTGTCACACGTTGGAGTCTAAAAAGTGCATCTGATAGCTTTCTGCATGCTTTCCTGTCATTTTCTGAAGCACAATATCGGACACATAGTGCTCACTACAGGTATGTGTGTCAGATGAGTATATTAATTTACATGTTTAATGTATACAAGTGTTCCCCAACCGGCCTAGTCATGTATAAGTAGGCACTAGCAAACGAACAGTCCTACTCTACCAGGCTGAAATGTATATATAGTACACTTAGAAATACAGACATCATTGTGGAGAGTGTCCAGAGAAATCTTTCCTTGTACGGACTGCATTTCCACAGTCCACAAAGGAGCCTTCATATGTTGGTATTCCTCGCACTTTAATGTCACGGATGGGATAAAAAAATACTGCTTTATTAAAATAAAAAATGGTAAATTGGTTTATGTTCGCCAGTGGTACGTGCTTCACCTGGAGAAATTCAAAGCAGTGAATCTTAAAGAGAGAGCAATTGACGCCAGATCCCCCTTTGGCGAATTTTGGAACAATGCACTTTGAACACATCATCTAGGGTGTGGTACTTCCTTAGATGCTGCAAATTTACATTGTATCTGCAAGTTTATCAATGTAAATGTAGCGTTAATTTCTTTGTTCTATATTAAAGTTAGAATAGATTGATAAATCAAGCATACAGTGACCACTCACATGCTGGCTAATCCCAGATGATTTAGGATTAAACAGTTTCCACTCACAGAGTGACTATATACCCATACCTAACTGAATGCTAGGAAAAAGATCAGTAAGACTATTCCTAGCCTGGACCAACCATGAAACGCTTGTTGAGAAATGGACAGTGTTGGCCCACTGCTTAGATAGTTATTTTTGCCTTCAAATAGCTGAGTATAATGATAATTTCACTTAGGATTTCGCTCACCTCTTGGCCTTTCTTCTTTTAAATTCTAGCCAGGCAATCCTCGCTTGTGACTTCTCTGGGTTGAGGACTCTTGGACCTAAACACTGATTTCTTGAGCTGATCACCCACCTTGCTCATATTCAACTGGTCGTATATCCCATGAATGCAAAAGGAGAGACTCTGGACTTGGTATTGAGCTTTTTAACTTTCAGTATAGATTTCATACAATCTCCCTTGATTTAGTCAGGTTATGAGGGTCTCCTTCTTAGGACTGACTTAAGACAGCATTATCTGTCTAGATAGACCTAATGGCAGTACAACACACAACACGCAACAATCACAACATGTAACACACTGAATGGAACACTAGGTATAAAGATGGAAAAAGCCCTCTGAGCTCAGTTTATATCCTTCGATTACGTTCCTTAGTACTGATTCTAAAATTTCGGAAAATATGATTTCTAATTGATTACTACAAGTAGCTCCTGTAGTAATACACAGTGATTCAAAACAGTATTTACCAGGTCATAGTGTAGCAGCAAATATTCACTTTATTGTTGGGGATTTTTGGCGGTATTACAGGAGGCTGAAAGCATAAGGCGCTGATCCAGTATCAAATACATCAAGCTCTTTCGGTAGTTTCCAGATGCGACCATGCCATGGCCTCTCTCAAGACTGCCCTCTTTAGAGAAGGTTTTGTCACCTGCTGTCTGCGTAACACCTTGGAATGTCGAATGTCCACACATAAGGGTTGAGCCGATGTAATCAAAGCGTATCAACTGTCCATGCTACAGTGTTCCAGCAAGGATCTAGCTTTCTTCCTGGCGCCAATCACAACAAGGATGTGCTTCTAGGTGCTAGAGGTCAGTGGCACTGCAGTGGGGCCACTTCCAATGCCATGACCAGTGCCCCAGTAACTTGCCAGCCCTTTCTCTTTGCTGCCAGCCACAGCAGTCTGTCTTTTCCCTGTGATTCAGGACTTCTTGCCTAGTCTCAAGTAGGGTCATCTCTAATTATACTTAATCCATAAAAGGGCATGCCCCTTAGGCAAAATGCACCATTCAAGTCCTCCCTCCCCAGGCATCCTCTCCATCCATAGTGAACTCCTGGGTCACAACAGTTGGAGCGCTACTTCAATAGAGTGGTCTGCCTAATTTGCGTGGAGTGTGCTCTGGGATTCCTGCAGGGTAAGCTTCTCATACACCAGATTTGCACTCTTCTCTAAACCATCAACTGGTGCCTCTCAATAAATGGCCCCTGGCAGAGACACCAGGAGTGTGTCACTCGTGAAGACTCCACACCATGCCCGCAATTGATCACACAGCAGCTGACATCCTCAGTGCACCTTCGCAGCAGGATGGCTACACCACTCCCACCTTTCTTCTTCATGGTGGTCCACTGATGCTGTTTGGACACTCCTGGTAGTCTGGCAATTGGGACATATCATCATCATGTCGCCCTAAGCAGTCAGAATACCTTATTTTAATCTCTGCCAGTGACCATCTGGCAAAGAATGTCCCACACCATTTTGACCCAGCCACACCCCACTTCTGTCAAGCTATACTTGGCAACAAGTGATCAATAGATGCATTGTAACTTATATGTAGCCGTTCTATTTTCCCACTCGCCATAAACAAAATGTATGCTTGCATTTTACACCGTTTGTTTGTGTCATAGTTTGATGTAGCGACTGTGCACTAAAGAAACACTTGTAGACCGTGTAGTTCTGAGCAACCTAAAAGCAGATAACCAAATGTGTGGACTATAGAGATTGAGTGTCAATTATCTGCCTTATCATTTGCATGAAAATAAAGGTGTCAGCACCTCCAAAAAACACGCACGTGGAAGATTGACTGCAACATCTTGACATCAATAACTTAATTTCCAAAACTGTAAAGGGTGTCTAGCTTTAAAGTATTGAAAAAGAAGGCTGGAATCCTCTCTCTGCACCTTCCATGACTGAATACAGCAGTCTGAGTTGATATCCCACAAAGGTAATTTCTTAGAACCATCCCTTGTCATTGCCCATCTGCAGGAGGCAACAGTAAATCTCATGGAACAATGGGGCAGATTAATGAGAAAGTTTTCTAGCGTCCCCGTACCACGACTTAACAACATCATGGTTGCTATGTATTTATAATGCGGTGCACCATGGCAGGCGTTAGCATAATAGAGTCCGAATTTTTCACGCTACTGTGGCGCTTTCCTGCCCTAGCGTAAAAAAAATTGATGCTAGTGCAGCACAGGGAGGCCCATAGGTTAATACTAGTGTGTCATTTTAACACCTGGTCTGAGCAGCCGTTAAAATGACAGAAAAATGGTGCAGTGCATTGTTGTGAATTTCACTGTGCCATTTTTTCGGGCCTCACTTTGGGGAACGTCCCCCTTGCATACATAGCAAGTGAATGAACAAATACAATTTCTGCGACCAACGATCATACCTTTCCCAACAAATAGGTGGGCTATAATCCTTAAAAAAATAGGGCACTCTTTTGTTCATGCCAATATACTGGTAACGAAAAATTGAGGGCATCGCTATTTCCTTCTAATGTTTGTTATTGGAATTTTGTAGGCGAAGGCTTTCGTGTGTAGGCCACTCTTTAAGAAATGTTCATGGACATCTCCTCGTTCTTCACAGATATGCCCCAAATCATATTTACCAGATTCTATGTCGAGCCGATGTAAACATACAGATTGTGTGACTGACAGCAACAGTGCATCATTGAGCCTTGTGTCGTCAGTCACATTGTAATGGTGATTTCTGCCCATCCATTGAGCGATGAATGGAGGGAAGTTGTCCGTGACATACTGTATATGGCCTGTCTTGCAGTGACTTTCTCTTAAGTTGCACCTAAGCTGTAAAACACCTTAACTATCTCCTTTAGAAACGCACCTACTTTCAGAATCTGAAGACCTGAACTAGCATACTCCCTACTAGGGGTGCAATATTCGTGTATTTAGTTTTCTCATAATCACATTCGTAATAGCGCAATATATCATCCTTCGTTTAGAGCTATCGTTTAGCAATAACTGTGTCTTAATGTGAATTTTTGCCCACGTTTGCCACTAGGATGCTTTTCGGGCTAAAAAGAAAATAGCGCAAAGAATACAACTGCAGCGAACAATATCCATTCGGCTTCTGAATGCATTTTTTAATACCTTATGCTGTATTTATTGTAGGTATGCCAGAACGATAACACACTTTGGACACAAATTCAATTTTTGGTCATTTTCTGCTTCAAGATGTTTGGTGAATCTCAGGTATTTACACTAATACTTTCTTTGTTTTGTAGTAGTCTCCGTAGGTATATGACTAGCAAGTCGTGATCCCTTTAGAGATGGCAATAAAGTGATGTTGCTTAATGTTTGTTTTTAATATTTCAAATTTTGGGCCAGATTAACTAAAGGCTTGCACACATCACATAAGGTGATGCAAGGCAACACAAGCTCTTAAGTCAGATGTACCAAGCCATGCAGAGCCACCTTGCATGGCTCTGCATGGCTTAGTAAATCTAGAGTAACGCATGACATCTCAAGTTGTTGCCTTGCATTGCTCTGGTTTTGGAAGGCATTCCATAGGTGGAGTCTGGGCACTCCCATGCATCTACCCATGGATTTTAGTGCATTCCCAGTTTTACTAAAAATAGTAAAGATGGGAATGAGTCAAAATGGTATGTCATCCCAAAAGAGGCATAACAAGCAGAAATATGTTTATTTCTCCTTGTTATTCCCTCATTCTATGTGTGCTGCATTCTGCAACATACATAAAAAGAGGAACATTACTCTAACAATTGTTTTTGTGCAGGAAGGTGTCAATTCCTGCACAAAAACAATCCTGCCTATAATGCAGGCACCCTTACACCATGGCGCAAAGATGCCTGTGTTTGCAGAGAAAGAAAGCAGAAATCCACCATTTCTTAGTAAATAGGACAGATTCCTGCTCTCTCCTTTTGACACAGCACAGCATGTTGTCTAGATGCATTGTACCAAATTTTATAAAATCTGGGCATTTGTATTTAGCATTTGCCTGGATCCTACGCTTCTTTTTTCTAACGTAGAGCAAACATTCAGATATTTGTGCCATGTTTAAATGTTACTTCAACAAACAGCCTTCATTCCATGGGGTATGTATGTTTTTGCCACATGTGTATGACAGTTTGCCTACTCAATGTGTTTCTATGTGAGGAATTCTTTTGTGAGCATGGCCAAAGCAGCAACAGCAAACTAACCAGAGGCAAGCCCTCAGGAAATACAACATTTGTGTTACTGCAGTCCTAAAGCACTTCATCACAGAGTAACATAACAAGCTCCTTGGTGTTTGTGAGACCTGGTATCCTTGGCATAGTTTCTCTTAATCTTTGCCTTCAGACATCCTGTTTTAGCTGATTTAGGTTTTGTTGGCTTTAAATTATCTATAAGCCCCTAGTAAAGTGCACTACATGTCCCCAGGGCCTGTAAATTAAATGCTACTAGTAGGTCTTCAGCACTAATTGCCCACCCACTTACGTAGTCCTTTGAATGTTTCTCGGGCCTGCCATTGCAGAGTCTGTGTGTTCAGTTTTGAACTGCCATTTCAACCTGGAAAAATAAACATTTTGCCAGGCCCAAACCTTTCTTTTTTAATACATGTACGCCATCCCTAAGGTAGGCGCTTGGCAGCCCAAAGTACAGTGTGCAGTGTATGTAAAAAGTTGGACATGTACGTTTAAGGTTTATGTGTCCTTGTTGTGAAAAACGCATAAATTAATCTTTCACAACTGCAAGGCCTATCCTAGATTAACATTTGAATTACCTTATTACACTTTACAAGAGTAATTTCTGTAGGGAAGAGACAACCGCTCCAGGTGTGATGTCTCTGGAATCAAATTTAAAACCCTGACTTATGGTAAAGTTGTATTTTAAATTGCAATTCTGAAAATGCCAGTTTTAGAAAGTTGGCATTTTCTTACTTTAGCCATTTAGTGCCTACTGTCTGTCTCAGATCACTTCTCTGGGTTGGGTGACAGCTGGGCTTTGTAAATTTCCTTAGACAGCCAGACACAGTGGGAGTGTAGGTGCGACTTGATGGGCCTTGATGGGCCATTCTGGGCAGGATAGGAGGGAGAAGCTTGACACAGCCACACTTACACCTGAATAGGCTGTGTCTTGTACACACACAAAGGGTTTCCTACCCCCTGTAGTGAGTCTGGAGCCATTGCAGAAAGGGCAGGACCTCTGTGCACTTCAAAGGTAAGTCTTTGAAGTATCCACTACATCAAAGGCACCACTTGGTATAAGAATTGGACCCCAGACACCCCTACATCAGTACAATTCTGGACTTGTGGATACTCTGACAGGAAGAGGCGACTGCAGCCTCAACAATGATGCTACAGCTCAGCATTGAAGCGTCAGCGTGCTTTGGAACTGATGCATCGCCTCATCTGGACAACGCATCCCCAACACCAGCCTTTGCTTTGCAAGACCCATTGACAAGCTCCACGATGAGGATGCAACAAGACCTCGCACCACAGCCTTGCTGCATCTCGGACCCAACCCATCCCATCAGCTACACAATGCATCTTTGTTTCGGATCAATGCACTGCTCTGCAACCAGTATTTAAAATACTTTGGTTCAACGTGCCTAACAGGGTCCCTATAACCAGCCTGTGCTCTATCATTGAAAAGCTTAACTTTGTCTGCCACGATGAGATCTCCCTGACAGGCACTTCTTGCTTATAAGTGCTATTTCAGTTTAGTTTAAAAAAAAATCATACCTCAAGTTCTACTTATTGTATTTTCATTGTTTTGGTCTTATTTATTTACTAAATTCTATTAATTTGTGTGGGGTCCTTAATGTGTAGTGTTTTCACTTTTTTTACTGTTTGAAGTTTTGCACAAATACTTTACACATTGCCTCCAAGTTAAGCATGACTGCTCTGTGCCAAGCTACCAGAGGGTCAGCAGAGGTTAATTTGTTGTTTGTTTGTGCCTTACCCTGACAAGGATTGTGGTTGCTGCTTTCCAGGGCTCACACAGCAGTCAACCAACAAGTTAATTCCTAACAGTGTTGCTTTAAAACCCATGTGAGCACATGCACATTAGGTCAGTGCCCAAACAGAAGAAAACTGCTTACAATGTGTGCGTTGTGCCAACTTACTCCCCGAGTTTGTGCATAGTACCAGTAGGTGCTCCCTGCAAGTTCAGTCACGAACATTATCATTATGACTGGGAAATAAAGTTTTTATCATAAGTACACATTGCTGTCTTCTCTCTTGTGCCAACTAATAACACAAAACTACCCTCAATAGGGAAAAGGGTTAGGGTTCACTTTGGAGATCTTAAAGAGTTTAGACAATATGGTTGTCAATATTCATTTTGCTTTAATTTACAATATATTCTACAAGCACCATTGTCAGATATCTCCTGTTACCCAAAGAAGGAATACAAACTCTGTCTGTCAACAGGTCAACGTTAACTAAAGAAAGGTGGTTGATGCTAAACGTTGCACATCTGAAAAACAAAGCGCTCTGGGGTAATATGTCATAAGTGCAGTAATGCACAGGGTGCAAACCTGGTATGGAAGCCCAACCACCAAGGGTTTCAAAATACACAAGAAACACAAGCAGAACAAAAATTGAACCACCTATGTCAAGTGCTGTAGGTACAAAATTCAAGAAAAGAGCAAACCAGGGCACTCCAAAAATTATTCCAAGATGAGTCGAGTTACAGGATATATTTTTAATCCTTTATACTAAGAGAAACAAAATGATACTCAAAGGTAATCATGTCCATATACAAGAAAAAGGCATATAAGAAATCAGAGAAAACAGCCTGATCATGTCCATATACAAGTAAAAGGCATATAAGAAATCAGAAAAAACAGCCAACGCGTGTTTCGTCCTCTTAGACTTTTTCAAGGCTCAAAGAGTAAGGTTACTGAAGCTGTTCGGGAAATGCTTCTGTTAGCATCTTAGCAGTAGTTCTAAATCAAATATGTTGAATAATCCAGCAGACTAGTGAAGGAACTGTGCCATGAACGTGTATCCGTAATATAAGAATGACACTGTATGTCTAAATGGTAACGTTACCACGGCAGCGCTATCATGCGATACGTGTGATCGCGTTCTCCGTCTCTGCCTTCCTAACTACCGGAACAAAATACTACAGGTTGGGTCCATTTAGACATACAGTGTCATTCTTATATTACGGATACGCGTCCATGGCACAGTTCCTTCACTCTGGAAATTTACCTTTCTCTCTACCATAAGAGATTACCATACTAGTCTGCTGGATTATTCAACATATTTGATTTAGAACTACTGCTAAGATGCTAACAGAAGCAGGTGGTAACCTGGTGCAAAGTTTTAAAATGCAGTACAACTGCATTTTTATATTAGATATGTAAAGCACACATGCCCTTTTGGCATGTGTGTACTTTACATGTGCAAAAAAAAATAATGGGGTGCAGGAGAGGGGGCCTTAGGCCCCCAGCACCCTGGCCCTTTGCTTTTCCCAAATTGCGATTTCTGTTTCAGAAATCGCAATTTGCGAAATGCAAAAAATTCGCAGCCATTGGCCAACAGACCCATAGCTGCGAATGGGGCCAGTATCGCAATTTGCGAATCGGTAATTGCATTTGCGATTTTTAAGAAATCGCAATTACCGAATCGCAAATGTGATACATGGCCCTTTGCGAGTCGGTAATTGCGATTTCTTTAAAATCGCAATTACCGAATCGCAAAGGGCCAGATTCATACATCTGGCCCTTGGAGTATAAAAAATAACTTTTCAGGTACTAGCAATAGACAATCAATCATAGGCAATAGCCTGCTGTAATCCACAACTGTTCCCAATACATAACTTAACATTTAGATTCCAGGGTTTCTAAAACATCTGTATCAAAATGAGTTAAAAGATGGTTACAGATTCAAATTTCCCATCGTCAAAATAAAAAGCAGACATCCCTACCCAAGATTTAAAATGCTAGATTGATGTTGTAAAGTGACATAGTTTCGTAATAATAATTTAGATGACATGCTTTGACAAAAAGAGCCTTCCTCCTGCACGGTCATAAAAGCTAAATGTGGGCATGGTGAAATCATTGGGGACACATGCATGATGTAATAAAAACTTATATTATAACATAAAACAATTATCAAGTGCATATTAAAATGGCACAACAATCAAACAAATGCATAGAAATAGCTTGTTACAGCTAACAGAGGTAATAAAATAGCAGAGACAGAGGATGATTACCCGCATGTTGCCTGAAAGAGATCCATTAAAAGGCCCTGCCCAAACCACATGGTCAAATTAAATTTTGCCCGTGATGCGGGCTAACCACTGGGACCTGGCACTGTTATAGCCCTATAGCAAATGGACCAAGCTGCTGACGCATATTTGGTAACTGCACTTACTACTAGTGTGGACGGTCATATTTGCAAATTCTCTGAGCATCGGCACGTTCATACGAAAACAGAGCCTTACACAATGGGATGATCCATCTTTCCCTTGGACTTTTGTATAGGGGTCAGAAGAAAAGCACATGTTCAGTTGACTCCACACATAGATTCAAGTTTATACATTTGTCGGCCTCAGAACTATTCTGCAACCATCAACCAGTGAAACTGTTAACTGGTAAAGTACCATATCTAAACTGGAGGAATAGAGCACGGGCGTGTGCAGTTATTAGGAGATCTAGGAATTGCTCAGGCCATGGCTCCTGTTTAGCGAGCAGGATATATGATGGTAAACAGCCCACCCTGTTGCTATGGAGAGTCTTCTTATTAGCCTTATCCAAATATCTCAATTTGACCAATGAAATACCATTAGCTGGGATCGACTCAGCCTCTCCCAGAATTGGGTGAAGCCCAGATCGTCCCAGACTGATTTCATCTCCCTCAACCATCTGACCTTTTTCCAGCTGCTTTGGTTCCTTGTAAGGTCTTTGATAGCCTCGCAAAAAGTTTCCAGTTCCTCTGTTTTGCAAAGGCGTATCCAATATAAAAGGGGCCTCAAACCCGCTATATCTTTGATGCTATTTGATCCATCCCAAGATCAAGTCTGAGAGGGATCATCGGGGTACCTTTCCCTGTCCTGACTATGTGCCTAATAAAATCGTTCTCTTTCATTTGTAGGATGTCCAGTTCTCTTTGGAAGCCTCATAGCTCTGCACCATACAGTGCAGCCCCCCAGATCTGAGCTTTGTAGATTTCTGCAACGGGATTTAATGGGGGGCTAACTACAACTCTGGTTTTATGTCCCAAAGCCCCTCTTCTTTGACATATTAAAAGTGTTCCTTTTCTAATATGACCATTCCATCTTCCTGAGTCCATCAGCCTAATCCCAGATAATCAAACTCATTGACCCTTTCCAATGGGATAGAGTTCATTAATATACTGGCTTTAACTTTCTTCGTTTGCGAGCTGCAGAACGTAAACTTAGTTTTCCCGACATTGACTTCCAGGCCAAAGTCTCTACAGAATACACAAAATTGGTCAACCAGATTTTGCAATACCAGGGGAGATTTTTGACAAGATGATAGTATTGTCCGCATAGAGCAGTCCTGGGATTTTCTTACCTGCCAACCTAGGTGAATCATTATTACAATTAGTTAAATACTTAATACAGTTGTTTATGTATAAGAGAAAGAGGGTGGGGGCAAGGACACAGCCTTGCCTTACTCCTCTCTTAATAATAACTGGATCTGTTAATTCATCATTCTTACCACTTCTGATTCAGTCAAAAGTGCCTTCATGAAGTCGAGCAATAAGGTTCAAAAGACCTTTAGGGACTCCCATGTTGGTCAATGTCAGCCATAATTTACTCCTGGGTACCAGATCAAAGGACGCTTGAAGGTCAATGAAGGCCACATATTGGTTTCCACCTCCGATATCCACTGTCTTCCATTTGGTTACTAAAAACCTCAGGACTTGGTCTATTGTGCTAACCACAGATCTAAAACCTGTCTGTAAATCCGAGATGGCCCCACTCTCTGTAATCCACTCTTCTAGGTGGAACAAAATCTGCTTCGCAAAACTTTTCTGAAAGTTGTCGAGTAGGCTTAATGGACGATAATTAAAAGGGTCACAGGGGCTACCTTTTGTAAAAAAGGGGGACTATCTCAGCTCCCCTCCATGTTCAAGGAATAGGTGCGCCTGCGGCAATTGCATTACAAACCTTGTTCAAGCAGGGGGCCCAGATGTCAGGGTTTGACTTATAAAGATAAACGTAAAAACTTAAACTTCGCACTTGTCTAGCGCACTACTCACCCATTAGGGTCACAGGGTGCTGTATGCATACCGCTGTGGAACCTCTCCTGGATTTCCCTGTGAGGCGCCCACTCCTGGGCAACCCCCATGGTGAAGCCAGGCATCCAAGCGCTGTCAGGGCCGGTGTGGAGATTAAGCAAGCTTTTGCCCAGAGTTACAGAGTGGGACCCATTAATTAGATTAGGCACTGAGGCAAGAATGATCTGGTCCAAGGGAACTGAGCCCAAGACCGGTGGGAATTGAACCCTGGTCCCAAGTCAGATCTCTGTATCAGGGTCTGCTGCTCTAACCATTGAGCCACACTTCTCAGATCACCAGGAATTTTATTGAGGCCCGGGGCCTTCCCCCACTTGAGGGAAGCTATTGCGGCCTTAGTTTCATCTAGAGAAAACTTGATTGAAGGAACACCAATTTCCCTAGTGCTAGTCGGCTCCCAGAGATTAGGTTCATTTACCCCTCAGTAAAGTGACCCAAAATGATTTACCCATACTGCGGGGAGAATCGAAGTGCCAGGCAAGGGCCGGGAATCACCACTGTCATTTGAGATCAGCTTCCAAAATTTGGAGGCATCATTAGCTCTTGCGGCCTCCAGGAGAGCAGCCCATCGTTTCTCCTCCCAACTTCTTCGTGCCTTGGAAAGTTCCCGCTTATAGCTCTCTCTTGATTATTTTATTGGCTCTCTAATCCCCCTTCTCAGGTCCTTCAGTAATTTATGCTTGGCTTTCCTGCATGAATGATTGAACCACCTCTCACTACACCTGTTTCTTGTTTTGGCGACAGCTTCTTTGGAAAGCTTTTCAAAGAATTGAATAGTTCCATATGAACAACCAGGAGCCTATTATCATCCTCAAATAAATGGAGCATATGCTCCATTTGGTCTGCCAAAAGGCTATATAGTGATGAAATGGAGCCTGGAAAGGAATTCACAGCATCCCACCTGACGTTCCATTTATTATTTGTTGTAGTAAGCTGCTTTGCATAATCCTTAGAATCAGAGGCCTCTATTGTGGGCAGCAGACCCCTGATAGATAGAATCATTGGGTCGTGGTCGCTTCCTTCATGTTCTTTTACCATCATATCGGCCATATGCCCCCACAAACGGTTGTCTAAAAAAAAGTAATCAAAACAGCTCCTTTAGACTCCACGTCTAAAAGTAGGACAGGGGTTCGCATCTGAGCAGAAACGACCATTGCAGGCACAGAGACCATATGCAAGTGTGATATCAACGATTTGGTAGGCCGATCTGCTCATTCTAAGACTTTTCCTTGATGCTAATTGCGATATACCCCAAAGAATGTCCTCTTCTTGGAAAGCTCTTGGGCCAGAGAATAAGGCTCAAAAGTAGCATTAAAATCCCCTGCAATTAAGATGTAATGGGTACTGGATCTACCGGATAAAATATTAACAAGAATGGTTAAAACATCAGACTTGCAGTTACTGCCCATGCTCCTGCTGTATATATTCACCAATAGTAGGGGGTTTTCTTTCTTGATGGATAATATTAAACCTTGCAAATCGGCACAGCCCATGTCCACTTCCTCAACCTGACACTTGAAAGAAGTACTAACCCATATTAGTAGTCCACCGAGGGTCTTCCAGAAGTAACTTGCACGCTGGGAACCAAAAACTCTCGAAACCGGGTCTGTGCTTCAGGCTCGAGGGCCCATGTCTCTTGGAACAGGCATATAATATGCTCGTCTATAAAAAGGCCCCAATCTGGAATTTGCATTTTGGACTCAAGCCCGGCTATGTTCCAACTAAGGACTGTAACCGGCCTATCATCCTGGGCTTGTGGTACATCATACAGGACTTGTGATACGGTCTGTGTGGGGCTCAAAGAGTTCAGATTACTCATTAAATCTGCTACCAAGCTACCCACTCTAGAACTCCCAGCATCCTTATCTCCAGTGGTATTACACATACCAGTGAATTCTGGGCTAGCGGCGTATCATTCTGGGCTGACAGTACAGTTTGAGTGGGGCCCATGGAGTCCATGTTTGCAATCCTCTCTTCTCCCAAGCTTTTTACTCTGGAATCCCAGAGTTCCTTATCTCTAGAAATAGTGCACTCCCCAAAAGTTAATCTTGGCCCCATTGTCCAAAGGATACCCTGTGTAACTTTGACTATATGTCAGTCCACATCTGGAAGAGAAGATGGAGGTTGCCTGCATTCAGACGGTGGTACATGGTACTCATGGTGACAGGAGGAGCATCTAGGGTCAGATGTCAAGCTGCTATGGGCAAATTCAGGTACTGGGGGATAGAAGGATGAGAGTATATGCAAAGAAACACCTCCAGCTGAGGATCTAGCTTTGCTGGAGTTTAATCAAATCTGTTCGACCAGGGCAGGTGAGTCAAAGTTAATAACAACACAATCTCACTCTCCAAACTTATTCAATGGGCCCACCCATTTCACCCTCCTCACCATTAATATTGAAGGTACAATAAAAAATGCTAATTTAGCATTAACATGCAGCCAATGAATTACCTTATTTTTCAGCTCTGTATAAAACTCCATTCTATTTGTTTGGAGCCTAGGAACATTTGAAATTACAAGCACATATGGGCAAGATTCCGGGGGTAGATGTAGAACTTCTAACTGTGCTCTGTGGTTATCAGGTCTGATTCTACTAGGTCTGATTCTGCTAGGCCCCAAGTCTGTCACTGGAGGGCTTACTGATTGATGCTCGTGGATATTGGAAGCTTTAGGCATCTTAGACACTAAGGCCCTCATTATGACCTCAGAGGTCTTTCAAAAAGATTGCCGAAGCTGCGGGCGCCACTATACCGCCAGTGTTGGCGGTATTGGTGGCTCCCTATTATGACATTTCCGCTGGCCCAGCGGAAAAGTCACATCAACATTGCAGACGGCTCATAATGGAGTCGGCGACAATGTAGATGTGCAGCGGGTGCAGCAGCACCTGTCGCGCATTTCACTGCCCGAAATTCGGGCACTGAAATGCACGATGGGTCTGTGCCTGGGGGCACCTGCACTGCCCATGTCAAGTGCCTGGGCAGTGCAGGGGGCCCCATGGACACCCTGAGTCCCCGTTACCGCCAGCCAACACCGCCATGGACAGGCTGGCGGTTGGGGACTCATAATCGTCAGGGCAGCGCTGCTTGCAGCGCTGCCCTGGGGATTATGACCGCCTGACAGTCAAGTGGTGGGGCCAGCGGTATGGCCGTGGCTAATGCGCCACGTCGTTATACACTAGCGGAACACCGCCAATGTACTGCCGGCCACCAGGATCATAATGAGGCCCTAAATTAGTTATCAGAGCAACACCACATGCTCCCCTATTAACAGTGTCTGCATCACTGGGACAGACTTCTGCGGGGTTGCGACCCAGCCTGGCTTTCTGACCCTCCTTGAATTGACAGAAATGAATGCAACAAGCCTTAGGTGACATTAAACCCTCAGTAGAGTGTGGGGGAGCCTTGCCAACAGTGCCAGCAGATGGTCCTAGAGCTGGAGACTGGCAGTGTAGTTGTAGATTAGCTCAAACAGTGGTGTTAGGCACACAGGGCTGGGCAAACCCCCTAATTTGTCTTTAATGGCTTTTAAACGAAGTTCAATAGGACGCAGCCACTTGGTGAACTCCTCCATTATGTACTCAAGCGTCAATAGACCAATAGTGCTCTCCTGTGGTGTTTTGGACCCATTATTACCAAGTTCAAGTCCAGGATTAGTGGAACTCATAGTACATGCTTGTTTGTTTCTTAGATTAGTATCACCACGCTTTCTTTTTCCTTTTGGCTCGAGAGCTGGTGGACCAGCCAGGGAGCCCAACGATGACAATGCAAAGTCTGTTGCAATGGCCTCACTCTAGGCCGCACGGGGAATCTCCAGAGCATTGTCTGAATGGTCAGCTGGTGGGGCGGCCGGATTTAACTACGTGTACTAGGTGTGCTGAGGCTGCAGAGACAGTGGAAGCTGTTGGGGTAATTGTGGCAGGGGTGGAGATGGAGAAACAGAAGCCATTGATACTGGGGTAGATAAGCGATGTTCGGCCATCTCAATCTCTTTGTCTAAGGCACCAACAGCCTTTTGTAGAAAGCCGTCTAAAGTTTTGTTAATTTTGAGGTTGTCTTGGGGAACCCCCCTTCCGTCTGCCCATTTCACGCCCCTTTATACTCTTTTATGCTCTCACTCCTTTATGCTCTCTTGACCCCCTCCTCCTCAACCACTTGACAACCACTTGCCACTTGCCAGCCACTTGCCACTTACGGTCTGACTTAGTCCATTGCTGTCTGTTGCAGTCTACCACAGTTGCAGTTGCCGCTTCTTACCACTGTTTCTGCAACTGTTAGAAGGCACCAATTCGCTAATGCAGATCTCATGGAAGCCAGGAGCTGAGACCGGTCATCACCACGCATCTTTCTCCCTGTCGCTCCTCACTATCCACTATCCACTCACCACGCAGGCACCAACACCGGCACCAGCAACAGCGCTTGGCTTCAAGGCACCAGAACAGACTTCAAGGACAATTCAGAGAGCAGAGGTAATGCAGGGGGAAAACAAAACATTCAAGTCCCCAGGTTTCTGCACTTGGGGCTTCCAGTCACCATACATTGCCCCATACATTACTCAGAATTGCTCAAAAGTGCTCCAGGAAAGCTCCCTCTATGGCTCTGTAACCCTGTGTGACCTCCTGCAGGCTCCAGTAATGCAAGATATGAGATCTGTGTCCTGGGCAGTGCCCAGAGCCATTTTCTGGAGCGCGTTCTCCTATCTGCCACCTGTCCCCTCGCCTCGTGGGGGTTTTCTTGAGCGCTGGGCAATGTGAAATGTGTAGGGACAAAAGAGGCCGTGCTTCACGCTCCGTGTCAGAGCCTCTGTGCCTCTGCCTCTCCTCTCCGTGTCTCGGGGAGATCGCCGCACCTCTACCTCTCCACGTCTTGGGGAGACCGCCGCACCTCTGTCCAAGGGACACCCTCTCACAGGAGTTTTTTTTCGTTTTTTTTTGGGGAGACAGAGTGTGGAGCCACCATGGCCACAGTTACTTGCAGGCACTAGAGCCATGGTCTGGATGGAGCACCAGGTGCAGTGGCACCAGGGCCAAAAGCTCTAGGAAACCCACCGAACACCCATTATTCCTACACCTTGCCAATGAACAAGCAGTCAGAAGGGCAGTTACCTTGCAGGCACTAGTAGCTACTATTTGAATGGTGCAGCAGGTGCAGAGGAACAGTCGCCAAAAGCTCCAGGAAACCCACAAGCACTGATTATTTTGATATATTATCACTAAACAAGCAGTCACAAGCACTGTTACCTAGCAGGCACTCTAGAGCGACTGACTATATGTTACCACTAAATAAGTAGTCACAATCGCAATCACCTTGCAGGCACTGGGGCCACGATTTGAATGGTGCAGTAGGTGGAGTGGCACAGGGGCCAAAAGTTTTAGGAAACCCACTGAACACCAATTATTGCTAGGTTTTTACTACAAAATAGGCAGTCCCGGAGTGCTTTTTTGATTATCTTGTAACCATTGCACCTAAAGTAACACATAGCCTAAAGCATCACCGTAGTAAAAGCTGTAGCCTATTGGACTTTTCTGTCTACCTACAACTTATGTACATTCAGCACATTTATAGGGCACATTTTCACAGTTTTTCAATGGTCCTAAAATGCTTCTGAATCTGGACACAGTAACACCTTGGCAAGTGCATTCTCCATCCTATAACGTTAGCACTTTAGCCATTGTAAACACTGTATAAATACTTATGACTTATGGTAAGGCTTTCCATACCAGCATTGACAAAGTCAATAGGTCTCACCTCTGCGAGATCTATTGGTTTTTCAATGTTTTTGTAACCATATTGTACAGTGGTGCTCGCTTCAGTCCAGCAAAAAAGAGGTATAAAGTGAACAACGCTGGCTGTGTCATACAACTTTTTTACATTACTCTCAGCCATTTGCAACATACCTAAAAACATTAGCAAAACCAATAAATTTCACATAAGTAAGATCTGGTGGCTTTGCCAATGCTTGTTTGTTTTAGTTCTTCTCCGTCCAGGAGCAGTTCTGTTTCACAGTGTTCTAACTAAATGAGTTGTATCTTTTGACAGCTGACTTGCTGGGACTCTTACTTAGTTTGCAATGTACTTTGAGCTCGTTGGATGAATATGTTTCATTGATCTCTCTCCTACTCCCCTGTACATTTTTTAAAATGTATTTATGTTTTCAACAAAGGACCAGCAAGCTGGAAAGTGCTGCTGAATAGAACACAATTTATTTCTCCTTGTCCGTATTTTCTCTTCATTTTTTGTGCTCCCTTCACCCACGAGGGACCCTAATGCTTGCCTTTTTTTTACTTTTAATTTACTAGTCTAAAAACGGATGCCTGCCATTTTAAATTGATAAATTAAGAGAGGCAACCATGTGCTATGACTCATGCATGCACACGTATCACAACAAATGTGTGCAAATGCCTCACGCTACATGCACATACATCAGAGGCCAACTTAGAATGGGATTTCTGTAATAGAAAACACATTGCAAAATTGCTGGCTGTGTACACTTGCAACCAATACAAATGCATTTTCAAAGGCAATACCTCGGCTTTTAAAGGTGAGACCTAGTGGCATCGCTAATGCTTGTTTTTCATTATGACCAACCTGATATGGATTACTGTGCAGGAAACTCACCTCATGAGTCCTCTGACAGATGCTCTTTATATGTTTGAACATTGCTCACCAACAGAATGTTATACCTTTCATTATGCTAACTACCAACCATATGATCAGGTTGTAATATAACATGGGTCTCATTATAGCTGATCTATATTCATGTGGTGAACCCTTTTTTGCTTGCTCCTGAGTGGGGTGACAGTCTACCAGATTTCCCTTGTAAATCTATCTAGTTTGTCATGAACAAGACTCCTGATTCTCTGAGGGTAAGTGGTATTTTTGAGTAGTTGCTCTATACACGAGGGAATGGGATGCAGAGCACGGTCTTCCTATATAGATAAAGCCCCTCAGGTCATAGGCTGTCATACGTTTCGCAGTAGTCAGAGCACCTATATTTTATTCCCTACATGTCCACCTTTGATGCTTTCGTTTTATACCCTCCATGCATAAGTCACTGTAAGGCCAACATGTTCATGGTTTATTGTAAGGCCAAAGTGTACATGTTTGTTATTCTCCTAAATATCTATGAATGACAAGAAACCTTATTTGCATTCACCTTCTCTACTTGAAGTCAATTATACTATGTCATCTTGTAGCCTACGAAGTACATTGGCATTGGGGTAAACTCATATAATAGAGATGGCCTGCTACCCATTACCAACATCATGTGTCCTGATCTTCTGGAGAAGCAAAATCCCAGCATAAGCCACTGATTCGCTAGTCTACCTGGTTCAATGGTTGCTTAGTGGTGGCAGCCATTATTGGTTGTCTCTCATTACCAAGAAAAAAAAAGAAGCTGTTTTCATAGAACTGTTCAACACCTACAGTAAAGATGCACTTGGGCTTCAGTGGTATCCTCCTAAAGTTTGAAGGTAAATTTAAACCTGAGGGGTCAATTACCTTTAGACTAACTATCATTGATTATTAGCCTAACCTGACTCTTTTAGCTTATTCATTGGCCACTTGTTAACTTGTAAATGCCCTGTGCATGTCTACCAAAACAGAAATATACCTGCTGAGGAACTGTGCTATCTTTCTACAAGATTTAGATGTATGAAGGATGAACAAAGCATTGGCCCCTGCTCTCCTTTTTTGCCTTCATGATTGACCTTCTCTGTTCATGTTCATAAAAATAAGTAAGATCTCTGGTTAAATACATTATGCATTGTGTAACATTTTCCTAGTGGCATTTGATTAGTATGGAAATTGAAAGCATAGGTAATTGTTGATGAAACTAACAAATATGTAATTAATTTGACTAGATGCTGATATAAAAATATATTCTAGTACATCATGAATTTAATTTTAATCCAGTCACCTCTGTGGGCGACTTAGACCTTATTTGTTTTATATTGTTATGATAAGGTGACACGTATAGAGTAAGTCATTTATTACCATTATAGGTCGACTCAGACATTTTGACTCAGACATGAGTGTGAAATCATCCAAACAGAGAATTTGAGTCAATAAACATAAAGGGGGTCATTACAACATTGGCGGTAAAAGGCACTTACCGCCGTGCAGAAGACCACCAATACACCGATGCGGCCGTGGAAATCCGCCACCGCTATTATGACCCACATCTCGGAATCCGCCGAAATACAGACACCCACACAAGTCCGCCACACCAAAGGTCAGTGATAAACTGTCGAAAACAAAACCTCCACCGTCACGCCAACAGAAACACGCCCATGCTATTACGACCCACGAATCCACGCGGCAGTCTTTCAACCGCGGTATTCCATTGGCGGTGGTACACACCGCCGCGCTCAAAATACACACACATCTCCTAAACACCGCCACATTGGACAATTCAAAATACACACACCTGATACACATACAAACAACACTCCCACACACCCAACACAATATAAAACACACACCCACATCACCCACAAACCCCTACGACCAAAAAGCAGAGACAAAGGCGACAGAGAGAGAGCACAGCAATAGAGAACCCCACCACACAGAGGCACAAAACACCATCACCCACACAACATCCACGCACAAAATTCCACACACCACAACACATCACCACACTCATCACCACATACACCACCCCACACATCACCTACACCACCCCATGGCACGCCAAAGACACCCCAGGTTTTCCGAGGAGGAGCTCAGGGTCATGGTGGAGGAAATCGTACGGGCAGAGCCACAGCTATTTGGATCACAGGTGCAGCACACCTCCATAGCCATGAAGATGGAGCTATGGCGAAGAATCGTCGACAGGGTAAACGCAGTGGGACAGCACCCAAGAAATCGGGAGGATATCAGGAAGAGGTGGAACGACCTACGGGGGAAGGTGCGTTCAGTGGTCTCCAGGCACAACATCACGATTCAGCGGACTGGCGGCGGACCCCCACCTCCTCCCCCACAACTAACAACATGGGAGGAGCAGGTCTTGACCATTATGCATCCTGAGGGCCTTGGAGGAGTCGGTGGAGGAATGGACACTGGTAAGTCAAATATTAATTATCATATCCCCCACCCTACCTGCATACTATCACACACCCCCACCCTCACCCCCTCCCCTATCACTCCAACTTCTTACTAATGTACTTATAACACAAACCACCCATCCCAACACCAAGCCCTGCATGACACAACTAAGCATGGACACCCATCACTAAAGCATGCCCACTGCACATACCCATAACACCCCCCAACCATCATCACACAAGCCCCCACACAGGAATGCTTGCACTGGGGTACACGCACACCCACCCATTGCACACCATGACACACACACATGCAATAATCATAATACCCCTGCAGGACCACTACGTAACGTCACCACACAGGAGGGTCCAGACATGTCCACTCCACCCCCAGAAGAGGCCCACAGTGATGACAGCAGCTCTGTCCAACTGGATCCAGATGACCAGCCCGGACCATCGTGGGCCTCGGGACAGTCGGATACCCTCGCACAGGCACAGCCCAACACTGACCTTCCACCCTCTGGTAACACCAGCACAGCACCCACCCAGCGGGCCCATACCTCCGTACCCAGGACACGTCAGTCAGCTGTGTGTCCACCACTACAGGGAACCCAGGATAACCCACCACCCCAACAACAACAGGCACCTGGGGGCAGTGGTAGTGGGCACACGGTCCAGGGGACGGAGGCACAGGAACACAGGGGAACTGGGAGGACTGCCGTGCGACAGGGGGCGGACAGGCCAAGGGAACCCACTCTCCATGAGGCCCTCTCCTCCATCATGAGAGCATACCACCACTCCCAGGAGACGATTGCTACGGTCCTGGACAAGTTTCAGGAGACCCAGCGCATGCAGGACAAACAGTATTTGGGGTTCAGGGAGGAGCTCAGAACCATCAGCACCGCCCTGGCCACCATCGTAGGGGTGTTGAAGGACATACAAAAGACCATGAGGGACACTGTGGCACTCCAAGGGGCCCCTGACACTAGCATGGATGATGAACTGCCCACCACCTCCGCCGGCGCTAGTGGACAGGACGCCCTGCCATAGGACCAACACACCAGCACCCCACCCCCTGCAGACGGAGAACCACCCCGCAAGCGGTCCCTGAGATCCAGGAACAGGACAGAGCAAGATGGCAAGACCCCCGCCAGGAAATGAGACCACCCTGATTGTCCTCCCACTGTCCCACTATGTTACCCTGTCGAGATTGGAACTGCCCCAGCTCCACTTCCTATGCCCATATGGGCAATGCACCTGTGAGACTTATAGACTGGACTCTGCCATGGACTTTCCTCCACCATCACCCATCACCATTTTGCCACCCCCTCCAATAATTAGCACTTCAATAAACACCCTTGAACCACAAAACAACCTGGAGTCAGTCTGTGATTTTGAAAATGTGTATTAGCTATGACAGTGACAAAATACGTTCTCAATAGTAATGTCAACATACCTATGTCACACATCACAAGTCCATGAAGGATGCAATCAGATGACACACGTTGGTAACCACACCTGTGAAACCGTAATGGAAATGTATCACTCAGTTAGCAGATACTACTTCAAATTGACAGACAGGATAGAGGTAGAAGTGTGAAAGTGAATGTATTAGTAAAATAATTGTTCTCCCCTGTGTGTCACTGGAAATATTGCTGTATGACAGAGTCCCTGTTATCAATGTCTTCTTTCTCTGCTTCCTCCTCATCACTGTCCACAGTCTCCACAGCTGCCACAACACCGTCATCTGGACCATCCTCCTGCAGAAAAGGCACCTGGCGTCGCAAAGCAAGATTGTGAAGCATCGAGCAGGCAATGATGATCTGGCACACCTTCCTTGGTGAGTAGAATAGGGAACCACCTGTCATATGGAGGCACCTGAACCTGGCCTTCAGGTGGCCGAAGTTGCGTTCGATCACCCTCCTAGTCCACCCATGGGCCTCATTGTAGCGTTCCTCTGCCCTGGTCCTGGGATTCCTCACTGGGGTCAATAGCCATGACAGGTTGGGGTAACCAGAGTCCCCTAATAGCCACACACGGTGCCTCTGGAGTTAACCCATCACATACGGGATGCTGCTATTCCGCAGGATGTAGGCGTCATGCACTGAGCCAGAGAACATAGCATTTACCTGGGAAATGTACTGGTCTGCCAAACATTCCATCTGTACATTCATCGAATGATAACTGTTCCGGTTCCTGTACACCTGTTCACTCCTGTGGGGGGGGACCAGAGCCACATGGGTCTCATCAATGGCACCTATGATGTTAGGGATATGTCCCAGGGCATAGAAGTCACCTTTAACTGTCGCCAAATCCTCCACCTGAGGGAAAACGATGTAGCTCCTCACGTGTTTCAGCAGGGCAGACAACACTCTGGACAACACGTTGGAAAACATAGGCTGGGACATCCCTGATGCCATGGCCACTGTTGTCTGAAATGACCCACTTGCTAGGAAATGGAGCACTGCTAGCACCTGCACTTGAGGGGGGATTCCTGTGGGATGGCAGATTGGTGACATCAGGTCTGGCTCCAACTGGGTACACAGTTCCTGGATTGTGGCACCGTCAAACCTGTAGGTGATGATTAAATGTCGCTCCTCCATTGTTAACAGGTCCACCAGCGGTCGGTACACCGGAGGATTCCGCCATCTCCTCACATGTCCCAGCTGACGGTGCCTAGGAAGGACAACAGCGACCACAGAGTCAACAAATCCTGAGGTATGTACCCACAGCTACACAGGACACAACACTAAATACAATATCATTCATGTATGTGTGTTGAGTGTAGGCCTAGGTATGTGTGACACAGTTGTAAATGAAGCCATGTGGGCCCCTGAAATGGCAGCTGCCTGACCTCTAAAGTGGGACAATGAGATGTGAGGTAACTGCGCTGGCGTTGTACACCGTCGCGGTAGGCGGTCAAAGACCGCGGTGCAATGATGCATTGGTTAACATTGGACCCTATGGGTCCCAGGAGCCAATGACGAAGTGCGCCGGCGGTGATGATACGCACTGCCGCGGACGTCACTGCCGTGGACATGACTGCCATTTTCTATCTGTTCAATCACTCGATACCTGATCTTCGACAGGAGAGGACCTACACTGCAAGTGCTGCTGTGACCTCGGTCTGGAAGAGACAATGGCTAGTGCGTCTGGGGAAAGGGCCCCTGCCTTCACTGAACAGCAGTTGGAGAAGCTCGTGGACGGGGTCCTTCTTCAGTGCACGCTACTCTTCGGTCCTCCAGACCAACAGGTAAGTACACAGGGAGCACGTTGAATGGGCTATGCCTGGGTGGAGAGGGCTGGATGTCAGTAGGAAGGGGGCAGAGTCCTGTGAGCATGTAGAAGTGTGATTGCATGTGCCACATGACAAGGGCAGGGATGTGGGCCACTCACTTCAACGGTGCTGTTGCTAATGACTTCTCTTCTTCCCCTGTACATGTCATGTAGGTCAGCGCCCACCAGAAGAAGGATATTTGGCGTGCCATCGCCAAGGAAGTCCGGACCCTGGGGGTCCACCAGAGATGGAGCACCCACTGCCGTAAAAGACGGGAGGACATTCGCCGCTGGAGCAAGAAGACGGCGGAGGCTCAGCTGGGGATGGCCTCCCAATGTGGGAGGGGTGCCCGTCGCACCATGACACCCCTGATGTTCCGGATCCTGGCGGTGGCCTACCCTGAGTTGGATGGGCGCATGAGGGCATCACAGCAGACACAAGGGGGTGAGTACACTCACATTCTCATGACTTTGCACGCAGTGGAGGTGTCTGGGTGGGGGAGGAGGGCTGTGGGTTTCCCTAGGCCAGGGCGAGTTCCGTAGGCTAGGCCCCTCCGGAAACCAGGTCATGTGCCACTCCACCCCACCTCTGTAGAGTGCCAAGTACAGGTATACATGCCCCTGTGTCATCTATATGGGTAGATGACACTCATAGCCATGTAGGCCATATCCCAGGAATTGCATCTATAGAGGGGAAGAGCACGGCGTAGTACATTGGGCTGCTGTGTCTGTATTGTCCACCAATGGTAGCGGTAAGCCATGCACTCAACCTGTTTTTCTTCTGTTTACCCACCCCTTTTTTGTGGTCTCCCTGTTCTGTTGTGCATCAGCATCATCAGGCGGAGATACAGTGGCACCGGAGCACGAGGGGTCTGCGTCCCACATGGCCATGGAGGGCCACACCACCGACACAAAATACACCAGTGGGACAGAGGGTGAGGGGAGCTTCACGTCAGTGACCAGATCAGCAAACAGCAACACGGACTCGTCCTCCCATGGGAGCTCCCTTGTGGTGGGGGCACCATCTGTGCCCCCCACTTCTACAGGTACAGCCCCCACCCCCTCTACCAGCACCGCCCTCCCAGCAGCCCCTCAGCCTTCGCTCTGTGCCCGCTCACCCAGGAGGGTGGGCATCACCTTCGCCCCAGGCACCTCAGCCCCTGCCCCTGTCACCCCTGCTGCCCTCAGTGAGGAGGCCATTGACCTCCTCAGGTCACTCACTGTTGGGCAGTCTACCATTGTGAATGCCATCCAGGGTGTAGAAAGGGAGTTGCAACAAACAAATGCATTCCTGGAGGGCATTCATTCTGGTCAGGCTGCCCATCATCGAACCCTGCAATCTCTGGCCTCCGCACTGATGGCAGCCATTGTCCCTGTGTCTAGCCTCCCCCCTCCAACTTCCTCCACCCAGACCCAATCCCCTGTACCCCAGCCTATCCCAAGCACACCATCAGACCAGCCTGCACACACCTCAACACACAAGGGCAGCTCAGGCAAACATAGGCACCACACATCCCACAGGCACTCACACAAGCATCACCCACATACAGACACAGCAACATCCACTGCCTCCACTGTGTCCCCCTCCTCATCATCTCCCTCCTCCCTCCCAGTGTCGTTTACACTCTCACCTGCATGCACTACCACTACTGCTACTAGGACTCGCACCAGAACACCCAGCACCACACCCCGCTCACCTGCACTCACCACCCCCACTGCCATTTACACGTCCCCTGTGTCCTCTCCCAGTGTGTCTGTGACACCCCCTACCAAAGCACACAAACGCGGGCACCCACACACCCAACATCCATCCACCTCACGAAAGCCTCCAGAACCTTCACCTGCACCCAAATCATCTAAAGTTACACCTCCTACAACCACCTCCTCTTCCTCCACTCCCAGACCCCCTCCAGCTACCCAGCCCAGTGTTCGTCAGAGCAACCTTGACCTCTGTCCCACCACCCCCAACCCTCCAATTCATAGGTCCCGTACTAGCACCTCAGCCAAAAAAAGTCCAGTACCAGTGGTGCGTGTTAGAGGTATGTGGAGTGCACCGGCCACCAGGGCAGCCAGTGTGACATGGAGCAAAAGCACTGCCAGTCCACCCCCTGTAAAGCACCAGAAGTTGGACAGTGCCCGGCGGGAGAGGGTGAAGACTCCTGCCGGCAAGGCCGCCCACAAGGGTCCCAGCTGTGACCCCTCCCAAGGTTGTGAAGGGGCAGAAGAAGTCTCCAAAGTCTGGGAGGAACAGCATGGCTGAGAAGGCCGCCATCCTCCCTGCTGGCCAGGACGCCACCGCCAGCCCCATCATCACTGGTCCGAAGACCACCGCCAGAGTCAGTGCCCTGGAGGGCAGCACTATCGTCTCTAGTCCGGAGACCACCGCCAGAGTCAGTGCCCTGGAGGGCCCTGGCACCCACAGCCCCACTGGACACTGAGGGACCGTCATGCCACACACCACTGCATAGGTCACAGACAGCAAAGTCAAGCACCGCTGAACAAGGCAAAGACCGCCATGGGAAGCACGGCTGAACAGGGCAAGCACCGCTGAACAGGTCACAGACAGCAAAGTCAAGCACCGCTGAACAGGGCAAAGACTGCCATGGCAAGCACCGCTGAACACGGCAAAGACCTCCATGGCAAGCACCGCTGAACAAGGCAAGCACTGCTGAACAAGGCAAGCACCGCTGTACAGAGCAAAGACCGCCAAGGCAAGCACCGCTGAACAGGGCAAGCACCGCTGAACAGGTCACAGACAGCAAAGTCAAGCACCGCTGAACAGGGCAAAGACCGCCATTGCAAGCACCGCTCAACAGGGCAAAGACCGCCATGGCAAGCACCACTGAACAAGGCAAGCACCGCTGAACAGGGCAAAGACCGCCATGGCAAGCACCGCTCAACAGGGCAAGCAGCGTTGAACAGTGCAAAGACCACCATGGCAAGCACCATTGAACAGGGCAAGCACCGCTGAACAGGTCACAGGCAGCAAAGTCAAGCACCGCTGAACAGAGCAAAGACCGCCATGGCAAGCATCGTTAGCCCATGTGCGGCTGGGACAGTGACGGAACTGGGACCGTCACGAGGAGCGTGATGCACTCTGGGCACCAGTCCCCCTCCAGAACCAGTGGAGAACTGCATCCACTACCTGAATCCTTCACAGGATGAAGCACTCTGGGCACCAGTCACCCTCCAGAACCAGTGGAGAACTGCATCCACTACCTGAATCCTTCACAAGATGAAGCACTCTGGGCACCAGTCCCCCTCCAGAACCAGTGGAGAACTGCATCCACTTGAGAGACTGTGGCTTTGCACTCCCCAGGATGGTACAGTGGGCAACCCACCCACTGTAGAGACTTGAGAGGCTGTGGCTTTGCACTCCCCAGGATTGAACAGTGGGCAACCCACCCACTGTAGAGACTTGAGAGACTGTGGCTTTGCACTCCCCAGGATTGAACAGTGTGCAGCCCACCCACTGTAGAGACTTGAGAGACTGTAGCTTTGCACTCCCCAGGATTGAACAGTGGGCAGCCCACCCACTGTAGAGACTTGAGAGACTGTGGCTTTGCACTCCCAGGATGGTACAGTGGGCAGCCCACCCACTGTAGAGACTTGAGAGACTGTGGCTTTGCACACCCCAGGATAGTACAGTGGGCAACCCACCCACTGTAGAGACTTGAGAGACTGTGGCTTTGCACTCCCCAGGATGGTACAGTGGGCAAACCACCCACTGTAGAGACTTGAGAGACTGTGGCTTTGCACTCCCCAGGATACATCAATGGGCATGGAGCCCCGTCGTGGATCTGGTTTGCACTCATCCGGCTGAGGTGCCCCCCCTTCCCTTCCCCCTGAGGTGCCTGTTGTATTACTATCTGATGCCCCTGCAGTGGTCTCTCCGTTTGTGGACAGGTATCTAGTGTGGGCCTCAACCATGCATTTTGGGCCCAGTGGTCCACGGACATTGAATTGTGCATACCTGCACTAGTAATCGTGATGTATATATTTGGAATGTGTATATATTTCTGTATATATGAGCTTACTGTTTTTTTATTCATTACAATAGTTATACTGATTCCGTTTTGTCTTTGCATTCTTCCGGGATGGTTGTGGGTTGTTACTGTGATGTTTGGATATGCATTAATGTGTGTGTTGTAGTGGGTGAGGTTCGGGGGTGGGGGTGTTGCGTTTGTGTCCCCCTGACTTTTGCCTCCCCCCTCCCCTATGTCGTAGGTGCAGTACTCACCGTTGTCTTCAGCGCCGCCATTGCTGATGTTCGTAGAAGAGCAGGTAGACAAGCGCAGGGAGTATTTGGATTTCGGGCTCCATGGTGCCCTCCTTCCTCATGGCGTGTGTTAAAGTGAGCGTTTTCCCATTGTAAAAGCTGTTTCCGCTGTGTTTTTATCCACAGTGAATCCGCCCCGGAAAAGGTGGCGGATTAGCCTGTTGGAATAGTGTGGGCGGTACATTGTCTCCCGTCTGTCTGTTGGCGGTGAACGCCGCGCTGCTTGTCTGTACCGCCGTGGCGGTCGGAGTGTTTAAGTGGCTGTCTATGTTGGCGGTTTCCGCCACGGTCATAATTCCTTTTTTTTCTCCACCGGCCTGTTTGCGGAATTGCCGCATCTTTAACTCTGTCCGCCAGCGTTGTAATGACCCCCAAAATAAATTACTCAATAATCAAAATATTCGATGTGGAGTAAGAAATGTATACACACTATGACCTATGTGGCCATGAATCACTACAACAATTTAGTCAAGTTTAAATATTTATCAACTTAACAATGCTAAAGTCATGTAAATGGTGTGCAAGACCAAATGATAGAAATACTGAAAAATTACAGGCTGTCCAAAACACCTAAAGAATCTCAGTGTAATTAAAGCATTTTTCATTCAGCACTCCAAAAGAACAATGCAGAATAACAACACAATCAAATGAAGAATAGAAACAGCATACATCTAGTTTGTGCAGTTGAATAAATTGCCATCATTGATATACATTCAAATCAGGTATTAGGTCATGCATCCCTAACTAACATTTACATTTGGAAAGCATGTGTGGGTTTCATGCAAAAAAAAAATTAAGACAAGAATTAATTTGGGAAACATCTAACTATGGTTCTAACCAAAATAAGTGGTTGGATTTTCAAAAGAGAAAACCTGCAAAAAGAAAGACAAATGCACATTGGTTATACCTCTCCGACATGGATCATCAATGAGTGGTATCTTCATCAGCAGAGCGCAGGAATATCAGGTCCTCAATAGTCAGCATCATCACATGAAGGGGAAACAATTCAGTAAAGTAGGGCCTAATCTTTCTGAACTGTTAGAATCATAGGCGAGAGCAGAAACACATCCAACTCAGAACAAAACCAGAACAGAACTAACTTACATCACATTAAGCAGTGTTATGTTGAAGTCCCAAAAATTGCTAACTAAGCTTCTATTGGATAAGCCTATGAGGTAGTTTAGTGTGCAGCCAATAAAACATCATCTGTGCTTCAGATGTATCAATTCACGTTTTCTTCTGCATCTTCAGATTGGTTTACGCTGTCACTCCTCTATCGTCTCCGGTCACCAGTTTCCGTACAAAAATTACATTTAAACAAAGTGAAAATATGACATGTTCTTCCTGCCAAAAACTTAAACTCAAGCAAGAACAAAATATGCAACATGAAAACACACCATTCAGCACTGAAGCTCATTGTTTAAAACTAACAATTTTTTCTAACACACTCTTTTCAGTTAGGCCTTTAAACACAAGTTATTTCACATTATGTTTTAGTGACACATTTTTATTAATAGTGTTTGCTCTCTAACAATCCCTCCTCTGATGACTATATATGTCTTCACAAAATAAATACTTATTAATAATTGTGTTAATACTTATGAAGCAATTCAAAACTTAGGCCCACAATATGACATTGGCGGTAAATCTCACTTACCGTCACGCTGACTGCCGCCAAAATACCACTGCCGCAGCTGACATCCGCTCACCATATTAAGACACACACACACACCAATCCGTCAATATTTAGCCACACGCACAAGTCCGCCACACCAAAGGTCAGTGATAAAGTGGCGGTATCAAAACCCACATCGTTAAGTCAACAGAGCTACGCCCACCACGTTATGAGCTACAAATCACCATGGTGGACATTCAACGGTGGTAAACCATTGGCAGGACATACTGCCGCGCTCAAAATACACACACACAAACAAAACAGCACCACATTGAACAATTCAAACTACACATACCTGCCACCCATACACACACACCACACCCACACACCCACACCACTATAAAACACACATACATTACCCACGACCCATTACGAATACAAACCATTAGCACGAGACAGACACCACGACCACAGACAAGACCAGAGCCACACACCACCATCACCTATACACCAATATGCACCTCACATCACACACCCCAACATATCACCCTACACACCCTTACCCATACTACTCACACAACACCCACGCCACCACAGATACACCCCAGATTCTCAGAGGAGGAGCTAAGAGTCATGGTGGAGAAAATAGTCAGGGTAGAGCCACAGCTATTTGGAGCACAGGTGCAGCAGGTATCCATTGCTAGGAAGATGGAGCTATGGCAGAGGATCGTGTATAGAGTCAATGCTGTGAAACAGCACCCAAGAACTAGGAATCACATCAGGAAGAGGTGGAACGACCTACGGGGGAAGGTATGTTTCATTGCAGCAAGACACCAACTCGCTGTACAGAGGACTGCAGTGGACCCCCACCTCCTCCCCCACAACTAACAACACAGGAGGAGCAAGTCTTGGCAATCATTCATCCTGAGGGCCTGGCAGGAGCAGCAGGAGGACTGGACTCTGGTAAGTCAACTCTATTACTATCACTCCCCTACCTGCATGCCATCACATACCCTGACTCCCATCACTCCAACCCCTCCATACACCCTACCATCACATATCACTCATCCCAATGCCAAACCCTGCATGCACCACCAATGCATGGACACCACTCGCAGACCTGCATGGACACCTATCACTAAAGCATGCACACTAGAGAGAATCAGCTAGCCCACTATCTACCAACTCACACAAGTGAAAGCTGCCAGGGCGAATATAACCAAAGAGGGCAACCCACTGATGCACACTATGTCACACACAGAAACAATAACACTGCATTCACATCTCCACAGGTACCCCAGCCATTGTCAGCAGAGAAGAGGTGCCACCAATATCCAGTCCTCCCACAGAAGACGCCCACAATGATGACAGCGACTATGGTTGCCTGTATCTGGATGACCAACCTGGCCCATCAGGGACTTCTGGACAGCCGGTTACCCATCCACAGTCACACACCACCACAGAGCTACCACCCTTGAGGAAACACCACCACAGCACCCACCAAGTGTATCCATACCTCTGTCCCCAGGACACGTCAATCATCAGTGTGTCCACCACTACAGGGACCCCAGGGCATACCTCACCCACAAGACAATCAGGGTCCCGGGGTCAGTGGCAGTGGCACATAGTTCAGGGGACAGAGGCACAAGACAACAGGGACACTGGGAGGACTGCTGTGCACCAGGGGAGGACAGGCCCTGGTAACCGACTCTCCAGGAGGCACTCACCGAGATCCTGGGAGCATACCAACATTTCCAGGATACACTGGGCCAGATACTGGCTAACATGCAGGAGAACAGTTGGCTGCAGGAGGTACAGTACCAGGGGATCAGGGAGGACCTGCAGGCCATTAACATCACCCTGGCCTCCATTGCAGGGGTGCTGGCAGACATGGCCAACATTATGAGGGGGGCAGCCTCACAACAGCGGGTCCCTGCCACTAGCCAGACATCTGAACTGCCTTCCAGGAGGCCAGGCCACAGGACCAACAGGCCACCAGCACCCCTCTCCCTGCAGAAGGTGAACCATCCTGCAAATGTTCCCTGTGATCCAAGCATAAGCCAAAGACTATTGCCAAGACCCCGCCAGGAAATGGGACTTTCCTGATTGTCACCCTTGTGTCCCACTCTGTCACCCTGTCCACCTTGAACTGCCATTGCTCCTCTTCCTATGTCCCCTTAGACAATGCACCTGTGCACCAAATAAACAGGAACTATACCCTGGACTTTCCTCCATCATCACCCCAGCCAATGCACTTGCCCCTCCCTCTACTCCTTAGCACTTAAATAAACACCTATGCAAAAGTATGAAGTATGCCAAATGATCCAATTATGTATTTGTTTAACCAGGTACAAACATTGCATTTCAAAGTACAGTAATGTTCACATTGGAAGACCTGTAGTTGGCTGCAGTGATCACACCAGGAGCGATAATGGGGCACCAACATCTGCAAAATGAGTTATCAAAGGGTACAGTGAGTGGGCATAGAAGTGGGAAAAACAACATGCCAGTGACAAAGATAAACAAGTAAATGTCAATGAAAGATGAAGTAACACTGTCCTACCTGTGTGTCATTGGTGGTATTGTCTGATCACAGCAGTTCTGTTGTACTCAACTTCATCCTCTGTCTCCTCATCCTCACTGTCCACAGGGTCCACTGCTGCCACACGGCCATCTCCAGCCTCCTCCTCCTGCAGAAAATACACATGGCATCTCAAGGCAAGGTTGTGCAACATACAACATGCCACGATTATCTGGCAGACCTTCTTGGGTGAGTAGCACAGGGATCCACCTGTTAGATAGAGGCACCAAAAGCTGTCCTTCAGGAGGCCAAAGGTACGTTCTATTATCCTTCTTGTACATCCATGTGCCTCATTGTAACGTTCTTCTGCCCTTGTCCTGGCATTCCTCACAGGGGTCAGTAGCCATGATAGGTTGGGGTAACATGAGTCACCTGCAAGTATGGAGGGACACCATTTAGCCACACATCATCCCATATGGCCTACACTATACCCATACACAACAATCAACTGGATTGGATCCACGGCTCACCTATTAGCCACACCCTGTGCCTCTGTAGTTGGGCCTTCACATTTGGGATGCTTCATGAGGATAAAGGCATCATGCACTGACCCAGGATACTTAGCATTAACATGGGAGTTGTACTGGTCCGCCAGGCACACCATCTGGACATTAATGGAATTAAAACTCTTTCGATTTCTGAATACCTGTGGATTTTGCCGGGGGGTATAAATGCAATATGTGTTCCAACAATTGCCCCAATTTGTCACGTCGCCGCGTGCGGCATGAGCCAAACATTCAGCTCGGGCCGCGGCACGCGGTCTGAAGACACGCCGCGTCCCCATCCTGCTGTGCACATTACGAGGCCCCAAATTGGACATGGGGCCTCGTTCTTTCTTAGCGCAACGTGCTTCCAGGCAGGTCTGACCTCCCCCACTCACCTGTTCTTCTTCTCTTCTTCTTTTCCTGTCTTTCATTGTGCTTTTCTTTATGTTTTTTCCCTTTTCCCATATTACTCGTCTCTTCCCAGCATGCCTTTGTTTCCTACCCTCTATGACTCCTAGTCCAATACTTTCTATGTGTTTTTCCCTATCTAAGATGGTGTCCTTGTACTTCCTGTTGGTCGCTTCCTGTTTGTTGCTATTTAAGGGCTGTGATTCTTTCTCTCCTTGCGCTGCAACACTTTCTGTTTGGATGGTGTCTTCGCTCCTGCTTCCTCGTATTCGATACTAGGTAACGTCTGTTCCAGTGTTTTTCCTGTACTTTTGCTCTTGTATTTACCTATTCATTTGCTTCATTTTCAGGAACCTTTCCTTTTTGGAGGTTTTTTTCCCCTTTCAGGATTTGTTTCCCTCTGGCACTACTTCTGAAAGACACAGCCTGCTCTTGGTGTTTCCATTTTCTGCAGCACTGTGGCTACCAGAAAGAGTCGCCCCTAACTGGGCCAAGGCCGAACATTCAGGAACAAGATCCTCGCCACTCATTCTGCAGACTCCAGGTTAAAGCAGCGCGTAAGTCGTGACACAATTATGTTGTGGATATGTCCCATTGCATAGAAGTCATCCTTCACTGTGGCCAAATCGTCCACCTGCACCAATGTAACTGCACATCTGTTTAATCAGGGCAAACAACACTCTGGTCAACACTATTGAGAACATTGGCTGTGACATTCCTGCTGCCAAACCCACTGTCACTTGGAAAGAACCAGTTGCCAGGAAACAGAGCACTGATAGAACTTGTACAAGAGGGGGGATCCCAGTGGGGTGATGAACAGCAGATATCAGGTCAGGCTCCAGCTGGGCACACAGCTCTGTGATTGTGGCCCTGTCAAGCCTATAGGTGAGGATAATGTGCTTGTACTCCATTGTTGCCAAGTACACCAGGGGTCTGAACATGGGGGTGTCATCATCTCCAATTCATCCAGAGCGGTTGCAATCTAAGGGACAAAAGATTGAGGAGCCAGTCAAAAACTGAACATAGTAGCCACAACAGTACAATGCATGATGTTAATTTGAAATGGTTAAGTGCCATTTGTCCTGTAAGTCCAATTGTGAACGCAGTTATAATCCAGGGTCCCCCCCTAAAATGGCATCCGCCTGTCCTGTGTGGAGGGACAGGTGGAAGTGAGGTAATTCCACAGACGTTGTGCGCCGTTGCGGGAGGCGGTCAGGAACCGCTGTGCAACTCCTCATTGGATAATATTGGCCCCTATGGGGTACCTTGGCCAATGGTGATTTATGCGGGCGGTGACGGTATGCACCTCCGTGGACGTCACTACCATTTTCTATCTGTTCTCTCACTTGCTACCTGACCTTCAACAGGAGAGGACCTACACTGCATGTGCTGCTATGACCTGTGTCTGGGACCTACCATGGCGCGGGTGACTGGGGAAAGGACCCCTGCCTTCACTTCAGAGGAGATGGTGAGACTGGTGGATGGGGTCCTACCCCAGTACGGACTGCTGTATGGGCCTCCAGAACAACAGGTGAGTAAACTGTGAGCACAATGCATGGGGCATGAATGCACTGGAGTGGTGTGTGTGAAGGCCTCGTGTAGGGGGTGTTGGTGGATGTCCCCTGGGTGGCATGCAGCTTGTGTGCTGGGCCCTATGTGTGCAAATAGTGATGTGAAGGGGTATGGTGGGCCATAAGTGTAACAGGCAGGATGGTCTGACTAATAGCTTTCCCTGTGTGTATTTCTCTGCAGGCCAGCGCCCATCAAAAGAAGGGTATATGCGTGCCATCGCAAAGGACATGCGGACCCTGGGGGTTTATGGCAGGCGTAGCACCCTCTGTCGCAAACGGTGGGAGGACCTGAGACGCTGGGCACGGAAGACGGCGGAGTCCCAGCTGGGGATGACCTCCCAACGAGGAAGGGGTGCCCGTCGAACCCTGACCCCCTGATGGCCTGCATAATGGCGGTGGCCTATCCAGAGCTGGATGGATGCTTGAGGGCATCACAGCAGCCACAAGGAGGTGAGTACAGTGCCCATCATTACAGCTTATGCCTGGTGGGGTGGTTTCCGGGTTGTGGATGTGTGTCTGTGGGTGCCCCAAAACCAGGCCTGACATTACAGAGTAGGTCCCATGTTGGGCAGGGTTCAGATATGATATTACTACTACCTAGCTTGTAGACTTCCTCTACTGGGCAGGGCTGTGTGGGTCCCAGGTATGCTGTATTTGGCAGTATGTGTCACTCCCCATGCCCTGGTGGCTAGCATTGGTACTGGTAGTAAATTGCATAGTGCACAGGCCTGTTCCCTGTGTGTGAGGGTGGTATGTACACCAACTGTGGTGTTGGTGCAGCCATTGACCAGGTGTATCCTTTGTCTCTCCCCCTTTTTGTTTTGTCATCCTGTCCTTATGTGAATTAGCATCATCTGGCAGAGGAGCAGAGGCACCGGCGATGGAGGGAGTGCATCCCACAGGACCCCAGAGGCAGGGTCGACCGACGCTGAGGGCACCAGTGGGATGGAGGGCGAGGGGAGCACCATGACGGAGACTGGAAGGGACAGTTTGGACACAGATACCTCCTCGATGGGAGATCCCTGGTGGTGGCGGACACTTCAGTGACCACCCCAGCTACAGGTACAGCTGCCACCCCCGTACCAGCACTGCCCTCCCAGCAGTCCCTCATCGAGTTGCCCGTGCCCCCTCACCCAGGAGGGTCGCATCTCCTTCACACCAAGCACCTCAGGCCCTGCCCCAGTGAGCCCTGCTGCCCTGAATGAGGAGGCTATTGACCTCCTAAGATCCATCTCTGATGGGCAGTCAACCATTGTGAATACCATCCAGGGGCTGGCAGCCCAAATGCAACAGACTAATGCATTTCTGGAGGGCATTCACACTGGCTTGGTGGCCCAACAGAGATCAATCCAGGGTCTGGCCTCCTCTCTGATGACAGCCATTGTCCCTGTTTTCATCCTCCAACTTCCTCTTCCCAATCCCATTCCCCTCAACCCCAACCTATCCCAAGCACACAGGCAGACGAGCATGCACACAGGACAACACACAAGAGTGGCACAGGCAAACAGAAGCACCACACTTCATCTTACAGGCACTCACACAAACACCATCTAGTTGCAGACATACCAACATCCACTGCCTACACTGTGTCCCCCTCTTCCACCTCCCTCCCAGTTGCGTCTACACTCCCTCCTGCATGCACTACACCATCATCGACTGCCAGCATCACCACCACACCTTGCAGAACACACCTCACTTGCAGACACCACTACAACAGCCATGCACACGTCCCCTGTGTCCTCTCCCACTGTCTGCCCCCCTCCCAAGGTACACAAACGCAAACACTCAGACACCCAACAGCCATCCACCTCACAACAGCATCCTGCCCATGCACCTGCACCCAAACACAGCAGACAGACACCTTCCACAACCACTGTCTCTTCATTCACTCCCAAACCTTCTCCCTCTTCCCGTCCCAATGTCCCTAAGCAGCTTTTCCTCCCTCTCCACCATTGACCTCTTCCCTACCTCTCCCCCTGTCCTTCACATCTGGCCAGGGTGGCAAAAACCAAAGCAAGCCCCTCAGCCACCCAGTCCATTGGCCCAGTAATGTCCACATCCGCTCATGGTTGTAAAAGTTCTAGGGCATCAGGCAGCCTCAAGGAAGGCATGCCATTCCCAAGTGCTGCCTGCAGGGCAAGGAGCCTGCCCCAAGTGCTGCAAAGAAGGACAAGGTGCCATCCCCAGCTGCTGCTAGGAAGGGCACAGAGCCTGCCCCAAGTGCTGCAAAGAAGGGCAAGGTGCCATCCCCAGCTGCTGCCAGGAAGGGCAAGGAGCCTGCCCCAAGTGCTGCAAAGAAGAGCAAGGAGCAATCCCCAGCTGCTGCCAGGAAGGACAAGGGGCCTGCCCCGAGTGCTGCAAAAAAGAGCAAGGAGCAATCCTCAGCTGATACCAGGAAGGACAAGGAGCCTGCCCCAAGTACTGCAAAGAAGAGCAAGGAGCAATCCCCAGCTGCTGCCAGGAGGGGCAAGGGGCCTGCACCAGCAGGCAGGAAGGACAAGGGGCCTGGTACTGGGACTCAGTTGGAGCCCCCACCACCAACCATGGTTGTGCAGACGTCCAAGGTTGCAGGGGATGGGCAGGAGCTTCCCCCCACAAACCCCACCAGCAACAGCATCAGCACCACCACCACCAGCAGTGTGCAGCCGTCCCAGGCTGCAGAGGATGGGCAGAAGCTTCACCCAACAACCACCAGCAGCACCACCACCACCTTCACCAGCAGTGGGCAGCCATCTGAGGCTGCAGGGGATGGGCAGGACCTTCCCCCCACAACTTTTAGCAGCAGCAGAACCACTACCACTACTGAGCAGCTGTCACTGCCAGTGAACGGTCTGTAGACCTGCCTCCATGGGCTGTTGTGCAGCCTCCCCATGCAAATCCTGTGGGTATGACACCCACTCACCCCATCCTCCCCAGGATCGGAAGCACAGTGCACGATGCCCCCTCCAGAACCAGGGGGTATGACACCCACTCACCCCATCCTCCCCAGGATCTGAAGCACAGGGCATGTTGCCCGCTCAAGAGCCAGTGGGCAAGTCACCCACTTGAGAGACTATGGTCTTGCACTCCCCAGGACAAAGCACAGGGCATGTTGCCCCCTCCAGAGCCTGTGGGCAAGTCACCCATTTGAGAGACTGTGCCCTTGCACCCCCCAGGACCAAGCACAGGGCATGTTGCCCCATCAAGAGCCTGTGGGCAAGTCACCCACCTTAGAGACTGTGGCCTTGCACTCCCCAGGACCAAGCACAGGGCATGTTGTCCCTTCCAGAGCCTGTGGGCAAGTCACCCACCTTAGAGACTGTGGCCTTGCACTCCCCAGGACCAAGCACATTGCATGTTGTCCCTTCCAGAGCCAGTGGGCAAGTCACCCACTTGAGACACTGTGGCTTTGCACTCCCCAGGACAGACAATGGGCATATTGCCCCCTCCAGTACCAGTGGGGTTGTTCCATCTGCCGGCTGAGGTACCCCCCGTTCCCCGTCCTCCTGAGGTGCCTGCCTATTTTCCAACTGATGCCCCTGCAGTGCTCTCCTTCTTTCAGAGGAGATGTAACTTTGCAAGTGTGGCTCATGTGGACACAGTTCAGAACTCCACTACACTTCAGATCAGTTGTTGTCACCAGAATAATCTGGTAAGGACTCTTCCACCTAGGCTCCAAGCAAGTCTTCCACACATGCTTCTTGATCACTACCCAATCTCCAGCTCGGAGACTATGGCACTGATCTTGGGATGGGGTACGGCTGTTGCTTCTACCTGGTGAGACAATGAACAAACCACATCAGCTAGACCCTTGCAGTAATCCAGCATGAAGTTATCTGTTATGTTTACAAGTGCATTTGCAGGAACAGCTGGCAATCTCATTGCTCTGCCCATCAGGATTTCATGGGGAGAGAGTCCAGTCTTTCTCTCAGGTGTACTTCTCATGCTCATTAACGCCAAAGGTAAAGCATCTGGCCATTTCAGATTTGTGGATGCACACATTTTAGCCAATTAACCTTTCAACATTCTGTTAATTTGTTCTACTAATCCACAAGCTTCAGAACAATAGCTACAATAGCTACAAAGCAGCTTCTGCTCAATGTTTAAAGTGAAACACAGTAATTTAATCACCTCATTATTGAAGTGACTTAATCCGTCTAATTCTAAAGAGGCTGAGAATCCAAATCTCGATATCAACTCTCTAAGTAATAGTTTTGCTACTGTGAAGCTATCATTTCTACATGTGGGGTAGGCTTCAATCCAGTGACTAAGAATACAGACAATCACCAACACGTATCTCAAACCACCACATACAGGCATTTCAAAGAAATCCATCTGCATTCTGTTAAATGTACCATTTGTTCTTCCAATGTGACTCAAATTGACAACATTCTTTTTCTCATGTTCATTTGTTGAAATGCAATGCATCTATGACAAATTGCTTCAGCAACTTCTCTAAACTTTGGACTGAACCAGGATTGCTTACGTTTTCAAATCATTGCATGTATGCCAATGTGTGTTTGATCATATAGCCATTTGCGTCAATAGGCAGTTTGGCAAGACCACTGCCCCTTCATTTAAAACCCAAACTTTGTTAAGATCTCTTTGTGTGAAACCAAATGTTATCCAGATTTTCTTTTCATCATCTGAAACCTCATCTTGGATTCTCTATATCTCCTCCCCGTAATGTTATCTGTATTTAACCACCGGCTCCATCTTGACCACTGACTCCATTTTGTGCTTAACTTAGCTTTAAATGCCAGAACATTGGTGGTGCAGGTATTTTGCCATGTGCAGCCTGTTAACCTGTTTTTGCTTTTCTCACCAAGGAAGAGAACATAACATGGGGGAGGCAATACTGATAAGAATGTACCAGGCTCAGAATGTTTATGGTAGAAAAGGGTGCATCTCAGTCTCGGAAATAGACTGTGAGATCTGGCCAGTCTTTAGTGTGTTTTTTCAACACTGACCTGGTACAGCCAGTGCTTGAATTTCACAAATTACTTAAAGAGAGGGGCGTTTCTAGAACCTTCCTCTTAAGTTTGTTTAAAGTATATCAGGCAGGGATGCTTGACACTGAGAGAGAAGGAACTCATCTCTGAGGATAGAAGCATTGCTCAGAGTAAAATCCCAGTGTGTTGTTCTCCTTTGTCTCAGTTGTCACAAGTTCCACAACTTGACATTGGCAGACAAAGGATGATGTTGGTTTCAAGTCCCATGGTGATGCATGTTTAATTCTTAATCTCTAGCTTTGCTCTGTGCATGCATAAATATACATGGTCACAATATATATATATAAATATAAATATATATATATATGTATATATATATATATATATTCATTGTTGTTGTATTGCATTTTCTTTGATTATTATTATTCCACTGTCATGATTATTTTAAGGGTTCCATGTGTGTTGCTGCATTCACATTAGGGCCCTGATTTTTACGTTTTGGGGCAAAATTGCACTAATGCAGTTTTGCACCAAAATCTTTAGCACCCGCTTGCACCATTTCTGGACACCAGCCTGGCACCATATCTATGGAATGGTGCAAGCCGGTGCAAAGGGTAGGCTAGCAAAACAAAATTACGTTAGCTGGGTGGGGATGCGGTATGGAAGAAGGGGGTTTTGCACCAAAAAATGAAGTAAGGCAGGTTAGAGTAAAGAAAAATGACTGTCACAAGCCTAGCATCATTTTCTGACTCAAAACCATCCATACCACATGAATCCTGTCTTAGAAAAGACAGTAGTCATGCCCACCATCCCAATGGCCGCACAGGTGATGTAGCTCCCCCGGGCATGGCCATTGCACCCAGTGCCATGTAGGGGGGCTCATTTCAGGGCCCCTAATGGTACTTAAAAAAAATACTTACCTGGGATTGAGTCCCCCATCCTTCGCTGTCCCTCTGGGGGTGTCCCTGGGGTATGGGGAGGGCACATGTGGGCTTATTCAAATAGGCCCACAGGTCCCCTAACACCTGCGATGACACAGGTGTCAAATAATGGTGCAAAGCAAGCTTTGCACCATCTTTTGACCTCTCCTCCCCCTCATTTGTGATTTTAGCAGGGGGGAATAAATATGGCACTAACGCCATAGAATCATTTTTTGCACGGGAACACCTACTTTGCATCTAAATTATGCAAAGTAGGTTTCCACATCCCAAAAATGACTTTAACTCCATAAATATAGTGCTAGATGGGTCTAGCGCCAAAGTATAAATATGGAGTTAGTTTTGCTCTGAATTTGCATTAAAAAAATGACACAAATATGGTGCAAAACAAGTATAAATATGCCCGTAGTGCTCAAGTTATTATCTTCGTGTAACCTGGGAAGTGCCTTAATAAAGTCATTACTCAGACTAAGAGTGCTGCATTCTTTGCATTCCTTTCACTTTGTTTCCTCTCAGTCTGAAGCGAAGCAGAACTCTACCAATTGTCAATTACTGTCAACATAAAATTTTGACCAGTCTCATCAGCATTCCTAACACCATAATTTTTCAATTTTTCATTAAAGGTGATCTAATTTAATATGCAAAAACTAGCAACTTGAAGTGCATAGGAATTTCCCAGGTAGATGAAATCTCTCAACCTCTGGTGTGTGCTGTAATTAACCACTGCAATCCTTTCAGGCAGTTGTAGGTCTTGTAACAATTAACATTAATTCTATCACCATTTCAAACTGGTGAGCCAGAAACCTCTCGGGGACCATAACTGCCCAAAGTTGTGCACAACACCAAATCCATACTTTCTGGCTGTAAAAATTGTAATCTTAAAATGTGCAAGAATACAGCCTGCTCTAGTAAGAGCCATCAATTCAACCACTTGTACGGACAAAAATGCTCCTTGAAGTCATAAAGCTTCATGTATACCAGATATTGTACATGCAGCATAATGAGATCACAATGTTCCTGCATTGTCTCTTAAATAGGAACCAACAACAAAAATTATTTGATCACTTTTTCTCTAACAGTGTATTCTGAATATCAGGTATGAGTTGGGTGCACACTTCAGTAACCTCCAGGCAGTCATTTCAACTTCATTAACATTTTCATATTCTGTATTGTCTATAGGTAGCAATGTTGCTGGATAAGCACAGTGCACCTCTTAAAGGACACATTCGGAGAACCTAAAATCAACAATTCATGTTTTGAAATCTGGCATTTATCAAATATTGAGTCTTGGTCCTGGTAAGCAAGACTTCAACTGAGTGAGGGACCAGAACAGTGAATGGATGTCCCATCACAATGCTGTTAGACTGAGTGATACTGGTTCCAAACACGGCCACATTTTTTAAGCAGCCAGTCAAAGCTGTGGCAAAAGGATCGAATGTAGCTGAAAAATATGCTACAGGGTGATTTATGCCACCATGTACCTGTGTGAGAACAGAAAGTGCACAACAATCACTTTCTTGACAAAACAGTAAACATGGCTTTGTGTAGTCAGGCATTCCTAGAGCTGGTGCTCTGCACACACTCTATCTCAGCTCAGTAAAAACTTTCATACAAGCATCATTGAAGGGAACCACTTCTGTAACATCTTTGTGGGTCAATCTCTTTATGGGCTTGGAAATAACAAAATAATTAGGAATCCATTGGCAGCAGTAACTCACCATTCTCCCAAAAATCCTCGTTAGACCTGTCATCCTTGGCGTGGTCTCCCCTGTCTTTTTTGCCTCTGCTTCCTATGTTTAGACTGTGTGCTGGGCTTTGTTTTTGCTGTTTTTTGTACGCTGGTGACCACTGCTAAAGTGCAAGTGTTCCCTGTGTAAATTGCATGTGTAATTGACTTTTCCAAGATTGCTATATTTGATTTACTAGGAAGTCCCTAGTAAAGTGCACTAGAGGTGTCCAGGGACTGTAAATCAAATTCTACTAGTGGCCTGCAGCACTGGTTGTACCACCCATATGTGTAGCCCTGTAAACGTGGCTCAGACCTGCAACTGCAGTGTCTGTGTGTGCAGTTTTAACCTACCAATTTGACCTGGCAAATGTACCCACTTGCCAGGCCCAAACCTTTCCTTTTTGTACATGTAAAACACCCCATGGTAGGCCCTAGGTAGCCCCAGAGGCAGGGTGCAGTCTATGTTAAAGGTGGGACATGTACTTACGTGTTTTACATGTCCTGACAGTGAAATACTGCTAAATTCAGATTTCAATGGTGCAAGGCCTATCTCTCTCATAGGTTAACATGTGGGCTGCCCTTCATTAACTTTTAAGTGAAGTTTCCCTTTGGGGGCAGATGGAGATGTGGAGTTTGGTGTCCCTGAAATCACAGTTTAAAAATACATATTTTAGTAAAGTTGTTTTTTACATTGTCAGTTTGAAAATGCCACTTTTAGAAAATGGGTATTTTCTTGCTTAAATCATTCTGTGACTCTTCCTGCTTATGTATTCCCTGTCTGGGCCAGACTGACAGTTGGGCTGTTTGTGAATATCCACTAGACAGTGACACAAAGAAAGCTGGGGTGTAACCTGCATACCCTGATGGGCCATCTGGACTAGACTGGAGGGAGGAGTGGTCACTTACATCTGAAAGGGCTGTGCCTGCCCTCACACATTGCAGTCGCTAACCCCCTGGCCTGGGGAAGGCAGGATCTTATCAACACCAGAGACTTTCCTTTGAAGTTGTCAACTTCAAAGGCAGAAAGGGGTATAAGTAGTGGACCCAAAACCCCAGATTATTAGATTACTTCTGCCAAGGAAAAGAGCTGAAGAGCTGGAGGAGGATTACTGCCCCTTGCCTGTGATTGTGCTTTGCTGGGTTGGCCTGCAGTTGCTGCTTCTGCCTGAAAGAGGACAAAGACTGGACTTTGTGGTATATTCCCACCTGTGAAGTGTATCCAAGGGCATAGACTGAGCTTGCCTCCTGTTTTGAAGTGTCGGGGCCATCAAAGACTTCCTCTCCCACCACCTGGACTCTCTGCTGAGACTTCTACCCTGCCAAGTGGTGCCCATTGCAGTCCCTGGGCCCTTGAAAGGTGAAGCTGGTGGGACAAAGACTGAAATCCATGCCCAGGAGCCATGCAGGGAAAATGTTGATTCACCACCTGCAACGCAGCTGTAAAAATGATGCACCACCTGCATTGTGGCTGAGAAATTGACACATCACCTGCATCGCGGCTGGAGAAACAATGCAATACCCGCTTGTGGCTGCTGAAAATGACACACCCCATGCAGAGCAGTTTTCCACCACCGTGCAGCTGGATTTCTCTAGCATCATTGCTGAGCGGCAAAATCAACGCGAACCTGCACAGATCCAAGGTGCCCCATCCGGAAATCCACACATCGCTCTCTTGTGGAAGACAAAAATTATGCATCGCCTACCTGACCGGAGAAGAAACAACGCAGGGCCTCACTTGCGAGTAAGGAATCAACACATTGCTGACTTTTCCGACGGATGCTCGCCCGTGCGGCTTTATTTTTGGTGCAAAATAGGTACTTTGTGTAACAACGTTTCCATTGTGTTCTATGGAGTAGGATTCTATTATTCTAAAAATTCATAACTTTACTTTTGTATGTTCAATTTTTTTCATTTTGGTCTTGTTTGATTTAGATAAATATTGGATATTTTTCTAAACTGGTATGGTGTTTTCACTCAATCACTGTGTGTTTTGGTATAAATACTTTACACGTTGCCTTTGAGATAAGCCTGATTGCTTGTGCCAAACTACCAAGAGGGTGAGCAGGGGTTATCTTAAGTGTGTATCTCCATTGCCCTGACTAGAATAAGGGTCTCTGCTTGGACAGAGTGCAAACTGACTGCCAACCAGAGACCCCATTTCTAACAATCCTGACATCTCTTTGAGTAACATGAGGCTAGATTTGCAAAATAGCTGTTACCCTTTCTCTGGAAAACTTTCTTGCACCTTCCTGTATTTGATGTCCCAAGTATTTTACTTCTTTTTGACAATACTGTAATTTCGCTGGGGACAATTTGGGCCATATTTATACTTTTTGACGCAAAACTGCGCCAACGCAGTTTTGCGCCAAAAAAATTAGCGCCGGCTAACGCCATTCTGAAGCGCCATGCGGGCGCCGTATTTATTGAATGACGTTAGCCGGCGTTAGCCGCCGGCGCTGTCTGGTGTGTGTTAAAAAAAACGACGTACACCAGGCAGCGCCGGCGTAGGGGGAAAATGGCGTATGGGCGTCCACAAATGGTGCAAGTCAGGCTGAGGCAAAAAAATCGCCTCAACCCGATTTGCGCCATTTTTTTACGACGCCCAACCCCCATTGAAATGACTCCTGTCTTAGCAAAGACAGGAGTCATGCCCCCTTGCCCAATGGCCATGCCCAGGGGACTTCTGTCCCCTGGGCATGGTCATTGGGCATAGTGGCATGTAGGGGGGCACAAATCAGGCCCCCCATGCCACAAAAAAAATTAAAAAATAATACTTACCTGAACTTACCTTAATGTCCCTGGGGTGGGTCCCTCCATCCTTGGGTGTCCTCCTGGGGTGGGCAAGGGTGGCAGGGGGTGTCCCAGGGGGCAGGGGAGGGCACCTCTGGGCTCATTCTGAGCCCACAGGTCCCTTAACGCCTGCCCTGACCCAGGTGCTAAAATCCGGCGCTAATGCGGGTTTTTTAGACCCGCCCACTCCTGGGCGTCATTTTTGCCCGGGAGTATAAATACGACGCATATTCATCAGAGTCATTTTTTAAGGCGGGAACACCTACCTTGCATATCATTAACGCAATGAAGGTGTTCACGCAAAAAAATGACGCTAACTCCATGAACTTTGGCGCTAGACGCGTCTAACGCCAAAGTATAAATATGGAGTTAGTTTTGCGTCGAATTTGCGTCGAAAAAAACGACGCAAATTCGGCGCAAACGGAGTATAAATATGCCCCTTTATGTCCATTCTCACCCAGAAAATTCAATAAGGCAATACTGTCCTGTCTGCATGCTTCCTGTGTCTTTGAAGCAACCAATAAGTCATCATGTGGTGAACCAATACTGATTGGAAAGGCATTGCCAATGATTCTAATTTCTTTTTAAACATCAGATTAAATATGGATGGGATTCTGAAAAGCCTTGTGGGATCCTACACCAGCAATACACACAAGTGTATAATTTAAAACAGAAAAGAAACTGGCTATCCTCGTGTAGAGGCACTGAGAAAAATGGTTGTGATAAGTCCACTTCTATGAACCATTCTGTGTCACATGGAATTTACAAACAGAATCACTTCTGGATTCGGTACCACTGGACAACATTTGACTACAATATCATTAATTTTTCTCAAATCTTGAACAATACGAAATTTCCCACTTGGTTTTCGCACATCCATGATAAGTGAATTCCATGGGCTGCTCAACACTTCTTTCAAAACCCCTTGTTTAACAAAATCTGCAATTACAGGAGTAGCTCCTACAATTAGATCTGGTCCCATGTGATATTGAGGAGGTTTTGGAAAAATTGATTTAGGTTTTACTGTGACTTTGACTGGTTCAACCCCTTTAATTAGACCAATCTCTTTTTCAAAAAGATCCCAAACTTTCGAAATAACTGTATTTTGTAAATCAGTTGGCAGGTCCAATACTGCGAATGAAGGGTAAAATTACAATTTCCAACTGGTAAACAGGATTCCTCATCATCATGGTTTGTTTGGATGGCAATTCTGTATTTTGTGCAAGTAATCAAACATCTCGTTTTGCATAACACAGCTCTTCCCAATAGGCATACTGGACTTGAGTCACAGACTGTGAATCTGTGCATGCCTTCCCTCTCAAATCACAAATTTTAACAGAAATTGGCTCAGTAATGAGATTTGTCAGGTGCTGATTCGCTACTCCTACAACCTGTACTGTTTTCCCAGAAAGTGACACATTAGGGACTTCTGCACTTCTGACAGTAGAGTGTGTAGCCCCTGTGTCAACCAGGAATGAAACATTATGATTCATTTCTGTTGCACTTACATAAGGACACCTCTGATCCACTTATACTGAAGCTGCTAGCACACATTCTTCTTCATCAGAACTCTCACTCACAATTTCATCGATTCATCCTCACTGTATGGGGGTACTGCTGTATGCATGGTTAACTGTTTTGATTTACCTTTTGCCCCATGTTCTGCTGAGGAACCACCATCTGCTGCAGTGCCAATGGAGCTTGAGGTATTTGCATTGCAGCTGTGGCATCATTTGCATCTACTGTTGCATTCGGTGTTGTGGTAGCTGAAAATGTGGCACCTGCAACCTGCTATTGGGGAACTTGCATTTGCTGTGGAATCTGCATCTGATTATTCATACTCTGAACATTTATATTAGGATTCTGAATACTTGGCCTTCTCAATTGATATTGCTCATTCATCTTTCAGAAATTCAATCACTTTGTAATAGTTTTTTAAAACTTCAGGAGATAGTGCATCTGTAACTGGATCTCGAGGAGATTCTGGTGTCAGCCAGTCAACATTCCTTTTACATTCAATCCATAAATCAGCTGGGACTACTATTTCTGAAAGAGTATTTAAATTCTCCCACAGGCATTTTGCGAGTTTCACAAACCTATTTGTTTCCTGGTACCGCTCCACTTGTTTCTCTCTCAATCTTGGGTAATCATTTGTGAATGATTGAATATTACTCCTGCTCAAAGGGACATGAACATAATGCCCTCCAGGAATTTCTCTCATTGGCAATATCTTTACTGGACTATCAGTCTGCTGTGTATCAGTAGAGTTCAAATTTGCAGACTCTCTTTTCTTTACCCATCTGCCTTTCCATGTATCTATTGCTCCTCATGTTTGAATGCTTTGGATTAATTCTCTAATGTGAAATTTAATTCCAGGTGATCTCATGTTTGCAATGCCTTTTGAATTGAATTCTATACTGTAACTCATTTTTAATGGTTTAGATTTCTCAATATACACTTCTTATTTTTCTGCAAGTTCCGATACTTTCTGATGTGCCAATCCTGCTCTGTTTGTGACATATTTACACATGAAGAATAACTCATCTTCAATAAATGAGTCTATTCTATTGAATTCAAGTGTTCCCTCAATCATTTAATTTAATTCTAATTTTAATCTTGCTAGGTTCAGTGTTCTTTCCCTTCAGCAGCTGTTTTCATTGCTGATGGTCCACTCACTTTCTCCAACCAGTCTATTAACTGTTGAGCTGTCAAGCCTTGTAAAGAAACATTTTTATTCACATTGGGCATGCTTTGTGGAATATTGCATGTCGGACCCATTACTCTCTCCAGCGTCATCAAAACTGAATTTGCATTTATAACGCGGATATAGTGTTGGGTTTGAATTTGGAGACTCAACATTTTATGAAACCCTGGAATAAGTTTAAGTCTCTAAGCTGATCTGTTTTGCCAAAAGTCTGATTCATTGGAGTCATGACTTCCGCAGTAGCATTGAGTTTATCCATTTCTCCATTTGTGTTGAAAAGATTCTGTACATTATTCTCATTATTTCCTTGGGCATGCCATGGAACAACTGGACCAATTGCAGTAGGAACTGTAAATCCTTCTGAACTTGATAGAAGATTCTGGTTTCTCAAGTAAATTACTCCATAACTTTGACCTGTTAGTACTGAGAAACTCATTTGGTTACTGTTACTGGAGTATACCTTGGCATTGTCTGAGCTTGACTAACAACTTTCTTACGACTCATTGAACTAGGTTTAGAATCCACTTGAACCATCATCGGTTTCTGGAAAATCTGTGGTGCCACCGGGACTGTATTATTCGGTTCAGAATTAACAGTAGGAACCGTAGAATAAACTACAGGCTGAGCTACTGTCTGAATCACAGGAGTCTGAGTTTCTGTAATGGCTGCAATATTAGTCGCAACCTGTACTTGTCTTTGTGTTACCACAACTCGAGATGGTGCACTTGGACTATCACTCGAACCAGGACTTACATCTTGAGCTGCAAATGGTGAGGGACGTTTTCTCAATAATTGTATAATAAATTCATCATCATCTGAGTCACTATTATAAGTCAGCGATTCCTCATCTTCATCTGGCTTTGACTCCATTTCTTCAAGACCCTTATTCTCTTTGTTTGTCTTTGGTCTAACACTGTTCTCTTTCTCTTCTGTAATTGCAGGTTAAAATACTCTTCTCAAATTCTCTAAAATTCTCATATTAAAACTTCCAAGAGCAGGAAACGCTAAGCTCCCTTCCTTCTCTGTAATTTTGCTCCATTGTTTTCACCAAGTACATGCTGAAGGACCTTACTCTTCAATTGCAATGTATGCGGGTGCACCCTCTTGTGGGCAATTTCTTCTATTCTGACTGCAATAAAAGCATCTCCTCTCATCGTACTTTTTAATGCTTTAAAAAAATTATTTTTCACCTTTAATTGACTCAAAACTAAGAATTACATTCAAAACAGGAAGTAAATAAATCCCAAAATCGTTTTCACTTGCTACTCTCAACCAATGTCGCTTCACGGTTGTCCACCAATACCAATCCCAGCGCAGATCCAATGATGTCACACTCACACACAGCAGCTGACAAAGCCTCGCGGACTTGTCCTCCAAACACAATTCACATGAAAACTAAATGCAAAATTGCAAGTATCAATGTAAATCAACAAATCAACTTGTCTGCTTACTACAGGTAGGGGTTCAATCACTTCGGAAGCTTTATGGAATTTTCAATCTTGGTTTTTAGCTCTGACAGCTACTCTTTCGACTTCAGCTTTCTCTCATGAGCAAGTTAAATTCGACCAGCACAGCAAATTTCACCCTTGACTAATACCAATTCCTCCTTGAGCTCTCAGGAATAAAAGGTACCTGTCACACTAGCACTCCCTCAGCACGCACACTCAAAATCCTATTTGTCAACCATGCCAATTGACCAAACACAGCAAACAAGTTACAACAACAACCAAGTGGCTCGTACACTTGTACAGAACTCCAGAGTCTTAGACCACGCAGGGTCCAAATATCAACAACAACGTGGGCAATGTTTTTAGCACAAAGTGCCACATTCACTTGAAGTATGATGACTTCTCTACTTTCACCTTTTGGAGTACGCCAACTACATTGGAGTGCGCAAACTCCCTACTTTTCTCATACATCACATTACCTGTGATTTGCCAAAGCATTCCAAGCGCAAACTCTCCTCAGAACTCAATCAATCACTGGGAACATACCAAATCTCACCAAACAAGTACTGGCAAAACCAGATTTCATCCAAACAAGCATTGGCAAAACCACATTTCCAAAAATCAAAATTTTAAACAAGCATTGACACAAACAAATCTCTCAATCTCTCCTATTGATAAAAAAACTATCAAAACTAGGAGGTTTCCCTCCTATTGAGACAAAACCATCAGATGATTCCCTCCTATTGAGACGTAACCATCCTCTTTTACTACCAACGTCTGTGGGCGTGTCAGACCTTATTTGTTTAATATTGTTATGATTAGGTGACTTGTATAGGATAAGTCATCTATTTCCCTCAGAGGTCGACTTAGACCTTATGACTCAGACAGGAGTGTGAAATCATCCAATCAGACAATATGAGCCAATTAACATCATGTACATCATTCAATAATCAAAATATTCTATGTGAAGTCAGAAATGTGTGCACACCATGATTTGTGTGGCCATGAATCACCACACCAATTTAGTAAAGTTTAAACATTCATTGCCCTCAAATTAACAATGCAAAGTCACATAAATGATGCGCAAAACCAAATTGTAGTAATACAGAAACATCACAGGCTGTCCAAAATGCCTAAAGAATCTCAATCTAATTAAAGCATTTATCATTAAACACTCCAAAAGAACAATGCAGAATAACAACAGAATCAAATGAATAATAGAAACAGCATTCATTTAGTTTGTGCAGTTGAATAAATCACCATCAGTTAATATACATTCAAATCAGATATCACGTCAGGCATCCCTAACTAACATTCTAATTCAGAAAGCATGTGTGGGCTTGATGCAAAAATAAAAATTAAACAAAAATTAATTTGGTAAACATCTAACTATGGCGCTAACCAAAATAAGCAGTTGGATTTTCTAAAGGGAAAGCCTACAAAAAGAAAGACAAATGCACATTGGTTATACCTCTTCTAAATGGATCAGCAATCAGTAGTATCCATCAGCAATCAGCAGTATTTTCATCAGCAGAGTGCAGGAACGTCCGATCTTCATTAATCAGCATCAGGACATGAAGGGGAAACAGTTCGGTAAAGTTGGGCCTGATATATCTGAACTGTTAGAATCATAGACAAGAACAGAAACACATCGGACTCAGAACAAGACTGGAATAGAACTAACATACATCACCTAAAACATTGCTCTATTAAAGTCCCCCAAATTACTAACTAAGCTTCTATTGGGCAAGACTGTGAGGTGGTTTAATGTGCAGCCAATAAAACATCATCTGTGCTTCAGATGTATCTCTTCAGGTTTTCTTCAGCATTTGCTGATTGGTTTATGCTGTCACTCCTCTCTCGTCTCCGGTCACCAGTTTCCAAACAAAAATTACATTTAAGCAACATGAAAACATGGCATTTTTTCCTTCCAAAAACTAAAACTCGAGCAAGAACAAAAAATGCAACATGAAACCACGACATTGAGCACTGATGCTCATGGTTTAAAACTAACATTTTTTATCTTGAGGAAATATGCAACACAAGCAGTAAAAGCAGGAGTTAAATTTCCACTGTGGAAGTCACACAGAATGTTTGAAGAAACATTATTTTGGAAAGTTAGCAGACCATTTAAGCCTCATGTTTCTGGGAAAATACTAAAGCGTGAGGTCTTTAAACTAGTGCTAAGCATGAAGAATAAAACATTCCATTAACCTTTAAGTACATATTAATAATTTTCTTTTTTCAATACATATAATTATGATTAAACAAAATACATTTTCATTAGACATTATTTTTCACATAATACTTTGCTGTTTATGGTGTCCACACTATCAGCTGCATATTTATTTTCTAACAACCCTTTTTCAGTTAGGCCTTTATACAGGCATTATTTCCCATTATGTTTTAGTGACACATTTGTATTAATGATATTTGCTCTCTAACACCTCTAATATACATACCCATGTCTGGGTTTAGCTTGACTATTGGTAGCCATGATCAGATGAAGGGCAAGATTTAAGAAAAGTGACGTTCCACGCAGTACAGCGCCACTTTCTTTGCTCCCCTTAGCACCTCCCTAACACCAACATGTTTGCACTGTATATAAGATATGGTGTACCATGGCAGTAGTTAGGTAACTAGTGTCAAAATTTGTGATGCTAGTTCGGAGCTTTGTAGGATAAGCGTCACAAATTTTGAAGCTAATTCTGCAAAACCCATTGCGAACCACTATAAACAATGGTGTGCCTCTTTTCAAATGCCTGCCCTGAGCAGACATTTAAAGTGCTGAGAAAAATGACGCAAATACATTTTTTAGATTTCTTTGCGCCATTTTATCAGTCCCCCTAACAGGGGAATGTCCTCTTTGCATACATTATGCCTAGTACAGGAATAATGTAGCGCAAATGGTTATAAAGTGGCACAATGCGTGCATTGCGCCACTTTGTAAATTTAGCGCTGCTTTTTTGGCCTCATGGGCCTTATTAGCATAAACAAGATGACGCTGATGTGGCGCAAGGAGGTGCTAGGGGCTCTTATATCTGCCTGAACATTCAAAAGAAGCCCAGTGGCATTTCACTTTGTTTTAACTGAGTAAAAAGACCATGGGGGTGATTGTAACTCTGACGGGCGGCGGAGGCCGCCCGCCAGAGTTCCCCCCTCCAGAACACCGCTCCGCGGTCATTAGACCGCTGCGGTGATTCTGGGTTTCCCACTGGGCTGGCGGGCGACCGCCAAAAGGCCGCCCGCCAGCCCAGTGGGAAACACCCTTCCCACGAGGAAGCCGGTTTCGAATGGAGCCGGCGGAGTGGGAAGGTGCGACGGGTGCAGCTGCACCCGTCGCGAATTTCACTGTCTGCAATGCAGACAGTTAAATTCAAAGTGGGGCCCTCTTACGGGGGCCCCTGCAGTGCCCATGCCAATTAGCCATGCCAGTGCCCATTGGCATGGGCACTGCAGGGGCCCCCAGGGGCCCCACGACACCCCATACCGCCATCCTGTTCCTGGCGGGCGAACCGCCAGGAACAGGATGGCGGTATGGGGTGTCTGAATCCCCATGGCGGCGCAGCGAGCTGCGCCGCCATGGAGGATTCAGAAGGCTGAACCGGAGACCGCCGGTTTTCCTGTTCTGACCGCGGCCAAACCGCCGCGGTCAGAATGCCCTGCGGGGCACCGCCAGCCTGTTGGCGGTGCTCCCGCCGACCCTGGTCTAGTACCGCCAGGGTCTGAATCACCCCCCATGTCTGCAGCAGCTCAAAATCTATTATCTGCACGTTGCACATTGCCCACTGCTCAGACTTACAACATGGATTCCTTTGAAGTAAGATGAAAGCAGAGTGTTTCCTCTCAAGAAAAGGCATTTGCTCTGTAGGGTTCAGAGAAAGTAGCCTGTGACATTTTATGTGTAGGAATCAACTGTCATCAAGTTTAGTACCTTTTTAGTAAAGAATGGTGTAGTCTAATTATTGGACTGCTTATACTGGATGAGCTTTAGAATCAGAATTTGCACTAACAGAAATACATATTTTCACAATATTTTACTATCTAAGACCCTCTGGAATTGGATTGTCTCCTAAGCAAGTGCAATACAAAATGTTTCCCCTTTGTGCCAGTGTCCATGTTAGGTGTGAGAGACTAGGGAGAACAGAGGAGCAGGGTTACCATGGGCACTCCAAAAATCTATTGAGTCCCTTTGCCCCAACTCTTGTGTTGGGCTCTGTGCAAGGGGAGTGACAGACATTTACCAAATTGGCTCCATAGAGGACACACCTGGCTCAGTTTTGCCAGCACTAGATCCAGGACATTGTTTTTTAAATTGCCACAAATCTCTCCAAATTGTGGATGTACAAACGCTTTCCAAGGATGTAGATTTCTGATTGAGAAGTGATAGTTTCTGTTAAGCAGTGCAAAAGATTAAACAATTGAGCAAACACATCCAGCCCGTTAAACAACTTCACATTCAACATTAGCACACAGAGATTCAGCCAGCACTATTTTGAGCTCTTTGGTCATCTTCATTCACCAAATGAAGCCCTGAAAAGTCTTGCCTGGTTAAAACCTTTGCACTAGCGTAGACAATTAGACTATTCACAAAGGTAACCTACACATATGAGTAATTTACTCCTACAATTTCAAATTACTTTTTTACTTTTGGCTAGTCACAAAATCAAAGTGGAAAGTTAATGAAATATGTAGACTTGCATGTCTCTGTCCTCTGATAATGGGGGTGAGGCCAAATATTTGACTGTGAGTTAATACTTCCTAAACGAAACACTAGTAAGCCTGTAGTGTTTTAACTTTCTTTAAACTTTGGATGAACGTTGCTTGTGACTTTAGATTGGCTCAACATAGAAGAGCTACTGATATTATATATTTTTACCTGTCCTGAGCACATATGTTATATCTGCTTGGACCTACATATGTGCCTTTTTGTATCTTAAAATTGGAAGAATTTCCACGAGCCTTCCTTACTGAGATTAACTGCAGGTCAAAGTATCTTCTTGAACAGCAGACGCATTTAGATGGATTAGCCTTCTCCTGGGAAAGGAAGGGTGTGTGGGAGAAATTTGCATAAGGTGATTAGCTGCCGCACTCTAATAACCAAAGCCTTATTGTTCTCACTGACAGAAATGGAGAGCAGGCAGAAACCTGCCACCAGTTACCACTGGGATCCCTTTGATGTCCTTGGGAGAAGAAACCTACTTTGGCTGGAAGGAGTCAAGCTTAGAGGAGAAGTAATTCCAAACTTTGTTTGAAATTGACATCTTGAAAACTCACATAATGCTGTACCAGTGAGTTAGCTATGCGATCTATAAAAATTCAATTAAGAGTGTAGGGCGAAGATGCCATCTTTGGATTACAAATGGATCCCACCTTCTAGAATTTTCCACCTCAAACCTCCTCAAAAGGGTTGAACCTTTGAAGAGTACGAAAACAGAGGATGAGGAGCTGAGAAAATAGTGATGGTCTCCTATATAGAAAGAGCATACTCTATACTTGTATTTCCTTGATTCTCTTGGACTTCAGAGCTAGTGGCACTGGCTTACATACTGCCCGTGTTGATCATTAAATGGTGATCTTGCTGGTGACTCTAGATGAAGAGGGTCATCTTGAAATTCTCTAGACTAGTTCTGAATGGAGGCGCCCTAGAAGTGGTATTGCAGATGACTGCTGGACACAGCCACCCTGCAAGTTACCAGAAGGTACAGAGTGAGTGCTGTTAATATATACCTTTAGCCATGCTCTGAGTTTGTGGTACAGCCAACCCCCAAACAACTATCACAAGATCTGGAGCCCTGAGATGAGAGGGGGTCTCCCCATCCACCGAGTGCACAAGACACATCTCCCCCTACCCACCTTGTACCCAGGACAAAGATCTTGACTACAAAAAGCTACAAGATGCCTTTCCTGCAAATGCTGTAACTGCCATCCGACCAGTGGCAACTGGATCTGGACTGCACCCTGTTGGTGCCCAAGGCCTAACCCCTGTGAGTCTTTAAGTGCCTCCCTTTGGGTTCTGGGTGTCTTTAGAAGTGTGGTGGGTTGTGACTTAAATGAATAAAGTCAGGAGGTGAATCTTTAACCAAGACGAACCAGGTTGGTGTATCTGACCTGTGCTCCATTGCAGTCAGCGTCAAATGGCACTTAGGTCCCGATCTACTGAGATCATTAACTATCATTGTCACTTTGTGGGTCTTGGCACTATTTCTACTCAAAGTTTGAACCATTCATATCTCTAGTTCCCATTATTGGATTTTTGTGTACTTTTGCATTATTTCGGTGATTACATTCTAATGACTTTATTACTGTTTTGGTACTGCATAAATACTTTACTCTCCTACTCTGCGGTCTAGTGCGGATAATTTAGACGCAAACAATGTACTCTGTGCTTGCAAGAGACACATTGCTTTTTAAGAACTAAAGAACTCTATTTATCATTACAAAAGTGATATCTCAACTTGTATTTTTAAAATCTTGATCGTTGTGACCTGCATCTTGTCAGATAAATAATAGATATTTTTCTTAACGCTGTGAGGTGTATTTAGGTGGTGTTTGCACAGTGTTATTGCATGGTTTATTGCACAAATACTTTACACATTGCCTTCAAAGTTAAGCCTGACTGCTCAGTGCCAAGCTACCACACGGTGGACAGAGGATAATTTGGATTGTGTGTGACTTACCCTGACTAGAGTGAGGGTCCTTGCTTGGACAAGGGGTAACCTGACTGCCATCCAAAGAACCCATTTCTAACACATCCCAACACTGAGCTGTATTAACCGGTAATTAGAACTTGGCAACAGATGACTTATTCATATCCAGTTCCTCCATCTTTCAAATGTTTGAAGCACAATTATTTTGGCAAGCACAAAATGTACTATTACATATTTACAAAACAGTATGAGTCATAAAGATATATGATGCTTTCTGTTCTGCAGGATGACTTAACAATGGCGTGCCCTCTTAAGTACGTTCTTACACGTTTCTTCACAAAGTAGGTACACTTTTTAATGTTGGCAAGATGTCATTTACATTCATTGGGTGCATTTCAAAAAGACAAAGGTTTATGCCAAGTTCTGGGTTAAGAAATCTCTTTCTGTTCGGTGGACTTCTTCAACAATAGATATGTCACAGTGCCCTCATTTGGCCTAGAACAGAAGCGCACAGGTGTTTAAACTGAAAGGTGTTGCAAGCTTACATCACACAGAGCTGCACTCAGTTTAGGTGAAAAAGTAGGGTAAGCAAATTAAAGAGAAGCAAAGAACAATCCTATTTGACGGTAAGGCATACAAATCTGTTCAATGTCCTGTTGCAGGGGATTGTTTTCCTGTACTAGGCTCAACAGGGTATTGCACATTTGTACCTGTTTCCAAGAGCGAAGATCGACCACAGATAGCGACATGGGCCTCTACCTAGTCTAAGACCTAGAGAGATAAATAGGGTTCATAAGCTGAAGGCAAGGTAGTATGTGATCCACTAAAAATGATTAAATATAAACAAGTCTTGTACAAAAAATTCATTTTTTTTCATTTATTTTCTAAAAATTTGAATGTATGGTTCACTGTAATTACTTTGAAGGGTTTCAGTTTATTTATCATTTAAATACATTTACTGAGCTTCACAGCATATCTAGCTTTGTTGTAATCTAACATCAAAAAGAAAGTAAGACGCAAAGTAAAACACAAAAGCAGGGGGCCTAATTTCATTGTTGGTGGGCAGACTGTTTCTCCACCTGCGGGATAGAGTAGAGGCAGTGATTTCTAATCATTGACAGGAGCAGCTGTCACTGGTTTTGCAATTTGGTGCAGGGCTCTAGCAAAATAATGGAACACCACAACCTCCTACACCCCTTCCAATCTGGATTCCGAGTCAACCACAGCATGACATAGCCCTGACCACAGCCACTGATTACATCAGGGCCTCCCTGGATTGTGGTGAAATGGCAGCCATCATCCTTCTAGACCTGTCAGCCGCCTTTGACACTATCTCCCTTCACATTCTGATCAACAGACTCTACTGCATTGGAAGTCCTCAAGTGGATTGCCTCACACCTCAACTGAAGAACCAAGACAAGCCAAGTTCTTGGGTTTACCTCAGAACCCAAGATGATCACCTGCGGTGTCCCCCAATGATGATCCCTCAGCTCCAATCTCTTTAACACATACATGACCCCACGGCCAACACCATTAGATCGCATTGACTCAACATCATTACATACGCCAACAACACCTAGCTTATCCTCTCACTGTCAGAAGACCCCTCCACCACCAAAGACAACTTCCACAGATATATTATGAAAGTTGCCGACTAGATGAAAGACAACTGTCTCAAACTCAACAAAGACAAGACTGAAGTCCTTATCTTTCGGAACAACACTTCGTCATTGAATGACGCATGGTGGCCTGCTGAACTCAGCACACCTCCTGCCTGACAGCCTATGCTGGCAGCCTTGGCATCATCTTGGACAGCAAGCTCTCCATGAAGAAACAGGTAAACAGAGTCATCCGCCTTCTTCCACACTCTCTGCATACTCCACAAGATCTTCAGATGGCTCCCAGTCAACACCAGAAGGACCATCACCCAGCCCTTCATCACCAGCAGGTTGGACTACTGGAACACACTCTACTTAGGAATTGCCACACGCCTCCTGAGGAGACTACAGACAATACAAAAAGCGGCAGCAAGACTCATCCTCAAACTCCTCAGATGATCCATCATCACACCTTACCTCAAGAAGCTACGCTGGTTCCCAATCCACAAGAGATGCCAGTTCAAGATGTTGAGCCATGCATACAAAGCCCTACATAATGAAGGACCAGCATACAAATGCATGACCTTCCACCACCTGACCCGACACCTATGATCTGCCTCTCTCTTCCTCGCCGACACTCCCTAGATGGGACAAAGCAACAGAGGAGGACACTCCTTCTCACACTGATTCAGGCTCTGGCCTCCTCTCTGATGGCAGTCATTGTCCCTGTTTCTAATGTCCCCCCTCCAACTACCACTTCCTAGTATCAGTCTCCTCAACCCCAACCCATTCCATGCACACATACAGACAAGCATGCACACAAGACAACACAAAAGAGTGGCACAGTCAAACACAGGCACCACACTTCATCCCACAAGCACTCACACAAACACCAGACAGTTGCAGACACAACCACATCCACTGCCTCCACTGTCTCCCCATCCTCTTCATCCTCCACCTCCCTCCCAGTCACGTCCAAAATCACACCTGCATGCACTGCATCAACATTCATCACCAGCATCACCGCACCAAGCAGCACACACCTAACTAGCAGACACCTCCACTACAACCATCCACACATCCCCTGTGTCCTCTCCCACCCTGTCTGTCCCCCAGCTAAAGGACACAAACGTAACACTCAGACACCCAACAGCCATCCACCTCACATAAGCAGACTGCAAATGCATCTGCACCCAAGTCCAGCAGACATGCACCTCCAACAACCACTCCCTCAACCTCGACTCCCATGCCTCCTCCCTCATCCTGCCGCACCATCCCTAAGAAACTTTTTCTTGCCTAACTTGACCTCTTCTCTGCCCCTCCCCCGTCCTGCCCGTCAGAGCAGGGTCCCAACGACCCAGCACAGCACCTCGGCTAAACAGTCCATGCGGAGAGTGGAGGCACCTCCTAGTCGTGGTGGCAAGATAGTGAAGGATCCCACTCCACCAGCCAGGAAGGTTAAGGAGCCCCGTCCAGAACCAGTGGGCATGTTCCTCACCTGAGAGACTGTGACCTTGCACTCCCCAGCAGAGAGAAATGGGCATGTAGCCCCCTCCAGAACCAGTGGGCAAGTTCCCCACTATGGTCAGTGGTGTTAATGCCCTGGCAGTTAGTGTGGTACATTGGCTATCCATGGGAGTTATCACCGCCATGGTAATAATTTGGCTGTAATTACCGCCAGCCTGTTGGCAGTATTACCGCCACTTTATCACTGACCGCCAATGTCATAATGAGGGTCTTAATTATTTAAACTGGAGCTCACACCCTATTAGCCGTGGCACAGAGTGAGACAAGCTTCATTTAGGAGAATGAGTAAAGCATTTGAAAGTATCAACACAGTTAAAAAGTCACAACCAGCACTATAAAAGCCCCACTTCAATTTATAAAAATAGATAACATTTTAATGGATAAAAATCCAAATATGGGAACCAGAGATATAAAATTGTTACAGATCAAATTTTACGAATACATTAGTGTAGGAAAGTACCATCTTTCTTGGCATGTTACCCCCATTTTTACCTGTATGTTAGTATGTTTTTGCCTGCTCACTGGGATCCTGCTGGTCAGGACCCCAATGCTCATAGTTTGTGGTGTAATGTGTGTGTCTGTATACTGCTTAACTGTGTCACTGAGGCTCTGCTGATCAGAACCTCAGTGCTTATGCTCTCTCTGCTTTTAAATTTGTCACTGTAGGCTAGTGACTTCATTTACCAATTTCAATTGGCACACTGGACCCCCCTTATAAGTCCGTAGTATATGGTACCTGAGGTACCCAGGGCATTGGGGTTCCAGGAGATTCTTATGGGCTGCTCCATTTCTTTTGCCATCCATAAGGAGCTCAGAAAACCCTTTCACAGGACTGCCACTGTAGCCCGTGTGAAATAGTGCACACACTGCAAGTGTAGCTGCAATGCAGCTACAGCTGCTGCCACCTCACAGGCAGGGTTCTGCCCTCCTGGGGTATGAGCAGCTCAGTCCCAGGAAGGCAGAACAAAGCATTTCCTTTGGGAGGAGGGTGTTACACCCTCTCCCTTTGGAAATAGGTGTTACAGGTTTGGGAGGAGTAGCCTCCCCCAGCCTCTGGAAATGCTTTGAAGGACACATATGGTGCCCTCCTTGCATATGCCAGTCTACAGCGGTTCAGGGACCCCCAGTCCCTGCTCTGGGGCAAAACTGAACAAAGGAAAAGGGAGTGACCACTCCCATGTCCATCACCACCCCAGGGGTGGTGCCTAGAGCTCCTCCAGTGTGTCTCAGACTTTGGCCATTTTATTTTCCAAGGTGTGGAGGCCTCTGAGTGGCCAGTGCCAGAAGGATATATCAGAGACCCCTCCTGATAGGTCCATACTTGATAAGGTAGCCAATCCCCCTCTCAGGGCTATTTAGCATCTCTGCTGTGGGTTTCTCTTCAGATTCTGCTTGAGGAATCCTCTGCATCTACTACTTCATCCTCTGAACTCGGAACGACCGCAGACTGGTCCAGGAACCGCAGTAATTGCAAAAAAGTGTCCAGAAGGGCTACTTCAGCTCTGCAACTTCAGCTCCAGCCAGCAACTGCAACAGTTTCCATGGTGTGCATGCTCTGGGGGCTCCCTGTCTTCATCCTGCACCAGAAGGACTGAACAAATCTCCCGTAGAGAGACAAATTCACTTCTCTGCTCCTGCAGGCACCTTCTAAGATGACGACCAGTTCTCTTGGACTCCTCTCCTGGTTAGGAGTGTGCTCCTTGGAACACAGGTGGCGGATCCCTTTGACACAGCCTGTACTAAGGTCCTGCTGTCCGAATTTGGAGGAGGTTAGATCTTGCCTTCCCCATTTGCGACAGTATCCCTGTGCACCGCGTCATCTTCAACTCCTGAGGCCTCTGTGCACTATTTGCAGGAATCCTTTGTGCACAGCCTGGCCCAGGTTCCCAGCACTCTATCCTGTGACGCTCAACTCCCTGAGTTGTTCTCAGGCGGCGTGGGACCTTCTTTTGTAGTGCTGCAACAACCGTAGTTTGTATTTTCTTTGTCACCGTGTCCTGGGATCTCCGTGGGTGCTGCATGGTCATCTGTGGGTTCCCTCCAGTGTTCGGAGCCCCCTCTGCCCCCTCAGTCCACATTAAGGCCCCCAAGTGCCTCCTGGGTCCAGGCAGCACCACTTTGATGTAATTCACGAAATTGCTTGAACCAAGGCTTGTTGGACGAATCCAGCGCCGAAACTCACCTAGATCCAACATCTCCACGTGGGACATCCAATGCATCATGCAGGAACCTGCAGCCATCTTCCAGTGGTGCATTTCTTCAGTCTTCATCCAACTGGGGACTCTTCTTTTGCACCCTCTTCTAGGTTGGCAGGAGCTCCTGTCCTTCCTGGAACCTTCTACGGCTTCTGGACTTGGGCCCTCTTTACGAACATGGCGGTCCGTTCCGCTATGCCGGCGGTGGCAGTAGAAACAGCCAACCGAGGAGCGGTCCGGACTGCCAAATAATGATCCAAACGAAACAGACGCATCCCGCGAACCACCCACCGCCAGGAGAGGAGTCCCTCCAACGACTGCAGAGTCCGCCCACAGGCCGTCGGAAAGGCCCAACCGGCTCATCAAATAATGAACCATCATTCCGCCGCGAGTTCCGCGGTGGGAACCACTGCCACTCAAAGCCAGGCGGAAATGAACCAAATATAAGGAACCATGTACCGGAGTCCCACAGAACGTGCAGCGGCAGCCATGGATAGAGAGCTGCAGATCATGCTGGCCCTGCTCCTTGCCATATACCTACACGACCGAGACTGCCGACGAAGACGACGACGGTAAGTACCGCTACCTGCGACACAAGGGAGCAAAGGGCACAGTTACATACCCACCCACTCCACCGATCAGGCAACACCCCCCAACACTTCCCAGCAGCACAAGTCATACACCCCACACCAAGAGGTACGTACCCAACCGAAGGCTAATGCAACTTGACCATTGTATATACATAAGCCTCACACCCATAAAAAATCAAAACAAACACCAGGATGTAACTGCATGCAGCCCAAACACAGGCCACACAGAAACATTAATAAGAAGCTCACTGAGTCAAACAGTGCAAACAGGGCCAATGGCCAGTCCGTAAAATCCCATTTGTCATGGGCCACAACTGGCCCCACCTGACTCCCACAAGTGCTGGGTACTCCACAGAACGGGGCACCACATGGGGATCAAGGCACCTCACGGAAGGGGGGCAGGGTTTTTTGGGTGTGGGGATTTTCAACGGGGGTGGGCCTTTGACCTGCCTGTGGAGGGTGGAGGGGGTGGGCTTCTCCTTTGAAGGAGGTGGGGGCTGTTTGCCTCTGGAGGAGCTGGATGGTCTAGGCTCTGACCAGGCCTTCTTCTTTGGGGAAGGGACACGGGATTGTGAAGGGTGGACCGGGGTGGGCTGTGATGTGGAAGGAGCGGAAAGGGCAAGGAGGTGGGCACGTTTGGGGACCAGACGGGGTGTGCCAGTGGGTTGGAAGAGGTCAGCACAGGAGAGGAAAAGGTTCTTGGGAGCAATTGGGGTGGGTGTGGATGAGGGTGTGGGAGTGGAGGCAGAGGGAGTGGATGTATGGGGTGTAGGGGTGAGTGTAGTGGGTGCAGGTGACTGCTCAGTATGCTGTCGTGTGGTGGCTGTCTGATGGGTGGGTGTCTTGGTACGTTTGTGTGTCTTGGGAGGTGGTGGGGTAGACACAGTTGGAGAAGACAGACAGTGTGGATGTATGTTGTGTGTGTCTGCTAGTCTGGTGAGTGTGCTGCATGTGTCAACTACAGTAGAGGTGGTGAGTGCAGGTGTGGTGTACGGGGTGCATGTATGGCTGTCTGCTATTGTGGTGAGTGCAGGAAGAGGAGCAGTAACAGTGAGTGAAGGTGCACTGCATGAGGGTGTGGATGTAGAGGGCATAGACAGGGAGGCGGAAGAGGTGGGCACACTGGGGGAAGTGGATGTTATTGTGTGTGCAGGTGTCTGTTGGCTGTGTGAATGCTTGTGGTGGGAGGTGTGGTGCTTGTGTTTTGAAGTGTGCTTCTTGTGTGTTGATGTGCCTGTCAGTGGGTCTGATTGTGTACTTTGAACGGGTAAAGAGAGTGGGGTGCTGGAAGGGATAGAGGAGGTTGGAGGGGGGACGGAATGGCCAGGGAAACTGGCTGCCGTCCAAGAGGAGGCCAGAGCCTGAAAAGATCTCTGTAGGGCAGACACAGCACCGTGAATGCCATCCAGATAGGCATTGGTCTGCTGCACCTCTGATGCTAGCCCCTGGATGGCATTGACAATGGTTGTCTGCCCTACAGAGATTGTTCTGAGGAGGTCAATAGCCTCCTCTGTGAGGGCAGCGGGGCTGACTGGGGCGGGGGAGGAGGTGCCTGGGGCGAAGGAGATGCCCACCTTTCTGGGTGGGCGGGCACGGGCAACTCAGTGGGGAGCAGAAGGGAGGGTGGTAATGGCATGGGGATGGTAGAAGATCTGACGGTAGTGGTGTGTGCACTAGGGTCCACCACCGCCGGAGGACCCCCATCGGAGGAGGTTTCAGAGTCACTACCTCCTGTAGTAGTAGCCTCCCCCGTGGAAGTCCCCTTGCCCTCCCACCCACTGGTCCCCTGGGCGGCCGTTGTCTCTGCCTCTGAGGATCCGTGGGCCGCTGCCTCCCCACTTGCCGGTGCCTCAGCTCCCTCCCCTGATGTTGATGCTGTACCAAACCAACACAAGAGAACAGGGATGGGGAGACAAAACAGGAGAAACACTTGTAAATAGCTGCATGCAGATACAGAATGGCCAGGCATACACCCACCCAGCAAACACACCCAACAGGCAACGCCGGACACTATGCCCATGGCCATTCCCCTGACTACTGACCAGAATACTGCCCGACACCCATCCCCTGAAATACTTTTGGAGCTGTGGTAGGTGAAGCCTGACAGGGACACCCCTACACCCTTTGGGGAACATACAGTAGATGGACACAAGTCAAATACCCTGCTATAAGCAGCATGAGCCCTATTGCACACCCAGTCATCCTTCAAGACTGAAGTATGGTCAATGAGTCTCACCCCCTTGTGACTGCTGTGCAGCCTTCAAGTGCCCATCCAGATCTGGGTACGCCACCGCCAGGATCCATAGCATGAGGGCGGTCAGTGCCCAACGGGCACCACTTCCACGTTGGGAGGACTTCCCCAGCTGGGCCTCACTGATCTTTCGCGCCCAGTGCCGCAGATCCTCCCACCTCTTTCGACAGTGGGTGCTCTGCCGGTTGTAGACCCCCAGGGTCCGAACCTCCTTGGTGATGGCATGCCAATGTGCCTTCTTCTGGTGGGCGCTGACCTAGAAGGGTGACACAGAAATGCAACACAGAGATCAGGCACTTGCACGATAGGAACAGAGGGCAAATTGTCCAACATGGGATGGACAGTACTCTCAGACATACAGGACAGTCGCACGCAGCATTCCATGCACCATGGCCCATGCAGGCTCACAGGAGCACACATATGTCCAATCCACACCAGCCATTACACACACAGTGCCATCCAAATCCAGACTCACCTGTACCTCTGGCCGTCCGTAGAGTTTGCCGTACAGGGGCAGGACCCAGTCCACTAGCATCTCCAGTTCTTCCTGGGTGAAGGCCGGGGCCCTTTCACCTGCACCATGTGGCACATCCATAGCCAGAGGCAGGCCACAGCAGTACACAGAATTGAGTACCTGTCCGCACGAGATCAGGGAGTCAAGTTATCAAACGATGATGAACCTGCATACGTTCTGCGGCGGTATGCACAGTCACCGCCGGCGGCGATCATGGTACGCAAGGATTCCCCATTGGCATCCATGTTAGCCAATGAGGGTGCGAACAGCGGTCAACTCCGCCTTACACTGTGACGTCAACCGCTAGCAAAGGTGCAGATCTACAGTGGGCAGACATTTTGCCATCACCTACGCATCTTGAATTTCCTACTACTCACAATGCAGGGCCTACTCTATCCATTCCGTATAGTAGCACACATGAATTACTCTGTTCCCTTCTAGTGATGTACATATATATCTGTCAGGTAGCAGTTATTGTAGAGACACTACAATGAACAATGCAGTGCATTCATGTTGAGAAGTGTGCCTCTGTATGTGTCTTCATCACTCTTTTTTGTAACCCCTCGTAGGTACCGACCCTTGTGGCGAGGAAGGGCACTATCGGTGTACAGACCACTTGTGGATATGGGGACCATGGTGGAGTGTCAGATCACAATCACTTACAGACTCACACGTGCAACTATTCAGGACCTTTGTGTATTACTGGATCCTCCACTAACTCCGGGAAATCGTAATCAGCATGCCAATCCACTGAGGTGCAGGTGCTCTCCGCACTCCATTTCCAGGCCACAGGCTCGTTTCAAGTGACAGTGGGCATGGGTGCTGATTTCTCACAGCCAATGTTCAGCCAGGTACTGACAAGATTTGTGAATGCATTTGTACAACATCTGAAATCCTATGTGCGGTTTCCCCAAAGTACAAACCTCCCTACCATCAAGTCTGACTTCTATCCCTTTGCAAACACTCCCCATGTCATAGGTGCCATCAATGGCACACACATACCCATCATCCCCCCAAGAGTGAGTGAACAGGTGTACAGAAACAGGAAGAACTTTCACTCCATGAAAATCCAATTGGTGTGTACTGCAGACCAGTACATTTCACATGTGAATGCCTTGTTTCCATGTTCAGTCCATGATTCATTTGTGTTGAGGAACAGTAGTGTGCCACAGAAGATGGAACAACTACAAGAGGACAGAGGGTGGATCATAGGTAAGTTTGCCTGCCAATAATTGACACATTGTTGAAAACCACCCTGTCTGACTAAGGGACATAACAATGATGTGTCTGTATTGAACCATTTTGTAGGTGATTCTGGCTATCCAAACTTGTGTTGGCTCCTGACACCCATGATGAATCCTAGGATGGATGCAGAGAGGAAATGCAATGAGGCCCATGGACGTACTAGGAGGGTAATAGAGCATACTATAGGTCTCCTGAAGGCTAGATTCCGGTGTCTACATATATCTGGGGGTTCCCTGGCCTATGGGCCTGATAAGGCGTGTAGAAGAGTGGTGGCCTGCTGCATGCTGCACAACGTGGCAGTGAGACATTCTATCCCCCTCTTGGAGGTGGAGAGTGCTATAGGTCCTGATCAGCTACCTCAGAGAGGTGAGGAGAGTGATGGTGAGGATGAGGAAGGGGAAGATGTCTATTCCAGGAACCAACTGATACAACTCTACTTCCAATAACTGTGTGGGACTTAAGCCTGTCATTGGGGTTAGTGACTAATACTGTCAGTGTGCTCTGTCATATAGGGGGGATTGGTCATGATAGGCAATACATGGACCACTTCTGCATGGTACTGACAGAAAATATATGCATTCCCTCCTTGCCACGATTTGGGCACACAGTACCACCATCAAGCACAAATTGACAATAAAGTTGTTCTCTGCCAGTTGCATCCATACTCCACTTTGTTCACAATTTAAGACAGGGGAGGGGACAGTGTTACAGGTGTGAAATGTGTTTTATTGGTAGAATTGAGTGAATTGTGTTATATACAGTGAAGTGAGTCATAAGGGTTGGGTGTCCTCAAAACCATTTTGGTGGCAGCCTTGTTGAACGGTTTAGATGGGTCCATTTTGTCGAACAGTACTTCATATTGCCCTCAGCTAATTGTTGTTGGTGAATGGGTGGGATGGTTGCTTTGCAGTAGTATCAGAGTCAATTGTTGGAGGGGGCCTTGTTCTTAGCTGGGTTTCCAGTGCCATATCTTAGCCTAAGTGTACGTTTGGGCGCCTGCTGTGGAGCTTCTTGGGGTGGCATGGTTGGCCCTTGGGTTTCCTGGAAGGGTGTTTCCTGGGATATTTCTCCTGCTTGGGTCATCAGATGCTGGTTGTCCAGGGCTGTTGTGGGGGCCTCTTGTCCGGTGTGGGTGTCAAACTGTTTTTTTACCAACTGCAGCAGGGCTCCAGCAATGATGGCCATTGTGGCATTGTGCTCCTTCCACTGCTCCATAGCCTGTTGGTGTTGTTGCTGCTGCATCCTGGGACTTTGCTCCAGGATGGACACAACCTCTGCCAACCTGTCTTGGGTATGTTGTTAGGCCCCCAATACCTCTGCAATAACGTCCTGGGCTGCTGCATCCATCCTGTGGCCTCCCCCCAGGCCCACTGGGACACTTGAACTTGCCCTAGCCCCATGTGCCTGTGTCCCTTGCACAGGTCTGGAAATGCCACTTGTACAGGGGCCCTCGCCTTCCTGCATGTTGGGAGTGGGAGACTGTGGCCTCTGTAGCTGTGTTCCACCAGTCTGTGCCCTGGGTACACTGGTGTGGGTACGCCTCCCCTGGCCTGCTGGTTTTGACTGGGTGTTAGGGGTGACAGTGGTTTCCTGGGTGGGGCTGCTGCATGGTGAGAATCCAGGAGTGTGTGAGAGGCCTGCCTGCTCATCAGTGTCCAGGGATCCTTTGCCAAGGTCTTGTGAGGTGGCTCTGTCCCCCTGGAGGGCAGTGGCACTCCTTGTCCCATCCGTTAGGGTTGCATGGGTGGTGGTGCCTGTTGGGGGACATACACGTCAGTTACATATGCATGTAGGTTTGAGCTGTACAGGACTGTGCTATTTTGTGTTGGTGTTAATTTCATTGGCCTTCCAGGGTGCCTTTGCGAGGTTGACATAGCATTTAGCGCCAGTGGTGGGGTTGCATTGTGGGGGGGTATTGTTCCATTGTGGGTACGTGCAGGGGTGGGTGGCTGTGCACAGCAGGAGTGATGTGGGCCTATTAGTGGGTTGTAGGTAATGCAGGGTGGTGGGTAATGGCTGGGTGGGGTGTAGGTCCTGGTGGGTGTGGGTGGGGTGGGGTGGTACATGCATTGCAGATGTGTTATATATTGGGTAATTGTAGATAACTTACTCAAGTCCATTCCTCCAGTGAGTCCAGTGAGTCCCTCTGGGTGCAGGAAGGCAAGGACTTTCTCCTCCCAGTCGGTGTAGTAAGGTGGTGTTGGTGGCGGACCTCCCCAGTCTTCTGCACTGCGATGTGGTGCCTAGATCCCATGGCCCTGACCTTCCCCTGCAGGTCGTTCCATCTCTTCTGGATGTTGTTCCTGGCGCGTGGATGGTGTCCCACTGCATTCACCCTGTTGACAATGGTCTGCCACAGCTCCAATTTCCGAGCGATGGGAGTGTGCTGCACCTCGGCCCCAAATATTTGTGGCTCCACCTTCAAGATATCGTCCACCATGGTCCTTAGCTCCCTTTCGGTGAAACTTGGATTTTTTTTGGGGGGGGGACATGGGGACGGGGTAAGGGTGCTCCTCTGTGGGTCGATGTGCATCTCCTGTATGCTGCCGTTCGCTGTCTGGCTCTGGTGCTCGCCGTCTTCTTGTCCTGGTTTCGTTGCAAGGGATTGTGGGGTGTGTCTGGGGGTGTTTTATGGGGTTCTGGATGTGTGTCAGGTGTGTGGGTGATACGCCTATCCAATGCATGCACTTGTCGCTGTTGAGTCCACTTGCCACTTATGGCGGTCAGAGCCACCAGTGGTCGTCCGGCCTCCACTGTCCGCCGAGGTGATTTGTGCATCATTATTTGGAGGGCGGGATGTGGGTTTGCTTGGCGGTGGCGGGGTGCGGTAGGCCGGGATTCCCGCCAACAGAGTCATGGTGGGGAGTGGTGGTCTGGGAATTTTTGGCGAGGTTGGGTTTTTCGTTCATTATATGGCGGGTTTCCATTCACCACCAATGGCGGGATTCTGTTCACTGCCGACACGGCGGTCGCTGGTCTTTCCCGCCATGTTCATAATGACTGCCTTGGTCTCCTCTCTTTACAGGTCTTCAGGTCCAGGAACACACCCTTTGTTGCTTTCAGTCTTGTTTGATTCTTGCAACACCTCTAATCACGACTTGTAGGGTGTCCTGAGGAAACTTGCAGTACTTTACTCCTACTTCCCTGGGCTCTGGGGTGGAGTATTTTACTCACCGTTGTGGTTTTCCTACTTTCCCAGCGATTCTCTACACACTGCACTTGTCTAGGGGGGAATTTGTGATTCGCATTCCACTTTCTTAGTGTATGGTTTGTGTTGCCCCTAGACCTATTTTCTCCTATTGCACTCTATAGCATTTCCTATAGTTTGCACTATCCTATGTCTAATTACTTACCTTATTTTAGTGTCTAGTGTATATATTGTGTATAATACTTACCTCCAGAAGGAGTATTGCCTCTAAGATATTTTTGCCATTGTGTCACCCAAATAGACTACCTTGATTTTGGTAACACTGAGTATTGTCTTTACTTGTGTATAAGTACTGTGTAACTATAGTGGTAAGGCAAGAGCTTTGCATGTCTCCTAGTTCAGCCCAAGTTGCTCTACTACAGCTACCTCTATCAGCCTAAGCTGCTAGAACACTCCTTAATTTCACTAATAAGGGATGACTGGACCTGGTATAAGGTGTAAGTACCCAAGGTACCCACTACAAACCAGGCCAGCCTCCTACATTGGGGGTTGGGGTTAGTTCCCCATGGTGGCAGCAACAGTTTCAGGAATTCTAGTGTTAGGGAACCTACATTTGATTCTAGGAATCTGCACAAAGTTTCCCCCTCTTACAAAGATGGGGATGACATCTACAAGTAGTTTGCTGCACTTGAGAGGGCCTGTAAAGTTCAGAGGGTCCCTCAAGTTAAGTGGGCTGCTATTCTGTGGCTATCTTTCGTTGGCAATGGGAAAGACAGACTCCTTATTGTCATGGAGGATGATGCAGATAACTACCATATACTCAAAAGTGCACTCTTAAATGGTCTGGGCTTAACCACTGAACAATACAGGATAAAGTTCAGGGAGATCAGAAAGGAGTCATCACAGGATTGGACAGATTTTGAAGACTGTTCATTGAAGGCCCTAGAAGGTTGGTTAAATGGCAGTAAGGTGACTGACTATGAAAGCCTATATAACTTGATTCTGAAAGAGCATATATTGAATAATTGGGTGTCTGATTTATTGCATCACTATCTTGTTGGCTCAGATCTGACCTCTGCCCAAGAACTGGGAAAGAAGGCAGACAAATGGGTCAGAACAAGGGTAAGCAGAAAAGCTCATACAGGGGGTGACAAAGACAGCAAGAAGAAAGATGGTAAGTCTCATGACAAGGGTGGGGACAAAGTTCAAAAATCTTCTGAGTCTTCATCAGGCCCACAAAATTCCTCTGGGGGTGGTGGGTACAAATCCTCTTTACACAATCAGAAAACGCCATTGTGTTATCTCTGTAAAGCCAAAGGTCATTGGGCAAGTGACCCAAATTGTTCAAAAAGAAACACCAACACTCCCACTACCCCCACTAATGCTCCTAGTAATAGCAGTGGTGGTGGGAAAAACACTACAAATAGCCAGTCAAAGGGTGTAGCTGGGCTCACTTTTGGTAATGTAGTGGGTGTTGGTCTATTTAGGGAGACCACTGAGGTTGTTTTAGTCTCTGATGGTGGCATTGCCCTTGCCACCTTAGTTGCTTGTCCCCTTAATATGGAAAAGTACAAGCAACTACCCCTAATAATGGTGTTCAGGTTGAGGCATACAGGGACACAGGTACCAGTGTCACTATGGTGATGGAAAAACTGGTTGCCTCTGAGCAACACCTACTTGGTCATAAGTACCAAGTGACAGACGCCAATAACACTGCAACAGGTAATGGTTCCTCAGCAGAACACAAACCAGAGAACAAATTCAAATGTAAATCAGTTACTCACACAACACCCACTAATAGATTTTAGTGATGACGAAGTGAGTGAAGAATATTTGAGTGAGAGTTCACAGTAGGAAGAATGTGTGTTGGCTGCCTCACTGGAGGTAGATTAGCGTGGTCTTTCTGTGAACGCAAATGTTATGAGTCATGATGTCTCATTTCTGGTTGACATGGGGCAACAGATTCCACTGTCAGATTTGCGAAGGTCCCTAATGTGCCCCTATCTGGCAGTAGTAGGAGTAGAAAACCAGCATCTTGTAAACCCCATTACAGAGTACATCCTTGTCAGGATAGGAACATTTGAGGAGGTTATATGATGGAACACCGAATCTTAAACTACTACTAACCTTAACAACGAGTTCGTAACACCGACCTCGTCTTTACTACTAATGATTTTACCACGAATGCTTTAACAACGATATTTCATTGTAAAGGCATTCCTGATAAAATCATTAGCAATAGGCACCATTCACCCTTCATCTCTCCCCCCACCCCCCCAACCCCACCCCAAAACCTAAAACCCCCTGACCCCCCATCCACTCCCCAAAACCAAAAACGCCCCACCCCCCCAACCCCACCTTAAAACCTAAAACCCCCTGACCCCCCACCCACTCCCCAAAACCAAAAACGCCCCACCCCCCACCCCACCCCAAAACCTAAAACCCCCTGACACCCCCACCCACTCCCCAAAACCAAAAACGCCCCACCCCCCCAACCCCACCCTAAAACCTAAAACCCCCTAACCCCCCACCCACTCCCCAAAACCAAAAACGCCCCACCCCCCCAACCCCACCCTAAAACCTAAAACCCCCTGACCCCACTCCCCAAAACCAAAAACGCCCCACCCCCAACCCCACCCTAAAACCTAAAACCCCCTGACCCCCCACCCACTCCCCAAAACCAAAAACGCCCCAACCCCACCCTAAAACCTAAAACCCCCTGACCCCCCAACCCCTCCCCAAAACCCCCCACTTACCTGAGTCGTCACCTTGTCATCTGCGTCGTCCTCCTCAGCCGACTCCCTTGTTTGTACCTTAACCATGCATGTTCGTTGTTCAGGACATGCGTGGTTAAGGCACAAAATAACGAAGTCGTGGTTAAAGAAAGCGTTGTTCCGCTTTCGTTAACCAGGACTTTGTTATAAAAAATTTGGCATAAAGGATGTTTACCTTTGAGGATTTTGCACTAGTTTGTGGTCTGTGATTCAAGTCCTGTGAATCTGTTAGGAAGAGACATACTACACAAATTAAAATGCTCCATTACTAGTACTCATGAAGAGATAGCAATCCAAACAAATAGTGATGATGATGAAACCTCCATCCAAATCGATGAGATTTATCCTCTTACTTGTATCCTGCCATGACAGTCAGAGACCTGCCTGATATATTACAAGGCACAGTAATGTTGAGAGTTTGGGATCTCTCCAGAAAGGATATTGGACTCATGTGAGGTGTTGACATAGTCAAAGTGACTATAAAGCCAAATGCAGTCTTCCCTAGGACACCACAGTATAACATGACCCTGGAAGTAATCGATGGAATTACTACAATAATTGCAGACTTTGTTGAGCAGGGAGTTCTAAAAGAAGTGATGGGCAACCCATGTAATTCTCCTATTATGGGACTGCAAAAGCCCAATGGAAAATACTGCATAGTTCAGGATTTGAGAGAGGTGAATGACATTGTGGTATGATGTTGTCCTGTGGGGCTAAATCCAGCAGCAATCTTGTTCCAGATTCCATGTGAAGCAGAATGGTTCTTTGGTATTGATTTGTCTTAAGCTTTCTTCTCAGTCCCTTTTTATGAGGAAAACCAGTTTTTAGTTATATTCAAACAATTGTGTATATTCATGGTGCCGTACTCTACAGGGATACTCAGAATTATCATCCATTTTTAATCAGATCCTGAAAAAGGACATAGAGTCCTTAAATATGCCATTTCAGTCTGCTTTGGTACAACTCATTGATGATTTGATGGTCGCATCAAATACACATGAAGTTTGCAGAAGGGATACTGTAACATTGTTGAATCATTTGGGTGAAAATGGACATAAGGTTTCCCCATCTAAATTACAGTACTACCAGAAGGAAGTAGAATATTTGGGTCACCAGGTTGAAAATGATGCAGGGAACGTGTCCCAGGAGAGAGCTGCAACTATTATGCAGATGAATCCCCCAGTTACCAAAAGAGAAGTCAGAATGCTCTTAGGCATGGTGAGCTACTGTCGCCAATGGATCCCAATTTTTTCAATAATCTCTAAACCTCTGCAGAGATTAACACACCAAAACATTACTGACCCAGTCCAGTTTGACGAAGAATGCAGGAAAGCTTTCACTGAATTGAGAGAGAGTTTGCATAAAGCTCCGGTTTTGGGAATGCCTAATTACACGAACAGCATCTCACTGTTTTGTTATAAACATGGTGGTTGTGCTCTTTCTGTTTTGACACAGTTGGATGGAGGAACAAACAGACCTGTGGCATATTCTTCCACCACACTTGATCCTGTCACTGCAGCTTTGCACGGCTACTTAAAGAGTTTGGCTGCCACTTGTGTCAGCATCAGTCAATGCGCAGGCATTGCGATGGGATATCCATTAACTGTTTATGTCCCACACTCAGTAAGGAGTCTTCTAACTAGAACAAAGCTCCAATAGCTTACAAATGCATTTCTTACCCGTTATGAGTCATCAATTCTTGGATCCCTCAATGTGACCATCAGAAGGTATTTGAATTGAAACCCACCAGCTTATTGGTTGTTAATGTTGATGATTCAAATGATGTTAATGAAATGGAACATGACTGCCTCAATGTCACTGAACTATGTACCAGACCCCGACCTGCTATTTAGGACACTCCTTTAGAGGAGTATGATCAAGTTGTGTTTATTGATGACTCTTGATTGAGAGAAAAAAAAGGAACTCTAAGAGCTGGTCATGCAGTATTGACCCTATTAGGAGTAGTCAAAGCTTCATGGCTTCAAGGAGTCGTCTCTGCCCAAGTAGCTGAATTAGTTGCCCTTACAAGAGCATGATGTGCATCTGAGCAGCTCAAAGTGACAATAGTCACAGAAAGTCAATATGGATTTGGTGTGGTTCACGACTTTGGGCAGTTATGGCACCAGCAAGGTTTTATGACCTCTTCAGGATTATCCATTCGAAATGGTGAAAAAAATCATAGGTGATCATTACAACCCTGGCGGTCGGTGTTAAGCGGCGGAAAGACCGCCAACAGGCCAGCGGTAAAAAATGTGCAATTACGACCGTGGCGGAAACCGCCAACACAGACAGTCACTTTAACACTCACACCGCCACGGCGGTACAAACAGCGCGGTGGTCACCACCAACAGACAGGCGGGAGACAATGTACCGCCCACAGTATCACAACAGGCCAATCCGCCACCTTTTCTGGGGCGGATTCACTGCGGATAAAAACACGGAGGAAACAGGAATTCCGAAGGGAAAACGCTCACCTCTACAAACCCCACAAGGAACGAGGACACCATGGAACCGGAACTCCAAATTCTACCTGCAATAGTCTTCCTGCTCCTTTACCAGGAGCACAAACGCCGGCGGCGAAGACCACGGTGAGTACTGCACCTACGACACAGGGGAGAGGGGAGGCAAAAAACAGGGACACACACATGCAACACCCCCACCCCCACCCTTACCCACGACAACACACACACTAATGCATATCAATACATCACAGTTACACCCCCAACCCCCCCAGAAGAATGCAAAGACAAAAGGAAATGAATGTAACCATTGTAATATATTACAATACAGTACTCCAAAATATATATACACCATAAACAAATATATACACCAACAATACAAGTCCAGGTAATGCACCATCTATAGTCCGTGGACCACTGGGCCCAAAATGCATGGACGAGGCCCACACAAGATACCCGATCAAAACAGAGAGAACACTGCAGGGGCATCAAATAGAAATACAACAGGCACCTCAGGGGGAAGGGAAGGGGGGCACCTCAGCCGGATGAGTGCACTACGCCAGATCCACGAGGGGGCTCAATGCCCACTGTTCAATCCTGGGGGGTGCAAAGCCACAGTCTCTCAAGTCTGTCCAGTGGGTGGTTTGCCCACTGCTTTATCCTGGGGAGTGCAAAGCCACAGTCTCTCAAGTCTCTCCAGTGGGTGGTTTGCCCACTGCTTTATCCTGGGGAGTGCAAAGCCACAGTCTCTCAAGTCTCTCCAGTGGGTGGTTTGCCCACTGCCATATCCTGGGGAGTGCAAAGCCACAGTCTCTCAAGTCTCTCCAGTGGGTGGTTTGCCCACTGCTTTTTCCTGGGGAGTGCAAAGCCACAGTCTCTCAAGTCTCTCCAGTGGGTGGTTTGCCCACTGCCATATCCTGGGGAGTGCAAAGCCGCAGTCTCCCAAGTCTCTCCAGTGGGTGGTTTGCCCACTGCTTTATCCTGGGGAGTGCAAAGCCACAGTCTCTCAAGTCTCTCCAGTGGGTAGTTTGCCCACTGCTTTATCCTGGGGAGTGCAAAGCCACAGTCTCTCAAGTGGATAACAGTCTCCACTGGTTCTGGAGGGGGACTGGTGCCCAGAGTGCTTCAACCTGTGTAGGACAGAGGTAGTGGATGCATGTCTCCACTGGTTCTGGAGGGGGACTGGTGCCCAGAGTGCTTCATCCTGTGTAGGACAGAGGTAGTGGATGGATGTCTCCACTGGTTCTGGAGGGGGACTGAGGCCCGGATTGCTTCATCCTGTGTAGGACAGAGGTAGTGGATGCATGTCTCAACTGGTTCTGGAGGGGGACTGGTACCCGGAGTGCTTCATCCTGTGTAGGACAGAGGTAGTGGATGCATGTCTCCACTGGTTCTGGAGGGGGACTGGTACCCAGAGTGCTTCATCCGGTGTAGGACAGAGGTAGTGGAGGCATGTCTCCACTGCTTCTGGAGGGGGACTGGTGCCCAGAGTGCTTCATCCTGTGTATGAAAGAGGTAGTGGATGCATGTCTCCACTGGTTCTGGAGGGGGACTGGTGCCCAGAGTGCATCACTCACCCCGTGATGGACCCAGTTGCGTCAGTGCCCCTGCCGCTCATTGGCTAGTGGTGCTTGATTTGGCGGTGCCCTGTTCAGCGGTGCTTGATTTGGCGATGCCCTGTTCAGCGGTGCTTGATTTGGTGGTGCCCTGTTCAGCGGTGCTTGATTTGGCGGTGCCCTGTTCAGCGGTGCTTGAGTTGGCGGTGCCCTATTCAGCAGTGCTTGATTTAGCGGTGCCCTGTTCAGTGGTGCTTGAGTTGGCGGTCCCTCATGGCCCAACGGGGCTTGTTCTGGCGGTCCCTCATGGCCCAGCGGGGCTTGTGCTGGCGGTCCTTCATGGCCCAGTGGGGCTTGTGCTGGCGGTCCTTCATGGCCAAGCGGAGCTTGTGCTGGCGGTCCTTCATGGCCCAGTGGGGCTTGTGCTGGCGGTAGCCTCCTGGGCAGCTGGGCTGGGGCTGGCAGGACCCTCCTGGATAGCTGGACTGGGGCTGGCGGTGGCCTCCTGGGCAGCTGGGCTGGGGCTGGCGGGGCCCTCCTGGGCAGCTGGGCTGGGGCTGGCGGTGGCCTCTCGGGCAGCTGGGCTGGTGGTGGCCTCCTGGGCTGCTTGGCTGGGGCTGGCGGGGCACTCCTGGGCAGCTGGGCTGGGGCTGGCGGGGCCCTCCTGGGCAGCGGGGATGATGGCAGTCTTCTCTGCCGTGCTGCTCTTCCCAGACTTGCCGGATTTCTTGTGGCCCTTCCCCACCTTGGGAGGTGTAACAGCTGACTCCACACTCCCACCTGGACCCCTTGGAGCGGCTTTGGTGGCTGGAGTCTTCCCCCTCTCCCGCCGGGCACTGGCCAACTTCTGATGCTTCACGCTGGGGGACTGGCTGTGCTGTGGCTCCATGCCACACTGGCTGTCCTGGTGGCCGGTGCACTCCACATACCTGTGACTACAGGCACCACTGGTCCCAGAGATGTTGTGGCTGAGGTGCTACTTCGGGACCTATGAGATGGACAGGGTGGGGGAGGTGTGGGAAAAAGGTCAAGGCTGGACAGGGAAATTCTTTTGGACACACTGGGACGGGTAGCTGGAGGGGGTTTGGGAGTGGAGGAAGAGGTGGTGGTAGTAGGAGGTGTATGTTTGGTGACTTTGGGTGCAGGTGCATACGCTGGAGGCTGTCGTGAGGTGGTTGGCTGTTGGGTGGGTGTGTGCCTGCCTTTGTGTATCTTCGGAGGGGGCGTCACAGACACACTGGGAGAGGACACAGGGGACGTGTGAATGGTAGTGGGGGTGGTGACTGCACGTGAGCGGGGTGTGCTGGTGGGTGTGCTGGTGGGTGTGCTGGTGAGGGACGTAGTGGCTGTAGAGATTGTGCATACAGGTGTGTGTGCAGACGAGACTGGGAGGGAGGAGGGAGACGAGGAGGAGGGGGACACAGTGGAGGCAGTGGATGTTGGTGTGTCTGCATGTGTGTGATGCTTGTGTGAGTGCCTGTGGGATGTGTGGTGCTTATGTTTGCCTGAGCTTCCCTTGTGTGGTGAGGTGTGTGCAGGCTGGTCCCGATGGTGTGCTTGGGATAGGCAGAGGTACAGGCGATTGTGTCTGGGTGCAGAAAGTTGGAGGGGGGAGGCTAGAGACGGGGACAATGGCTGCCATCAGTGCTGAGGCCAGAGTTTGGAAAGCTCGGTGAAGGGCCGCCTGACCAGAATGAATGCCCTCCAGGAATGCATTAGTTTGTTGCAACTGCCTTTCTACACCCTGGATGGCATTCAAAATGGTAGACTGCCCAACAGTGAGGGACCTGAGGAGGTCAATGGCCTCCTCACTGAGGGCAGCAGGGGTGACTGGGGCAGGGCCTGAGGTGCCTAGGGAGAACGTGATGCCCACCCTCCTGGGTGAGCGGGCACGGGGCGAAGGCTGAGGGGCTGCTAGGAGGGCAGTGCTGTGCCTGTAGATTCGGGGGACACAGATGTTGCCACCACCACAAGGGAGCTCCCATCAGAGGACGAGTCTGTGTCACTGGTCTCAGCTCCTGTCCCCTCTGTGAAGCTCCCCTCGCCCTCCGTCCCACTGGTGAATTCAGAGTCCGTAGTCTTGCCCTCCAGGGCTATGTGGGATGCAGCTCCCTCGTGCTCCGGTGCCACTGCTCCACCGCCTGATGATGCTAATACACACAAGAACAGGAAGCCCACAAAAAGGGGGGGGGTGGAGACAGAAGAAAGACATGTTGAGTGCATGGATTACCGCTACCGTTGGCGGACAAGACAGACACAGAATCCCCCTGCACTATGCCGTGCTCTTGGACTCTACAGTGGGAAATGACCTACAGGGCTATGGACGACATCTGCACACATAGATGACACAGGGGCATGAATAACTGTACTTGGCACTCTACAGAGGTGGGGATGTGGGCCACAGGGCCATGCCTCACGGAGGGGCCTAGCCTACGGAACTCCCCCTGGCCTAGGGAAACCCGCAGCCCTCCTCCCCCACCCAGACAACTCCACTGCGCACAAAGTCAGCTGAATGAGAGTGTACTCACCCCCTTGTGTCTGCTGTGATGCCCTCAAGTGCCCATCCAACTCCAGGTAGGCCACCGCCAGGATCCTGAACATCAGGGAGGTCATGGTTCGACGGGCACCCCTCTCACGTTGGGAGGCCATCCCCAGCTGAGCCGTCTTCTTGCTCCAGCGGCGAATGTCCTCCCATCTTTTCCGGCAGTGGGTGCTCCGTCTGTGGTAGACCCCCTGGGTCCGGACGTCCTTGGCAATGGTACGCCAAATATCTTTCTTCTGGTGGGCGCTGACCTACATGAGATGTACAGGGGAAGAGGAGAAGTCATTACCAACTGCACCGTCAAAGAGAGTGGCCCCCATCCCTACCCTTGCCATGTGGCACATGCACTCACTGTCTTTCATGCACACAGCACTCTGCCCCCTTCCTTCTTACATCCAGCCCTCTCCACACAGGCATAGCCCATACAACATGCTCCCTGTGTACTTACCTGTTTGTCTGGAGGACCGAAGAGTAGCGTGTACTGGGGGAGGACCACATCTACGAGCTTCTCCAACTCCTCCGATGTGAAGGCAGGGGCCCTTTCCCCAGACGCACGTGCCATTGTCTCTTCCAGACTGAGGTCACAGCAGCACTTGCAGTGTAGGTCCTCTCCTGTCGAAGATCAGGTATTGAGTGATTGAAGTGATAGAAAATAGTGGTCATGTCCGCAGCGGTCACGTCCGCGGCGGTGCGTACCATCACCGCCGGCGTACATCGTCATTGGCTCCTGGGACCCATAGGGTCCAATGTTAACCGATGCAGCATTGCGCCGCGGTCTCCGACCGCCTACCGCGACGGTGTACAACGCCAGCGCAGTTACCAAACATCCCATTGTCCCACTTTACAGGTCAGGCAGCCGCCATTTCAGGGGCCCACATGGCCTCATTTTTAACTGTGTCACACATACGTAGGCCTAGTCTCAACACACATACAGGACACCTTTTGTGTATGATTGGTGTTCTGTGTAAACTGTGGGTACGTACCTCTGAGTTGTTTCGCTCTGTGCTTGTTGTTGTCCTTCATAGGCACCGTCCGCTGGGACATGTGAGGAGATGGCGGCATCCTACGGTGTACCGACCGTTGGTGGACCTGTGGACAATGGAGGAGCGACATTTGATAATCACCCACAGGTTTGACTGTGCCAAAATCCAGGAACTGTGTACCCAGTTGGAGCCAGACCTGATGTCAGCAATCCGCCATCCCAGAGGAATCCCACCTCAGGTGCAGGTGCTGTCAGTGCTCCATTTCCTTGCAAGTGGGTCTTTTCAAACAACTGTGGCCATGGCATCAGGGATATCCCAGCCTATGTTTTCCAACGTATTGTCCAGAGTGTTGTCTGACCTTCTGAAACACATGCGGAGCTACATTGTTTTCCCTCAGGTGGAGGATTTGCCTACAGTGAAAGGTGATTTCTATGCCCTGGGACATATCCCCAACATCATAGGTGCCATTGATGGGACCCATGTGGCTTTGGTTCCCCGCCCCCCCCCCCCCACAGGAGTGAACAGGTGTACAGAAACCGGAAGAGTTATCATTCAATGAATGTACATATGGTATGTTTGGCAGACCAGTACATCTCCCATGTGAATGCCATGTTCCCTGGCTCAGTGCATGGCGCTTACATCCTGCGGAATAGCAGCATCCCTTCTGTGATGGGTCAACTCCAGAGGCACTGTGTGTGGCTATTAGGTGAGCCCCTGGAAGCAAGACAGTGGGAATGGTTGTCTGGTTTTATCCCTACAGGTTAGTGTGTGTCTAACAGTTGTCCCTTGCCATTTGCAGGTGACTCTGGGTACCCCAACCTGTCATGGCTACTGACCCCAGTGAGGAATCCCAGGGCAGAGGAACGCTACAATGAGGCCCATGGGCGAACTAGGAGGGTGATCGAGCGGACCTTCGGCCTCCTGAAGGCCAGGTTTTAGGTGCCTCCATATGACAGGTGGATCCCTATTCTACTCACCAAAGAAGATTGTGCCAGATCATCATGGCCTGCTGTATGCTTCACAACTTGGCTTTGCGATGACAGGTGCCTTTTATGCAGGAGGAGGGTCCAGATGCCGGTGTTGTTGCAGCTGTGGAGCCTGTGGACAGTGATGAGGAGGAAGCAGAGGAAGAAGACATGCAGAACAGGGACTCAGTGATCCAAAAATATTTCCAGTGAAACACAGGTGAGAATACAATCCTGCCTACTACATGTACTTTTACACTAATACCTCTATCCTGTCTGTCTTTTTCACCCAGTGTATGGTCACTGAGTTGTCACTTTCCCTTCCGGTTTCACAGATGTGGGTCCCACTGTGCGTCATCTGCTTAAATTCCTCATGGACTAGAGCTGTGTGACATAGGTATGTTGACATTACTATTTCAAGAACATTTTGTCTCTGTAATTGCAAATACACTATTTCGAAATCACAGACAGACTCCAGATCATTTTGTGCTTTAGGTGTGTTTATTTAAATGCAAAATATTGGAGGGGGAAGTTAAATGGTGAGGGGTGATGGCGGAGGAGTGTCCATCGCAGAGTCCAGTCTATTAGTCTCACAGGTGCATTGACCATATGGGCATAGGAAGTGGAGCTGGGGCAGTTTAATTATGGACAGGGTAACAAAGTGGGACAGTGGGATGACAATCAGGGTGGTCTCATTTCTTGGCGGGGGTCTTTGCATCGTTCTCTGTCTTCTTCCTGGATCTCAGGGACAGTTTATGGGGTGGTTCTCCCTCTGCAGGGGGTGGGGTGCTGGTGTGCTGGTCCCGTGGCGGGGCGTCCTGTCCACTAGCGCCAACGGAGGGGGTGGGCAGTTCATCGTCCATGCTAGTGTCAGGGGCCCCTTGGAGTGCCACAGTGTCCCTCCTGGTGTTGAGTAGTTCCTTCAGCACCCCTACGATGGTGCCCAGGGCGGAGCTGATAATTCTAAGTTCCTCCCTGAAGCCCATATACTGTTCCTCCTGCATGCGCTGGGTCTCCTGAAACTTGGCCAGTACCGTTGCCATCATCTCCTGGGAGTTGTGGTATGCTCCCATGATGGAGGAGAGGGATTCGTGGAGAGTGGGTTCCCTTGGCCTGTCCGCCCCCTGTCGCACGGCAGCCCTCCCAGTTCCCCTGTGTTCCTGGGCCTCCGTCCCCTGGACCGTGTGCCCACTGCCACTGCCCCCAAGTCCCTGTTGTTGTTGGGGTGGTGGGTTATCCTGGGTTCCCTGTAGTGGTGGGCACACAGCTGATTGACGTGTCCTGGGGATGGAGGTATGGGCCCGCTGGGTGGGTGCTGTGCTGGTGTTTCCAGAGGGCAGAAGGTCTGTGGTGGCCTGTGCCTGTGTGAGGGGAACCGCCTTTCCAGAGGTCCGGGCTGGTCCGGGCTTGTCATCTAGATCCAGTTGGACAGAGGTGCTGTCATCACTGTGGGCCTCTTCTGTGGGTGGAGTAGACATGTCTTGACCCTCCTGTCTGGTGACGTTGGGTAGGGGTCCTGCAGGGGTGGAAAGGCATGATTATTGCATCTGTGTGTGTCATGGTGTGCAATGGGTGGGTGACCGTGTACCCCAGTGCTGGCATTCCTGTGTGGGACCTTGTGTGAGGATGGTTTAGGGGGGTGTATGGGTATGTGCAGTGTGCATGCTTTGGTGATGGGTGTCCATGCTTTGTTGTTGCATGCAGGGTTTGGTGTTGGGATGTGTGGTTTGTGATATTGGTACATTTGTGAGGAGTTGGTGTGATAGGGGTGAGGGCAAGGGTGGGGGTATGTGACAGCATGCAGGTAGGGTGGGGGATGTAATAGTTAAGATTTGACTTAACAGAGTCCATTCCTCCACCTACTCCTGCGAGGCCGTCAGGATGCAGAATCGCCAAGACCTGCTTCTCCCATGTTGTTAGTTGTGGGGGAGGAGGTGGGGGTCCGCCGCCAGTCTGCTGAACCGCCAGGTGGTGTCTTGAGACCACGGAACGCACCTTCCCCCGTAGGTTGTTCCATGTTTTCCTGATGTCCTCACGATTTCTTGGGTGCTGTCCCACTGCGTTGACCCTGTCCACTATTCTTCTCCATAGCTCCATCTTCCTTGCAATGGAGGTGTGCTGCACCTGTGATCCAAATAGCTGTGGCTCTACCCAGACGATTTCCTCCACCATGACCCTGAGCTCCTCCTCCGAGAACCTGGGGTGTCTTTGCCGTGCTATGGGGTGGTGTAGGTGATGTGTGGGGTGGAGTGTTTGGTGATAAGTGTGGTGATATGTAGTGGTGTGTTGTGTCAGGTGCGTGGAAGTTGTGTGGGTGATGGTGTTATATGCCTGTGGATGCTGTTGTACTTGCTGGTGGTGTCTCTCTCTGGCCTTCGTTCTCAATTTTTGTCGTGGGGGTTTGTGGGTGATGTGGGTGTGTGTTTTATATTGTATTGGGTGTGTGGGAGTGGTGTGTGTATGTGTCTCAGGTGTGTGTATTTTGAATCGTCCAATGTGGCTGTGTTTTGTATATGTGTGTGTATTTTGCGCGCGGCGGTGAGTTCCACCAAAGGAATACCGCGGTTGAAAGACCGCCGCGTGGATTCATGTGTCGTGATAGTGTGGGCGTATTTCTGTTGGCGTGACGGTGGAGGTTTTGTTATCGCCAATTTATCACTGACCTTTGGTGTGGCGAACTTGTGTGGGTGGCTGAATTTTGGTGGATTCCGAGATGTGGGTCATAATAGCTGTGGCAGAATTCCACGGCCGCGGCGGTGTGTTGGCGGTCTTCTGCACGGCAGTAAGCGGCTTTTACCGCCAATGTTGTAATGAGGGCCATAGTCTGTTTAATGCAGTGCAATTATCTGAGAAGATTGTGGTCGTAAAGTGCACCACACAACAAAAATCAAATGCTTATGTTTTGTTAGGCAATGACCATGCTGACCAAATTGCCAAATATTGTGCCCTTAATTGTGTTACCTTCAATGAAGAGTGGGATGGTGGAAGTCACACTGGTGACATATATTAAAGTTACCTAATGTCAGTGGTTGATACTTGGGATGAGATTAAAAGACTGTATGAAGAAGCAACAGTGGAAGAACATAGAAGCTGGAGTAGAGCATGGTGTGTGCAAAGAGAGGAAGATAATGTCTGGATTTCAAATGAAGGGAATGTAGTGCTGCCAAATTGTTTGTTGACCTCCATGGCTAGATATTACCATGGTTAAGTTCATCTCGGCAGAGATTCAAAGAGTCGTACATTTAAACAGGCATGGCACAACCCCAGATTTAGGTTAATCACAGAAGCAGTATGTCACAGATGTGTTACAAGCCAACAAATGAATGTGGGAAAACACACTGTGGTTAATTTGGGCCACATAGGCAGATTGGGAGGTCCATTTAACAGAATGCAAATTTACTTTATTGAAATGACTGCCGGTAATGGATTGCAGTATGTGCTGGTAATTGTGTGCATGTTCTCGAGGTGGATAGAAGCTTATCCAACACGTAGAAATGTCAATCTTACTGTAGCCAAGCTGCTTCTCAAAGATCTAATACCAAGATTTGGCTTCCTGACTTCTTTGGCATCAGAAGGAGGAACTCATTTTAATGGGATCACAAAATTGTTGAGTGCAGATCTGAACACTGAGCAAAACTTGCACTGCAGTTACAGAACAGAGGCATCTGGATTAGTGGAGCAAATGAATGGAGCACTGAAAGCTCGATTGACAAAGGTTTGTGCCTCCACAATGTTAAAATGGCCTGATGCATTACCATTTATCCTGATGAGCATGCGTAACAACCCTGACAGAAAGACAGGATTGTCACCACATGAAATCCTCATGGGGCGTGCAATAAGGTTACCAGCAGTTCCTGCAATTGCACTTGTGAACCAAACAGATGGCTTAGTGCTGGATTATTGCAGAGGTCTGACTGATGTGGTTCACTCTTTATCTCATCAGGTTGAAACGGCAACAGTTCAAATGGCTCAGGATCAGTGTCACAGGGGTGAAGGCTGGAGAGTGGGTGCTTGTGAAAAAAGCATGTAAGAAAGAGATGCCTAGAACCAAGGTGGAAAGGACCATGGGGGTCATTACAACCCTGGCGGTCTTTGACCGCCAGGGCTGTTTTGACGGAAGCACCGCCAACAGGATGGCAGTGCTTCCTGGGGAATTACGACAGCGGCGGAAGCGCCGCGGTCGCACCGTCGGGACCAGCGGTTTCCCGCCTCTTTAGTCCTGGCGGTTTAAATCCCCCAAGGCAGCGCTGCCCAGGGGATTACGAGTCCCCCTCCTGCCAGCCTTTTCATGGCGGTTTGAACTGCCATGGAAAGGCTGACGGAAAGGGGAGTCGCGGGGCCCCTGGGGACCCATGCAGCTTTTCACTGTCTGCATAGCAGACAGTGAAAAGCACGACGGGTGCAACTGCACCCTTCGCACAGCCGCAACACCGCCGGCTCCATTTGGAGCCGGCTCCCGTGTTGCGGCCGAGATCTCCGCCGGCCCAACGGGGATCTCCAAATAGGCCCCGCGGGAGTGCAGCTGCAATGGCGCCCGCCCAGCGGTTTCAATTTTGAAATGTTGAAATGTGGGCCCATATCAAGTAATCTTGGTGACAGCAACAGCTGGTAAGTGTGCTGGTCTTCCGAACTGGATTCATGCAAGCCCCACACGCAAAATTCCATGTACTCTTGAAACCACAGATAAGGATCCCCTGAGAGTGAATGCAGAAAGTGAAAGGGTTCAAGTCAATCAAGCTGCAGGAGAGCCAAGTCAAAGGCAACTGACTCCTGCTAACACAGCAAATGTTGAGAATACAGTTGCCACAAAAAGAGAACTGTGAAAGGAGACAAATAGCCTGTATGTACGCCTGACTTAGTTGCTGACAGACTCCCAACTATAAAAAGCCGTTGATTAATCAAATCAAAGTGAAGGTGAAATTAATGCTTTGAGAAGAATGAAAAGGAAAAGAGTGCCTAGTTGCAAATACTCTTCACCTGAATGGATCTATCCTGTTACAAATGAATCAGAGAATGAGTTTATGGCCTTTTGCTTTGACAGTGAGAATTCAGTTGAACATTCTTGAACCTGAAATCGCTTTTGAAATGACTTTGGGAATAATCTTGCCACTTGATCGACAAAGACATTACATACTGGAAGTGATGATAAGTGATCATCAGACTGTGATTTATTAAAGACAAACTCTTTTTTAAATTCTTTTGAGAAAAATTTTATTTGAAACTTAATGAGCTTTCTAAAATATTAAGAACTGCTGTAAAGAAGTGCAAAAATAAATTTTGAAGGCTGCTTTCAGTTTTTGAAATGTTGATTTTTGCTTGCCTTTGTTTTTTAATTGTTTCCTTTTTCTTTTTTTCCTCTTTGAATCTACAGAAGCCATGAAACCAGAACAGGGCAAATGCAGCAAGTGTAAATATGTGCACATTGGTTTAGTTATAGTATGTGTGATTGTGTGAGTTCTATTGATTACAGAATTGAGGGTTTCAAGTGAAAGAGAATGTACATAGCACAGCAACACCAGTGCAGAGAATCACACAATCTAAGCTGGATAATGTTATGAGAGATTGCTTCATTTAGAAGATACAAAGAGAGATTTGTCTTCTAATGTGTATTGTAGTCCATTCTATGAGTATGTGGACACGATGGATGTGCATGACAGTTATGTGTAAACATGGATTCCCTCATCAGTACAAGAGGGGAATCACATTTCACAGCTTACCACTAACTAATGGCATTAGTTTCAGTTTATTCTTAACACATTTATATAATCAGTAGTAAATTCAGTATTTTTACTCAAGTTATGATCTGGTTTTCTCTTTTGTTCCCATTAATCAGCATTTGAACAGCACTGCAATGGTTTACAGGATAGATATATTAGGAAGATTCTTTGAACCTACATTAACGTTTGACACAGCTTAAGCACACAGAAACAACTTGGGATGTATTTTTACACAAGTAGAGAGGGACTTTATTAACCAATTTGATGACAGAAGGAAAGCAATGAAAGAAAAGATGTAGTAGGGCATAAATTCTCACAACTGCAAAATGAATTCCGTTCACAACACACTTGACGCACAAGGACGCATAGGTTAAGGTTGGCAGCATGTAGGGAAGCTTTGTATATATAAGCAGCAGTCAAAAACTGATAATAAGTTTGTAGGCACTAGTGAATGCAGAATTTTTTGTTTTGTTTAGTGTGTGTGAGATTTTATGTTAAATGACAAGACCCCACTGTGCCTGGTGTGTATTTTATTTTTGGGAAGAACGCTTATTACAGATTACCAAAAGGTTTGCATGACACATGCTATTTAGGGGTCTGAAAATTTATAAAGTGGATGATTTTGACAATCTAGCAGGAAATAAGGAACTAAAGATGAGAACGAGAAGAGGAGCAAGCAGTTCAGAAATTACCAGATATATTTTTGGAGCTATTATTTCATCAGTAGGTGTGATCTTGAATGACATTGAGATCTGGAAGTTATCAACAACAGTAGTTAAAATATCAACTGATTTTGCATGTCCAATGCTCCTAATGGACACTGAAATGGTTTCGGTAAGATCAATGGTTTTGCAGAATCGTCTTGCATTAGCCATTTTTTTAGCAAAAGAAGGTTGAGTCTGCTGAATTTTAAAGGCACATCATTGCTGTATGTATATACCGGATAACAGTAAGGAGATAAGAAAATACTTTTCTAACCTGACAAGTCTGAAAAGTGACTTGAAAGACTTAAAACAAACCAATGTTTGGAAAACAACAGATGAGGAATTCTCTAGAGTAGGTTTTTGGTTTGGAGATCATAGAAATGGGTTACTGAGAATGATCCTGAAACTTTTATTAATTATGACAGTGTGCATAATTTGTGCACTTGGATTTTACAAGGCATAAAAATACTGGAAGGTACAAAGAGTAAAGAATAAACAGAGGAGGGAAGAAATTGAAATGAAGAATATGAGAAACAGATATTATAAGACCATCAAGAGGATTGAAAGGTATCGCAGACATAGACCTTTGCATTATCAAACTACAAGATTGTGATTTGACTCATTGTGAATGAGAATGTTCTTTTGTAACGGCATAACTTGCCGTCAGAGGAGGGACTGTTAGGGATCACATTTTTCTAATACATTACTGGCATAGGCGTTAGCATATGGCAACTTGCCAGTTTTATTTAAAGCCTAACTTAGAAATCAACATGAGATGGAAAAATGTACAAGTTTGAATTGTGATGGACATTGTGATTTCACTTGTTTTTGGCATCACGTTTCACAAAGAAAGATGTTGCATATTTATATTTTAGTGAATTACTGACATTAATTAATATTAAAAGTGTTATTTTTAGAGAAACTGTAGAGATGAAAAGTATATCTTGAGTATTAAATGAACATTAATTAATTACACAAATATTGAAGTAAACTAAAATTAGTAACTTGAGTTACATGTATGCAGAAAAATAAATGTAAGTTTAAACTGTTCAAACTGAAATGCATACCTATGATTGCAATTAAATAATTTGCTTTGCATATTTGATTCAGATTGTAAGGTGCGCGATAGGATCCCATGTACTGATTTTTATTAATATATATTTTGGCTTTCTTAGCTAGACTAGGTCTGGAAATTCAGTTTGCTGTACTATTTGCCATCTAATTTTGTTCCCTTTAGTCTGAATATTTTCCTAGGCTGCTGATGTGTTAGTGAATGTTCGATTGTATTGAACACATGAGAAGCTTTAAGTCGAAACAGTTGTAACGCTATTTGTTCTAGCTTTTGAACTAGGCAGGAAGCATGATTGTAGTAGCATAAGAATGTTAGAATGATCCTGTAGAAGCTTGAGAAAATTGTTTCATGTTTCAAATTGACATAGTTGTTATAATTTGATGGAAAGAAATCATCAAGATGACATCTTACCATCTCTGAAAAAATCCAGAATAGTTGCAAACCTGAGGGACATCCACAACTCCAATTAAATGTCGATCTATCTGCACAAAGTGAGTCCACACTGAGATCCAATCAGGATTCTTCATACATTTCTTGTCAGTGAAAGACTTTTGGAGAATTATTTCATTGTATTTCTTGTTGGTCTGTGAGTTAGTCTTTAAAGACCATCCCAGTCAGTGTGAATCTTCAGTCAGTCTGCCACTGTTGGTCTTCAGTGAGTCTTCTTGTGAACCATCCTCTAACTTAGTCTGTTCAGAGGTACTCCTCTTGAACCATCCTTCATGTTAAGCTTTTGTCACCTATACTAGCTGTCCCTGTATTCATGATGTTCAGTAGTTAAGCCCACTTTACACTGAAGTGCTGTCCTGTCCTATTGTGTAGCCCGTGTTTTGCACTCCCCTGATACTGCAAAGCTGTCTTCTGATGCCCCTGATGCTGCTCTGATTGACAAATCCTTTCTGTCTGCTGTACCATGAGGAGAGATATAAAATGCAATGTTGTTTTCCTTGTTTCCCTCTCAGCTTAGTTATTTTAATCAGTGGATTTTTAGTTAGAGAATTTTCCAAATTATCTTTGTCTCTTCTTTTGTTTTTGCCCACATGCACAAACCCATTCCCACACATGCATGTCCAAATTCGTATCAGGGATAAGGATGACCCAGTCCCGATTACTTACTGTTGTTATTTCACTTTGAGGATTACTGATGTCACCATAATTTGCTTTGAGAACTAATCTTGATGTGCATATTATTATTTTGTTGATTTATGTTATTCTTTTGGTGTGTTTAATAGTTTTTACGTTTAGTAGGCTTAATTTCTTTAGACATTTTGGTCAGCCTACGATTTTTATGTATGTTTACAATTTAGTCTTGTGCACCATTTATGTTTTTTTGGCTTTGTGTTCGTAATAAAGTTTTATTACACACTCTGCACCAAGACCAAATATCTTGTCGGCCTCTATGTGGTTGGGACGTGTCGTGGTGTCTCGCCTGAGTGCATGCAGTTTCTGAACCCGAGATGGGAAGAAGACTTCCACGTTTGCATTCCAGCAAAATTTCAAAACTTCAGGCAAAAATAGCAGAAAAATAGCCAAGGCCCCAACGAGGGACAACTGGTCATGCTAGAGTGGGACAAGGGTAAGGTTTAAGACCAACTGTGATGGAGCATGTGTCAGATACAGAGACTAGGTTCACCCGGTCTGAAACTTTACCTTCTAATTTAGCCTCTAAATTGGAAGGAAAACCTCCTTGGTGGGGAAAGACAGCCCGTTATGTCTGAGGTGGGTTCCGCAAGGTTTGATAACCACATGATGAAGTTCTGGTGAAATTGTAAAATCTGAGTGGGAGCAATACTGAATTTGCGCCTAAGGAAGGTCTCCGGCTGTCTGGATACCTTTGTGCACCAAGATTTCTACCAATGAATTTAATTACTGTTTTGAGGGTTTCATATTCCACCAGCAGGGCACGGCTACAAGCTGTAGCCACAAACAGATCCTCAAGGCAAAATAACATCTCTGTGACATCTCACTTAAATGAATTTGCTGATGGAGAAAGCTCAGAGTGGGAGCTATGTGAATCTTTGACCCAGGGGCAATGCATCTTTGTTAGATTGACTTGGTAGGTTTGTCACATTCTTCTGTCAGTTCTCCAAGGAAAAATCCTTGGGAAAATGTCCAAATGATAGGTTTTAGGATTAAGCAGGAGGAGTACACTCTGACGCCGGACAAGGCTTCCAGCTCCACATGAACATCTCTTCAGGGGGATCATGGTTCATACCACAGATGCTACTAGAAGGGTCCAGGACTGGTCCATTCATAGCTGGTCAGCTTGGCTCCCTCTGAAAAATTGACTTCTTGCAGCTTTTGTGTCCATATAGCTGTAGAGGAGGTTCAGGAAATGACCCTTGGAGTTCGATACTGTGTCCTGAGTACAGGTGGAAGCAGGAGCAGCCCTTAGGGTTCTCTTCCCAGGTCACAACAGCAAGTCCAGTCCTTTCTCTGTCTTCAACAAGTCTCTGCAGCATTCTGGAGAGGGTACTGGGAATGCCATCCTGTGGGTGAGGGGGCACTGGGCCACTCCCTAACCAATAAGAAGTTCCCAGAGGTGACCCCCATACCCAAATTTTCATCACCTCCTGTATTTGTTACTCTAACAATCCCACTATGCCCTTCTCTACCTAAAACCAAGATTACAGAACCTCTCTTCCCCTGTATAGAGCTCCCTGTACCCCACCTGACGTGTACTATGATGTTCGGTAAACCCTTCCTTGTGATCACGTAAAACTGGTTCTTGGGGAATCTTCTATCCCACAGGAATTGGTGCACAGCTGGTTAACAAGGAGATTGGCCTAGGTGACAAGGTAGGCATCCTTTGAAGTTAGTTAAATGCCTAAGCACAGCCAAGAGGGTATTCCTGCAAGGGGAAGGTCAACACCTTTACCTTTTCTCAGCTCTGGGAGCCCCTTCACATCTAATCAAAGAGTTGTTTAGCTCCTGAGTGTCAGTGAACTCTGGAACTCGGATATTTAATTGAGGCAATTTCTAAAAGTGTAATTTTCAAAATAGTAATATAAAATCTGACTTCACCATTAGGTTTTATTTTAAATTAGTATTAAAATGAGCCCTTGAATAATTTTTCTCGTTATTCCCAAACTGAAATTAAGCATTTTAAGATGTTCAGATTTAGGCCACTGCTTTCCTATGGGACACACTAAAAGGGGTGGAGCACTCATCAAATATCAAAGCATAAGCAGTTAATCATATGTTTGGGTCAAAGGTACACTGAACAGGTTTATTGTCATTCCAGGATTTTCTCATATACAGCTGGTACTGTAAACATTGAAATATATGGAACATCCACAGCAGCCAACACATGTTTAATCCTATTGAACTTTATTAAGGCTGTGCTGTAACATTGAAGAACACATCACAATCTCTGCTTTGGTCCAGTGAACATACAGTACAATATTATTCTTATAGAAAGAAAAAAAGTCTGTATACACAGAATGATGTGTCAAAAATAAAATATGTAATTAAATTCAAGTTAAACCAAGAACTGAAGATGCACAAGACAGGGGCATCAAATCGATATGTGAGAAACCACATATGAAGGAAAGAAATTGCCAAGTCACCAGTGGTTTAGATAAGAAGAAACACAGAATGTGAATTCTGGTCAACGTTTAGAAGATAGAAAGTAAAAATAGACACAACTCCCCAATAGAGTATAAAACCAAAAGTATATAAGGTGCATGAAAATATTATAGTTTGATGTATGTCAACAGGATAGCAACCGTCATACGAGCAGTAGAAGTGTAGTTGGTGTGTTTAACAGATGGTACAGGTATGCTTCATTTAGTCATTGCTCTGGATGCTCGAACCCTTCATGTGTCTTATATTAGTGGGCCTCTAATATTAGGCGTGCATACCTAACACCTTAACTAGCAGCATGTTTTTGGGTTGTGTGAGCACCACATTATTACCCTAATAGTCTTGTTTCCTACAGGGTACATATATTTCTTTTTCTACTTCTGTAATTTAATTTGGGATGTGCAGCTTCCTATTCCCACTGCTACCATTATAATAGTAAGCTCTTCTATGGGAGAGCCAAACTAGCCGAATTGAAAAATGACTCTGACACCCTCTAATGCACAGACCTAAAGCTATGTTCTTAGCAAAATGATGATAGAAACTTCACACAACACATCACCAAAGATATATAGTTGTCGAAGTGCTGTTAAATGAAGTCACATCCTCACCGCATCAACATTGATCTTATGTTGATACAGATACTGTAGCTGCCAACAAAGCATGTATAGCAGCCACACCGGAGGTTTCCAGCAAAGCAGGGATAAAAACAATGATCACAGTTGTAATCATTGGGAACAAATAAAACAGTGATGAGTAGAATGCTTGACAATCTCAGTCACTGATAATCATTCTGGGTCACAGTGCCGTTCATTGTTTTTGTTCACTATGCCACTACTGACAAGAACCAACCATATGCAAATCAGCCTTGTTCCTGCTCCAATAGGGAGAGTATAGCCTGAGAACTTAAGCTGTTTGCCCTCTTAGCAAGGACACAAGTAACACAAATCAGTTAGAGCATTGTTGGGGCTCATAACTTAGCTACCGCTTATGTTCTGTGGCACAGTGTTCAGTAAAGCAAACAAGCATTGACATGTACAATTCCACATAGACTATTTTTACTTTGTCTCTCTGCAACGTCTCTTCCTGTCCTTCTAAATATGTGCCCTATTTTTTATTCCCCAAGCTTGTGGTGCCATGCAGCAAGATACACAGTGACAGGGGCACAGCACAGCTAGGTTAAATGAAGCTGAGCATACTTTTCCATGTGCTATTCTATTCTAATCAGACCTACTAGATTTGCCAAAACTTAATATATAGATGGGGTTGGTTTGTGCATATGCCTCTGCACGTGGCATTATGAATATTCTTCTGTGTAGGTGGTTTTCTGAGTCTTGGAGGTCTGCTACAATAGTCCCTGTACTTAAAATAGGGAACAGACATGACCCAGCCTGTTATCGCCCAATTTTCCTCTTGGACTCTTCTGTTAAGATTGTGGGGCACATTATACTACACAGGTTGGAAACCTGTAAGCCTGCAAAAACCAAACTGCACCTTCGAGAGAATGTTATTCTCACTAATCCAGGTTTTGGTGAGAATAATGTTCTCTCTGAGGTGCAGTTTGATTTTTGGCCTGGCCTGGGTACCATTGAACAATGTACAGTCTCCACCTCATTATCAGCAAGTATGAATTACTTAATCGTAGCTCCATCCATCTAGCTTTTATGAACCTGTCTAGAGCATTTGACAGCATTAACAGATCTAAGCTGTAGGGCCTGATAGCAGATATGTGTGTCGAGGATGGACTTGTGCATGTCTTAAGAGACCTGCACTGAGACTTACAAGCCAAAGTGAGGCTTAGGTCTAATGGGAAATTATCTGATTATGTGAGTTTACATCGAGGTGTCCAGCAGGGGTGTGTGACAGCCCCAATCCTTTTCCCACTATAGGTGTTGACCTTCCAAGTATCAAGAGCAAGAATGTGCTAGCGCTTATTTACACTGATGACGCTGTATTGGTGGCTAGAATTGCCAATTGTTTTATGACGCTTATGATGGTTTTGTAGATTACATGGAGGGCCTTAATCTGGAGATCAATGGATCGAAAACCTTTATAATGGTTTGCAGCTCTAAAAATGTGAACACTTGCACCATTTTTATTATCGTTTCCATACTTGGGTGTCATGTTTGACGAAAACTTGAGTTGGGCCCCATGTATGGCTATAAGGTGCTCTAGTTTTAAAGGAGCCACTAGGTAAATTATTAATGTGTCAGCATGTATTGGAAATAATCCTTTCCACACGCTTATTGAGATATATAAACGTAGACGTGTGCCTGTTATGACCCATGGTGCTGTGAACTGGGGTTGCTCAAATACAGATAGCTTGCAGTGGGAGGAAAATAGGGTTCTGTGTAAGCTGCTAGGGGTCCCTCACAGAAGTAGTAACTTTAAAGTGCATGAGGAGCTCAGTCCAGACTATGTTGAAGACTGCATTAAATTAGCTCCTCTGTTGCTCTGGTTTATTATCTGGAGAAATGAAGAAGCCTCTGTTACTAGAGAAGTAAGAAATGACGGTTGGATATGTCCCATGGCCCTCGCTGCCCTTGTTACAATATATTCAAAATACTCTTTCCAGTCTTGGCAGACTGTCCCTTTTTTCATGACCCTACTTCTATTAAGGAGGAGGATAAGAGGTGGGCTGGAGAAAAATTCCTGTTGATATGTATCAGGGCAAGTGAGCTGGCCCTGTCCACCACTGAATCCTATGGAATGTTTGTCTCAATCCAGATGTGTCCCGGAATTGAACCATCCCTGGAGTGTGTCACCAATCCTTAGGAGTGGTCTCTTCTCACTAGATTCCGCCTGGGTTCTATCAGGTGAAAACTATGGGCCAGATTTAAGGAGGCCCTAGTGCCACCTTGCACCACATCTGCATCATTTTGTTTACGCTAATGTGGCATTAAGGTGGCAAAAATGCTGCACCATATTTACAAAGTGGCGCAATACATGCATTGTGTTTCTTTGTAAAACCTTGTGTCACAAAATGCCTTCCCCAGGCATATTGTATGCAAGGGGAGCATTCCGGCATTAGGAGGTCCAAATAAATGGCACATTGGAATCTATGAGATGCCACTGCACCATTTCAAGCATCATTTTTAATGCCTACCTGAGGCAGGTGTTAAAATGAGGCTCCCATTGGTTTCAAAGGGCCTCTTGTCACTTTGGAGGATTAGCATCAATATTGGCACTAATCCTGCAAAGCGCCAAACTAGCGTCACATGCTCCATGGTGCGCCGTATCATAAATACCGTGCACACATGGTGGTTTTAGAGGGACGCAATGGGGCGCAAGATAAGTGCTGCATCATGTCATGATGCTCCACTTTTCATATGTTTGCCCCAATGTTTTTCCCGGCCAGTGCGATGTTTTTACTATTTGTCACTGCCCCTGCAATGAATCGTCTGACCAAACTTATTGCACCTTTTGTTCTTCTGCAGGTTTCACAGAGATTTGACTAAGGGCTTGCTTATTCCAGTACTCTGGAAAGTAAACATTAAAAAGCTGTAGACCTGCACTCCTTTATCTACAGACATTGCAATCTCAGGACGTCTGTTTTAAAATAGACATATTTCTTAAAGCAGTTGTAAAACTACATAATTCTGTAATGTTTAAATCGTGTTTTTATGTAATTTGTATTAGTCTTCTTATGCTTTAAATATATCATGTGTACTATGGGCAAAAACTAGTTTTAATGTTTGGATTGTATTATGTTTGTTGATTATTGCCATGATGGTGCTTTTATGGCCATTGTTTGGTAGAAAGAAAGATTTCTCAACTGAACTGAATATTCTTCTGTTTTTGGTGATTGCATCATAAAACTTAAGCAAGTGCATTCGAGATGTGTCTTCAACAGTTTTTTGTTGTTGGCTGAATTCCCTTCATTGCTGTTATTCTAAGATCTTATACAAAGTAGGTCTGATTTTATCAAAAGTCTATGATTTGTGTATTCCTTGAAAACCAAATATTTACAGAAATGCTACAGTTGACCTACAATACCTCAATTCATTAATACATAAGGGTTTCTGGGGCCTTTTCTGTGGGTGCTGAGGCTGCTAGTGCTTGCTATGCATTATCTGTGGTGGGCTTTGTTGTTTGCTATTGGTGTCTTAGAACCTATGCCTCTGTTCCCGTACAATGGGATAACGAAGTGACTGCCTTCATACACTCGTTTCTCTACAATAGCAATGAAGTCTTACTCAAGGAGATGATAGAGTATATTGTATAACAGAGTGTATAGTACAGTGTCCAATTAAAAGTATATTTATAAAAAATAATGGGTAACACAAATATTAGGTTCTATTACTTGTTGGGCTGGAGCTATGACCCCAAACACTGTAAATTAACTTGTACATGGTTAATATCACATTGTTGGAAGAATCTAAGAATCTTTAGCAGCATATTTAAAGTTTCAAATGTTTTATTATCTCTGTTTACTATAGCCAGTCAATGACCACACAAACAATTTTAAATATGTCAAGTTTATGTTATATATGCCCCTAACCTAAGTTTCTCCATGAGAAAAATTGACATTTAAGAGGCATTAAGCTTGAATAACTGAAGTCTAAACACCACAGTCAAAAACAGTCAAAGAACATGTAACTCAAATGCCTACCATCCAAACAAGAACAGTGATCAAACTCAATGTCCAAAATATGTATTAGGATGTCAATACGCTATGCTATTTATTAATTATTTACCAGACATAACAGTGGGAAGGAAAATAATACACAAAGGAAACTGAAGCAGGACACAGAACAATCGGCCGAGATGAGTGTTATTGGACCAAAGTGATCTGTTCTGGTGTGAATTATTTTCATTTGTGGAACAAAGGTCGGATATCCCAAGCTGGTCATCTCAGTCAAAGTTTTCACCTTTGGGCTTAGTTGCTGAATTCGCAGCAAAAATCATCCATCAGGGCAAGATCCAAGCCAGTGGTTGGCTCCCATGTAGTCAGATTCCTCTGATCTAAGGTCCAATTGAACCATGTTTCAATGAGGCAAAAAGCTCAGCGTGGGACAAATCTGGTTTTCTTGCTTGCCATGGATTCAACCTCCCATTTATTTAGTATGACCATTTTTTTCAAAGTTCTAAAAATGTTTCTCCTGCTAAGTTCTGCAGTTTGTAGCTCCTCAGGGCAGAGCACCAGGTCTCTCTCCAGCAAGGAATCTTGTAGGGTCCAGTCTTCAGAAGTCAACTAGGCCCTTCTAGAGTTATTATTCCTTCTGCTTTTCGCATCACTGGTGCAGGCAACTGGAAATAAGTCAACCACTAGACCCTTGTGGAGTAGTTCTAGTCCATAGGTTACAGCAGAATTCAGGAGTGCTAGAGTTCATGAGTGAGCCCTCTTCTACAACAAGGGGTCAGTAGTCTATTTCCAGCATGGCCTTCTTTTTCTGGTGGAGTCTTCCTGAGTACTGGCATGTTCTGAGGTGATGGTGGTTGAGTAACCAGTGACTGGAGAAATTCTACTACCCCATCTTAACTAGTAGTCCCCCACCTCTCTGAGCAGTATTTACTGATTTCCTTACTGTAAAGATAACCAGGATACTCTATTTCAAGATGGCAGAACCCATCTTTCTTCAAGCAGACCAGCTTTCAGCTCTATAGACACCCTTCTATTTATACAAGCTCTACTCCCATCAGACAGGGTCAAAACTGGTTCCCTCCCCTACTGTGCCTGTAACCTTGCTATCTGGGAGGGATCTGAAAATGAATAAGAGAGGCCTTCCCAGTCACCTCCAAATCAAAAGAGGTAGTGCTAAGACTTTCCCTTGTTCTGCCAGCTATGGCTGTCCACTCCAGATAGGTAATTTCTGAGATGTCTTCAGTAGAAACACCCATCTGATCTTTCTAGGCTCAGAGACAGGCTTCAGTCCTCTGAGCCAGAGGCATTAACTCTTCCAGTCAAGGATGTGTAGTCCAGCTTTCAATGGGAAGAGATATTGTTGTTTTCTGCAGACACCAAGTCACAACTATCCATCATTGACAGCACAGTATGCACATGGGTCATACAGTACAGTTTTCAGTGTGTCACACAGGTGTAGCAGCAAAACAACACTTCACTTAATGTGAGAGAGGTATCAGACTCCCCCTCAATCCGGGGCCAAGTCCTCCTCCCCTTCTGCACTGTCAATCTCTCCCACATGAAAGCTTGATCTCCCAGGAGGGAGGGAGGGAACCAAGGTGTCACTTCACCACCACTTTCAAGTCCAATGTAAGCCCCACAAAACATTTTCAAGCTTCCCATAGCATCCTCTGGCATTACTCACCACATGCTCTGCTTCCATGCATTGCGTCATATGCATAATACACATGTGTTTGGTGGTCACCTGGGGCATTCCCAAATTCTCAACAATATCCCTTTTCATTAGCCCACACCATATATTCCAGAAAAGGCCACCTGGGATCCCCAGGACATCAGACTGTGGGATGCATGGGACTGGCACTCCCAGGAAAGTTGTGAGTTCCCCCACTCTCTCCTGATGAGTGAGCAGCCCTTAAGTATGTGAACCTAAAACCTTTTTATCTCAAACTATTGGTGATAAATCAAGCACTTTCCCAGCCAGCATTGTTCAACTATCCTATCTCCAGTTCCCATTGAGATCACAATTGGGGCAAACTATCTGGCTTGTTCTTGGTAGGTGTGTGATAAGTGAGAGAGACCACCTACTCAACAAGTACTTCTGTCAGGATCCTTTTCTTGATGGGGCTGCTGCTCTCCAGGGTCTCCGTGTCTATGTGGTCTGCTCTAAGAGTGTATCCCAGTTGATGATAGGGAATCTAGTGAGAAGGATCCAGGGTATATTTGTCTTGCAATTCTAGGAAGAACTTTATCTCCCTCCTTCAGACCAGGTCTCTCAATAAAGATGTTCCATCTAATGTACACCACTAATTTCCACACTTCCCTTAATTTGTTGCTCCTCCACGGTGGACTCATTCTAGTGGGTTTAGGGTTATCAATCATATACCCTCCAGCCTTATCTCAGGTGTCTAACAATGCCCTAGTCAAAGCCAGATGTGCAGATAGAAATTGATTGTCATATAAATAGTGTATCTACACCTTCAACTCTATCAGGGACCTCTAGAGTCTCATAGCAGGGTACTTTTTGAGGGAAAACCCCACTTGTTAAATGTTTGCAAGTGGACTGCCAAATAATAGGATTGGAGGTCTGGTAAGGAGATAACTCTTGTTTGAAACTGGGTTTCTGGTTGGCAAAGATATGCACTATGACCATACAGGAACCACAATCCTATTCAGTTTAAATCAGGGTAAGTCAGACCACACCATAAATTATCCTGTGCTAGCTTGGCACAGATCAGGCAGGCTTAACTTAGGAGGCAATGTGTAAAGTAATTGTGCAATACTTAAGGTTAGGAAAATAGAGCTAAATTCATTGAGCCAAAAAAGACCAAAACGCCAGAAATCCAATGAGTAGAAGTCAAGATATTCATTTGTTTATATTAAAATGCAATACTGTGCTTTAAAGCATAAAGCTCCAATCTAGGCCTTTTTTTCATGCTAGACCGAGTGAAATCTGAAAAGTCAGGCCAACTGCAATGGAGCATGGTCTGGATAGAGGGACCAGCCTTGTCCAGCTGAAAAAGTGCCTTGTTGTTCCGTCAACAAGGCCCAATGTGTGGCTCAGAGGAAGTGATGCAGCAATCCATCTGGATGTAGGTGATGTGCTGGCTCTGAGCCGTGCAATCTGAGATGCATTGGTGGCAATTACATAGCAATAAAGGTGGTTTTTAAAGCTGGCCTTTCAATGTCTTTCTCCTCAGCTGCAGCAGAGATGCGTTGAGGGGAGACATGTCTGTTCCAATGGTCCATCAACAGAGATGCATAGCTTTTGCACTTGCAGAACTTTATACCCACTTCCAAGGGCCAGTTCAGGTGCTGTTTCAGGATGCAGAGAAGCTTTTGATGTCCCTGAGACTTCAGAACAGGAGACAACCCAGCAAGGCCTTGGAGTCACTTTGGATTTGGGATGTAGAGATGCAGGTCCTTCTCACTCCCAGGCAAGGAGGGCAGACGGCAGCAGGGCAGGCACAGCAGAACAGGAGTCCAGCAAAGTCCAGCAGAGTGACAGTTCCTTCAACAGCACAGCAGTCCTTCTTCCTGACAGAATGCCCGCAGTTCCAGAAGTGTGCTGAAGTGTTGGTGTCTGAGGTCCAGTACTTATTCTCAGTTGTGCATTTAAAGTGGGTATGACTTCAAAGAGAGGCCTTTGAAATAGACAGAATCCCTGCCCTGGCTCCAGACTCACTACAGGGGATTATGAAGTCATTTTTGTGGGATCAGGACACAGGCACGCAGATCAAAGTGTCAGCTCCTCCCTCCCATCCTGCCTAGGATGGCCCATCAACATGCAGACGGCCACTTATTCACACCTACCCTACCATTGTGTGTGGCTGTCTAGAGGGAATGCCCAAAGCCAGCTGTCATCCACCCCAGATTTGTGTTGGAGACAGGCAAAAGGTACCAGATAGTTAAAGTCAGAAAATACCAACTTTCTAAAAGTAGCATTTTCATAATTACAATTTAAAATCTGATTCTGCTATAAGTTGTGATTTTTAAATTGTGATTTAAGAGACATCAAATTGGGGATCCCATCTCTTCCCAATTAGAAAGTGCACTTACAAAATGTAATAAGATAGCCCCAATGTTACCCTGTGAGATAGACAGGCTTTGCAGTACTGAAAAACAAATTCAAGAGTTTTTCACTACCAGGATACTTAAAACTTAAAAGTGCATATCGTACTTTTTAAATACACTGCACCCTGCCAATGGGGTATCCAGGGCCTTCTTTAGAGGTGACTTATATGTAATAAAAAGGACAGTTTGGGGCGGGCAAGTAGATTAATTTGCCAGGTCGACATGGCAGTTTAAAACTACACATATAGGTTCTGCAGAGGCAGGTCTGAGACGTGTTTAAAGTGCTACTCAAGTGGGCTGCACAATCAGTACTGCAGGCCCATTAGTAGCATTTGATTTACAGGCCCTGGACACATGTAGTGCACTTTACTAAGGACTTATAAGTAAATTAAATATGTGGATAAGCCAATGTTACCACATTTTAAGGAGAGAACACAAGCCCTTTAGCAGTGGTGAGGTGCACAGAGTCCTAAATCCAACAGAAACAAGGTCAGAAAACATGGAGGAGGAAGGCAAAAAGTTTGTGGTGACCCTGCAGAAAGGGCAATTTCCAACAGCCCTATTATGGCAAAACTGGCATTAAGGTAATATTCCCCCATTTTATGGTCACAGCACAGGTACTGTGGCACTAAATAACACTGTCACTGTGCATAGATTTTTAAGACCAGCGACAACAGAGTCTAGAAAAAGGCAAATGTTCTCAGGTGATGAGGAACAAAAGATGAGTTTGCTACTCATCCCGACACCCTGGCATATTTTCTAGGTCATCCTATATATGTACATCGCTCCATTGTTCCGAAGTGAGGTCCTCACAGAACTATTGACCTACTAGTACATTGTATTTGCCGTTTGTTTCAGATAGACAAAATTTCATATGCATATAGAGGAGGTTGTTCTTGAGCTATTTCTTGTGCGACTTATTTCTTTAGTTTTGTTGTAGCTTTAGATTTTTTAAATTTGTATTCATATATACATAGAAAACTACAAGTACCAGAATTCAATGGAAAATACATGACTAGATAAAGTACTTGCCTGTCATGGGGCAACTTAAGAGCTCCTATTGTGTACCAGAAACAGGGCATCATCCTCTGTCAATAGTAGGTGGACCAATGGGGAGGCCTCATATGGCACTTTTGTACAGTCTCCTTGCTGTTGTAGTGTCCCAAACGTTAAAGAAATGTTCATTTGCAGTTCACAATTAGCAATGCTACTGTTGCTGCAGCAGTTGATATTTCATACAAAACACAGAACAGTCTGGTCACTGAAAATGAAAGGATTCGACCATATCAGCACCTTGATAAATTCCCAGTGTTCTAAGATGAGTACATTTTGGGGCTGTGCCCTAGCAAAAGCCTTCTAAAATTATGCATTGCAAAGGTCAGACTTGAACATTTGGAAAGTGTTTTGGTACCAGTAATCATGATGGTTCCTGATTCACAAAACAGTTTTTCTTCAATGCGTATCCCCTCAATTTTTATGCATTTTTACCAATCCCTGCAGAATTCAGAAGCAAGGACACAAGAGCACATTTTGGCTCCTGTGTGCTTAACAATTCCAAAGTAGCACTGAATTCAGGCCCTGCATCTGCAGAACTTCATAACATCTTTTTTCTACCATGCTCACTTTTAAGGCGACAGGATTCATCCCATGGCAATGGTATCTTTTGATTGGTGGTGAGTAGTTGAAGAATTCCCCCTAGACTGAAATAGAACTGAGGACCTATGCAGCCATGCTTTGGATCCCAGAATGGGGTTGTGTCAAAACAAGGGCACAGAGAAAAACTCCAGAGTGAACTAGAGGTGTTGAATTCAGGAAGAATGAACCAACCTTCCAAGGGAAAAGGCAGGAGGACTGGGGGTATCAGCTTGTAAACATACCACAAGTCAGAACCTCTCTTCTCAAAGAGGATTTGCTAAACCCAGAGGTAACTGAGCCTGAAGTGCTTGGGCCTTACCACCCAGCGCTTTTGGGTCCAGTGGGACCCTCTAGGGATGATCTGTGCCAGGGACAAAAAACGTGTCCCACTCTTAAAAAATGCTTGAGGCAGCAGCTGCACAGGAAGACTGGAAGAACAGGGTAATGCCAGTGGTACCCACAGGGTTTATTCGGAGGATGGACTCCTGTATACTGAGGACAGAGACCTCAAGCCTGGTACAATCAGGGGGGTGGTAGTACCCCAGTAGTACAGAGAGTTTCTTCTCTCACTATATATGGTTGGCTTTCCTAAAGAAGTAGAATCAGACAGAGGGTCAATTTCATGTTTTCATACTTAAAGCACACGTGGCAGGAATGTGGTGTAACTTATAAGTTCACCACCCCATACCATCCTCAGACCAATTGATTGGTTGAAACATTTAACGAAACATTGAAAGGCATGATTGGAGTTGGTCTGAAAAGCTCAGTCATAATGTGGTCCTATGTCTTGATGCATCCGATGGGTCAGAGGGTCGTGATGTTTCACTAGATACCAAAACTGTGGTGTGCGTGTCACTAAGGGGCGTTTTGCTGCATCTTTGGTTTCCCAGTCAGTCAGGGCATTTCCGCGGGATACAAAAGTCTGAGTACTAGTGTGGGCTGCACACTTCACCACTGTGACTGCATGTGATAGTTTTAAGGCTTATATCAAATCCTCGAAAAGGGGATGGTGCATGATGGGACTTCCATCAGCCTTAAGGAATCTGCGTCTGCTCTACCGCTTGATGCTAAAGTGCACTGTCTTGGTAACATAGGCTGAATCAGAGTATACTGTTATTATTTCTCCTTCCCCTTGTTTGAGGGTCATCTTTAAAGCTACAAATTCAACAGCCTGGGCTGAATACTTAGGTGGCAAAGTTATTTGTTCTGCTTTCTGTTGTGTGACTGAAGAGTCATGCTGCATCGCTCTGACCACTGCAGCATCTGTATGTTTTATGAGTGTTTGAAAAGCTTCAGCTCTCCGTCCATCATCCTTTTCTGTTGCTCCTGTATGTCTTACTCCTGTATACTGGTCTATTGTAGAAAACCCATCCATAAAATATGCAATGCTACCTGGAATGGGGTCTTCTATTTCTTGGCTGCACTCATCTGGAGTATATGTGGTGCCGCCATGGACATCATCATCTGTTTACGAAGTAGGATGGGCAAAGAAAGCAGCATGTTGATTGAGTGACATTTAACTTCCTTCAGAGATGGCAATGACCATATTATTTCATAGCCTGATACTCTCTGTGATGTCAGTTTAATCTTAGCTGGTGAGGATAGCTGTCATCCCCTGGCCATAACTTTGGCAAAAAAGGAAAAACTCTTTATTGTAGCCTGGTGTTTCTAACACTGGTGCATTTGTTATCTCTAAATGTTTGTTTCATCTCTTCAGTCCATGTTATCTTGTCTTTCTGTGTTTTAGCCTGTTTGATAGATGCAAGCAGTGGGGACACTAAAATACTGCAATCAAAAACCCATAGTCTAACATGGTTACGTAAGCACAGGGACTTCTGCATTCCTTTCACTGTCTCAGGGTCTGTTATCTGTCAGATGGATACTGCTCTTTCTGGTGTAACTCAGCTGTCAGAGGCTGACAGAGGTTGTCTCAAGTATTGGACTTCTTCCTGACAGTAGTGTAATTTGTTCCTGTCCACCTTGTATCCTTGTGGAGCAAGGGTGCACAATAGGGACACAGTGTCTTTTCTACTTTTCTCCTCTGTCAGATTACAGATCAGCAGGTCATCAACATACTTCAACACTGTGCTGTCACATTGAAAATTGGTGAGGTTATTCCTGATGGTCCTATTGAGGATGCTGGGGGACTTACAGTAACCTTGAGGTAATTGAGAATAGAAGTACTGAGAACCGCTATAGGAAAATGCAGTCAAATAGTGGGTGTCTGGGTGCAGATTAATGCTAAAGAATGCATTCTTTAAGTCTATGACTGAAAAGTATTTAGCAACTTGGTGTACATTAGTGAGGTTGACAGAAGGATCGGTCAGTACAAGAAATTCTGCTACCACTATGTCATTAAGGGCGAGCACGTCTTAAATGAAATCCCATGAGTTAACCTTGGCCTTCTTGGTGGGGTAATTTGGGGTGTTACAGGGGAATGTACCTGTGTATATGACTCCCTGCTCCACTAGTGTCTGTATAATGGGCGCAAGGCCCTCATTAGCTTCTTTTGATCAAGGGTATTGTCTCATTCTTGGCAGTACTGCTCCTTCATTCAGGGTTATTCTAAAGAGTTCTGCTGTGTGGATGAGACCTACATCATGGGGCCCCTTTGTTCACAAATTAGAGGGCACTTGAGCAAGGTCATTGTCTTTGATAGGGCTGGGGAATTTTCTTGGTACCACAGGCCTTGCCTCCAGTCTGGTGCGTAGGGGTATAGTGTCTTGGAAAACAATCCCTGTCCTTCTGGGACCATTTACAAACAACTGGTCATCTGATATGTCTCCCACCTGTATGCTGGGATCATGAAAGATGACACATGTGAATGCCGGACCAGTGTCGTCACTTTCCATTAGTGTCCCATAGTTGGGAGACTCTTTAAAAGCCTCTATTTCAAGAATGAAGTTGTGGTCTAATGCTTCAGAATAGGGGCCCTGCCGTCGCAAGAGAAATTTCTTAGGTAATTCAACTAATTTCCCTGTCAACTCCGGTGTTCCTGCTATGATAGTGTACACTGCTCTGGTGAAGGCTAAAAGGTCTGTGGGTCTAGCACTAACCTGGTCACAGCCTTAAAGGTGTGTGACCATAGTCATGATGCATGTAGGAGATAATCCTGGTGTAGAACATATCATAGACCCATCCTCTTCAAAGTGAATTGTCTTATTTAACTTTTAACATGAGATCACATTCTAGCAAGTTGGCTGGGACATTTGGGTAGAAAAAGAGACAACCGTCAACATACCTCCAACCTATTTCCATCTATAAAGGTTTAGTGAAAGGAACCCTCATCACAGCCCTGGAAAACCACTGTGTGTCCATTGATGAATTTTACAATGGGATCACCTCTAACGCATGCAGGACCTAGTGACCAAGATGTACTCCTTGTCATTTACAGCTACCGTCACAGTGGGCTCCTTGTCTGGCCTGTGGTTTACCGATAAGACTACACATATGAGACTACTCCAAGGGCACCTTCATTGGGCATATCCTCCCATGTAATTTCAATGGAATGGGTTCCCTTCCCTGACAGTTACCGCTCCTTGTGAGCTCATGTGCTGCAAAGTGGGCTACACTGTCTGTTGAGGCCCATACTGCATTTGGGCCCCGGGTTGCTGTAACTGCTGTGGCGGTATCAGTGGTTGAGGCAGGAATTGCATTTGGGGCCGCGGGAGGTATATCACTCGGTGACTCATGGCAGGTTGCATCATAAACTAGCAGGTGGTGCCATTTGTTGGCCATATGTCACCCATGTCTGGTTGTTAAGTTCATCTTCCTTTTCGAACCTGTAAGCTCTAATGAAATGTCCTAGCATCTTGCATTAGTGGCATGTCAGTCCACTCTGGAATGTGCTTACTCCGAAACCTTCCATGACCTCCTCTTCCATTATTATGTTGTTGCCTCTCTGGGCATACTGTGACTTTCCCTATTGGTTCCTCAAGAAGGGACATTCTGGCCCTCAGTATAAGATTGGCGGTAAATGCCGCTTACCGCCATGCAGAAGACCACCAACACACCGCTGCGGCTGGGGAATTCCGCCACAGCTATTACGACTCACAGCTCTGAATCCGCCAAAATCCAGACACCCACACAAGTCCGCCACACCAAAGGTCAGTGATAAACTGGCGATAACAAAACCTCCACCGTCACGCCAACAGGAATCTGCCCACACTATCACGACCCACGAATCCATGCAGCGGTCTTTCAACCGCGGTATTCCATGCAGCGGTAAACACCGCCGTGCTCAAAATACACACACACTTACAAAACACAACCACATTGGACAATTTGAAATACACACACCTGATACACATAGACACACCACTCCTACACACCCAATACAATATAAAACACACACCCACATCACCCACAAACCCTTATGACCAGAATTGTGACAGAAGGCCAGAGAGAGACACTATCATCAAGAAACTAGAATCCAAAGGCTCTCAACACCATCACTCACACAACATCCACGCACCTCACACAACACACACAAACACATCCCCTTACACATCACAACACACACCACCTCACACAATCACCCACACCACCCCATGGCACCGCAAAGACACCCCAGGTTTTATGAGGAGTAGTGAAATGAAGAAGGGGGATATGGAGGATTAATGGTCCAGTGTATGTCCTCCTAAGGATACTCTAATATAATCAAATACACTGTTCCAAAAAGTGCAAAAAAGGGTGAAAATAGGGTCCTAATAATTAGGAGCAACAGTCCTCACACACCCTATTGGGTGTCATGCTTCATCATCGGACGAGCTCCTCGTCAGACCGGCGCTTCAATGTCTGACGGGCTCCCCCTGTCGGGGGACTCTTTGCCGGAGATCTTTTCTCGATGATGCCACAAACCCCAAAAGTGAGTAAGGAGAAAAAGTGGGGAGAACGATAGAAAAATTTAAATTGGTTCATGACCCTCTGAGTAATCCAATTTATTAATCTGTGTAGGGTAATGGCCAAGATTAAAAACATAACACAGGAGTGGGAAAGAGATAAAGAGAGGAAGAGGCAGGAGAGTACATTGGGCCCAGGAGGAGCCACAGATGGAACCACGAAGCTAGGGCAAAGTACAACAAACAAAGACTTAGGGGGTCATTACGACCCTGGCGGAACAAGTCCGCCAGGGCCGTGGGACGCGGTGGCACCGCCGACAGGCCGGCGGTGCCCCGCGGGGCATTCTGACCGCGGCGGCTCAGCCGCGGTCAGAGAAGGGAAACCGGCGGTCTCCCGCCGGTTTCCCGCTGCCCCAAAGGAATCCTCCAAGCCGGCGCAGCATGCTGCGCCGGCATGGGGATTCCGACTCCCCCTCCCGCCATCCAGTTCCTGGCGGTTCTCCCGCCGGGAACCGGATGGCGGGAGGGGGAGTCGTGGGGCCCCTGGGGGCCCCTGCCGTGCCCATGCCTATGGCATGGGCACGGCAGGGGCCCCCGTAAGAGGGCCCCTAAAAGTATTTCAGTGTCTGCAAAGCAGACACTGAAATACGCGACGGGTGCAACTGCACCCGTCGCACCTTCCCACTCCGCCGGCTCTATTACGAGCCGGCGTCATCGTGGGAAGGGAGTTTTCCCCTGGGCTGGCGGGCGGTCTTGTGAAGACCGCCCGCCAGCCCAGGGGAAAACTCGGAATACCCTCCGCGGTCTTACGACCGCGGAGCGGTATTTCGGAGGGGGGAAGCCTGGCGGGCGGCCTCCGCCGCCCGCCAGGCTCGGAATGAGGGCCTTAGTGGTCAATTTGTCATCAAGACCACTTCCCCCCGACGAGACCAAGGTCCTTAATAGAGGTATGGGCTTTGTACCCACTCCAAAAGAAGACTTCTTCCACCTCCAGTGCGAACTTTCCAAATTCTTTAGAAAAATCAGACTGCAGGTCTTCTTTAAAGATAAACCCAATGATAACTTACCTTCAGATTCAGGTCTTAAAAAACCGTCTACATTCACGGCTGCCAGTTCAGAGGACTGGCGGCGGACCCCCACCTTCTCCCCTACAACTAACAACATGGGAGGAGCAGGTCTTGGCTATACTGCACCCTGAGGGCCTCGCTGGAGTAGCTGGAGGAATGGACTCTGGTAAGTCTAATCTTAACTACCATATCCCCCACCCTACCTGCATGCTATCACATACCCCCACCCTCACCCCCATCACTCCAACACCTCACATATGTCCCACTATCACAAACCACCCATCCATCACCAAGCCCTGCATGCAACAACAAAGCATGGACACCCATCACCAAAGCATGTCCACTACAGATACCCACACAGACCCCAAAACAATTATCACACAAGGTTCTACACAAGAATGTAAGCACTGGGGTACAGGGTCACCCACCCATTGCACACAATGGCACACACAGATGCAATAATCATGCCTTTACTCCCCTGCAGGACCCCTACCCAACGATACTGGACAGGAGGTTCCAGACATGTCCACCCCCCCACCGAAGAGGCCCACAGTGATGACAGCAGCTCTGTCCAACTGGATCTAGATGACCAGCCTGTCCCATCTGGGACCTCGGGACAGTCGGTTCCCCTGACACAGTCACAAGCCACCACAGAGCCTCCCTTCTCAGGAAACATCAGTTCTGTCCCCACGACACGTCAAGCAGCAGTGTGTCCACCACTACAGGGAACCCAGGCAAACCCACCAACCCAAGAACAGCAAGGACCTGGGGGCAGTGGCAGTGGGCACACGGTTCAGGGGACAGAGGCACAGGAAAACCGTGGAACTGGGAGGTCTGCTGTGCAACAGGGGGAGGACAGGCCCAGGGAACCCACTCTCCACGAGGCCCTCTCCAACATCATGGGAGCCTACCATCATTCCCAGAAGATGATGGCAAAGGTACTGCCCAAGTTTCAGGAGACCCAGCGGCTGCAGGAGGAACAGTTTTTGGGGTTCAGAGAAGAACTCAAGTCCATCAACACCACCCTGGTCACCATTGTAGGGGTGCTGAAGGACCTTGTGAACACCAGGAGGGACACTGTGGCACAACAAGGGGCCCCTGACACTAGCCTGTACGATGAACTCCCATCACCTCTGCCGGCCCTAGTGGACAGGAGGCACTGCCACAGGACCACGACACCAGCAGCCCACCCCATGCAGATGGAGAACCACCCCTGAGATCCAGGACAAAGACAGAGAACAATGCCAAGACCCCCGCCAAGAAATGAGACCACCCTGAATGTCATCCTTCTGTCCCACTTTGTCACCCTGCCCATCCTTAAACTGCCCTAGCTCCACTTCCTATGCCCCTTTGGACAATGCACCTGTGAGACAAATCGACTGGACTCTGCCATGTACATTCCTCCACCATCACCCCAGCCCATTTTACAACCCCCTCTACTATTTTGCACTTAAATAAACACCCTTGAATCACAAAACAATCTGGAGTCAGTCTGTGCTTTCGCAAATGTGTATTTGCAATAACTGAGCAAAATAGCAATGTCCATTGTATTGTCAACATACCTATGTCACACAGCTCTAGTCCATGTGGTAAAGTAGCAGAGGTCACACAGTGGGACCCACATCTGTGAAATGGAAAGGCAAAGTGACAAGTCAGGGTCCATACACTGGGTGAAAGTGACAGACATATGATAGGTCTAACAATTTTATCAGATGTGGGAGGCAGTGATGTCTTCTTACCTGTGTCTCACTGGAAGTATTGCTGGATCACGTTGTTTCTGTTGTCGATATTCTCTTCTTCTGCCTTCTCTTCTTCACTGTCCACAGGCTCCACAGCTGCCACAAGACCTCCTTCTGGACCATCATACTGCAGAAAAGGCACCTCTCGTCGCAAAGCCAAGTTGTGCAGCACACAGCAGGCCACGATGATCTGGCACACCTTTGGTGAGTAGTACAGAGAACCACCTGTCATATAGAGGCACCAGAACCTGGCCTTCAGGAGGCTGAAGGTCCTTTCTACCACTCTCCTAGTTCGCCCATGTGCCTCGTTGTAGCATTCCTCTGCCCTTGTCCTGGGTGTTCTCACTGGGGGCAGTAGCCATGACAGGATTGGGTAACCGGAGTCACCTGCAAATGTCGATGGACAACTGTTAGACACACACTAACCCTTAGGGACAAACATAGACACAGACACCTATTAACAGGGTATAGGGTCCTTGTCCTCACCTATTAGCCACACACAGTGTCTCTGGACTGGCCCCATCACAAAAGGGATGCTGCTATTCCTCAGAATGTAAGCGTCATGCACTGAGCCAGGAAACTTGGCGTTCACATGGGAGATGTACTGGTCGGCCAAACACACCATCTGCACATTCATGGAATGGTAGCTCTTCCGGTTTCTATACACCTGTTCACTCCTACGGGGGGGACCAAGGCCACATGTGTCCCATTAATGGCACCTATGATGTTGGGGATATGTCCCAGGGCATAGAAGTCACCTTTCACTGTAGGCAAATCCTCCACCTGAGGGAACACGATGTAGCTGCGCATTGTGTTTCAGCAGGGCAGACAACACTCTGGACAACAGGTTAGAAACATAGGCTGGGATATCCCTGATGCTATGGCCGCTGTTGTTTGAAAAGACCCATTTGCCAGGAAATGGAGTACTGACAGGACCTGCACTAGAGGGGGATTCCTGTGGGATGGTGGATAGCTGACATCAGGTCTGGCTCCAACTGGGCACACAGTTCCCGGATTGTGGCATGATCAAGTCTGTAGGTGACTATTACATGTCTCACTTCCATTGTTGACAGGTCCACCAGCGGTCTGTACACCAGAGGATGCCGGCATCTCCTCACCTGCCCCAGCGGACGTGCCCTATGGATGAGAACAGTGAGCACAGAGTCAGACACACATTTGTCAATCCGCTATGTGCCTGTCTTTGTGTGTATGCAAGGCCTAAAGATGCATTTAAAAGTAATGCCATGTGGCCCATTGAAATGGCGGCTGCCTGACCTGTAATGTGGGACAAGGGGATATGAGGTAACTGCTCTGGCGTTATACACCGTTGCAGTAGGCGGTCGAAGCCTGCGGCACAATCCTGCATTGGTTAACATTGGGCCCTATGGGTCCCAGGAGCCAATGACGATGTACGCCGGCGGTGACGGTACGCACCGCCGCAGACATGACTCACATTTTCTGTCTGTTCACTCACTTGATCTTTGACAGGAGAGGACCTACACTGCAAGTGCTGCTGTGACCTCAGTCTGGAAGCGACGATGGCTCATGTGTCTGGGGAACGGCCCTCGCCTTCACATCGGAGGAGCTGGATAATCTAGTGGATGGGGTCCTCCCCCAGTACATGCTACCTTACGGTCCTCCAGACAAACAGGTGAGTACACTGTGAGCATGTTGTATGGGCAATGCCTGTTTGTAGTGGTGTGGATGGAAGATACAGGGGGATGAGGCCTGCATAATCGGAGGGTGTGTGTATGTGCGTCAGGGCAAGGGTGGGAACGTGGGACAATGACTGTGACGGTCCGGACGGTTAAAGTTTTTCCTTTTCCTTGTACTATTCCTGTAGGTCAGCGCCCACCAGAAGAAGGATATTTGGCGTGCCATTGCCAAGGACGTCTGGACCCTGGGGGTCCACCACAGACGGAGCACCCACTGCCGTAAAAGATGGGAGGACATTCGCCGCTGGAGCAAGAAGACGGCGGAGGCCCAACTGGGGATGGCCTCCCAAGGTGGGAGGGATGCTCATCACACCATGACCCACCTGATGTTCCGGATCCTGGCAGTGGCGTATCCGGAGTTGGATGGGTGCTTGAGGGCATCACAGCAGCCACAAGGGGGTGAGCACCGTCACATCCATCTAACTCTGCGTGCATTGGAGGTGTCTGGGTGGGGGAGGTGGGCAGTGGGTTCCCCTAGGCTAGGGCGAGCTTTGTAGGCAAGGACCCTTTGTGAGGCAGGCTAAGTGGCACCCCAAACCCACCAATGGTAAGAGCCATCTACACCTAGTCTTCTGTGACTTCCATGTGTGCAGCAATCAGGCATAGGCCATGTATCCCATGTCCCTGTGATTAATTAGGAAACTCCAAGTGCATGACGTAGTGCAGAGAGCTGCTGTGTCTGTAGTGTCCGCCAATGGTAGGGGTGTTTCATGCACTGAACATGTCTTTCTTCTTTCTCCCCCCCCCCCTTTTTGTGGTCTCCCTGTTCTTGTGTGCATTAGCATCATTAGGCGGAGGAGCAGTGCCACCAGAGCAGGAGGGAGCTGCGTTCCACATGGCCCTGGAGGGCAAGACAATGGAGGCTGAAGTCACCAGTGGGACAGAGGGCGAGGGGAGCTCCACGGCGGGGACAGGAGCAGAGACCAGCGGCACCAACTCCTCCTCTGATGGGAGCTCCCTTGCGGTGGCGGGCCCCTCTCTGCCCACTGCATCTACAGGAACAGCCGCCACCCCCCTTACCAGCACCGCCCTCCCAGCAGCCCCTCAGCCTGTGTCCCGTGGCCGCTCACCCAGGAGGGTGGGCATCTCCTTCGCCCCAGGCACCTCAGGCCTTGCCACAGTCAGCCCTGCTGCCCTCAGTGAGGAGGCCATTGACCTCCTGAGATCCCTCACTGATGGGTAGTCTACCATTCTGAATGCTATCCAGAGTGTAGAGAGGCAGTTGCAACAGACAAATGCATACCTGGAGGGCATTCATTCTGGCCAGGCAGCCCAACAGAGAGCATTTTAGGCTCTCGCCTCTGCACTGATGGCAGCCATTGTCCCTGTGTCCAGCCTCCCCCCTCCAACTTCCTCCACCCAGACCCAATCCCCAGTACCTCAGCCTATCCCAAGCACACCATCAGACTAGCATGCACACACCTCAACACACAAGGGTGGCTCAGGCAAAACATAAGCACCACACATCCCACAGGCACTCACGCAAGCATCAGACACATGCAGACACACCAACATCCACTGCCGCCACTGTGTCCCCCTCCTCCTCGTCTCCCTCCTCCCTCCCTGTCTCGTCTCCACTCACATCTGCATGCACTACATCCCCAGCCACTACGTCCACCACCACCACACCCCGCTCACGTGCAGTCACCACCCCACTACCATTCACACGTCCCCTGTGTCCTCTCCCAGTGTGTCTGTGAGGCCACCTCCCAAGGTACACAAAGTCAGCCACACACCCACCCAACAGCCGTCCACCTCACGACAGCCTCCAGCCCATGCACCTTCACCCAAAGTCACCAAACGTACACCTCCTACAACCACTACCTCTTCCTCCACTCCCAAACCCCCTCCAGCTACCCATCCCAGTGTTCCTAAGAAACTTTTCCTGTCCAACCTTGACCTCTTTCCCTCACCTCCCCCTCCCCTTCAGTCTCCTAGGGCCCGACTCTCAAGGTCCCAACCTAGCTCCTCAGCCACAACATCGGCGGGACCAGTGGTGCCAGTAGTCACCGGATTCAGGAGTGCACCAGGCAGCAGGGCAGCCAGTGTGGCAAGGAGCCAGAGCACGGACAGTCCCCCACCTGTCAAGCATAAAAATTTGGCCAGTGCCCGGCGGGAGAGGGGAAAGAAATCAGCCACCAAAGCCGCTCCCAGGGGTACGGTTGGGAGTGTGGAGACAGGTGCGACACCATCCAAGGTGGGGAAGGGGCACAGTAAAACCGGAAAGTCTGGGAAGATCAGCACGGCGGACAAGACCGCCAGTAGCACCGCTGCCCAGGACAAGACCGCCACCAGCCCCGCTGCCCAGGACAGGACCGCCACCAGCCCCGCTGCCCAGGACAAGACCGCCACCAGCTCTGCTGCCCACGACCCCGCTGCCAGCAGCACTGCTGCCCAGGACAAGACCGCCACTAGCAGCACCGCTGCCCAGGACAAGACTGCTACCAGCTCCGCTGCCCAGGACCCCACCGCCAGCAGCACCGCTGCCCAGGACAAGACTGGCAGCAGCACCGCTGCCCAGGACAAGACCGGCAGCACCACCACAGGACAGTGAGCACCAATGATTACAATGTGACTGAGGCCGCCATGGGCAGGATGAAGCACTCTGGGCACAAAGCCCCCTCCAGAACCAGTGGAGAGTTACATCCACTACCTCAGTCCTTGAAAGGATGAAGCACTCTGGGCACCAATCCCCCTTCAGAACCAATGGAGAGTTACATCCACTACCTCAGTCCTTGGCAGGATGAAGCACTCTTGGCACCAAGCCCCCTCCAGAACCAGTCGAGAGTTACATCCACTACCTCTGTCCTTGGCAGGATGAAGCACTCTGGGTACCAAGCCCCCTCCAGAACCAGTGGAAAGTTACATCCACTACCTCTGTCCTTGGCAGGATGAAGCACTCTGGGCACCAAGCCCCCTCCAGAACCAGTGGAGACTGTTATCCACTTGAGAGACTGTGGCTTTGCACTCCCCAGGAGTGACCAGTGGGCAACCCACCCACTGTAGAGACTTGAGAGACTGTGGCTTTGCACTCCCCAGGATTGAACAGTGGGCAACCCACCCACTGTAGAGACTTGGGAGACTGTGGCTTTGCACTCCGCAGGATTGAACAGTGGGCAACCCACCCACTGTAGAGACTTGAGAGACTGTGGCTTTGCACTCCCCAGGATTGAACAGTGGGCATGGAACCCCCTCGTCAATCTGGCGTCGTGCACTCATCCGGCTGAGGTGCCCCCCCTTCCCTTCCCCCTGAGATGCCTGTTTTATTTCTATCTGATGCCCCAGCAGTGTTCTCTCCGTCTTGTTTGGGTATTGAGTGCGGGCCTCGTCCATGCCTTTTGGGCCCAGTGGTCCACAGACTATGATGGTGGAATCCCTTGGACTTGCTTCTTGGTGTATATAATTGTTTATAGTGTAAGTGTATATATATGTAAATATTTTTGATTTATGTAATTGAATATATTACAATTATTCGACTCATTTCCTTTTGTCCTTGCATTCTTCCAGGGGGGGTTGGGGGGTGTAACTGTAATGTATCATGCTGTATTTGTGTTTGTGTTGTAGTGGGTAAGGGTGGGGGTGTTGCGTATTGCGTGTGTGTGTGTCACTGTTTTTTCCCTCTCCCCTTCCCTGTGTCTTAGGTGCAGTACTCACTGTGGTCTTCGCCGCCGGCGTTCATGCTCCTGGTAGAGGAGCAGGAAGATAAAGGCTGGGAGTATCTGAAGTTCCGGTTCCATGGAGTCCTGGTTCCTCGTGGGGTGTGTAGAGGTGAGGGTTTTCCCTTCCAAGTTCTGTTTCCGCCGTGTTTTTGTTCGCGATTAATCCATCCCGGAAAAGGTGGCGGATTGGTCTGTTGTAATTCTGTGGGCGGTACATTGTCCTCCGCCTGTCTGTTGGAGGTTACCACCGCGGTGTTTGTTTGTACCGCCTTGGCGGTCGGAGTGTTAAAGTGGCTGTCTATGTTGGCGGTTTCCGCCACGGTTGTAATTCCATTTTTTTACGCCACTTTAACACCGACCGCCAGGGTTGTAATGACCACCATAATCTCACAAATAGAGAGAATATAAAAACGCATGATAGATAGCAATATACTGATACACGCTAATCTCGTTCCTTTCAGGACTCATCGGAAAAGAGAAATGAGAAAGGTGGGAGATCAGAGCGGAGAACAGAGTACGTGAAACATAGACAGGAATCACAACGCTCTTCGGAGGTTTCTGTTAAAAAGGAAGAGAAACCTGTACAACAAAAACAACAATTTAAAAAGAAAAAAGTGGCAGCTGTCTCAGTTTGACATGCCACTCAGGAAGAGGGTTCTCTTGAAGAACAAGAACTGGGCTCTAGCACTGCTAGACAGCGCGGCAGAGATCACAATAGTTCGCCGGAATCTTATAGAGCATCTGGAGGTGAAAGCAATTGATGACTTTACACAAGTAGAAACAACGGACATGCGTGTCTCCGAACCCGATAGGGTGTATAAAGTAACACTACAACTGGAAGGAGACATTGAACGCACTATACACGTAATCTTTTGGGACCGTGTAGTTAAAATATATGACATCTTGTTGGCTGAACAAGATTGGCCGTCTGATTTTGTCCGCATCTGCCCATATGGAGAAGAGGTTATTAAACCTTCCATCTTGCCCCTTGTTCCAGAGGAACTCGCTGAGTCTTATTCTATAGAATGGTCTCTAGCACAAGCACCTGGGTTATATAGAAATCACATAGGGTGGGATAGGGACTCTCCATACCATGTCATTCCCATTAAAAGTGAACCTCAGTCACAACCGCAGTATCCCATAAAACATGAAGCAAGGGCACCGGTGAGAGAGATACTCATGCAATTAGAATACCAGGGTGTGATTGAACCCTGTGTCTCACAGATGAATAACACTTTATTCCCTGTAGCTAAGCCGGACCATTCATACAGAATAGTCTTAGACTACAAGCATATAAACTGACATACACGTACATATGCTATACAAAACTCACATAGCACTGTACTAATGAGCAACATAGTGCAGAAAAAATACATCTCAATGGGTTCTTCTGCCAGAATATAGCACCTGAAAGCAGAGACTTAACAAGCTTTAGCGCATTGGGCTCCCAGAAAAAATTATGTTATTTACCCCAGGGGTATAAGAACAGCCCAGGACTGTTTGCGGCTCGTGTGACTGGTATTTTACACAAGATAGATCCTGAAGCATTGTCATATGTGGATGATATATATCTCACGGATGACGAGTTACTAAAACATTTAAGATGGGTATCCCGCATTGTTGTAGGGTTTGCCGAACTTTAAAAAGTCAAAAATTGCCTTCCTCAGCGTCCTGTTTTTGGGATATGAGCTGTCGAGTGAAGGGAAGAGCCTAGCGCCACAATTTTTAGAAAAATGTGCACAATTGCAACCACCAAATACGATTAAAAAACTTTATTCGGTGTTGGGCTTTCTAAATTTTGGCAGAACATATATTCCTGATTATGCAACACGCATAAAACCATTATATGACTTAGTACGTCCTGATTTCTCAAGTAAATTCTGGACGGTTGAACATACACGCACTCTTCGAGATTTACAGACAGATATGCTAGCAGCAAAACATTTACACACAAGGGACAATAAAACACATTTGGTCATTAGGGTAATAGCTGGGGCCATCGGTTTCACTTAAGTAACATTTAATGAAGGTGAGACAGTCCCGATTCCATACAAATCACATTTGTATTCAGCTGCTGAACAACTCTTTGCACCCACCGAGAAAATTCTCACTGCTGTGCAGATGGCTGTTATTAAAGAAAGACCTCTTGCCCAATGAAAACGCATTATTGTTGTTTCTCCTATTCCAGCCCTAGAGGCTGTTACAAAAGCTAACATTACGAACGCGAAAGCACTTCATCCACAATGGATACAATGGGCTACGTTTCTAACAGCCACTGATGTAGACTACATTTACGACCCAAAATTACAAACTCAAGAATTTCTACAATATGAAGTAGAATATCCAGTTCCAGCAGACACCTTGCCTATTGATCAATACCATACAGTCATGAACACCAATGGCTCTGCGCAACCAGCGATTGGAACTAAACATCAATATTCTGCTGCATGCGCAGTCGTAAGCGGCTATATGGAGGAGGAGAAATTCTGTCCCCAATATACCTATACACAGACCTTGGGGGATTGTACAGCACAATTGGCTGAGCTAAAAGCTCTACTGATGGCACTAGAACATACGGATCTGACACAGTTCACACGGATTGTTTGTGATTCATATTATTGCGTCCAGTCCTTTAATGAATATCTGCATTACTGGCGCTTGAATGGGTTCAGAGATTCAAAAGGCAACACCATAAAATACAGACTCCTGTGGGGGAAGGTAGCGGACCTCAAAGAGGCGCTACCCAAAGTCCATGTTGTGCATACACTTGGACACCAGCGCGTTGGAATACACGTTGCTGGAAATACTTTGGCTGATGAAGCCGCAAAGTCAGCAGTGGCAGTTGCCACTGTAGCTGCAGTGACTCGTTCCAGTTCCAAACCAGACACAGACATAATGGCTGCCATAAAAGCTACAGTTGATGGCACTCCTTATCCTAAAGGATTTCCTAATAAATATCAATACTTGATGGGAGGTATGCTGAACTCTGAAGTTAAAATTTCAGGCGTAGGCGTACGCGACATCCCCAATAAAGATGTAAGACCACAATTGATTAAAGCAGCGCATGAGGGGTGGCATCTGCACATGCTGGTGTGGCGGCTACAATTTCACTCTTACAGACCCATTATTGGTGGCCTGGTCTCTATAAAGAGACTAAGCAGTATGTGCTTTTTTGTGACATCTGTCAACAAATTAAAGTTTCCACGGCCAAGCACCCACCGCAGACATCCCTCTTAATTTCCAATAAACCATTACAATGTGTGTATTTGGACCACTGCGGTCCATTAACACCTGATAGTGCATACAAATATATATTAGTCGCTGTTGATTCCTGCTCCAGATTTGTGTGGGTGTGGCCGCAACGCTCGGCTGGCGCTCGGACTGTTATTAAAGATTTGCGAGTCTTTGACGGTACATATGCAGTTTCGGCATTCCATTCGGACCAGGGCCCTGCTTTTGCCTCAAGGGCATTCAGGGACACCATGGCTTTGTTGGGGGTCCAACTCCAGTACTCGTCTCCATTTCACCTCGAGGGAAATAGTGTTGTGGAGCGATGAAACTGCAATTTAAAGCAATCCTTAACAGCCAGAGTCTTAGGTACGGGTTGTAGTTGGCTAACCCACCTATATGGAGTTCAGATAGCACTGAATGACCTGCCTAGAAGGTCCCTGGGGGGTCGTACTTCATATGAGTACCTGTTCTGGACATGAATGTTGGTTCCAGATCTTGATGGTCCTGGTGTGGAGGCACCAGAAACACTTTTTGACATAAATGATCGTGTCACTGTTTTACAGGAATTACAGCAGTTCCATGAAGATAACTCTTCTAAAACTGCTGCCTCCACAGGAATTAAGGATGTGCCAGTAACATCTACTGGCTGGATTCCCAGGGTTGGGGATCTTGTACGTGAAAAGGTCGCAGTGAAAAAATAATTTGGCCCTTCTTATCGAACACCGGTCCCTGTGTTGGGGATACACGGTACCAGAACTGTTATTCTACCACCGTTGCCAGGTGCCAAAGAAAATCGCTTTGTTTCCATTGACAATGTCAAACTACAACATGTGGCCGATTCTGCACAGCCGACCAAGAGGAACGTCCAGTAATTCCCGAATCCCTCTCACTACTGGAGAAGAAGTTCTGCTTCAAGTTGTTTATACCAACACTGATACCTCTCCGAGCTTGGGGAGGGTGGATGATGATCTTGCATTAGTTCCACTAACAACAAGCAATTTAGAAACATTTGATCAAGTCACTACGACTACAAGCCAGACGGATGGTGCTGTCTACAGTGTACCACCACAGGAAATACCAACTCCACCGTTGGCCACGGCTATGCCATTTGCACGAACAGCCTCTGGTTATTTTGCCGACTACAACGACGGTCTAGCAGACTCGTTTGCCTCTTTGACAGCTGATCTGTCAGGTGCACGTAAGCTAATACATTGGCTTAAAGAAACATATTTCATTTTTCCATGGAACTATGTATGGCTTTCCTTGACTGTCCTAGCCTTTCTGCTTTGGATTGGTTTTGTCATTACCTTTTTCTTGTTAATACATGGTAATTTTCTTCCTGAGAGATCAGCGGTTGAACAGGAGGAGGATGTTTTGAAACCACATTTTTCATCACATAAGATTCTAAGAGACTTGTCTTTTGTGAACATTTCTGCAGTGCCAATTCCTGATGGGATTGTGTGGGACAAAGTAATGTTTGATATATATGGTCCCACTGAAATTATTCAAATACCGTATGTGTTACAATTATCCATGAACGATATAGTCATACCAGGCATTGTATCTGATGATTGGGATGTGAAAACAGTTGATTCTATGATGACAGAAATGCAATATTATACTGTCTATGAAAATGAAGATGTTTACCAGTTTAAAGAAAATAATGGTGATATGTTTTGCTATCATTAATATGGGCACTACTTCATACATAGAGCGAGCAGTCCAAAAACGATATTTAATTACACACAATGGGAACATTGCCCAACTCCCCGCAAGGGTGTTTAAAAACTTAAACTGAAAAGTTTGCGTATTTTTCTGGGCATCGTCAAAAAAATGCTGAGTCATATTATTTTAAGGTTATTCCTACTAAGGACATACATATGTTATTGACCAACACGAAATGTATGTATTCGGACTCCTTTGTTTCCCGGTTATCAATTGAAGGTTATGAATATTGGTCAAAATATGTTGATTTAAAAAGTGTTTGGGGAACAAAAAAATTGGCAGACCAAGGGTAAAGAAACATTGTTTAGAGCATGTCTCATCCCTGTTCAAATGATCTTTTTAAAGGAAACGGTACAACAGACAAGTTGTTTAGGCTTAGCAACAATTAGAGAATTAAACATGCCCAGTATACCTGCAAAATTTGATAACTGGCAAAAGTACACGAATGCAATTATAAATGAGCTCAATGAGTGGGTCTAGAAGGGTACATTTAATGCTTTACTGACACGTCCAGGCGGCTGGTTATTGTGGCCAATAGATCCGAACGGGTGTCATCAATGTTTTGTCACCTCCTCGGGGGGTTTCCGAAGGAGTAGGTCAGACCCTCGCTGTATATCACCAGAACATGCTGACATAATTACAACATATAGTGTAGGAAAATTGTGCCAACAGTGGCTAAAATCATCCTCACTAGACGCGCTTAAGACACACCTCAATAACCTGTCTAACAACACTGACTTACAGGATTTCTTGTCAGGCCCAAAGATACCACATAGGAAGTGTTTCTTGTATGAGGTATACAATGAAATATGGAAACTTTCACAACAAGAGGCTGCAGCCCGGTTAAGGCAGATAGACCAGGAAAATTTGAAAAAGGCATTAACTGTTGTGGATAATGGGATTCACACCTTGTCTGACCGGATATATACAATTAACAACACTGATTCTTCTGCTATAAACATTATACTATCTGATATGTCTTCTTTATATCACGGACAGAGTCAGACCAGGTCCATTATGCACTTGGGTTGGACACTTCAGACATTGAAGGCGGGTCGCGTTCCGTGGCAGCACATCAGTGCCAGGGAAATATTTTTTTTATTTTAATTTGACGCAGCAACAACTAATGGTTAAGAAAGAAGCGACTTATGTCATGCTTAAAATTGAAAAGATAAAAAGACTTCCTTTTACCGTGGCCGAGGTTCCTTCGGCAGAGTGGTTGATACACGGGGTTATTACTCTACCTATTTCTACATTACAATTCACTTCTTGTTTTAAACACGTTCCTGTAGGCAGATATGAAAAGTTGGGAGATAATTACATCCATGAGGTGTGGGAGCTTCCCTTCTCGTACAAATGCCTCAATGGCATGAAAGAGGTCTTTCTTAGCGGTAGTGAATGCAAGACTTCCATCAGCCATTCGATGACTTGTAAGCAGCTGTCCTTGCATGGGGCGTGTAAGGCCTCGGTTGCGAACTTGGCTTGCTATCTGAAGGGAGTTCCAGTCCCCTTGATTAAACGCACGTTCCAGGTGCTTTCAAACGGCAGCTACGTCCTCCTCAATAGTGAATACTGTTGTGGCATGCTGGCCGGAATAGTTTACATTGTTTCACTCTCTAAGGTTGTTACATGCTGCGGGAACGTGTTGTTTCCCCCCACTAAATTTAGGGAGATAGCTGATATCTGGCCTCACATTGCTACTTGTAGGAAAGTACCATCTTGCCTGGCATGTTACCCCCATTTTTCACTGTATATATGTTGTTTTAGTTGTATGTGTCACTGGGACCCTGCCAGCTAGGGCCCCAGTGCTCATAAGTGTGCCCTGAATGTGTTACCTGTGTTATGACTAACTGTCTCACTGAGGCTCTGCTATCCAGAACCTCAGTGGTTATGCTCTCTCATTTCTTTCCAAATTGTCACTAACAGGCTAGTGACCAATTTCACCAATTTACATTGGCATACTGGAACACCCTTATAATTCCCTAGTATATGGTACTGAGGTACCCAGGGTATTGGGGTTCCAGGAGATCCCTATGGGCTGCAGCATTTCTTTTGCCACCCATAGGGAGCTCTCACAATTCTTACACAGGCCTGCCACTGCAGCCTTAGTGAAATAACGTCCACGTTATTTCACAGCCATTTACCACTGCACTTAAGTAACTTATAAGTCACCTATATGTCTAACCTTTACCTGGTAAAGGTTGGGTGCTAAGTTACTTAGTGTGTGGGCACCCTGGCACTAGCCAAGGTGCCCCCACATTGTTCAGGGCAAATTCCCCGGACTTTGTGAGTGCGGGGACACCATTACACGCGTGCACTACACATAGGTCAATACCTATGTGTAGCTTCACAATGGTAACTCCGAATATGGCCATGTAACATGAATATGATCATGGAATTGCCCCCTCTATGCCATCCTGGCATTGTTGGCACAATCCCATGATCCCACGGGTCTGTAGCACAGACCCGGGTACTGCCAAACTGCCTTTTCAGGGGTTTCACTGCAGCTGCTGCTGCTGCTGCTGCTGCCAACCCCTCAGACAGGTTTCTGCCCTCCTGGGGTCCAGCCAGGCTTGGCCCAGGATGGCAGAACAAAGGACTTCCTCAGAGAGAGGGTGTTACACCCTCTCCCTTTGGAAAAAGGTGTTAAGGCAGTGGAGGAGCCGCCTCCCCCAGCCTCTGGAAATGCTTTCATGGGCACAGATGGCGCCCATTTCTGCATAAGCCAGTCTACACCGGTTCAGGGACCCCTCAGCCCTGCTCTGGCGCGAAACTGGACAAAGGAAAGGGGAGTGAACACTCCCCTGACCTGCACCTCCCCTGGGAGGTGCCCAGAGCTCCTCCAGTGTGCTCCAGGCCTCTGCCATCTTGGAAACAGAGGTGCTGCTGGCACACTGGACTGCTCTGAGTGGCCAGGGCCAGCAGGTGATGTCAGAGACTCCTTCTGATAGGCTCCTTCAGGTGTTGCTAGCCTATCTTCTCTCCTAAGTAGCCAAACCCTCTTTTCTGGCTATTTAGGGTCTCTGCTTTGGGGACTTCCTTAGATAACGAATGCAAGAGCTCATCCGATTTCCTCTGCATCTCTCTCTTCACCTTCTGCCAAGGAATCGACTGCTGACCGCGCTGGAAGCCTGCAAAACTGCAACAAAGTAGCGAAGACGACTACTGCAACTCTGTAACGCTGATCCTGCCACCTTCTCGACTGTTTTCCTGGTGGTGCATGCTGTGGGGGTAGTCTGCCTCCTCTCTGCACTAGAAGCTCCCCTGCAACCGCAAGCACCAAAGAACAGCATCACCGGTCCCCTGGGTCTCCTCTCAGCACGACCAGTGAGGTCCCTTGAATCCAGCAACTCTGTCCAAGTGACTCCTACAGTCCAGTGACTCTTCAGTCCAAATTTGGTGGAGGTAAGTCCTTGCCTCCCCATGCCAGACTGCATTGCTGGGAACTGCGTGTTTTGCAGCTACTCCGGCTCCTGTGCACTTTCTGAGGGAATCCTTTGTGCACAGCCAAGCCTGGGTCCACGGCACTCTAACCTGCATTGCACGACCTCCTGAGTTGTCCTCCGGCGGCGTGGGACTCTCTTGTGCAACTTTGGGTGAGCACCATTTCACTCCACTTTGTAGTGCCTGTTCTGGCACTTCTACGGGTGCTGCCTGCTTCTGAGAGGGCTCCTTGTCTTACTGGGCGCCCCCTCTGTCCCCTGATGCAATTGGCGACATCCTGGTCCCTCCTGGGCCACAGCAGCACCCAAAAACCCAACTGCACGACTTGAAACTAGCAAGCCTTGCTTGCGGTCTTTCTTCAGGAAAACACTTCTGCACGACTCTCCACAGCGTAGGACATCTATCCTCCAAAGGAGAAGTTTCTGGCCCTTGTCGTTCTTGCAGAATCCTCAGCTTCTACTGTCCAGTAGCAGCTTCTTTGCACCCACAGCTGGCATTTCCTGGGCATCTGCCCACTCTCGACTTGATCGTGACTTTTGGACTTGGTCCCCTTGTTCCACAGGTACCCTCGTCTGGAAATCCATTGTTGTTGCATTGCTGGTTTTGGTCTTTCCTGCAGAATTCCCCTATCACGACTTCTGTGCTCTTTGGGGAACTTTAGTGCACTTTGCACTCACTTTTCAGGGTCTTGGGGTGGGCTATTTTTCTAACCCTCACTGTTTTCTTACAGTCCCAGCGACCCTCTACAAGGTCACATAGGTTTGGGGTCCATTCGTGGTTTGCATTCCACTTTTGGAGTATGTGGTTTGTGTTGCCCCAATCCCTATGTGTCCCCATTGCATCCTATTGTAACTATACATTGTTTGCACTGTTTTCTAATACTATACTGCATATTTTTGGTATTGTGTACATATATCTTGTGTATATTTGCTATCCTCATACTGAGGGTACTCACTGAGATACTTTGGCATATTGTCATAAAAATAAAGTACCTTTATTTTTAGTATATCTGCGTATTGTGTTTTCTTATGATATTGTGCATATGACACTAGTGGTACTGTAGGAGCTTCACTCGTCTCCTAGTTCAGCCTAAGCTGCTCTGCTAAGCTACCATTATCTATCAGCCTAAGCTGCTAGACACCCTTTACACTAATAAGGGATACCTGGGCCTGGTGCAAGGTGTAAGTACCCCTTGGTACTCACTACAAGCCAGTCCAGCCTTGTACACTACTTCCAAGGTGAATTTTGACAAGTTAAGTAGACTGAAGGCTTTATTGTTTCAGAAGCATGTGGCCCTTACATCTGCACGCGAGACCTACGCACTTTAAGTGGCAAGGTCGTCGGCAGAAATACAGTCCCTGTTAAATACGAACTTTCCGAGACACTTTGGTGAACTTGTGGGACGTATATTTAATGCGTCCAGCACGGCTGGATTAGCACATTTTTTCAAAGCTGTTGGTATTGGTTTTGTTCACACATTTTTCCTCTATATTCGGTTTAATACCTTTGGCTATTCACTCAATTTTCGGAAGCATTTTTGGGGGATTTCCAATAACTTTGGCTTTATTAGCTGGCATTTTGCTGTTGCTGTTGTTTTTCCGCAATGGCTGTCCCGCCGCAACAAGGACAAGTGAAGGCGCTCCCATCAGCGCTGCTGTGTCGTGAACGCATGATGCAGCAGTTTGGAGCAACACTCCTGGAACATTTGGGGTGTGACTGATCTCTGTCATTCAGACTGGTTTTGGATTGTGTGCAGCCCATGTTTCGGTGCCGTTGGTGCACTGCAGCTGCGTTTGCTAAGAGAAGCTGATTATGAGCTACCCTTCCTGGAGGAAGTTGCCATCAACTCGTTAATGGGCACTGAACGGGATGCCGCCTTGGTTGATGCTGGGGCTATGGAACACACGTGCTCCTTGGTCGTTTTTAGCGTGGACTTACCTGTTATGTCATCTGCCGAAGTGGATGATCTCCTCCGTTCCATCTCAAGTGATTAATTTGGAACTGTTTAAAGTAGACTTTTTTTTTTGTTCAATTTGGCACTAAGCCGCATGCTCACTTATAAATTGTCAAGTAGTATGCTTTTTGTGAACTCTTAACTTGTCAAAATTAAGTAGGGTTTTAAATATATTTTAGGTTATGGCATTTTAGCTTTGGCTTAAACCACTTTCTGCCAACAAGGGGAGGGTGTAGTGTAGCCATTTTAAGTACAGCTCCATGCACGTTAGTTTAATATACTAGGCTGCTGTGCACTTTGCCCTAGATATATTTCATTCAGCTTTGCACTGTTATTTTACAATGACCAGTCTTTACGGTCTTGTTTTAATTTCTTCTATCACACTGTTTAGTTTAGTTCAGCACAGTGTTCTCAAATAATGCATTCTTGATCGTCCTGTGCTTCAGTCAAGGCTACAGTCTGGTACATTGCCAATAAACGTGGTAATAGTTTAGGGCCAGATGTAGCAAACTTTTGCGAGTCGCAAATGGCCGAATCACAATTTGCGACCCCCCAAAATCGGAAATGGGATGCAAAAATCCCATTTCCGAATCGCAAAATGAGATGCGAGCCATTACCGACTCGCAAAAATAGTGACCCCATTTTGCGATCCGCAAATAGGAAGTCGCAATTTTGAGTCGCAAACCATATGAAATAGCCACTCGCAAATTGCGACTAGTCGCAAAAAGACCATTTTGCACTTCCAATTTACCACTAACTCAGAGCAGGTGGTAACCATAACCAAAGTATAAAAGGGGACCCAGAAGGCACCTGGGTTACTCAAGATGGCAGAGATATATGTGATAGCAAGGAGGAGGAGAGCCCATGCCGCACAGCAGATGAGGAGGAGGAGCCAGAGACAGGAGAAGATATACAGAACCAGACAGACACTTTTCCAACAAACTGAGGAGGACATATATGAGAAATACAGACTTAGCAGTGCAGCAATACTAGATTTAATAGAATTACTCAATCCGCAGCTTTAACGCCAGACTGTGCGCGGCAGCGCCATCCCCACACATGTGCAAGTGCTATGCTCACTGCACCTCTTGGCCTCGGGTAGCTATCAGGGGGTGATTGCTGTGGCAGGTGGGGTATCCCAAAGTGCACTCTCACGGTTCTTCAGATCATTCCTAGATGCCATACTCACACACATGTCCAGATACATATACCTACCCAGGAATGAGGCAGAAATCAACAGCACCAAGTTGGAATTCTACAGGATTGCCAACTTCCCACATGTAATAGGGTGTGTAAACGGGACACATATACAATTATGCCCTCCTGCAAATCGGGAATATCTGTTCCGCAACAGGAAGTGTACCCACTCACTGAACATCCAGGTGGCTTGGCTGCCCAGTTGTCTCTACCATTTGGAAGAGATGAAGGATGAAGTGCATGCAGGTGTGAGTGTAGATGGAACTGGGAGGGAGGTGGAGCAAGAGGACGAGGGGGACACAGTGGAAATTGTGCATGTTGGTATGTCTGCATCTGGATGGTGTTTGTGTGAGTGCCTTTGGGATGTAGTGTGGTGCCTGTGTTTGCCTATGCCACTCTTGTGTGAATGCGCATCTGTCTGTGTGCTTGGGATAAGTTGGGGTTGATGGGAAAGGGTTTAGAAAGAGGAAGCTGGAGGGGGGAGGGGGGAAACAGGGACAATGGCTGCCATCAGAGAGGAGGCCATAGCCTGGATCGATCTCTGTTGGGCCGCCAAGCCAGTGTGAATGCCTTCCAGGAATGTATTAGTTTTTGGCATCTGGGCTGCCAGCCCCTGGATGGCATTCACAATGGTTAACTGCCCTACAGAGATGGATCTCAGGAGGTCAATAGCCTCCTCATTCAGGGCAGCAGGGCTAACTGGGGCCGGGCCTGAGGTGCCTGGGGCGAAGGAGATGCCCACCCTCCTGGGTGAGGGGGCAAGGGTAACTTGATGAGGGGCTGCTGGGAGGGCGGTGCTGGTGCATGGGGTGGGGGCTGTACCTGTAGCTGGGGTAGTCACAGAGGCATCCACCACCACCAGGGAGCTCCCATCGGATGAGGCATCTGTGTCCAAACTGTCCCCTCCAGTCTCTGTTGTGGTGCTCCCCTCGCCCTCTGTCCCACTGGTACCCTCAGCATCGGTGGACTCTGCCTCCTGGATCCTGTGGGATACAGCTCCCTCCATCGCTGGTACCTCTGTTCCTCTGCCAGATGATGCTAATGCACATAAGGACAGGGTGACAAAACAAAAAGGGGCTAGAAGGAAATGTTTATCTGCTTAATGGTTCCAACAAGACTGTCCCTTCACACTGTGTGAGAGTATTTTTTTTAATTCCATTTTAACATGATATGTATTGTTACATTTATTACTTTGGGTATTTATTTGTATTTAATGCTGCTATACGCTTTTATGGCTCTTGTAGCCAAAATGAAGTTCCTTTGACTTGACTTGAAAAGGGGGTTGGAAGAGACAAAGGATACACTGGGTCAATGGCTGCACCAACACCACCGTTGGCGTACACAGCACCCTCAGACACAGGGAACAGACCTACGTACTATGCATTGCACTACCAGTTATAATGCTAGCCTCGAAGGCATGGGGAGGGGAACACACCGCCAAATGCAGCACACCTGGGACCCATCCAGCCCTGAGCAGTTGTGGATGCCTATGAGCTAGGTAGCAGGATTATCACTTCAGAACCCTGGCCAACATGGGGGATTACCCTGCAAAGTCAGGCCTGGCCTAAGGACACCCACTGACACACATCCACCACCCAAATACCTCCCCACCAGGCATTAGTAGTAATGATGGACACTGTACTCACCCCCTTGTGGCTGCTGTGATGCCCTCAAGTGCCCATCCAGCTCAGGATAGGCCACCACCAGTCTGCGGGCCATCAGGGGGGTCAGGGTTCGACGGCTACCCCTTCCTCGTTGGAAGGCCATCCCCAGTTGGGCCTCCGCCGTCTTCCATGCGCAGCGTACTAGTTTCCGACAGTGGGTGCTCCACCTGCCATAGACCCCCAGGGTCCGCACGTCCTTGGCGATGGCACGCCATATACCCTTTGTTTGATGGGCGCTGACCTGCAGAGGAAATACACACAGGAAAATAGTATCAGTCAGACTGTCCTGCTTGTTACACTCATGGCCCACAATACCCCTTTACATCACCATTTACACACACATGGCCCAGCACACAAGTCCAGGGGACATCCACCCCCCCACACGAGTCCTTCACACACACCACTCCATGCATTCATGCCACATGCATCGTACCCACAGTGTACTCTCCTGTTGGACTGGAGGCCCATACAGCAATCCATACTGGGGTAGGACCCCATCCACCAGTCTCTCCAACTCCGCTGAGGTGAAGGCAGGGGCCCTTTCCCCAGTCACAGGGGCCATGGTAGGTTCCAGACACAGGTCACAGCAGCACATGCAGTGTAGGTCCTCTCCTGTTGAAGGTCAGGTCGCAAGTGAGTGTTCAGATAGAAAAAGGCGGTCGCGTCCCCGGCGGTGCATACCGTCACCGCTGGCGTACATCGCCATTGGCCACTATACCCCATAGGGCCCAATGTTAACCAATGAGGAGTTGCACAGGGGTTCCCGACTGCCTACTGCAACGGCGCACAAAGTCAGCACAATTACCTCACTTCCACCTGTCCCTCCACACAGGACAGGCAGATGCCATTTCGGGGGGGGGGGCAGGCCCTAGATAATAGATGCATCACAGTTAAAAATTGGACATACAGGACAAATCCCAATTACCCTTACTAATTAACATCATGCCTTGTACAGTTGTGGCTCCATTGTTCAGTTTGTGACCGGCTCCTCACTCTTTTGTCCCTTAGACTGCAACCACTGCAGATGAATAGGAGATAGAGACATACCCCGGTGTACAGACCCCTGGGGAACTTGGCAACAATGGAGGACAGGCACATTATCCTCACCTATAGACTTGACAGGGCCACAATCACAGAGCTGTGTGTCCAACTGTGGCCTAACCTGATATCTGCTAACCGTCACCCCACTGGAAACCCCCCTCTTGTGCAAGTCCTATCTGTGTTCCATTTCTTGGCAACAGGTTCTTTCCAAGTGACAGTGGGCTTGGTAGCAGGAATGTCACAGCCAATGTTCCCAATAGTGCTGACCAGAGTGTTGTCTGCCCTGATTAAACACACGTGCAGCTACATTGTTTTCCCCCAAGTGGAGGATTTGGCCACAGTGAAGGCTGACTTCTATGCAGTGGGACATATCCCCAACATTATTGGGGTGATTGATGGAACTCATATTGCATTTGTCTCCCCCTGGCAAAATGAACAGGTGTTCAGAAATCGTAAGACTTTTCACTCCATGAATGTACAGATGGTGTGCTTGGCGGACCAGTACATCTCCCAGGTCAATGCTAAGTATCCTGGGTCTGTGCATGGTGCCTTCATCCTGAGGAATAGCAGCATCCTAAATGTGATGGCCCAACTACAGAGGCACCATGTGTGGCCAATAGGTGAGCCCTGGTTCCCACGCAGCATATGTTGGTGTATGGGCATGGTGTGGGCCATATAGGATTGTGTGTGGCTAAATGTTGTCCCAGGTGACTCAGGTTACCCCAACCTATCATGGCTACTGACCGCTGTGAGGAATGCCAGGACAAGGGCAGGAGAACGTTACAATGAGGCACAAGGGCGAACAAGAAGGATAATCAAACTGACCTTTGCTCTCCTGAAGGCCAGGTTTCGGTGCCTCCATCTAACAGGTGGATCCCTGTGCTACACAACCAAGAAGGTCTGCCAGATAATTATGGCATGCTGCATGTTGCACAACCTTGCCTTGAGATGCCATGCACCTTTTCTGCAGGAGGAGAGGCTGGAGATGGTCGTGTGGCAGCAGTGGACCCCGTAGACAGTGAGGACGAGGAGGCAGAGGATGAAAATGAGGACAACAGAACAGCAGTGATACGAAAATATTTCCAATGACACACAGGTAAGACAGTGTTACTTCACATTTCAATGACATTTGTTTGCATTTCTGTGGCCCTGGCATGCTGATATTTACCACTTCTATGCCCACTCACTGTACCCTCTGGCAATTCATTTTGCAGATGTTGGTGCCTCACTATCGCTCCGGGGTGATCACTGCAGAAAACTACAGGTCTTTCCTATGTGTACATTACTGTTCAATTGAATTACAATGTTTGAATCTGGTTAAACAAATACATACTTATAAAATCGTACTTACTCCATATTTGTATTTGTTCCCAAAGGTGTTTATTGAAGTGCTAAGAAGAAGAGGGGCAAGTACATTGGGATGGGGTGATGATGGAGGAAAGTCCAGGGTATTGTTCCAGTCTATGTGTAGCACAGGTGTATTGTCCAAGGGAAGATATGAAGGGGAGCAATGGCAGTTCAAGTTGGACAGGGTGACAGAGTGGGACACAAGGGTGACAATCAGAAGAGTCTCATTTCCTGGCGGGGGTCTTGGCAATAGTCTTTGGCTTCTGCCTGGATCGCAGGGAACATTTTTGGTGTCGTTCTCCTTCTGCAGCGGGAGGGGTGCTGGTGGCCTGTTGGTCCTGTGGCGGGGCCTCCTGTCCACCAGCGGCAGCGGAGGTGAAAGGCAGTTCAGATGTCAGTCTAGTGGCAGAGGCCCGCAGTTGTGAGACTGCCTCCCCCATTATATTGGCCATGTATGCCAGCACCCCTGCATTGGAGACCAGGGTGGTGTTGATGGCCTGCAAGTCCTCCCTGATCCCCTGGTACTGTCCCTCCTGCAGCTGCCTGTTCTCCTGCACGTTGTCCAGGATCTGGCCCAACATATCCTGGGAATGTTGGTGGGCTCCCAGGATCTCAGTCAGTGCCTCCTGTAGAGTTGGTTCCCTAAGCCTGTCCTCCCCCTGGCACACAGCGTCCTTCCAGTGTCCCTGGTGGCCTGTGCCTCTGTCTCCTGAACCGTGTGTCCACTGCCACTGACCCCAGGTCCCTGATTGTCTTGGGTATGATGGGTGCCCTGGGGTCCCTGTAGTGGTGGACACACTGCTGATTGGCATGTCCTGGAGACAGAGGTATGGGTTCACTGGGTGGGTGCTGTTGTGGTGTTTCCAGATAGGGGAGGCTGGGGGTGGTGTGTGACTGGGCCTGGGTAACCAACTGTCCAGTGGTCCCTGATGGGCCAGGTTGGGCATCCAGATCCAGGCGACCAGAGTTGCTTTCATCACTGTGGGCCTCTTCAGTTGGGGGACTGGATGTTGCTGGCACCTCTTCTCCGCTGACATTGGCTGGGATACACGTGGGGATGTAAATGCTGTGTTATTGTTTCTGTGTGTGACATATTGTGGATCGGTGGGTTGCCCTATTTGGTTGTATTTGCCCTGGCAGCTTTTACTTGTGTAAAGTGGTATGTGGTGGGCTAGCCGATTCTCTCTAGTGCACATGCTTTAGTGATAGGTGTCCAGGCAGGGCTGTGAGTGATGTCCATGCATTGGTGGTGCATGCAGGGCTTGCCATTGGGATGGGTGGGATGTGATGGTGGGGTGAGTGTGGCTGGTGGAGTGATGGGATTGAGGGTGAGGGTATGTGATGGCATGCAGGTAGGGGGGTGATAATAGTACAGAGTTGACTTACCAGAGTCCAGTCCTCCTGCTACTCCGGCCAGGCCCTCATGTTGCATGTGTGCCAATACTTGCTCCTACCATGTTGTTAGTTGTGGGGGAGGAGGTGGGGATCCACCAACAGTCCTCTGTACAGCGAGTTGGTGTCTTCCTGCTATGGAACACACCTTCCCCTGTAGGTCATTCCACCTCTTCCTGATGTCATCCCTTGTTCTGGAGTGCTGTCCCACAGTGTTGACCCTGTCCATGATTCTCCGCCATAGCTCCATCTTCCTAGCAATGAATATCTGCTGCACCTGTGCTCCAAATAGCTGTGGCTCTACCCTGATGATTTCCACCACCATGACCCTAAGCTCCTCCTCTGAGAATCTGGGGTGACTTTGAGGTGCCATTGGTGTTGTGTGAGGTGTGTAGGTGAGGGTATGTAGAGTGATGTGTTGGGGTGTGTGATGTGGGATGTGTGGGTGGTGTCTGTAGTCGTAGTGTCTGTCTCGTGCCAATGGTTTGTATTCATAAGGGGTTGTGGTTAGTATGGGTGTGTGTTTTATAGTGGTGTGGGTTTGTGGGTGTGGGGTGTGTATGGGTGTCAGGTGTGTGTTATTTAAATTAACGAATGTAATGTTGTTTTGTATATGTGTGTGTATTTTGAGCGCAGCGGTATGTACCACCAGTGGTTTACCGACATTGAATGTCTGCCGTGGTGATTCGTGGGGCATAATGTGGTGGGCATTGTTCTGTTGGCGTAAGGGTGTGGGTTTTGATACCGCCAGTTTATCACTGACCTTTGGTGTGGCGGACTTGTGTCTGTGGCTGAATAGTGACGGATTGGTGTATGTGTGTCATAATATGGTTAACGGATATCCGCTGTGGCGGCGGTATGTTGGCGGCAGTCAGTGTGGCAGTAAGTGGGATTTACCGCCAATGTCATAATGAGGGCCAAAGTATTATTGAAGGTCTTCAAAACCTTACATGAATTGAAGAAGTTACACAAATGAAATCTCTAATTATTATATTAATAGATATATTTTATAAAGGACAAAGGAGATTTCTGTAAAAGTAATGTGGCAACTAAATGGCAAGGTGAATTTGGTGAAAAATAAGTCCAAGTGCAATTGATAAAGTCTACAGAGCAAGTTTTAAAGAAACACCAAATTTTATTTAAAAAATATGACTATGCAAATATTATGAAAAGGATTGTAAGTTCTTCTTAAAATGGTTTTCAGCTATCATAACTGTTCCCGAAGTATTATTCAACTCTGTGTTTGAATAAGTTAGTGTTTCCCATCAAGATAGTGCTGGGAACTACAAGTGTGGGGAGAAGCTAAGTAAAACAAAGCACTGACAGAAGCTGGCTATTGAAAGGCTTGGGGAGCTTAAAGAAGATTTGAGGAACAGTAACTTTTGAGAGATGTTGGAAGCACATAAAAGGAAGAGAAGAATAAGCATCAATGACAACAACTAGCAATCACAATATTGCACCTCTGCTTTACTAATGTGACCTGCAAGGTCACCATATATACATAGGGTAACATATTTTTTGTATTTGGCATACAGTAGTTTCCTAGCAACATTAGAATCAATTTAGTAAAATTGATTACCTAATGCCACAAGGAAAAGCAAAACAAAGACATTTCTTCTATGTTAATGGCATAAGTAAATGTGAAAGGTCAGTGAAATTAGAATAGTAGAGTGTTTCAATGGATATTTGAAAAAAAGATGTGTTAAATATTGTATTTATTTATTTTATGCAGCTTTATAAAGCACAAATATGTGGTATGTAGTTTTAGAACTGTTTATAGTGGCAATCACACAAAGAACAAACTGAATAAAGCAAAGTGGATGATAGTACAATGCAAGCAGAAAATATGCTGAACAGAGCAAGAAAGATAAAATAGGATGTAAAGTAAGGTAATCAAAGAAAAAGAATTAATAAAAATGTTGCAAACTGTTTATTGGAAGTTGAATGTGGTAGTAGAATTCCAAATATATGTAGATTCAATTTTGCACCACTATAGTCTAAACAGTTTTAGGAAAGGAAGGCATGGAAAACAATAGTTGAGCGTTCTACAAAAGGAGGTCCAGATAATAGGAGGTGTCAGAAGAAGGATGCTAGCAGTTGACTGTGAAGTATAATACTATAATATGTGGGTAGTGGAGTGAGAAGGAGGGCAGAATAAGTTACCTGAAAAATTGAAAAAACCTTCTGGGCAATATCTTTGTAAAAGAACAAATTTCAGAACTTTCTTGAAGGACCGATCAAGGTAGTGATGTGAAGGCAGGGGGAGCGAGTAGGACTGTGCCATCATACATTCCACTTTGAATGCTGGGAGCTCTCAGAGAAATGTTTCCATTCTGTGTAGATACCTGAGTCTGCCTGATACTTAAAGTTTCAAGAGTAATCGCTGGTGACTGAGATGTGTATAATAATGTGGGTAATACATGCAATTTTGGAGTGCTCTAGTTTCCAAGGGGGGTAAATGAAGTGTTAATAGCACAGAAAAATGAGAACATTTGTTGGTATACGTGACAAAGCAGGCCGCTGCTTGGAATAGTGCTTTCAGGGTACAAGGTTTTTATAGTGAACACTTGAAGACACAAGTAACTGTGATCTTATTCTGTGATGAACTTACTAATCCCCCAAGGAGGTCATATTTGGGAGCATGCACTTTAGCAATCACATTGGTATAAACTTATGGATTGAGGCCCATATTTATACTCTATTTGTGCCGGTTTAGCATAATTTTTTTATGGAAATCCGGCGCAAACTTAACACCATATTTATATTTTGACGCTAGACCTTTCTAGCATTAAAATATCTGAGTTTGCGCCATTTTCTGGATGCGTGAAACTGCCTTGCATCAATGAGATGCAAGGTAGGGGTTCCTGTCCAAAAAATGACTCAAAAACCCATGCGCAATATTTATCCATCCGGGCAAAAATAACGCACGGCTGGGAAGCGGACCCGAAAAATTACGCAAAGCCTGATTTGCGTCAAATTTTAATGCCTGGGTCAGGGCAGGCAGAAAATCGGGCAAACACACCACTACTTAAGGAAAACACACACAAGCAACATCATTGCTCAAGAAGAACAACATGGAGGTGCTACTCATGCAGCATGCCAGACGATGCAGAGAACATGACCAACAGCAACAGCTACCACCACATCAACGTGGGCCCCAAAGGCAACGCAGAAGGCAGGAGAGGCTCTTCAGGAACAGGACAACCCTCCAGGGCTTCAGAAAACAGGATATCATCCGGAGGTACAGACTGAATTTGCAAGCCATGCAGCAGCTGCTGCGCCAAATTGAGCCACAGATAACAGCCAGCCTGCAGACACCACACAATATTCCACCGGAGACCAAGCTGCTAGCTGTCCTGCACATGTTAGCAAGTGGCTCATTCCAAACTACTGGTACCCTGGTTGCTGGGGTATCACAGCCCTCATTTTCCGCCTTCCTTCCTAAGGTCCTTGATGCCATCATCTCTCTCTCACCCCGCCACACAGCTTCCCCAACACACAGCAGAAGCAGCAGGAGACCAAACAGGGGTTTTACCAAATACGTGGCTTCCTGCATGCACTTGGTGCTATTGACTGCATCCATATCCAGATTGTACCATCTGCTGCAACCGAGTATCTATACTGCAACAGAAAGCATACCCACTCCATAAATTTTCAGGCCATTTTTGATCACCAGGGATTGTTCACCATTATGAGGCACATTGGAGGACAAGCATCATTGTTGAACGGACTTTTGCTATCCTGAAGTCCAGATTCAGGTGCCTGGACATCACCAAAGGCAGCCTCCTATATTCCCCAGAAATGGTCTGCAAGATGATATTGACTTGTGCCATCCTGCACATTTGTGTTAGGAGGAACATCCCCTTATATGAACCCAAAAAAGAACTTCCTGGGAAGGAGGAGGAGGCAGATGGTGCCAGGCAAAATGCCCACACACTTGAACTGGACCCTTTTGTGCAATGCACCTATGAAAATATGTGAACCCATGCAGTCTGGGCTGCTCCACCACAGCCACAGGAGGAACATATGTAATTTACATTAGTCAAACTGACGTGCACATGACAATTTTATGATTGGAATTGAGGCTCTGTGTCGCAAACACTGTACCTACCAAGCATGTTCAAATGCGGTTTACATTTCCTAACTTTGTCCTGCTTTTACCGTCAGTAAAATAACAAAAAAGGGAATTCCGGCGCAGAGATAGTAGAAATGTGGGCCAAAGTTGCATGGTCTACCACACGTGGCCAAACACTAGAACGCACATTGCAGGCCATACCATCCTATCTCCATCTAGATACAGGCTGCATGCATGTTAAATAATGAAAAATCACACAAACACATTTTGAGTCCGAAATTTTGACGTAAATGCGTTGAAAAGTGTGCAAACACACATTAAACATCAATGGGTCCCTAGCGTTAATTCCACCAGCGCACCCTATGCCTGGGGATATCCATACAAATAGTAGTTTCCCGGTACTGTGTGGGATTTTGCCGCACATGTAGCTTATGCATCAAAAATATTCACGCAAACTACGTATGCATACCTTTTCTTACATGCAAGACGGAAAACGGGGCGCAATGGGGACAGAAAGTGATGTAATATGAAATCCTGTTTACAGACATGGTATTTTCAATTTGCAGTCTGATTTTTCTTGACTGTGTGGCTGTGTGTTGGTCTTGCTCTTTTGTGGATTGTGTATATTGTCTCTTGTGTGGTCTATCTTTTGTCTTTTGGTGTATCCCTATTGTATTTTGTACCTGTGTAAGTGTTTTTGTGTCTTTTATTGTTGTCTGAATTGTATTTTTACTTTTAGGTGTCTGTTTGTGGGTTAGATTAGTTGGGGTGGTTGGGGTCTGTCATTGGGGTTTGAAAGTTTCAGTTTTTCTACTTTCTTGTCCTTTATTTTTCATTTTATTGTCAAAATACTGTACTGTACCAAGGGCGAGGCTGGGGCGCATGGGTAAGGAGGAGCTGGGGGCATTTGAGTGGCTGATGTGGCACTTCCTTCCAATGATGCTGGAGGCACGGGGCTGTGAGATACAGGTGTATCACATGGAGGCAAGACGGCTGCGTTGGGTGAAGATGCTCTTCCACCTTAAACAGTATTTAACACCTCCTGGAACAAGCACCAGCTGAAGCATCGCTGGGCTGACCTGGTGGCCCGAGAACAGGATCTACTGGACCACCTGGGTGTGGTGATCGGTGGCCCTGTTGGTGAGTATCACATTGACAAATGTGTACAGTAGAATGTTCCTGAGTGACAGTAGCAGATGTATTGACGTGCTGCATGCAAGGTTTGTGGCCATGTGGAATGCAAGTTGAACAAACTGTTAATGTGCCAGTAATGAGATGTATTACACATGTTAATACATGGTAACAATGCAGTCCAGAGTTTAGTTTAGCCATGTCCGACTATTATTCAGGGCCATATGTACCAAGCTATTTATAATATTCACTAACGGCTAAGTTTACTGAATTTTTGTGTTTACGTCAGAACAAATATTCATTCAAATGCACAAAACCAAAATTTGTCATTCTGCTATCAAATTGCACAATCTGTTTCAACTTGGTGCTGACCCATTTTCAAATGGGGAAGGGTCCCCATGGGATCCCTTCCTCTTTGTGAATGCATGGTCAAAAACCTTTTATGAGCATGAAGTTGTGCCAAGGACCACTGACTCCAAAAATTTATTTCAGTAATTAAATAGGTTTTTAAAATACTTTCTGTTCACCCCTGATGAAATAAGGCTGCATTTCAATGAATATTTACATCCCATTATGAAAGCAGTCACAGACATGGTGGTCTGTTGAGCTCAGCAGGCCAGCATCCCTGTGAATGCCGCCATTCCCAAGGGGTTTGCAAAATGAGTCCTACCTCATCATTATTCAAGAGGTAGGTCATTTGATACCCCATTTTTGAATTGCAAACAGTGTCATTTAGAGTGTTCTACCTCTGATCATCCAACTTGCTAATTGCTAGTTGCTAAGTCTTTCAGTGTGTGAATCACAATATCTGATATAGGTACATATGGCCCTGAGTGACACATTTCAGGTGCAATGACTACACCTGTGCCCATGCATTCCGTCAATGATGATCAGCCAAGACACTGTCAGCATACCATATTTCACAGTTTTGGGACAGTAAAGTGGGCAATCCATGTTTAGCGCTACATTGTCATCATTACACACACACGATCCCTGCCATCATGTTGTAATAGGGTGCATATACAGCTTAGGGGACACTGCCAATGGGGCATTTGCTACCTACATACACCTGTGCCACATCTGTTATGGACCACTGAAAGCACTGATAATAGCTGACTAAAAATTGACCCACATGTTCATCACACAGTTACTCATTGTCCCTTGATTCACAAGCCACAATACCTGAGTCACTTGTATTGCAGTGCACCAGGGAAGTGCCATTTCAATTGTCACCCAATTATAAATAATAAAATGGAGTACAATCTGAAATAGATTTGCCACAAACGTTTGTAGTCAGGTTTAGCACCACATGATTGTTAGGACCAGTGCATGTGTGCATATGTGTGTCTATCACTCACTGGAGTGTCAGTGTCAATGCAAGTTTGCAGTGGTTTGTCTGTTGGAGTGTCTACATGCCTGATCTGCAGCTCAATCATATAAAATGTCACACACTGTGATATGTTGTTCCCACGTTTGTACAGTGATCAGACATTGAGCATATATCTCCTTTCCATGTCTTACAGGTGGACCAGCCCCCTTTACCATCGGGGAAGTGGCTTTAATTGAGGACCCAGACATATCCAGTAAGTGTGAAAATGTCTGTCCTGTGTTGTGTGATTGTCTCTTGTGTGTTGGACTCATTGCAAGATATGATGAGCTGGCACATGATCTGATATATGACTTGACTGGAGGTTGACATAGTGTTCAATGCGAGGGTTAGATATTCACTGGCAGAGAGTCATATCTTGGGAGTCTTGTGCTGCGCAATAGGCAGCAGCAGGTGAACTAGGTGATTGGTAGCCATATGTAGGCCCACATTTGATTTGGAGGTGATCCAGTGTCAGAATATTGACAGCAAGTCATACCCTAATTTACACAAGACAGTGATGCATCTGTTTTCCACACAAAATTGCGCATCCCTTTAATGTAATATACATGTAGGACTATATGGGTGACTGTCCTCCAGCATCTAGCCCCAAACATTGTACTCCATTTACGTGGCACTTAAGTGGTATGTTATAGGCGTGCATGCAGGTCAAGGTCTGATGTGTGCTTGCATCAATGTGGGTGATTTAGGAAATGGGTCATGCAGATCAGATGTTGATGGTATTCCACAAATGGAAACATTAATGTAGATGTGATTGACTAATGGATACCTCACTCCTAGTTGGCATGCCTCCTTACATGTTTTCCACTCACTAAATCCATGTACTGCTGGACAAGGCTTCGTGGTTGTCCTTGATGGTTGTGATGATGTATTGCATACCCATCCACCCTGAGGCACAGGGGTAGGAGGAGAAAATATATGTAGGTAGGTGTGATGGTCACAGTGTAGATGACAGACATCTAATTCAAGCATGCATGTGTCCCAAACAACACTGACACCTTATGATTAGCAACTGCATACCATCCTGCCAATCACATATACAAATCACAGGTCTTGTGTGCCTTGATGTTGATCCAGCTAATAGGGATTGGTCGACCTGGCACATGTTGAGTACTTGCTGCATTTGCATTGTGACACAATGCACTACATAAATGCACAGATCACTTAATTTGGTACACACCTTGTTGTGCTTTGCTGTGCTGTTAAATACTTGATGGGTAGGCTGCGTTGCCATGTCATTCCTCAGGGACAATCTATCATCGGTACAGTGATTTGGACTGCATGTGCAATTTGAGGGAAAGTAATAGATTATCATCAGTACATGCATCACACAATGATGACACTAATGTTTGTCTGTCTCTTTTTTACAGCTGCCAACATGAATGCTGCAGAGATTAGATAGTTACAGAGGCGGGCAGTTAGATACAGGCATATCCTGGATGTGAAATCTGGCTTTCAAATGATGGCAAGACGCTATGGTCGGGAGAGAGCCACTGGAGAATGGCGGGCTTTTAGCCAAGGGGGTCCGGCATTGGCCACAACAGGTGTCGCCACCACCACGAATGCAGGCAGTGGCACAGTGGCCACCAGTATATCAGCCACACCTGCTGCACCCTCAACCTTGGGAGCTACAGCCACAACACCTGCTGCATAGTCACTTCCAGCACCGCCGACCATGGCACCTGCAGTTGCTACAACATCAGGGGCACAGACCACCACAGCAGCTGCTTTGGACATGGCCGCAATCAGGCAGCTACAGAGGGACATGCGGATGGTCCTGAAGAAAATGGACAGTCTCCAGCGGGACGTTGATTGGAATAACCGGAGGCTCAAATCAATTAAGAAAACTCTGAGGAGGGCAAACCTCTAAGTTGTGCATTGCCTCACCACTAATTCTGTCCACTCTCTCCTCTTTCCTTATCCTGTTTATTAGTGGGTTTAGGGGGTTTAATGATAGGTTAGAGTAGGCTATTAGTTTAGATAGGATAAGTAGGTTGGGGGTGGGGGAGTTATATTATTACATGTTCGTTTGTAGGTGGGTGGGTGAGGATTGATGTTGGGGCTTTTGTGTATTCTTTAATAATGAAAATTAAAAAAAATAAAAAAAAAATACAAAAAGATATATATTTGTTTACTATTAGTTAGTATCTGTTTAGTTTAGTATATGTTGTCCTACATGTATCCCGTCATATCAGGGGGGTGGGAGGTTAATGTTTAGAGTGTTTAGTACATTTGGTAAGTAAGTTTAGCATAGGGTAGTTAGGGCCAGTTGTGGGTAATGTATAGTTAGGATAGGTTAGGTTAGTATAGGTGTGTGACATAGTTTTAAGTTTTCTTTTAGACATAGTTAATAAAGTTTTAGGTACTCCTTTACGGTATGTGTCATATGCTTGGGGATCTGGACCTTGCATGAGTGTACAGTGCCAAATTTGTGTTAGCCTGTGTATTCCGTCCTGCATCCACATCCCACTCTTGACATGTTAATTTCCACTTCCAACTGAGCTGTCACATTGGCAGCTACAACAAAGCTACATCTCTATGCATCTGCCATCCATTGTCCGCACCACTCAAGGTGACTATGGTTCCCATGAATTGGACAGGTAGGTGAGATTTTTAAGCTGTCATTGTTGGGTCCTGTGTTGGAATCTTGGGCACTGTGGGACGTCTGCCTGCAGCCTGATGTTCATATGAACCCTGATAAACTGAGTGTTGTCAATTTCTTATGAGATTAAGGCCCATATTTATACTTTTTTGACGCAAAACTGCGCTAACGCAGTTTTGCGTCAAAAAAATTTGCGACGGCTAACGCCATTCTGAAGCACCATGCAGGCGCCGTATTTATTGAATGACGTTAGCCGGCGTTAGCCGCCGGCGCCGTCTGGTGTGCGTTAAAAAAAACGACGTACACCAGGCAGCGCCGGTGTAGGGGGATATGGGGCTTGGGCGTCAAGAAATGGGGCAAGTCAGGTTGAGGCAATTTTTTCGCCTCAACCCGATTTGCGCCATTTTTGTTTTCACTCCCAACCCCCATAGAAATGACTCCTGTCTTAGCAAAGACAGGAGTCATGCCCCCTTGCCCAATGGCCATGCCCAGGGGACTTATGTCCCCTGGGCATGGTCATTGGGCATATTGGCATGTAGGGGGGCACAAATCAGGCCCCCCTATGCCACAAAAAATAATTTAAAAAAACACTTCCCTGAACTTACCTTAATGTCCCTGGGATGGGTCCCTCCAGCCTTGGGTGTCCTCCTGGGGTGGGCAAGGGTGACAGGGGGGGTCCCTGGGGGCTCCTTCAGAGCCCACAGGTCCCTTAACGCCTGCCTTTTGCAGGCGCTAAAAAACGGCGCAAAAGCGGCCGTACGTCATTTTTTTTGACCCGCCCACTCCCGGGCGTGAATTTTGCCCGGGAGTATAAATCCGACGCACATGCCTCGGAGTCGATTTTTTAGACGGGAACGCCTACCTTGCATATAATTAACGCAAAGTAGGTGTCCACGCTAAAAAATTACGCTAACTCCATGGACTTTGGCGCTAGACGCGTCTAATGGCAAAGTATAAATATGGAGTTAGTTTTGCGTCGGAATTGTGTCAAAAAAAACAACGCAATTCCGGCGCAAACGGTGTATATATATGCCCCTAAGTATACAAAATTCACGCCTCTGGGTTTAAATTGTACTCCCAGGTGACGTTATTGGCCAAACACTCTTACACAGCCATTCCTGCTGTATGTTGTGGTTGTGGCATGTATGTTTTGAGTCAAATGTCACATACACAATGATTGTTTTGTACGGGATGTGGTCAGCATTGAATTTAATCTTGTGGATACCTTGGGCCTGACATATCTATTTTTACACAGCATTTGACTCATTTTTTAACGCAACAGCAGCTCAAACTTAAAATTTGCAATGATATTTTGTGAGTTTGTGCTGCTTTTACTTCAGATATGAGCCACAAGCAGCACAGATGATTTAGAAATCCAGACCCTTGTGCATAGATATCTGCCAACATCATTTCTCCACTCTTCTATTGACATTCTGTGACCACATGCATCACAAAAGTAGATGTATCACATTACACAGAGACAAAGTGGTTATGTAGGTGCCGTTTATTTTAAAGAGCTGTAGTGCAATATTTACATAGTCCAGGTTTGTGACCCCATTAGTGTAAACTATTCTATTGTGACGCAACACAACTGCAATGTTGAGGAACATCTTATTGGACATGCTGCGATGGAGTGTCATTCAGTGCAGAGGAACATGAATTGCCTATTGGGTAGTGAGAGACAATTGCAGTCCATGGTGGTAAGGTTAACAGTGTGTCGGAGAAGAGTGCATGTCACCAACTGAAGCGAGACTGGCATGTTGTCAAGCAGAGGACAGAGGAAAAACAGTGCCCATGTGGCATGGGGTGGTGCTATTAGTACTCCTATAGGTGAAGGTGATCTGTTCCACGTCTTCATCCTCTGATGTGTGTGTTGTCTCCTCTGCCCTTAATTGTGGTGGTGGTGGGTTTGAGGGGACAACACACACTTCAGTGGTTGGAGTAGTGGACTCCGAATTCCTGGCAGCTGCCAACTGAGGAACTATTAAGGGCATAACTGCAGCAAGGAGGAGCTGCTGGTTATTGATTATGGCAGAAATATCCCTGTGGTAGGCAGCCATGTCTATCCTGAGGGAGACCAGCTTGTTGTAATGCATGCAGCTGCAAGATTGGGATGCAAGGTGTTGTGGAAACTCCCTCACAGAAGTGGTGAGGTCCCTCACACACTGTTGGAGTCCTTGCAGTAGTGAATATGATACTTGCATGGCTGCTGACTGTTCTGCTGATGTCATCATGCACATGCGCATCCCCTCAAGGCTGGCTGCCATAGTTTGCATCCCCACCCGCACCTCCTTGGCCAGCTCCCACTGTACTCCCACAACTGTCCTCTCAAAGGTGGTCCCAGTGTCATTAGAGTCCTCAGCTGTGTTGGAGCTGGCATGTCGTACTATTGGGGTGGTGGGTGGGTCCACTGGGATGGATTCTATATGTGTGCTCCTCCGTGCGACTAGAGGTGGTGTCTGGAGGGGTCCCAGGACATCTTGGGGGGTTTCCTGGCTGATGGTTGTCAGCTCGTCATCGATGTCATCAAGGTAGTCCAGGACAGGCAGATCCACAGGAGAGCCATTGTCCTCTGCAGTGAGATATTGTACAATTAGTGTGTCTTTGTTGCAGCAGTTGTAATGTGAAATCATTGACTTCTTATTGTTGGAACATCATAATCTGGGTTCCTGTTCATTGGTCCTGTCATTCATGTTTGCATTCTCTCAGGCCTATGCCCCACCTGCATGTCACATGTAGTGTTGGCAGTTTAGGGAATTGTCTGCGTCACATCCTCTAGGTGTAGGTTCTGTCCAAATTCTGGCTTGCCACCCTCTTTTCCTAATCAACCCTTCCTCTGCCTCCATTTGCATGGTGAGGCCTTGCAATGCCTGTTGGTGTGCTGATGCCACATGCACCACACAATAACATTATGGCCCTGTCCCACTCTATCATTTTTCACATGCACCTATACAGTGCTGTGACCCAGCACCATACCATGTATTGCATTTCCATGAAATGGTACACGTGTCACCATTGGTAGTTTCTCATGTTGCTGTTTGCGTATGTGTGCAACATTGAAATGCACTGATGGGCCTGGCAGAGTTCCATTTCCTCTTATGACTGTGCAGCTGTGTTTGCCTAGCTATACAAATATGTCCTCCCTCTCAATGCAGTTGTCTTAGCACTATGACACTTGAGATGTTGCATGGTGGCATTGCAGCAATTGTGACACAGGCACAGGGGTAGACCCTGGAATGGGCAGCATGGGTATGAAATTACTGCTGTGCGCTTCATAATGTATGTGACTGTGATTGATGTTTATTGAGTCTATGGACATGAACAGTTGACAGGAGTTGCACTTGGATAGGGATTGAAGAGGATTGATTATCTAGTCATACTGATCCCTCATTCTGAGTGTGTTTGTGCCATGGGCACCTAACTGCCTTTTCCTAATTGCCTAGCACACACAGCACAGGTAGTAGTGGCAAGTGTTGTCAATGGTAAATGTGGCTTGAGCCAATGGCCTGAGACTGGACATTGTCCTCTAGTTTACATTCAGACAATACCAGCTGTCCTGTGACAGCAGCCTAGTTTTATGTTCTACCCTACCATCCTGGTCTGCTACAGCATTTTCAGCAGCCTTGGCATGGCGGTGTACCCCCATGCAAAGGTTGTTGGTGTTGTGCTGTGCCCCTTGATGCCCCTGTACAGCCCATGGACCCATGCTGTGCCCCTTTGCCCTTTCCATTGCCTGATTTCCAGGGCTGACATACATTGTGTAGTAGGTATGTACTGCCCCCTTCTTGCACCTGCCATTAAGGCATTTTTGTCCCCCATGCAACTTACCTGGCATAAATCTTGTTTCCTGGAAGTCTGCGCTGTCCCGTCCTGTGATTGCTGTGACGATCTCCTCCCGGATGACGGCTGCAACCATTTCCTCCATCTCATCCAGGGCCTCCTGTGGTGCTGGACTCCCACCTCCAGTCTGCAGTGCTGCCTTCCTGTTCCTTGCCATTTTCTCCTTTGCCCTGCACTTGCAGTCATGCCAGCGTTTCTTACACTCGGTGACAGTTCTCCTGACCTCTGCCACACTGTTAATCTTGTCCAAAATGTGTTGCCAAATTGCCTCTCTCCTTCCAATTGGCAATTTAGAGGTGATAAATAATTGATGCTGGTGCTCCATCACCTCTCTGACCAGTATTTCATGCTCCTCTGCACTGAAACAACACTTCCTCTTCTTCTTGTCTCTCCCCTGGGTCTTGTCTGTGTCCTCCTGGCTGGTTGCTGGTAGATTGAGGTCTCGCTGGTGTCTCTCTTGGCTTCTGGGATCCATTTTGGGGATACTTAGCACTGTTTTCTGCATTTGCGTCGCTTTTTTATGCTATTGCAGTGAAAAATGGTGCATATCCGTTTTGCGACGTTTTCCATGTCGCAAACCGGATTAGAGTCATTTTTCCTGCATTAACTTCATTTTGCCTTATGACAAGGTGCAATGGTTAGCGTAATAAAAAATTACTCTAACCTCCCTTTAGCGCCACCGTGCTTCAAAGTATAAATTTGATGCATTGGTGGCGCTAAGAAATGGCATTAGCCCACTTTACATTTTTTGACGCAAAACTGCATTAGCGTAGTTTTTCATCAAAAAGTATGAATCTGTCCCTGAGTGTTTAATGAAAACTAGGCCCAGATTTAAGAGGTCTTTGTGCCTCCTCGTGCCACATTAGCATCATTTTTGTTTACGCTAATGTGACCCAATGAGGCCAAAATCACAGCACCATATTTACAAAGTGGCGCACTGCATGCATTGCACCACTTTGCAACCCCTTGTGCCACATTATTCTTGCACCATTCATAATGTATGTAAGGGGGTGTTACCCCATAAGGGGAACCGCAAAAATGGCACAGTGGTATCTAAGAGATTCTATTGTGTCATTATTTGCAGCTACTTTTAACGCTTGCCCAGAGCAAGTATTGAAAGTTGCACACCATTGCTTTCACGTGGCCCCTATGTAGTGTGCAGGATTTGCACCAAACTTTTGGTGCTAATCTTCCACAGTACAGCAATAGCATCAGAAATGATGATGCAATTGCCCCTACCCTGGGCCATGGTGTGCTGTATATTAAATACGGTGCACACATGGTGGCAGTAGGGGGCGCTAAGGAGCGCAAGAAAAGTGACGCTGCATTGGATGCAGTGCCACATTTCTTGAATCAGTCCCTTAAGGTTTTGACAATATCAATGATTGTGGCCTTATAGTCCAGTATGTTGAAAGAATCAAGCCATGATTGAACTGAAAAGGTTAAGTGGGTGGGCAAGTGAGGAGGATTAAGTTTCAAGTGCTCTGCCATCTTGTAGTTATGCATTTCTTCAGAGTTACGGCAAGGAGTGAAATATCGTTACTTGAAGTGATCATATGATAGACCTGTGTATCATCAGTATACTGATGACATCAGTTTCCTAAACTTTTGAAGACAACATCAAGAGATTCAATATTGACTACAAATAATTGAAACCAGTGTGGAGGTCTAGAAGGACAAGGAAGTAGCTTCCAGAATTGAGAATTCAAAGTGAGTCATCTACTATCTTGAGAAAAATGCTGCAGCCTTTTCTGAGCCCAGTCTGATATTCATCAAAAATATTATTTTCACAGGTATATAGTTTGAATTGAGTTGCAACACAATTCTCAAGGACTTTCGCCAGAAAGGGCAGATCCAACTCAGGGCCAACATTATGGAGATGCTCCTCACTTGCCGCCAGTTTCTTCAGAAGTGGGGTACCTTGGTCAATTTTGAAACAGTCAGGGAACACTCCATTTGCCAGGTGGGTCAAAAGACGGTAAGGTATGTCTTTAGTATTGTTTGGAATTGGACCTCAATCCAAAAAACAGTATAGGAACTCAACTTTTATTTTTAACATTCATTTCAACAAGATGGACAAGCAGTCCATTTCGATGTGGCTTTGCATGTGAGACTCAAGACCTCCATTGATTCTGGAGGGTGAGGTAATGAACTTTGGCTTTCTGTGAGAAAAGAGAGTGTAAGATTGTGAAAAATCTTACACACTCTGGAAAGAGTTTTGGTTGATGGTAGCAGTATTAATTACAAGTTTTATGTGAGTGATCTTTGCTATAAACATGCTTCTCTTGAAGCGTCTTCCACTGCCCAAATGGCTTTCAGACTAGGGTCAAACTATACAAAGTTTTTGCATTGAGTTTCCATTACTTTTTTTTAACACAGATCCTACACAAAATCCTCTTTGGTAGTTGCAAAGCAAAACAAATCACGGTTTGCACTGGTTTGTAAAAAGAAAAAAAATCAGTATTTGAATATACAATGCAACACGAAATCGCTATTTGCATTAGTTTGTAAAAAAAACAAAGTGTTGCACGTCAGTGCATTGCACTACCTTGCATTACCTTGCAACAAGAAGGCATTCCATGAATGATGCATCAGCTTTCCCATGCACTCAACAATGAATTTTGATGCAAAGCCATCTCTGCAAAGACTTATAGATATGGATTTGCACAAAACACCTGCACATCCGTGAGTCTGGCATAATGAGGAGAAGTATGATTATTCCTCCTTGATATTCCCTCTGCAGAATGTACACATACAAAGAGGAATAGCCTCAAAGGGCAGTTTTTGTGAGGTAGGGGCACTCCCTGCACAAAACCTATCCTGAACACAACACAGAAACATTGCACTATGATGGAAGGGCACCTGCCTTTGTGCTAGACTTCACCAAGTGTGCCAGCACATGTAAAGAGCAAAGCTGCACCATTTCTTATAAAGTATGATGTAGCTCTGCTCTCTGTAGGTGACACAACACAGTGCAGCACTGAAACTTTGCTTGCTGACCTGCTGTTCACCACTTGTCACTAAGGTGTTCATTTTGAACTTGGCAGTGGTGGGTAAACCTGCCAGCCGGCATGGCGGGCCACACTGTCACATAATGAACACCATGAGGGCCGCACTTACCACCAGACTGCCTCCATCAGGCAGCTTGAAGCCGCTTGGAATCGTTATCTGACAGGGCAGCGGTGCTGCCCCTCGGATAATGATTCCCCAGCCTCCAGCCTTTCCCTGGGGGGTTTCCCGCCAGGGAAAAGCTGGTGGAAGGGGTGCCCTGGGGCACCTCTGGGGCCCCTGCACTGCTCATGCACCTTGCATGGGCAGTGCAGGGGCCCCTGTTCAATGCCCCATTGCTCAGGTTGATCTGCGCGACGGGTGCAGCTGCACCCGCCGCACAGAGGCATTGGTGGCGGCTCCATGTGGAGCAGCCGTCAATGTCCCGGCCAGGCATTCCTGTGGGCCGGCCAACAGGAATGTACATTATACGGATGGCGGGGATCCGGGGACGCTGGCGGTCAGTGGTTTGACCGCCATAATGAACATGGCAGTTTCGACCGCGTGTTCATAATGAAGTCTGGTCCAAGATGGAGAGGGAAGTTGTTTAAATTGCTTTCCATTGATCATAAGGATGTTCTTTCTTCATAGAGCTGTTTGGTGGACTGGCACAAAGAGGGTGTAAGCCTTTATTTATTTTCTAATAAAGAGTGGCTAAAACATAAAAATAAATTGAGAGGGGGCATTTCTTGAATAGATAAGAGCGAGCTTATTCTAAGTCTGTGCACTGAACCATTAAGTTCCAGATTTAAGTGTCCCTAAACTAGTTGAGTTCCTTTTTAATATGGCCAGAGGTATTAGTGTGCTTGAAGTAGCACATAAAGGCCCATATTTATACTTTTTGACGCACAACTGCGCCAACGCAGTTGTGCGTCAAAAGTTTTACCGCCGGCTAACTCCATTCAAACGCACCATGCGGGCGCCTTATTTATGGAATGACGTTAGCCGGCGCTGCGGACTGGTGTGCGTCAAAAAAATTGACTCACACCAGGCAGCACCGGCGTATTGGAAAATGGGGGTTTTGCGTCAAAAAATGGTGCACGTCGGGTCTGAGGCAAAATTCAGGCCTCAAACCGGATTTGCACCATTTTGTTTTGACGCCCAACCTCCATTGACATGACATGCCCCCTTGCCCAATGGCCATGCCCAGGGGACTTATGTCCCCTGGGCATGGTCATTGGGCATAGTGGCATGTAGGGGGGCCCAAATCAGGCCCCCCTATGCCACAAAAACAATCGGAAAAAAATACTTACCCGAACTTACCTTTACTTCCCAGGGATGGGTCCCTCCATCCTTGGGTGTCCTCCTGGGGTGGGCAAGGGTGGCAGGGTGTGTCCCTGGGTGCAGGGGAGGGCACCTCTGGGCTCCTTCCGAGCCCACAGGTCCCTTAACGCCTGCCCTGACCCAGGCGTTACAAAACGGCACCCATCAGGCTGTGCGTCGTTTTTTAAGGCCCACCCCCTCCTGTGCGTCAAAATGACATCAGAGTATAAATATGGGGCACAGGCCTCAAAGTCATTTTTTGGAAGAGAACGCCTACCTTGCATATAATTAACGCAAGGCTGGTTCCCCCTTCCAAAAAATGACGCACATGGTGGAATTTTGACGCCCGCGGGGTCGGCTGTCAAAGTATAAATATGGGGCAGGGTTTGCGCCGATTGTGCGTCAAAATTTTTGACGCACATTCGGCGCAAACAGAGTATAAATATGCCCCAAAGTACTGACCCTGGGGAAGTGAAGTAGAAGTTACATTTAACCTTTATTTTTCTGCTGTCCATTTTAGTGATGAGAGGGGGATAGCAATGCTCAGATGCATATGGTAACTACTTGTGATACTGTACCCTTTAAAATTATCCTGCAATGATATTAAGCTACTGCCTTTGGTGCAACACTCTTAATGCTTATTCTACAGGAATATCTAGTAAGAACCTGTTGTATTGCATCGTTAATGCTGACCTAGTGAGAACATGTGTAATGCATCACTCAGCTGTCTTCAGACAGACAGCTAGTAAACGTCTGTAATACTGTAACCTTGTGCTACATTATTAGTGATACGTAGAAGAAACGTATAACACTTCATTCACCCTTTCTGCAAATGTCACGGGGACATCCAGTAACAACCTCTGGTGATCCACCTTTTTTGATGAATTCACAAAGACATCTAGAAATGAACTCCGATACTGAATCTTTTGTGCTGATTTCACAGTGATCTACAGTAACTACTTGTGCTCCTGTACCATGGTACTGTCTCTGCGAGGGCATCCAGGAATGACGCTATGGTACTGCACATATGTGCTATGCTTGTAATAAGATCTAGGAACATTCTGTGGTACCTCATCATCTTGCCTAACTTGAACGTCTGGGGCCATATTTTGACAAGTTCCCCCGGGGGTGCAATGGGCATGTGCGCCCACTTTGTGCACCCCAAGGCACTAAGTTATTACAGAAGGGGCAAGCAGACCCTTGTGTAGCCCCTTCTGTAATACCGATATTGCTGGTGCAACATATGTTCAGCGCTCCCTCATTTACATGATGGCGTGGTCCCATGCAAATGAGGGAATCACTTTGCCTCTGTGCCCGCACTGTATTTTGAATGTGGGAGCAAAGGCAAATATACCTTTAGGAGGCGCACTGAAAGCGCACCACAAAAAGGCAGCCCTCTGGAGGAGAGAAAGGAGGTGCCATAGACCACCCATACATCCCCTTGCATTCAGGTGCAATCATTCACTGCTCTTGACTTCAAGGGGATCTCTCTTCACTCTCAAAATTGCAGGCAGGTTGCCGCTTGAACAGTGAAAGATGGAGTGGTTTGGAAGAAGCGTCTCCATATTTCACTTGAATGCTCTGCCCCCAGAACTGCAGGAGTTTGTTGCTGCCTGGGGGCAGCATATTCACAGTAATATGGTGCATTCTTCCTCTTTGCGCACATTGCACCTATGTAAAGGTGTTCTGTGTCGCACACTCGTGCTAAGGAACAGGTTGGGGTAGGAGCAGAATAAGAAATTACTGCTGAGTAAGGTTTTGCACTCAGCATAAAATGATTATTCTATTGTTCCCTTTAAGCAGATTTCCGACCATATTTAAGTTATTTTCTTTGAATCATCTTATTCTAATTTTAGATCTGGTTTGATAATGTTTTAGCAGTCTCTTTCCTCAAAACTCATGTGAACTACAAAGAAAAATGTAGATTTGGCCTTGGGTCATCCTTTTTAGGCATTAGTTGCTTTGGACCTGCCTCTTTCAGCCCATGCTTAATATAATATGAGGAATATTTATATTTTGGATCAAACCACAGGTGTAGTTTTGTATTTATTGCCACGCTGCTAAATCGTTTCAACATTAGCGTAACAGTGCGCACGTACTGAGCTGAAGTAATAAATAGCAAATTAGATTAACCGATAGCGATAGGGAAATGGTGCGTTTCTTTATTGTGAAGATTCAGTCTTACTCAAAGTGTCCCCATCCTTCATTCAGTTCTCATCCAGAAAGGCAGAGGATGGTTGTGTTTCTGAACTGATCTGGCACATTTACCCACTTCCCTGTCATCTGCCAATTGGCATTTTACAGGCAGTGCTGTTTTTTTACTCGAGCAAGGAAGGGATGCCTCGATAACAATATTTCTGGCATTCTAGACCTCGATACGGTTTCTGCTTCTTCAAAGGCTCTCTCAGTAGTTCCACTACTATTTGTTTATCCTTGATCATTGGCAAAAGAAGACTGGGCAATTCGCCAGATTAGCAAAAGCATGGTTAATCTTATATCCGTCATTAGTGATGCATGACTGCAAGCATGACTGACATTATAGTTAGGCTCACATTTTATACTTACAAAACAATAGAAACTCACCTGTTATAGTTATAGTTATTTTAAGTAACTATAACTCATGCCCTAAGGTAACTATAACTCGAGCCCTCACCATGCACCGCTAATTACCCCAGGTTGGACTATTTTTCCCTGATACAGGGTCATCCCGAGTCTTTTTGCCTCCTTCCTCCTAGTTTTTCTGACCTCTCGCTGTTGGCTCTAGGAATCTGAGCACTTTATCACTGCTGACCAGTGCTAAAGTGCAGGTGCTCTCCCATCTAAAGTTCGTATGATTGGCTTATACCTAATTGGCATATTTAATTTACCTACAAGTCCCTAGTACAGTGGTATCTCTATACTCAGGGCCTGTATATTAAATACTACTAATGGGCCTGCAGCGCTGCTTGCGCCACCCACTGAAGTAGACTTTCAAACCTGTCTCAGGCCTGCTAGCACAGGGATTGTGTGCGCAGTTTTCTGCTGCAGGGACCTGGCATCTAAATTTACTTGCCAGGCCCAGAACTCCCCTTCTACTACATGTAAGTCACCCCTAAGGTACGCCCTAGCTAGCCCTATGGGCAGGGTGCCATGTATGTAGAAGGCAGGACATCTGCCAGGTTGCGTGGCCTGTCCTGCTAGTGACAAACAGCCTAACTTGGTGTCTCAATGTTTTGATTGCTGCCTTTTCATAGGATTGCGTTAGAAATGCCCTGCCTTATGTGTGAGGGGTATTGTCTGATTTATGAGGGGTAGCGTAGGCATGTTTGGTATGGTTGTGATAGTGATAATAAATGCTGCTTACTGGTGTAGGTGTATTTTTGATTACTATCACAGAAATGCCACTTCTAGAAAGTGCACATTTATCTGTGCTTATGACTCTGGTGTTTTGCAGCTTGACTCCAATCCATGTCTGGGCAGAGTGACAGTTGGGGCTTTGTGCATACTTTTCAGACAGCCTGTACACAGGGAGGGTGGAGGTGTCAGAGGTGCATCTGCATACTGAATAGTCTTCCTGGGCTGAGAGAAGGGAGAGGCGGGCACAACTACATTTGTAAAGGATGTGCCCTTGCCTCACACAAAAAGGCTGTTAACCCCAACTGATGTTTGGAGCCTGTGCTGAAGGAGAGAGGGGGCACTCCCAGAACCAGTTGCAACTGGCTGGAACCTCCTCTCCCTACCATTTCAAAACATTGTAAGGACTGAGTATAAATACAGGGGAAGTTTCCCCACAATTTGGAGACTCTTGAAACATCCTGGAACTGGACACAGAAATGCTGGAAGGACTCACCAGGGACCGCCATGGACTGCTGCTGCTGTGCTGACCTGTGACCTGCTTGGTCACTGTGAAGGACTGGCCACTTACTGATTTTTCTCTGTGCTGGCCAGTTGCTGGGCCTCCCCACCTGTGAGCCTTTTCTTTGGACTCTGTCCCCCAGGAGCAGGGTGGTGTGGCCTCTGACCCCTGTCGCCTTGTGAAGCATGAATGAGTGCTTCAAAAGTTGCCAAAATCAGCGCTTGGGAAAGCACTTCATCTTTAAGTCCTTAAAGCGATGTGAGCGCACGCTTTTGCGGCCGTGGTAGTCACTGCCGTGACCCAAAAATAGAAAACCTGGAGCAATGCGTGCTCCTAGCGGTGCTCTGGGGGTAGGGAAAGCTCAGAGAGCACCCCCGGGGCACCAGAATGCCCTTATCTGGGCCCGGAACGACGCCGGAGACGGGCAGGAGAGGAGGAAACCTCTCCCTGCCCTGCCGAGCCCAGAAGGGCTCTCTGTTGGATCGCGGGAAGGGCAGAAGCCTCATCGGAGGCTCCCCCGTGCCGCGGTCATTGGTTTGGCCCTTGTGTGGGTCAGTGTTGATCTTTGGAACCCTCCCCTTTCGTGGAGTGCCAGTTAAGGCCTGGGGGGGGTCCTGCAACGATAGCGGGTCCCAGGAGGGGCCCGCCCTTGAAGCAGAGGGGGTGGGTTGCGCCCCCCTCCTCCTGGCATTCTTCCCTGGTTTGGGCCCCCCTCGTGAGGGCCGGTGGAGGCATGGGGGGGTCCCCAGTGATTGCGGGCACCAGGAGCGGCCCGTTAGGAGTACAGAGGGGGTGCATGCTGCCCTCCGCTCACCCGGAATTGTCAGAGAGGCCCCCACGTTGGGCAAAGGAGCGCCGGGGGCCCCTTCTTTGTTCTTCGAGGCACTGGAGGTGCCGCCTTCATTTTACCCAGGTACTCTCTAAAGGACCAACATATTTATAATCTAAAGTTCTTTCTAAAGACTTTGCTGATTGATTTATTTTGCCTGCCTGTTTGATGATGCTTTTACATATGTGTGCAGATGTTCCTTTAATGGACATGACTTGCTGATATGTATTCCTATGACTTGCCATATGTTTCTAATGTTCCTACTATGGGCGTTTCATGATATTCTTATGACAAGTGTCTTGGTGTAATAAAGTGTTTCCTGTCTACTGCTTCTATTGGAGAATAACTGAGTAACCTGTGTGTTATATGTTACTACTGCTAGTTTACAGAGTAACTAATGTGTAACGTTCTGACAACTGCTAAGGTAGCAGGATAGTACTGATATGTGATGTTTGGTCTAATAATTGCGTTGTGTACAATACAGTATATTTTCATATAATCTGGTGTTGTGTTTCCTTGGTGGTGGGGATAGTGCATCACATGTGTTGTGTGTGTTGTACAAAAGCTTTACACATTGCCTCTGGGATGAGCCTGAATGCTCATGCCAAGCTACCAAGGGGGTGAGCAGGGGTTATTTTGGATGTGTAACTCCCTTGCCCTGACTAGTGTGGTAAATTCTGCCTGGCTGAGGTGCATACCCTAGCCAACCAGAAACCCCATTTCTAACACTGGTCATCAGCGGTGAGGATAGGATTTGCGCTTGCACAATACCATTGTGACTCAGTATTTCACTACAAGGATTGAGTTTAGACCATCACGTTTGGCTTCTCTTAACTTTCTCTCTTTGGTAATTGTTCCTGTTTTCAGTTCTCACGCTTGGGTATTGTGGTTGTCACACTTGTGTTTCTTGTACCTTTTCAAGATGGGGCTTACCTTTGATTTAGAGGACCTGCTGTTTTACACGCAGGAGGAATTAGAGGAGTTCTGTAGAGAGAGAGGGCTGCCTGTAGAAGGGGACCTCAGGAGATCTCTGAATTTCTTTGAAAGGCTTGTGACATATACTCAGGGAGGGAGTGTGCTCAGGGGTTACCCAGAGGATCCTGAGTGTAGCGAGGGTTCCCAATGGGAGGGCTCCCAGACCTCATCCCTAGAGAGTGGTAGAGAGACTGATCAGGAGGGTGAGAATTTCCGGGCGGGGACGCCAGTTGACAGGGAAGGCCCTAGTGATAGGGAGTCCCTTGCTGGGTCCAGTGTAAGAAGCAGGGCTACCTCTCATTTCTTGACGCCTGACGAGCTAAGAGATAGATGGGAAGAGAGGGACCTGAAGCTACAGTTAGCGTGCCTCGCTGTTAAGGAGAGAAGGGCTGAGGTAGAGAAGGCCTTAGTAGAAGAGAGGATGGCAGAGGCAGAGAGGACCTTTGCCAGAGAAAGACTCGCTCTAGAGCGCACTCTGAAGGTTCTGGACTCACCAGTGATGCAGGTAGAGTCCAGTGGTAGCAGCAATGTAGAGTGCTGTAGCAAAGATGTTCCTCACATACCAATTGATCTGGTACCTAGGTTCCAAGAGGAGGGTGACATACGTCAGTGGTTAAAGGAATATGAGAGGGCTCTGGTAGAGCGCAGGATCCCTGAGAAGGATTGGGGGACTGGCCTAGGGAGCTTTATTCCTGAGGAGGGGTAGGATGCCCTACTGACTCCAGAAGAGAGTGACAGAGAGGGGTACTCCACTGTAAAGTATGGTTTTTCCCCTGAGGAATACAGAAAGAGGTTCAGGGCCGGTAAGAAACTGTCCCACCACTCTTGGGAGGAGTTAGTGAAAGATTTCTGCATTGCACTAGATGGATGGGTGAAGGGTAGCACAGTAAACAATTTTGAAGGGATGTTTAATCTGATTGTCAGAGAGCACCTGCTTCGTTGTTGTTTTTCAGAGTTCTGCCAACACTTGTCAGCGTGTGAGCTCTCTGACCCCAGGGAGATTGCAAAGGAGGCAGACCTCTGGTTGCGTACCAGAGGGTCTAGTGTGGAATTAGAGGGTGTTCCTAATGAGAGTGGTCTAGGTGTTTCCCAACCAGGTGTGGTGGGAAAGGCTTGTGTCCCAGGTAGGTCCCAGTGAAATGAGAGGGGTTCGGGATCTCATGTCTTGACTCAGAGGAGAGGGAGTGGGGGTGGGCTGTGTCCCAGGATGCCCATGGACCCGGTCTCATAGCTTGGTTGGTTCCATGATTGAACGCCAGGATGGGAGCCTAGCCTGCACCGTAGGGCCAGCTGCTCAGAGGGATCCCATTTTGCCAGTAGAAATTGGGCGGGTGGCTGGTGCTAGCGTTCCGCTGGTTCTGTTGTCTGTTAGTCTCACTCCAGAGTGGAGGAGATGGAAATCCAGGTGTAGGGTTGAGAGGGAGCTCTGGGCCCCAGTGGAGAACCTGGAGGGTCAGCTCTGAGAGCAAAGCCCCCCATGAATGACCTTGGTGAGACAATTTCTGGGCTGGGGGGATTCCAGACTCTGTCAGATGGGCAGAGTTCAGGAGACCTGCGCCAGCCAGACTCTTGTGTGGCCCTTGGGAAAGGTGTTTCCCTGGTGGGGGTAGGTGTGCCCTCCCCAGGAAGTCCTGGTGTGCCAGGCAATGGTTCAATTGCAGGGTGGTGACTATGGGTTGGATGATCAGGTTCATGGGATAAACTTTGACCTGATGAGGAGTAGGTGTGCTTCCAAGGAAGTCCTGGTGTGCCAGGAAGTGGTTCAACCGCAGGATGGTGAATCTGGGTTGGATTGCCAGATTCAGGGGGTAAGCTCTGATCTGGTAGGGGGTAGGTGTGCTCCCAAGGAAGTCCTGGTTCGCTGGGCAATAGTCCAGTCTAAGGGTGTCATCCCTGGACTGGATAGACAGGTTCCGGGGGTTAACTCTGACCTGGTTGGGGGCCAGTTAGTGTGCTCACCCCCGTGTGAAACTTCTGGTGGCTTCTTCCGAGGTAGGGAGATGCAGTACTCTGGAAGTGGGGTTCAGGGAGGGGAAAGCCCGACCCGGACCCCAGTTCAACCCAAGGGTGTCGTCCCTAGGTTGGATGGTCAGTTGCCAGGTAGTGATCCTGGGCTGGCGAGAGAGTTGCGCAGGACTGCTGTACCCAGCACCCTGGAAAGTGTGGATTCTGGTGATATCCTTCCTAGGAGAGGAGGGTGGGATCCTAGAAGGAGGGGTAAAGGGAGGAGGGTCTCTCCTCTAGCCCCTGTGGAACCCATGGGTTTGTACCCTAGGTTGGTGGATCAGTGGCATGGTAGAGCCCCTGAACTGATTGGAAGTGGAGTGGAGACAGGGTGCTGTGCACCTAGGGCTACCGCCCCCCACTCCTTATGGTTTTAGAGGCTTTTAGATGGCCTGGGGCCCGGTTCTGGCCATTGGCAGCTATGCACCCCGCGGGTTGGTCTAGGTTGCCTGGGAAGCATTGACAGAGCGATCCAAGTGAGCCAGGAAGGTGTAGAACTGGAACATGCCCCTGCTGTTGTGGGCCTGGGTCCTTGTTCTATTGCCCCAATCAGGGAAGTACATCAAGGTATTGATTGTTCTCCCCTGGCTTTAGGCTGGTAGGGGGTCATGGTGGACTTTTTTCCCTTATGCAGGGTCATCCCCAGTCTTTTTGCCTCCTTCCGCCTATTTTTTCTGACCTCTCGCTGTTGGCTCTAGGACTCTGAGCACTTTATCATTGCTGACCAGTGCTAAAGTGCAGGTGCTCTCCCATCTAAAGTTGGTATGATTGCTGTATACCTAATTGGCATATTTAATTTACCTATAACTCCCTAGTACAGTGGTATATCTAAAGTCAGGGCCTGTAAATTAAATACTACTAGTGGGCCTGAAGCACTCCTTGTGCCACCCACTGAAGTAGACTTTCAAACCTGTCTCAGGCCTGCTAGCGTAGGCCCTGTGTGGGCAGTTTTCTGCTGCAGGGACCTGGCACCTAAATTTACTTGCCAGGCCCAGAACTCCCCTTCTACTACATGTAAGTTACCCCTAAGGTACGCCCTAGCTAGCCCTATGGGCAGGGTGCCATAAATGTAGAAGGTAGGACATGTGCCAGGTTGCGTGGCCTATGCTGGTAGTGACAAACAGCCTACCTTGGTGTCTCACTGCTGTGAGTGCTGCTTTTTTATAGGTTTGCATTAGAAATGCCCTGCCTTATTTGTAAAGGGTATTGTCTGATTTATGAGGGGTAGTGCATGCATGTTTGGTATGGTTGTGATGGTGATAATAAATGCTGCAATAATGTTCCTACTATGGGCGTTTTATGATATCCTTATGACAAGTGTTTTGGTGTAATAACGTGTTTCCTTACTACTGCTTATGTTGCAGAATAACTGAGTAACTTGTGTGTTATATGTGACTACTGCTAGTTTACAGAGTAACTGATGTGTAACGTTCGGACAACTACTATGGTAGCAGGATAGTAGTGATATGTGATGTTTGGTCTAATAATTGTGTTGTGTCAGTGTACAATACAGTATATTTTCATATAATCTGGTGTTGTGTTTCCTTGGTGGTGGGGATAGTGTGTCACGTTTGTTGTGTGTGTTGTGCAAACTCTTTACACATTGCCTTTGGGATAAGCCTGACTGCTCGTGCCAAGCTACCAAGGGGGTGAGCGGGGTTATCTTGGACGTGTAACTCCCTTGCCCTGATTAGAGTGGGTAAATTCTGCCTGGCTAAGGTGTATACCCTAGCCAACCAGAAACCCCATTTCTAACACCCCACAGATTACAGCAATAATGACATCGTTGACAACATCATTGATAATGTCACTGTAACATCTGTAGTAAAATTATTGATCAGATACCTATTCACGGTGAGGGAGCCAGTTATTGTTAGCTCTCTTTTTCAGTGTTTTCTTTGTTCATAACATTAATATTGTCACTGAAATTGTCACCTAACTATAACATTATCATAACCTTTGTTTTTTTCCTAATGTTTAAAAAAAACAGATGTTTCTTTTTTATATTTGCATATGTATATAATGTATATGTGCGTATATATATATATTTATGTGTGTGTGTGCGTGTGTGTTTGTATATATATATATATATATATATATATATATAAATAAGTATATGAATATAAATTTGACGCTCACACACCCACAGACTCAAAAAACCACTCACAAAACTACTCACACACACGCTCACAGACTCACACAGCCACTCACAACCACACAGACGCTCACACAACCACATACATACCCACTCACACACAGATACAGCTACACACACCAACTTACACACCCATGCAGCCACTCATACACCCATTGACATACCCTCAAAATCACTCACACCCTCACTCACAGAGCCACACAACTGTACACACCCACTCACACACCCACTTACATACCCACACAACCACTCACACACCCATACAGCCACTCACACACCCACTCACAGACCCACACAGCCAGACACACACGCACTCTCACACCCACTCCCACAACTACTTACACAACCACTCACACTCCCACTCACACACCCAAGTTGCAGGCACATTGTCATTAGGAAATAACATTAAAAATACATAGAAATTCACTGAAAAAACAAAAGTTAAATGGAAGTTATAATTAGGAAATAAAACTACAAAACCGTCAAAATTAACAAGGACCTTATAGTTAGTCTCAGATATCACTCATACAAAACCATTGAAATTCATCATTTATAGTTATCTCAAGTAACTATAACTCATGCCCTAACGTAACTATAATTCTCTTTCGAAGGATGCAGAATTGGGCTAGTGAGAATAGAGTTCTTTCAAAAATCCTACTAGTTCTTCAGAAGGGATTTCTGGTTGAAGTGTTGGCAGTCAATCAGATCTCTCATGAGTCTTGGACAATCCACAAAGCCTTGGCTCCTCTAGATATACATATTTCTTTTAAACTGCTGAATGGACTTACACTAATTAACAAAAAACACAATCTGCAAAAACTCTATTTCAATGGAAACTAGGTTCTAACTATAAATACCTACTGGCAACTGCCAGTAGGTTATATATATATATATATATATATATATATATGTGTGTGTGTGTGTGTGTGTGTGTGTGTATATATATACATATATCTGTGTGTGTGTATATATATATATATATATATATATATATATATATATAGCCACACTCACCTCCAAAATCCCCTAGAAGGTGACCGACACTCCAAGAGCACTGTCAAACGATTTTATTATTGTTGATGGCGCATAGCGGAGTCCGGAATGGGTAATTAGCACGCCTGAGAAATGGCTACCACATCCAAGGAAGGCAGCAGGCGTGCAAATTACCCACTCCCGACTCCGCTATGTGCCATCAACAATAATAAAATCATTTGACAGTGCTCCCGGAGTGCCGGTCACCTTCTTGGGGATTTTGGAGGCGTGTGTGGATTATAGACGCGGTGGCGCGTGTCTTGTTCGGCACCCCTGGCGTTCTGGTGCAGTTGAGCACGTCGGACTGAGTGTGAAAATATATATATGTATATATTTATTACCTACTGGTGGTTGCCAGTAGGTAGTTATATTTGGGACCTAGTTATTATAGAAAAAGTGCTTTTATGTGTATGTATATATATATATATATATATATATATACACACACAAAGGTTACAGGGACATTATAGTTAGGTTCAAATTCAGCAGTTATAGTTGCTAGAACGAACTATTACTTACACCTCGCAATGCACTGCTTATGACATTGCATATTACATCACTCATGACATGATCGGTGACATCACTCATGACATCTCTGTTGACATCATCCAGTGAGTGTGTGTAAAAATGTTTGTGAGACTTAAAGATAGATATTAAACTATTGCATAAGCTACATTAGTATTCTTTCAGTACTTCTGATCAGTAATACTATTTGTAATGTATGTCATCTGAGTGAATGTGTGTATACAGTTGTATGTGAGTGATTGTGGGAGTGGCTGTACAGTTGGATGAGTGGCTGTGTCAGTAGCTGTTTTGCTGTGTGAATGGGTTTGTGTGTGGCTGTTTGGGTGAATAAGTGGATGTGTGAGTAGCTCTATATGTGAGTGAGTGGCTGTGTGAGCAGCTGTACAGGTACGTCAGTGTCTGAGTGGTTGTATGGCTGAGTGAGTGGTTGTCAGTGACTGTATGGGTGAGTGAGTAAGTAACTGACTGACTGAATGTATGGGTGAGTGTGCACTTGTGCCAGTGACTGTATAGGTGGGTGAGCACATGTATGACTAAGTGATTGGATGTGTGAATATCTGTATGGGTGAGTGAGTGATTGTCCTAGTTGTTGCACAAATAAGTGAGTGGATGTGTAAGTATTTGTAAGGATGGGTGACTCAGTATGTAGGTTGCTGTATGCCTTTATGTCTGGGTGTCTGAGTGGCTGTATTGGTGAGCAAATGGGTGTATCAGTGGGTGTATGGGTATGTGAGTGGATCTGTCAGTAGCTTTATAGGAGAATAAGTGAAAGTAATATTAGCTGTGTAGGTGACTGTGTGGCTGTCTGAATGGCTCTATGAGTGTATTAGTCTGTGTGTAAGTAATTGTATGGATGAGTGGTTGTGTGACTGGCTGTATGAATAAGTGAATGAATGTGTGGGTGCCTGTAACAATGAGTGAGTGAGTTTGTGAGTATTCATAGGGTATGAGAGTGGAAGTTTGAGTAGTTGTGTGAATGTGTGATTGGGTGTATGAAAGGTTTGTATGGGGATGTGACTGGGGTGTAATTCATTAGGTAGATGATGTCATCAATTATGTCATCAGGGATGTCATTTGAGATGTCATCAGTGATGTCACTGACCATGTCATGAGTGATGTAATTTTTGAGGTCATAAACAGTGCATTACAGGGGCCTAATTTAAAGTAAGGTCTGGTAACTACAATTGCTGAATTTCTATGGTTTTGTGGAAGTAAATTCGGAACCTAACTATAAAGCCATAGCAACCTTTGTTTTTTTAGTGAATTGTTAATTTTTTTTTTATACTGTATTTCCTAATTATAAGGACCCTGTAACCTTTAATTTTTTTAACTTGAATTTCTATGTTTTTTTTATATTCTATTTCCTAACTATAACTAGGAATGCATATATAACGCAATAAGGGGACAACCTGTAACCCGTGGACCTGGGTAAATAGAGTAAAAAATAAATAAAAGTGCCTGTGGGCGAAGTGTCAGCCTTGACTTCCATGGCAAAATTCACCGACCCAAAATGTAGGGTACATCCGAATTAATTATATATAGGATTCTCAATTTCTTTGTTAATTTGCTCTATACATTTTTATTAAATCCTTTCTTGTTAACAAAAAATACATCAGGAACAGACTTCACTTATATTGTCCAAGGTAAATATAACATTCTCAAAGAGACTGAAAATCAGGTGCTTTCACAGGGTGACGGCGCAGTGCAAAAGCAAACATGTGAAAAGTATATCAGTGTTATTTACAAACATGTACACAAAAAAATGTGGCTGTTCACTCATTCAAAGTTCAAATAATGCAGAAGCCATTGTTTGCATGTCATGAATCTACAGCTTTGTTTTAAGCTACAGGTCACATTAAGTTACTGTAGGTGTTTTGACCCTAAGGGTAAATTAATTGCCAGTGGGTCATCATCAGGACCAAAGAATGCAGTCGGAAGCACCCACAAAATACGACATGAATCCATCACCTCTGAGTCCTAGTATATGACAACCATCAAAACTTTTCATGCTCCCGTAATTGTCGTGGTGTGGCCACTCACCTCAAAAGCAGGATGTCTGCAGGGATGATGGTATGCCCCCAACCTCCTGGAGCACCTCTTGGCACTGCCTGGTGGACAGAGAAGCCCTGGCAGGTATCCCAAAAGGGAAGGGGAAGTGGAAGAGAAAAAGACAAACACTGCCTCATCTTGCAGCCTGGTCCAGCCAGGCACCCTGTATCTTCAGTAGGGCAGATCGTTATTGACAGGGTGATAGTAGAGTTAGTGCACTCAACTTCCTTGAAACTGAATCTCTCTACCTAATATGGGCAGGGAGAGGCAGAAGAACCCCGGAATGCTCCTTCACTTTTCTTGGGTAATAATAACTGTTGGCACAATTACTGACACTGTATTAAAAAGAGATTCACTGTTGCACACTACACTTGAAACTGTGTTTGCTCTTATCATGCAAAATAAGGACAAATAAGGGCATTAACTATATCACATATAACTTTCCTGCATGCATAGGGTTCAACTCAAAGGAATAAAAATCAATCCAAGAAACACAAATGTCCGCTCTGGGTCCGAGCAGTTAGGATTACAGTTTGGTTTGATTTCACTGTGTGTGAAAAAACCTTCAAAAAGCTAATTCCCCAACAATGAAACACAGGCATGAATGACATAATTTAAATCTAAGTGGTATGCTATTAGAGAAAGAAAAATCATGTAAATGCTCTTTAAAAGTGCATTGTCACCTCTTGTGGTACTTGAGCTCAAGCTCAATATACATGAATCACATTTAGGCAAGTAACTACAATAATATTGTAGAATGTTCAGAAATGCATTTGTCTCTTCAAGAGAGGCGCTCTGCCAAAATACGAGGCCTGTAATACAACAACAGTTCTAGGAAAAGCACAGCGCTCCAAAAACAAGCTCCCTGGAGAATCTTAGTTACTCAGCTGCAGTCTTTTCCATTGTGCTGGAGGAATGAATGGCATCAGCTGGTACAGGAACGAAGAAAGGACTTTCCAGAGAAGTCCTGATTACGAGGATGACAGTGGGGGCTGGACTGCTAAGTCAGATGTTGAGATCAGGAAGCAAAACAAAGCCAAGCAGGGAGGCAGGCCTCATTAGGCTATTTATAGCCAATTGGGAAAGCGGATGGGTGTTCCACATGTCAATGAAAAGAAACATCACCACCCCAATCAGAAGCACATGTCTGAACCTATAAAACCAATTGTGTATCACAGTACATTTTGTATACTTAGAAACATGAAGGTTTAACAAAGAACAGAGATATGATTTAACCCTATTCCCTGGGGATGTTGACAGATAGCGCAGGAGACACCCTGGGGAGTCCTGACAGCAATAAGCTCCAACTAAATATGACACAAGGCTGCAACCCCTTTAGCTGATCATGTGGAGACCAGAACATCTCTCATTCTGACCAACAGACCACCAATATCATTGACAAACAGGGAGTGAATGTATTGATTTCCTACTTTATTCTTAGTCCTTGATGATGATCTGCAGGCAATTAACTTAAAGGAAAATTGTTGCATCGTTCAGTACCTTTTCCACATGTTTGTAACATTTGCAATATTATTTTACTATGAGGTCTAGATTTCCAAAGGGCCACTAGCCAGTAGGCCCAGTACTAGTAGTCACCAGTTCATGAAATAAATGTTTCAGTGGTATGTAGTTTTAAAACTACATTTAGGGCATGATTGGCTCGGATTAAATAAAAAATGTTGGCTATTGTTTTCATTTCATTTTTGTTGTTGTAAAAAAGTGTTTATGTTGTGGAGTAATATTTGATGACATAGGACTGTACTATTGTGAAATGTTTATAGCTCAGTTAATTTTTATGTTTTGCATTACTGAACTAATGCTAGTGTTTTCTTCAGCGTTACCATCATGCCTCCTTATGGCCAGTGTGTGGTGTGTGTGTATATGTGTGTTTGTCATCATCCACCATTTGTCTTTGTTCTCCATGCTTCCTAGTTCACAGTTGTTGTTTGAGCACGTGGCTAAAGACCATTTTGTTAATCTAGCCAGTTTGTCTTTGCCATAGGCTTGCATGTATTCTTTGTTCCCCATGCCTCCCTGTTCCTTGCTGTTGTTTGACTGTGTGGCTGGTGACCATTTTGTGCATCCACCCAGTGTCTCTTTGCCATAGGCTTGCAATTGTTCATTGTCTCCCATGCCCCCTTGCTCCTTGTTGTTGTTGTTGTTAGAGCATGTGACTAGTGGTTATTTTGTGTATCCAGAGAGTGTCCCTTTAGCAAACGCTTGCATCTGTTCTTTGTTCCCCATGTCCCCTTGCTCCTTATTGTTTTTCGACCATGTAGCTGGGGCACATTGTGTTCACCCAGCCAGTGTCTCTTTGTCATAAGCTTGCATTTATTCTTTTTTTGCCATGCCTCCATGCTCCTTGTTGTTGTTTGACCATGTGGCTGGCACTCAATTTGTGCATCCAGCCAGTGCATCTTTGCCATAGGATTGCATGTGTTCTTTGTTTGCCAGGTCTCCTTGCTCCCTCTTGTTGTTATTTGACCATGTGCCTGGAAGACTTGTGTGCATACAGCCTGTGTTCCTATGCCATAGGCTTGAATGTGTTTGTTGGTCCCCAAGCCTCCTTGCACCTTGTTAATGCTGCTTCACAATGCGACTGGCAGCCATTTTGTGCATGCAGCCAGTGTGCCTTTGCCATAGGCTTACATACTAACATCGGTAATTATTGATCATTTGTTTATTTTAACATCATATTTTGATTTTGATTGTAATTTTCTAATTTAATGTTTAATTTTTAATTTTATTTTTAATTTTAATTTCGTATTTAATTGTTTGTTTTATTTTTTATTTATTTATTTGTATTTTGTTTTTAATGCTTTCCAATTTCTTATTTTTCATTTTAATTTCTATTTAAGTTTTTTTAATCTTTAAAAATGTTTTATTTAATTTCATTTAATTTAGCATTTTCCTTGATCCATCTACCTTTTCCTCCATCCATCAATCTATCCATCCATCCATCCATCTATTCATTTTCCATAGGAACAAAGCCACGCTACAACATTCAGTTTCTTTAGGTGCATAATATTTCCATTTTCTACTGGACACCCTGGCTGCAGTGCACTGCAGACGCATCAGCAGCATAAATCATCTTTTAATGATTATTCCATTTCCCCTAGACCACCTTGCCTGCATGGGTTTTTTAAAGGTAATTGCATTTATCCATGCACCGCTCTCTGACTATCACAGGTGTCTCCTTTACAGATGCAAAGAGCTATAAGTGCATGTTGTGCTGCCTGATTTGAAATTAAATTTTATGGTGTAATGGTGTGGTTTGACTTTACATTGTTTGATTAAATTGGTATTTATTACATAAGTAAACAACCGCACCAATATTGCATCTGTCTTTATTATTTAAACCTGCATCAACACCAAGTTTAAAAAACTACATGTTTTTTCTTGCTTGATTGCTTTTAGGTGCACAAGAGAAGAGATGTCACATAACTTGCAGTACTGCCAGAGAGAAGGCCGATACAGTTAGTCCTCCAATCTCTTCCGCTTGCGCAGCTTAGTGCCACTGCCAACTGAGAGCTTTAAGATGGCCCCAAAGAAAGTTTCTCCCAAGAAAGTGGTCATTGAGAAGAAGCAGCTTTCCACCAGTGGCATGTGGACCACAACCTTTTTGGGAGATTTGTGTTTGCCACAGCTGCCTCCAGGGAGAAACCTGAGAGCAGCAGTCCCACTTTAATAGCACCAACCAAACTTAAGACCAAAACCATGTCTGTCAGTGAGGCAGCCACAGCAATCATGGCAACTCCAACGAGCAGTTACGCTGAATATGATTTGTCCTTTTCACAAAGTAGTACCCAATCATTTCAGGAAGCAGAGCAAAGTGGATAGCAGTTGCATCCAGCAAAGTTGGGGCAGAACTGGAGGGTGAACTTAGTGCCCAGAAAGAATCCCTTATTTTAGAATCAATGGCTCGTGGGTCTCCAGCAAGAAATAGGAATGGTACTACTTTACCATCATCCTCAAGCACCACTTCTGATGACAATGATAGGGCCTCAGAGGGGACCCTAGCAGAGTCCAGGAGATGCCAGGAGTGGGAAAGGAAAATAAAAGTTCTAAAAAGCCTTAGAATCAATCATGGAATGGGATGATGGTGAGAAGAATGATGATGGCAAGCCAGTCTTTGTGGAAGCTGGCACAGAGAAGACCGACATTACTATCCAACCTGCTCAAAGGAATGTGTCACAGGTAGTACTGCCAGCTCCCATATTTGTAAAGCCCCAGCAGAAACCTGCACCAACCTCTATTTCAGTAGAGGTATGCACAGCAGAGAGGCAATTGACATACCCACATACCTCCAGTTCGTCTTCAGTCATTGGCAGTGGCCCAGTAAGAAAGTCCTTTCCTCAGTTTGGGATTTTTTTGCGATCAGCAAACAGGAGGAGAACATTGTGATATGCTCCGTTTGCTACACGAGTGTTCGTCGAGGTAAGCCTGGGTCACATTATGGTCCTGAAGACCCATATGAAAAAACATCATACAATCCGGTGTGTGGAGCACCTTAAAAAAATTGCTGAACCTGGTTGCAGATAAGGAGAGCTGGGAAACATCCACTACAACTGTTCAAATCATGGTAGAAGGTGAGAAAGAAGAGCGTAACATCCTCACTCAAAGCAGCCCTGTCCCCAGTGGTGCACCTGAATCAGCAACCTCAGTGACCTCACAATAGCACAGTAATTCTCAGAGTCAGATGGAGACACCATGGAGAATGGTGACTACACCACAACACACACGTTGAGCCTACCACCACCTACATCTCAGATGTTGCCTGCATCAATGACCCCACAAAAGAAGAAAATCCAGGCTGCTATCATTATTACCGGCATGTTTAGGCAGGAGGAACCCTATGACTGCACCCACTCAATAGCAGGTATGTACAGTGGGAAGCTGGCAAAAGTGTTAGCACTGGACCTCCTCCCTTTTTCTTTTGTGGAAGGAGTGGGATTCTTAGAGTTTGTGCCAGCCATCTGCCCAAAATGGAAGGTTCCAAATCAAACCTATTTTGGCACAGTTGCTGTTCCAGCGCTGAATCACAATGGGCTGCAATTGGTTAGAAAAGCTTTGCAGGAAAGTGTTGTTAACACTATTACCATGATGACAGACAAGTAGACCAGTTATCAGGCCACTGATTGCTTGTGCATCACTGCACAGTGGATCTCTTTTTTGGGGGTAAAGCAAAAGCTATCTACAGGTCTTGACCCTGAGGAAATTTGGAAGAGTGTTTGGCAGCATTCAAAAGTAACGATATTCGCCTTGCAGAAATAACATATATATCTGTAAACATCTTGAATGGATTTAGTAGCAAGGTGTCTGAATGGTTGTGACCCAAAGGTTTCCAAATTGGATTTGTTGCCACAGATAATGGCAGTAACATAGTGAAGGCCATGGCAGACAGTGGATATGTCAGGGTACTGTGTTTGGTGCACTGCAACAAGAAAACCGGCAACAACAGCATCAGAAGAATTGGACCCAACCTCTGCATTGGCTTAGTTTCAAGTTGAAGGTCTTAGGTCCAGTGCAGAGGTGAAGGCAAAAGATGCAAAGCAAGTGGCATCACCAGTGACACATCAAAGGATGTTCTAGGAGTATCTTGATGACCAAAAAGAGATGTTTGTGGATCAAAACTCATTGGTTCATTGCTATGGGAAGATGCAGCATGAAGTATCTAGCTTGTCCTGTAGCCAGTGTGTCTGCTGAACGTGTGATCAGTGCAGCTGGTACAGTTGTTTCAATGAGAAGGACCAGTTTCTCACCTCAAAATGTGGAGAGATTAACTATTATAAAAATTAATCAACATTACACTGTTCCTGAAACCACCCATTGAGGAGGAAGTGGGTGACTGGTCAGAATCAAGATTGTTTGCTGACCAAATTCTGGATGAACCACCTGAGTTTGAGAACAAACTCTACTTCCCAGACTGAGCATACCAGTACCACCATAGAACTTTTTAATTACTTCTTGTTGAACTTCTTTCTTTCTTTCTTTGTAAAAAAAAAAGAAAAGAGAAAATAGCCAGTGGTACATTGTTTGTGTTGGATTTATGCTGCTCCCCAATTCAATAATCACACTTGTGGCTAGATTGGAGTTGGACCCGTGTGCAATGAAGAAGCCCCCACATTCCCTTAAGGACATTCAAGACAATGTCTTCCTCCCTCACATGCCATTGCCTATCCTTTTTGTATTTTAACATCATCTAGCCGTGCTAACCCAGAAAATCATTGAGGAGATAATTTTTTATATTAACCACCATGCTTGGATTGGAAGAGGTAACTACTGACTATTGCACCATTGAGTGGTAATATATTGAGTGATTGTGAGTGATGATTGGTGATGTATATGGAAGCTGCCAGTGAGAGAGGGAGTTCAACAAATCTTTAAACTTGATTTTAGTGATTTGCTATGTTTAGGGGCTGATAGGTGATCAGCCTCTAAACAATGCAACAGTGATTGGCCTTTGAAACGTAGCTAAATTTACCTGCAGGGTCTACTCCTTTTTTTGGTTCCTCAGTGACCGCACCAGTCACTTTAGTTACCAAACTCATATCTACTAAAAATACTCCAATTCTGTTTCTCTACTTTTTCTTCAACAGCAGTGCACTACATAGGTATACCTCACTTGGTTTGGGGCTGGGACGGAGTTACTCAGAATCAGGAGAAGGAGGAGGAGGATGGAAGGACTCAGGGTGGGACTACGTCAACAGCTCAAAGGAAAAGGTTATCAACTTCAAAGAGAAACCATAATAATGCTGAAGACTCTGAGGCCTGGTACTCACTCAGCTCTATGTACTGGAGAGAGGGTGGTGGTTTGTAAAATGCTGCTGAGCATATGTTTGCTACATTGCTGGTTTGAATATAAAACTCCTCTTTATGTTCTTACTATGCCTCTGAGTCTTCGTGGCACATTCATGACTGCTCATGAAGCTTATCTTACTTCCTTCTCCTTTACTCAATTATACAGTTACTGTTTTTTAAAATGCAGGCTTTCTCCTAGTCTTCTCCTTCATGAACCAAACTTGTTGAAAGGTCAACACTCTAGCTTACCTACCGGACAGGTTCACCTAGGCACCCAAGAGTGATGGACAGTTGAAGAACAATGAAGACGCACCACCCAATTTGGCAATACAGCATCATAATTTTAGAACTGTGTAGGTTAACTTCAATCCTCCATAATTTGTATTTTTCAAACCTAGAAGGACTGTTTGCAATGCATTCATCTGAACCGTATTATACTTATCTCTTCATCATTTCCTTCCATAGCAGATTGATGACGGTGTGTTGCTCAGCGCTTGATGAATATTGTTGTGGTCTCTTTTATGTAGTGTTTGTCTTTGTCACACTTTTCCGCATTCATTGAGCCCCTAACCCTCTTCCCATGGGCTGTGTGAGTTATTGAGGTGTGACTTAATTTTACAACATAAATGGATCACACACTTGCTGGGGTGGATGTGGTGAAAGTGACACCAACTCACTGCATGACCTTCTATTACCTGAATAATATTCCACAACGGTCCATCAACATCATCATTAAGGCCTTGTGTTGTGTGTTGAATTAAAGCTTACCCTTGTCCAACCACTCCTGACTCTGAGACAACTTCTTCTGACTCAAGGATTTCATTTCTTAAGATTAGTTTTTAAATACTAGCTCCCCAATAATAAGAAGATATTGAGATTGCTAGTTTTTGCTATCATATCAGGTCTTCTTCGTTGTGTGTCAGTTACTGTCATTGTGGTAGTTTGGTCTTGTCTTTCTAAAGTTATCATATAATATATGAACCACCAACTCTCTGTTTTCTTTCAATTTAGTTGACAGTGATAGATAACCCTTTATTAATCCTGCAGTTGGAGTTCACATAGGTGGGATTTTCACCTTGTGTCTTCCCTGGTAGCACGGTAGTCTGCTACTTCTACTACCTCCTTAAATTAAAATAAGATGCCACCTTGAGACAATCCTGCAGTAAAGAGAATGAGGTATCAGCCCTCCCTTCATCTTTTCAGGGAAGAGAAGAACTATGGATTGAAGTGAATTTATTTAGTTAGTAATTTAGCTTCTACTGAAGAAGATGTTGCTTGTGTGTATCTAGGGTTTTGTAGGCAAAATAAGCAACAAAATCATCCTTTAGTGGTCAGCATAGTTACAGAAGGCAGTAGAGCAAGGGTATAAGTAAATTACACACACTTATTTTAGCAGATTTAATAAACAGGCTACACTAAATTTAAAATACTAAAATAAACATTTGAGGCTTAAATGAAGTAAAATAAATTATCCCCTTTTATTTTTTATAAATAAGAAAACCTACCCTTTCCACCCACAACAGGCCCACTTCTCCCCCCAAACGAATGTCCCCATCCCCAAAAGTCCAACGAAAGTCCAAAACGAAAAATCTGGTTCCAACTCCATTCCCACCCTCTCCAGCAACAGCAAGTCCCTCCCATTCAAAGAAAACATTTAAAATGGGCTTAGAAGAGGACATTTTTGATTTGGGTCTGGAGCAGGTCCAGGCTCCTCTTGATCCTCTCCAGCCAGCTCTCCACGTGCCTCTCCAGGAGGTCCAGCTGCTGCAGGATAATCCACAGAAGTATCCTCTGGAGGTTGGAGGGGGTGACAGCAGTGGCAGCCAGGGCCCCTAACAGCTGGTGGCAGTGCAGGCAGTGTAATTGTTTGGAGGCTAGCATGTTGATCTGGGGCCTGGTTCAGAGGCCGCTATTTCTATCTCTTCATCATCCAGGACCACAAGCCACCAGTATTCTGCCTGGATGGTCTCCAGCCTCTGCTGCCACAGACAGCTGCTATCTCGTGACTTGTGGATGGTCAAGGTGGACCAGCAGGAGTAGCTATATCAAGAAATAGAAAAAGAAAAAAGACAAATTTTGAACAGTGCTCTGGGCAAACACTTGTTTACAATCAAGTAGTGGATGGCACAGTAGCAGTACATTGCTGGTCCTCCAGGGATATTGGAATTTGATAAAATTATGATTAGGAGAGTCAGGAATAATTTTATTTCTTTACCCACACATGCATCACATAAAGAGCACTGACTGACTGGTAGAAAATAATTAAGGCACAATAACACCAGATTAAAAGTACAGTTATTTGAATGTTTCTCTTTTAAAGGCTTTTCTAGTACCTAAACAGACACTTGGAGTACAAAAATGAAAATAAATAGCCTCTCATTTAGGAGTAAGGCATTATGTACCATGGAGTACAAGTTGTTGTGCTATATTAATGGAGGCATGCTAACCAGTGCTTCAGATACTTTGCTTCTGTCTGCATCTGTTCAGTAAAAATAGAAAAGAAATAGCCAAGGGTCTCCCATAGACCAATAGATAAATGATTAATCAACATTGAGGCTCCTGGGCCAATAAAATTAAGAACTTTTAAATATGTCGGAACTTTATATGGTCAGTTACTCAGAAGCCCAGATCACTAAACTTCTTGAACATCCTTCCTTATTAAGTGGTGACCAATTTTCGAGTGAAACATCACAAATTGAAAAATTGAAAAACTTAAACAATTGAAAAATAAGAATGCCCAAACTCAATTACATGCACAGGTATTATTATAACATTCACAGAACAATACAATACCAGTTGGATTGCGAGTAAAGAATATACCAGTGAATTTTATTTTTGATAAAACGCATTTGTCCCAATTTAGCAGAGTAGGGACTAAATGCTCTAGAGATTGTCTAGCCCTTTCGATAGAAACGGCATTAAGGATTAGTGAAGCTGAATTGAAAGAAAGTGAAGAACTGGAACAGGAAATTGCTAGTGACAATACGATACGGGATGTAAAACAACTTTTAGAGATTGTGAACAAAACGATTTTAGATTTTAAAAACCATACAGTGAACCAAAAAATCACTAAGGTGGCGAAAGATATTAGAAACTTTAATACAACAAGCACCTATCCATACTTGAAAGAAGATGTCGATAAGTACAACAGCCCAAGCACTCTGAATCTCCAATTCCAGACAAGGTCACGGAGGAGATTCATTACATTTTCAGATGCTTCCTCAGACTCAGACCAAGAGAATCAAGGTTAACCCCTCCGCAATCCACAATATACTGGGTGCAGCCTTTTTTCGGCAGAGGCAACCGGCGACGAAGGGGAGGGGTTATTCAGAGAGGTCAATATCAAGAGCAAAGGATCTTTCGGACAAGGAACCGGACATACAGGCATTAAACTCCAACAAAGATCCTATCCCGATGTATAATCTCTCCACATACTCTCCTACAACACCTGAGATCCAAATTATGAGTAAAGGACTGTCATTTGTACCACTAAAAAATCAGGATCTGGTAGAAAGTAGATTAAAAGTCTTTTTTGCAGATTCCTATAAAGAGGAGGTAGAGAATTTCACTGGTTTGAGACCGAGATCCTCCTTTTGTCCAGAAAAGAAAAGTAAAGTAAAGAAATAATAGTATTTGAAGATGTTGTCTTGAAAGAAATAGACAATCTTAATACTAAAAAGATTTATTTTAAACAGAATTGCACAAAGGCAGAGATGGAGGCTATTCGGAGTTTGGCTAATAATCAGGATATCATTATAAAACCAGCTAACAAAGGTGGTGGAATAGTGATCTTAAATAAAGAACAATATGATCAGGAAGTGATGAGGCAGCTAAATAATATGGAGTACTACCGGGTTATTAATGAAGATCTTGCCCGAGATATACAGCATAGAATAGAATTAATCACTTAGCAAGCCCTAGAGAATAATTGGATATGCAAAAAAGAGTTCGATTTTCTGAATCAAAGCGAGGGTAGAATACCTAATTTTAATATTCTGCCTAAAATTCATAAGAATTTGGAGAATCCACCAGGGAGATCCATTGTTTCAGCATGTGGCTCAATTTTGGAGCCCGTGGCACAGTATGTTGACATTTTCTTAAAACCGTTTGTAGCCCAAACAAGGGCCAGAAGACAAAGGGATGTCTTCTGACACTGGCGAGTTGTATTTTCATGAAGTTTTTTAGGATATCTCCAATACATAAAGGAGACGCGCAGCTGCATCTGTCCATCTCACAAACCGTCTCATCTCCACTTCTCACGTTCTCGAATGTCTCTGTGTCGTGAGCACCAGGCACTCGAGAATGGAATACATCACTACATATCTTCCCGCTTTATAATAAAATTAAACACAAACACTAATACTATTTACATGTATCCATCTATGAGTAATACAGCAAAACATAGCTTACTAAACGTAATAGACTTTACACCTTTAGCCTTAACAATGCTTCTATTTTTTTAAAGATAGTAAACCTCAAATCTTTTCGGCTTCACCTTTTAAAGATAGTAATCCTCAAATGTTTTCGGCTTCGCAATTCTTCTTCCAGAACTACTCCACTTCCCGTTATCAACGGAAACATCTACGGGCCCATAGGAACTGTTAGATTAACTTTTTATAGGACTATTGTTAATATTACTAGGACTGATGAAATCATCCTGCTCTCTCCTTTCACTATCATCGTCCAACCATACTTTACACCTGTGGTCTTCCGCAATATTATTCTTACCTTTTCCGTCCACTCTGGTATTTTTACATAATGATAATGCAGATACATGCCATACCTTGCCATCACTTAGTTTTACAGAGTTATTGTATACTGCTTCCAATCTCAAGGGAGTCGAGAATTTACTTTGACATTTTCCAGTGTACTTATTGCTTTAAACTCTCACTACATCGCCGACACATAACTTAAACTCCTTGCTTCTATAAACATCATCAAAATACTTTTTATATTTAACTTGAGCTTTTGCTACATTCATCCTCTCTTCTTCCGGAGACCAATCCACCCTCTTAGGAGCTTTGAGCCAACCCACATTGTCCTTTGACATTGGTGTTCTTGCCCTCATGAGTTCGAATGGACTAGTATTCGTACTTATACATGTGGTTATTCTAAATGCCAAAGAGTTTTCCATAATTCTGTTTCCCAAATCAACTGGTTACAATTTGACAATTGAATCATACCCTTGAGCACTCTATTAAATCTTTCAACAGCACCATTACCAGCCGGATGATAAATTGAGGTGGTGTGATGCTTATTCCCACTCCTTTTTATGTATTCTTGGAAAGCCACCGATGTAAATTGAGACCCATTGTCAGATACAATACATTTTGGTAAACCCTCTCTAATAAAGATTCTATCCATGAATTTAATGATGCTACTAGTGTCAGCTTTTTTGACGATGCCCACCTCTGGCCACTTGGAAAAGTGATCCACAATTACAAGTAGGAAAGATTGCCTTCACCCTCACCAATAGGTCCCATGACATCCATACCTATACTCTCCCAAGGCATGTTGGGACAAGGTATAGGATGCAAAGGCGGTCTCAAAGTCACTTGTGTCTTATCCGCATTCTCGCAAACCATGCAGTTACTGACCATTCTTTCTATATCCTTATCTAATCCTGGCCACCAGTACCAATACTGTATACTATTCTTAGTCTTGCCAATGCCTAGATGACCTTCATGGCAAATTTCTAGAATTTTCATTCTTAACACAACAGGGGGTATCCCTTTCCCGTTCCTAAGTAACAGACCTTCCTCCATGGATAACTCATCTCTCACTTCCCAAAAAGGCCACAACTCTCTGATAAACATTTTTTGTTTGGGCCACCCCTTCATGATTATATTGCTCAATTCGCTTAGTGTCTCATCTGAACTTTGTTTTGTTATCCATTCATCCCGTGTTATACCTTGACAAACACCTTCATCTACCATAGCCACCCACATATCATCTGTCACTTCTTCCTTATTCTTGTGAGGCAAAGGCATGCGGCTTAAGAAATCTGCAACAATGTTCTTCACACCAGGCAAGTACTGCACGGTATAATTGTAATCAAACAAATGTACTGACATTCTAGCCAACCTTGGAGAGGCTTTATACAGCCCCCTAGTAGGTAAAACAATCACTAACGGTTTATGATCACACCTCAATGTGACTGTGTTTCCCCACACAAATTGCCTGAAATGTTCTAAAGCCCATATACATGCTAGTTCAATTACTGAATACTTTTCTTCAGCTGAAGTTAACGAACGCAAAGCAAAAGCAATGGTATCTTCCTTGCCCTCTATGTTCACCTGAGTAAGGACTGCTCCAATCCCCTTAAAACTAGCATCTGTGGTGACGATGCTTTTGAGGTTTGGATCAAAGCCCTGCAGTGGGGGTGCATTGCAAATGTCAGCTTTTAACACATTAAAAGCATTCTGACATATTTCTGTCCACTCAAATCTGTTTCTTCCTTTGAGCAATTGTCTTAAACTGTATGTTTTAGTAGAATTGTTTTTAACAAATTTGGAATAGAATTCCGCAAGACCTAGGAAGGCACGAATATCATCCTTGTTCTGTGGATTGGCTGCTTTACTTATTGCTGATAATAATTTTTCTTTTGGTTTAATCCCTTCAGCAGATACTACATGCCCTAAGTAGTTGACATGAACAAAGGCAAATTTACATTTGTCAAATTCTGCTGTCAATCCTTTCTCATCTAAAACCTTAAGAACCCTTAACAATGTTTGATCACGATCCTCTCTTGATTTTCCCATTATGAGGATATCATCCTGAAAGACCATGGCATTATCAATACCAGCTGGCAAGAGTTCATTAATCTTTGGAACATGGCCGCAGCTGACGCCAAACCAAATGGTACCCTTCTAAACTTGTAACAACCAAATAGTGTAATAAAAGCTGTTAAATCCCTACAATTTGGATGCAATCAAATTTGATGATAAGCTGCTTTCAAATCGATAGAAGAAAAACATTTCTGCCTCTAGTACGTACAACATTTCGTTGATGTGTGGTAAGGGAAATTGATCAATCAATATGCTCTTGGTGAGATCTCTTAAGTCAATGCATAATCGCAAATTCCCATTGGCCTTTTTCACCATGACTAAAGGGGCCACCCACTCCGAGGACTCAATAGGTTCTATGATTTTCTCTTCTTACAGTTTGTCCAATTGTAATTTAACACTCTCTCTCAATGGATTGGAAATATTCCTTACCTTATGTACCTGTGGTACTGCGTTTTTTTTTTTAATGGTTGAGGTGCATAAACCCCTTCAATTTTCCAATTTTCCCTGAAAACACATTGGGGAAACTTTGTAAAACTAACTTACCAATTCCTAATTCTGTTTGCGCTGTTAGTACAGGTTCAGGGTTGTTGGGATCCAATACTATGCCTAATTTACCCTGATCAATCCAGCCTAAAACAGATGGACCCATTGCAGCAATGTACAATTTTCCCATTGTTTCTCTATCCTTATATCTGAATTTCACTTCTTTAAACCCTAGCAGCTCAATGACTTCACCAGTAAACGTTTTGATTGTAAAATCTGGTAAACATAACCCCTCACCCACCACGTGTTTGAATTTTTCTTCCCACACATTCCGATTCACAATAGTATACGGAGACCCCGAGTCTACCACAAGACATATCGCGACATAGCCCAAGATGATCTCACAACTTGGTTTTTTCTTCCTCTTCATATTTTCCTGTTCTATGCTCAAAATGGAATTTTCATCCTCTGCATCTAACATAAGACACACATATTTAAATCATCTTCATCAGAGGAATTAGTGTCTTCTAGCTTTAACACTTTACTACTACTCCCAGTTTTCTTCTGACACACCCTTTGGAAATGTCCGATTACACCATATCTCAAACATTTTTGCTTCTTTGCTGGGCATGATCTACCATTTGCTAAATGATCATAACTGCCACATCTGTAACATTTCCTTTTGTCACCTGATTTAAAATTCTTCTGTTCAAACTCCTTTTTCCCTGTCCACTTCTTTTTAAGATCTTTGATAACATTTTCTCCTTTCACTCTTGCTATTATCGACTCATCACTCTTGTTATCCTTTAAAACCTCTTTAGCACACCTTCCAGTTAATTCCGCTCTTTTTACGATGTCAATAACTTCTTGCAATTAGTCTTCTCCTTTAGCCCATAACTTATCTTGGATATGTGGATTAGAAGTTTACATAACAATTTGATCGCAAATAAGTTCATCATGTAACACACCAAATCTGCAATTGATTGCTAAATTCTTTAAAGCGGAAACATAATCTTCCACTGGTTCGTCTTTCCCTTGTTTCCGATGGAAAAACTTGTAACGATCGACAGCTATAAAGACTCTAGGTCTGTAGTAATTATCCAAGTCTTCAAGTGCATTGACGTACACGTCGCCTTGACCTTCTTGTCTAGGTTTTTCATTGATATTTTTAAAAACTTTCAAACCCCCAGGTCCTAAGCAATGTAGAAGAATTTTGTATTTCTTTTCCGCAGACAACTCCTCTTCATCATCAATGGCAGAGATATAATTTTTAAAATATTCACTCCACTCTTCCCATTTCAACGTCAATGTACCCGAAGCAGGTATGAAAGAATGAGGTGACATTAAATTCCACTGGTTATTTGAAACCATACTGTAGCTGCACAGTCTCCTAGCGTTTGCAAGACTATGATTTTTTTTTTTATATGTGCAATATAATATAATATTGTAGTGCAAAGTTTCTTGTGAAGTATAAGATAAATGTTCCTTTATGTATATATTTTTTTAATTTGTTGAAGTTAATTAGTTGATCTGGTGACACATAATGCACTCCGGGATGTGCACTATTAGATACAGTCTCCTCCTCATTATGCAGGTTTCAGTTCCTTTTCTACCTTCAGTTGTTCCTCATATAGCAACGTGCAGTGGGTGATTGCCGAGGTTGCCAAGGTTACAGTAAGCCTAATGCAGCAACGCACACTAGTTCCTTATTATCCTGTCTCAAAGCTTGCGCGGTGGTTGCCCTGGTTACAGCAACGTCACAACGTCGCACTAATCCGTCGGTCACACACACAAAGGCTCAGGCGCACGTTCAACTGTGACATAGGCGCGAGTTCTAACAACGGCCACCTTCCCAGGAAACAGGTATGGGTGCGCGGCACTCAGCACACATAGAGGTGTAAACCTCAATCACAGTGTTTATATAACACCGTTGAAGTTTAGTAGCAAGCCACCATACCTGACGATCCTTTTCACAACGATTGTCGTGATGTTAATTACGGCGTGCGCTCCCTCGCACGCCGCACTCTGATTCCTGGTTGTCCTCATCGCCAAAACTGTAAAGATGTCTTCTGACACTGGTGTGTTGTATTTTCATGAAGTTTATTAGGATTTCTCCAATACATAAAGGAGACGTGCAGCTACATCTGTCCATCTCACAAACCGTCTCATCTCCACTTCTCACGTTCTCGAATGCCTCCGTGTCGCGAGCACCAGGCACTAGAGAACGGAATACATCGCTACAGTATGTTACAGATTCGATGGATATCATCAACAAAATTGAGGATCTACCATACGATGAAGATAATCAGATCTTGGTGACCTTCAATATTGAAGCTCTCTATACAAATATTCCCCAAAATGAGGCTATTGAGGTGCTTAGACAGACATTAGAAACAAGACTATCCCCAACTGATACCCCTACAGAATTCCTTATGAATCTAGCCATGCTCTGTCTAAAAAAGAATTTCTTCAGGTACAAAGATATAATTTACTTACAAGTCAAAGGAGTAGCTATGGGCTGTAGCTTTGCTCCAGAGATAGCAAATTTGGTAATGGACTGCTGCGAGAAGAAGTGGATTTATGACAACTTAAATCCTTTCATAAACAACATTAGTAAGTGGTACAGATTTATAGATGATATATTAATGATTTGGGAAGGAAAGAAGGAAGCCTTAATAGACTTCCCTGAATGGTTTAACCAACTTACAGTGGAATTTAAGTTCACAATGAACTATGATGTTAAGAAAATAAATTTTTTAGACTCTAGATTTTATCCAAAGAAGGTCATCTACAAGTCAGTCTCTACAAAAAACCGACGGACTGCAACACTTTATTACATTTCTCAAGTGGTCATCCAAGAACATTAAAAGAAAATCTACCATATGGTCAATTTTTACAGATTAGAAGAAATTGTAGCGATAAAGATGATTGTTTTGAGAATGCGGGAGAGATAACAAATACATTGGTCAACAGAGGTTACCCCAAAAAATTAGTAAACGCAGCCTCTAAAAGAGCATGGTTCACCCCAAGCAAATCTCTACTGACTCCTAAAATAAGGAAACAAGATAATCCTTTGACATGCGTTATTACCTTCAGCCCTAAAGCAAATAAAATAGGATCAATTATCAATAGAAACTGGAGAATATTGAGTCGGTTGAGAATTTAGAGACCTTTATTTTCATTCAAAAAGACACTACAAATGTAAGAGTTGTAAAGCATGCCAATTTACTAGTAAGACTAAAGAGGTGCAGATGAATGGCTTTGTGCATTTTCCAAGAATTGTTTCTAATTGTAACACTAACAATGTGGTTTACTGTATTCAATGCCCATGTGTTTGAAATATATAGGACAAACATCACAGCCAGTAAAAACGAGAATCCTGCAACACAGATCGAGAATCAGATGCGAAATTAGAAATGCACCATTAGTTGAACATTACCTTGAACTGAATCATAAACCAGAAGAAATCTGGTGGACAGTACTACAGGTGGTACAGCCTAAAAACGATGGATCATCAATCTCCACGAACTTGATCAGAATGGAGGCAAGACTCATGGAGAAGTACGGGACGGCAAGACAAGGTTTGAATGATCTGGATGAAATGTGGCCCCCTATTTGAGATAAACACTCTGTCTGGGGAGATAGCGCTCAGTGCTAGTGCATTAATGATTTATTGAAGGTTGATCAAGTTCACTATACTGATGTCCGCGATATATATTTATAAAATCAGGTTGTTTCTAGTAGAAAGGCCATTGAAGATCCATGTGGCATAAACAAAATGATTATTTATGTGCACAATTGTAGCTGTTAATGCGAGAGTACACAAGATTACAATTTAAATTAGATCAAACTGGTAATATTTATAAAGATAGGAAACACTTATAGAATATATATAACAGAATACAGCGGCTATTTAGAAAAAGTAGACAAAATGTTGACCAATATTTAAGGTGATGTTAGTTGTACTTTTAGAGGGCTGCAAGGCTCGGAAAATACAAAAGGGGATTGTCCTCAAGATTTTGTAGAAATTGAGTAATCTGAGATAATAGATAGGGTACAGAGAAAAATTGGGTTTTGTAGAAATTGAGTAATTCGAGATAACAGGTAGGGTACAGAGAAAAATGTAAGCGATAAATGAATTGGCGGCATGATAGTATTAATACAAGAAATATAGTTATTTAGGCCGGGAAGAGTTGACCAATAGGCAAATGCGGTTGTGACATGTTTCAAGATGGCCGCAGCAGTCAATAAATGTAACTCATGACCTACGGTCTAAAACGGCTGCTGTAATTGAACAAATGACACGAGATGAACAGCCAGTGGTAAAACAGCGGTGTTTGCAAATGCTCGGAGGAAAGATCTCCAGTCCAGTGAAGCAAGTAAGTAATGAAAAGCACAAAGGGTTTGTAAATGGATAGAAGAACGATACATTACAAAAATTGTAGGCCGCTAAAAACAACTTGTCTAATTTATTTCTCACTGAAGACAGGAGAGTTGTGACATCCTGAGATACGAATAAATGCTTCGGATAAGGTATTGACTTGTGCTTTTTGAGAAGGTAGATAAGGTAGTGCTGGTCACACAGAGGGTCTTAATTACACTTGTTACACATTTAGTTCACACTCGATAGTGAATGGGCCTTTAAATTTGTAATCTTAATAAAAAAATTGCATTTTAATCTTGATTAGCGCATGGGATAAATTACATGCTTTGAAAAGTAACTATTGCAGTTAACTTGTTGGTGAAAGGTGGCAGATATCACAGAATGGGGAGAGCTTGTATATAGTTTTTAAATCTTTTCCATTTGCTTATGGTGAAGAGAGCTGAAGGTTCGATATAGAGTGAAAGTAATTCACATTGTTTATATCCATTAGGTACTTACATCTCAGGTAGTCCGGAGAAGGCCTATAAGAGAAGGGGCCGAAACGCATCGACTTGTTTTTACGAGAGGTTGCCAATAAAATTGAATAAACCTTTGAGGAGTTTGGACAACATCTCTGTTAAAGCAATGTTAGGAAATAAAAAACATTATAGATGTGATTAATCAGGCAACCATCTCTGGAATGTGGATTAATGTGATGATTAGTACAGAACCACATTGCATTGAATAAGGGAGAGTTGTGAAGCACCTTATACATGTTTATAGATGTTTATAGATGTTTATATATGTCCACTAGGGTGTTAATATATGTTCATTAGGGTACTTGTATGTCTGTACATTTGTGTAATTCTTGGCCAGACCTTTTTGTTGATGAATAAATTGATACAAATAATTTGAGAAATGTTAATATGATACCAATGATTGATTTTTAGTTTCATTGAATGTTATTTATTGTATGATTTTTTCCTACTGTTTGACTACTTTTCTATACATAATATTGTCTGCATCTGGGGCAGCTATAGTTTTCAATTATCTATCTTTAATTCCAATGACCCTCCTGTTCTCCAAATGCCTCCCATTTTCTACCCTGACTTCAAAGAGGCAGATCAATAATAAATAGTATACTATGTCACATACATCACAAATAACATGCAGCTATTATTATCTTGTCTGCCATAAGTAGATGATATGGAAAACTAGGCACTGTACTACAGGGAAAGGAACAGACTGATTGTTATTGGCACATTTATCATATAGTATCCCTTACACCAAACTTGAAATCAAATTAGGCACTTAGGCCCTGAGTATGAACATGGCGGTCTGGGCCGCCATGCCGGCTGTGGCGGTAATTACCCCCGCCGGCATGGCGGCCCAGACCGCCACTGGCGTAACTCTGCCACTGCCAGGCTACTGCCACCAGGCAGCCTGGCGATGGCGGAGTTACATATCCGACAGCACTGCTCGCCAGATAATGTACCTGTTTTCCACCATCCTTTCCCTGGTGGTTTACCCCGCCAAGGAAAGGCTGGCGAATGGGTGCCCCAGGCCCCTATGGGGGCACCTGCACTGCCATGCACTTGGCATGGGCAGTGCAGGGGCCCCCGTGCACAACCCTGTCGTGCATGTCACTGCCCGATTTACGGGCAGTGATATGCGTGAAGGGTGCTGCTGCACCCACCGCATTGCTACAGTGCCGCCGGCTCCATGTGGAGCTGGCATCAATAAACATGCCCTGTATTCTGCTGGGCCGGCTGGCGGAAGCATCGTTTCCGCCTGCCGGCCCAGCGGAAGGTTGGTAATGTGGCTGGCCGGGTCTTCAACGCGCTGGCGGTCTTTTGTAGACCGCCAGCGCTGAACTCAGCAGGTTTTATCCCACCGAGTTTGTAATGACCACATTAGTCTGACTTTACTTACTGGCCCACCCACAACCACAAATTATTTCTAACAAAGGAATTTTCTGGACAGTAAGGAAATGAAACTTGACTTACTCTACTGCAGGTTACGGTAGAGGGATTAGGTGGGTAGGTAGACCTTTTGCTATAGTACAGAGGGGTGTCTGATCACAGATTCTGATCAGGCATAAAATAAATCTGTTATGGGAGACCATTAAATATATTTGGTATCACTTCACATGGTCATAAAATGTGGCACATGCCAAGAATGGGGTTTTCATTTTTTTTTTAGGCTGGGATGGAAGAACCTAGGAGGAATAAAGGAGTGAAGTACTAAGTGGTGACTGAGTGGGCAAAGGGAAACACTCCTTGTATGTTCAGTTTTCAGTCCATCGAAAACTTTATAAATATTGCATTAACTGAAGCAGACACACATTGCACAGCCAACACTGCAGTCACAAATTGAACCATACGGTCATGGGTGGTAAAATGCCATGGGCAGGGAGGGGATTGATGAATAATGATGGGTGGGATACATCTGCCTCGCTTAACTGATATAGTGAGTCAAGGGATTAGACCAACATTTAAAATATTCCCCACTTTGAACCACAGATTTGATAACCATAAAACAAAGTAGGTGAGAAGTAGGCCCCTCTTCAGAAGAGCTTCCTTGTTTATTCATCCAAGCAATTACTCAATCATCCTTTCATTCTTCCAAAGTATATTCACCCATAGCCCCCATGATTTAAGCTTTACTTTCTCTCATGTAGTCTTTCACCAAATTCATTATCCATCCACTCAGTTTTTACCCTTTCTTTCAATCATCCTTCTTTCACCCATCCATCCATTTACCCAGCACTCACCCACACATCCTTTCACCCACCCACACATCATTTCCTTTCACTAATTTCACCCATCCTTTCTTTTAACTTTCCTTTCTTTCCTGTTTCCATCAAGCCATCATTCTTAGCTTACATTATGTGAGCTTTTGTTGAGTTGCAGATAGAAGAGGTCATAACTCAACCACCGCTGCAGCTGGTAAAGTGGGGGTTCACAATCACGAGTCATGAGTCGACTACGCTCTTGTAGCTAGTAAGTATAATAAGTAATTGTCAATAAGCAAGCAATGTGACTTACTACTGCCCGTCCCTGCTGCTGCTTCTACCCCTGCTTCTTCTGGTATTTGATGTGTCAACAGCACTCTGTGTGGCTAGAAAAAATAATAATTTAGATGCCAGATACCCCTCCCCTTAGTATTTTATAATAAAAAATACAACTGCAATACATCACTACAGTTTGGTTACCACTACAGTATCTTCTATCAAAAATATCACAGCCAGGTAATCAAGCCAAACAAAAACATTTCATAATTGAGAAGCAAAGCTATAGCAAATGATGATGATGACTATGAATCACTGAAGCGCAATGAAGGGGTGCAATAATAATGGTCAATGAAAGACATGTGGGGCCTGATTTATACTTTTTTAGCACTTCATTTGCATACATTTTTAATGCAAAAGTGGTGCAAACTTACAAAATATCATTGAATTTTGTACGTTTGCACCACTTTTGCACCAAATAAATGTTGCCACTCCCTTTATAGTACAGCAGTAATATGGCGCATTCCTGGTTAAATTTTGATATCTTAAAAAAAAAAAGGGAGCCAATCTTACACGTATTCACACTGCCACCAGTGATCATGCAAATATACAACTGCTGCAGAAGACACAGCAAGTAACCTTCACAAGGCCTGAGACAACCCAACTCTGACATTTGCCGCAGAGAATGCCGACACATCACCATGTCACCCTGTAAGGCAAACTCTAATAAGTAAAAAAAACACCTATCATTTCATGACTATGTTACAATAACTATTTTTTGTAACTGATTCAAAATCACTTGGTTTCAACTCTAAACACACTTATTCTGCTGCTCATTCAATTTACTTAAATTCTGTAAAGGCTAATAAAACAGTCCGCTTTGCTGGGTTATTTCATGTATTTGCTGCAAATTTCAAATCTCAAAGAGGGTGTAAGGTAGAGAAATGCTTTTTGAAGTGAGTTCATTGTACATCGAATGGGTTAAATTGATGATATCAAGATATCACCTTCAAGATATCAACCTATTAAGATATCAATCTTCAAAAAGAAGATACAACAGATAGCTTGTGTCTCACACTTGGACTCTCCTTGTGTCACAGTGATGCAAAGCAGATGCTTGAGAGTGCCTCTCCTAGTGGCGTGAAGCCAGGCTCACGTAATGCATTCATGTGTATACTATCATAAATAAAGTATTGAATTCAAAAGTGATTGAACATGTGTCCTCGCGCTTACTATGTTTTTACCTAGCCATAAAGTTTTGTCATTTCCCACTGTTTAATAGTTGTGTGGAGTATAGACTGCACGTGCTATTTCCAAGGAAGGTGTACTACTACCAATGAACATTAGATTGCAATGTCACAAAGACGACGCCATGTTGTGCACTCATAAAGGTTTTATGCTAATTTTCTAGTCTTATGTTGAACATGTATTGCGTCAGATAATGTTTTTGGCAGATTTGTTGTATATCTAGATTTTCTAATAGTGTGTCCCACTTCGAAGTGAGTTTGTTTTATTACTTGATTATTGTGTTTTCTTCACATGTACATCGAACAGGTTAAATTGATGATATCAATGGTAATGCGATAAGCCATTACCGATGAGGCACATAATGAAGTAATTTGCCATGCCATGTGTAACATCGTCTTATGTCATCTGCAGTGCATTATAGAAAGTTATGGTTGCTTAGCTATTGATAAATGGCAAATTTTTATGGGGTTTCCCCAGTTCAGCATCTTTTTGAAGGTACAACAGACAGCTCGTGTCTCACACTTTGTCACCTGTTGGCGAGAAGCCGGGCTCTGCGGAGAGTGATTATCTTGGTATTTAATGGTGCTGGCAGCAAAGTTAGAGCTACCTATTATCCGTGTTACAGCGAAGGACTCACAAGTAGGTGGGAATACACTTCAAGGAGAAGGAATGCTAGAGAGGCTTACTTCAGCGTATGGATCACTGAAGACAAATGCCTACTAAATCTATCTGCATTGCTCTACTGATGGCAGGATAAACAAGCCACAGCAAAGGAAAAGAGACAGCCACATCATGACGTTGATGACGTCATCGCGCACAACAGGTCGCCATCTTAAATTGGGGAAATATACTTTAAATATTCTATCTGTAGCGATTATCTCTATGCATCGCCAGCTCGTAGGGAAATCAATAACACAGTTGTAGTCACAATTGTCTGTAGCCCGGCGACAGGGGGCAGAAATAAGCACCCTAGAAAACAACCTCTAACATTTGACCTCGGTGTTTGAATACACAGCACATGTAACCAGAGAAAAAATGAATTATAGACCTGTTTACAGAAACAGACTGAAGCCACTGAAAACATCCAGCGCTCTGGTTGAATGGTCTTAGCCTCAGAAAAAAGTAGTCCCTAAGCAAATTCTTTAATGGCACAAGTGGAAGGGTACAAGTACTGGGGTCATGCTACAGGGGAGTGTACAACTGAGGAAAAGGTGGGACAAAGTAAAAGGACTGACCACTAGGAAGCAAGGATTTTGCAAGGACTCTGAAATAAACTTATATAAAAGAAGAGAGCCCAAAAAAGAATTATATACTAAAGTATATACAAGAGGTCTTGAATGCCTGACCTAATAAACAGGGCAAAATTTTAAGTAGTATGATAGTGGGCAGAGGTAAAACCTAGGGAAATACTCATGATAATTAAACAATAGGACTTACTGGGGTCAGCAGAGTCCTCAGCAGTGGCTCTGGTGGTTGGCACCTCCTCCTGCTGAGCTCTTCCTGGACCTGCCTCTTCTTCTTGCCTTTGGGTGTTGATGTAAGAAATAAAGAAGATAAAAAAATGTGATTAGTGGCACAGTTAATCTCCACAATATTATTATAACAGGCAAACTTAGTAACATTGTATGTATCTAAATAAGATTGCCTATGGTACTATTATTGACTATTATTGAGTTGGCTATAATAATCCTAAAATCTCTATTCCAAATGTCCTTACTAATTACTACATTTGGAAATAATGCATTGAAATCAATGTTCTAATTTCTCAATCCCCTTGATGTACAAACTCACTCTCCCTTTTTTGCAATGCATGGATGCATACTAGTACTACAAATATTAACTAACATATAAAAAGGAAAAATAAACAAAAATGCAAAAAGTCACAGGAAGCACGAAAAAATAAAAAATTTAAAAATACACAGAAACAAAAACAAACATTAAAACAATAAATAGAAATGAGCAGTAGATTATTTAGGAGGGTGGAGGATTGAAAAGATTAGGGAGGGATTAAAAAAACAGGCACCATGCACCATAAAAACAGTAAGAAAAAAAGATGGATGTCCTCATGAGAGCCATGTGGTGCTGTTTCCGCTTGATTTTGAATGTGAGAATGTACTCTGCATTTCATCTGATGAAAAACACAGATGGGTGTGACAGGAAACTCCACCCACCTGCAGAACTCCACATAGCACGTTGGAGTTTTTTAACCACTTCACGGAGTTCCCCATAGCATGACTCCACAAACTCCACCTAGGCCTAACTATAACATACCAGTAACCTTTGTTTTTTTCAGTGAACTTCTAAGTTTTTTTTTATATTTTATGTCGTAACTATAACACCTCTAATAGTTAATGCATTAAAGTGGTCTATGTCCATAATCAGAGAGCCACAGAATTGAATCCTGGTTGGAGCAGTGGAGAATATTGACACACTTGCCTTGCCTTGGTCATGTGCAACACATTAATAAGCTTTGTTCTTTACACAAGTAAGTGCTTCTTTCTCTTGTGGAGATGTGATCATATTTCCATGCATCAATGATGCGTCTCTGAAATAGGCAGGAAACACGCTTGAAAATGCATTTAATAAGCTGTTCATCACCATAATACTGGTAGTGCATTTCGAGTTTTTTATCTTTTTATTTCACTAAGAAAATGGCATCTGGTGAAAGTGAGTAGCAGGAGCCAAAGCCTGAACAGGAGAATTAATCTGATGAGAAACCTCTAACACAGCGGCAATCCAATGCCTGGGATTTTTTTTACTATCCCCTCGGGAGAGAAAAAACAGTGGCCATGCATGTGCTCATTGTGTGAAATAAAACTCTTTGCAGGGGGAATCTAAGAGATAATCAAGTGGGACTACAAGTATGTTGACCCACCTGAAGACATACCACAGCAAGCACTTGGTAAGAGTGCAGAGAGCAGTCCAGGAGAACCATCTACTTCTACTGCAAAACCAATTACATTGGGAGAGCCAATTGCCACCGAAGTGGAGCAAAGTCTCTCAGAGAAGTCTTCAGAACCAAAACAAAGAGGTAAATGTTAATTGAACTTCAAAAAAGTCCTCACAATAGGGGAATGTATTCATAAGTGACTGAATAAATTCCTGACTATATAAGTGACTGAGTGGGTGTGTGGGTGTGTGAGTGGCTGAATGAGTGTGTGACTGGAAGTATTGTGCCTCTATCAGTGTGCTTGTTGATGTTTCAATGGCTCTATGAAACTCTATCTTGGTTTATACCTTTACACATTTTACATTGTAGAAGTGGTGAGAAAGAAGTAATTAGGAAATTATTTTACGTCAATAGATAGTGCCATTGATCTATCTAAAATAAAACAAACATAAATATAAGTTAGTATTACTTTTGCAAAACCCCTTGAGAAAGTGCTAGTTTCAGCATTGCATAAGTTCATACTATATACCAAGCAGTAAATATTTATTATGCTCTAATAGCATTTTATATTATACTAAAGCATTTCCTTTTCCATTTCTTTTGCTCCATTTGAAACTTTGGCCCTTATGTATCAACACATTTCCCCATAGACACAGAATGGGTAAAACCCTTTGATACATCTGGCCCTTTGTTTTTTATTTACTTGATTTTGGCAGTTTTCCACATAGTATTTTAAGATTTATTTTTGTTATGTTTTCTTACCAGCAGCTTCATTCTCTTTTCCACATTCTCTGCATGTTGCTCCTTTTGTTCCTGAGTTTTTTATGGCATTGCAACTGTCTGTACTTCAGTAGACGTAGATGATTGGAAAAAACAAATACATACTTTTAGATTTTCATTATGTTCTATTAAATCACATGTTTTAAGTATTGAACTGACAACATAAACAGTTGTCTTACTTTATTATACCCACTGTTACTCCATTAATTTTCATGTTTATATCTTTGTGTTTCTGTCTGTGTCAGCATATGCATCAGCATATCCCTGGGTATGCTACTGTATGCATCACTGTATCCCTGTGTGTCGAAACATATGTGTCAGTGTGTGTTAGGGTGTTTCAATACATGCATAAATGACTTTCTGGGTATGATAATGTATAGAGAAGTGTGTGACTGACTTTGTCACTGTACGCATAAGTGTATCATTCAGTGTGCGAGTGTATGCATGAGTATGTACCTGCATATGTCAATGTCTTCATGAATATCTTCTTTGTTTTGCATGTGTATATATGATGGTGTGTGTGGGTGTGCTACTCTATCCTTCAGTATGTACATGGGTGTGTTGGCATATGTATCATGCCTGGGTGTGTTGTACATATTCACAAAGTTGTCGCAAACCTCAGCGTGGCCCCCCATGTAACTTTGCAACAGATCTTCAATAAGTACAGGGGGCACAAAACATATTTAGCTTAGTAGGTTTACTACTTTACAGCTACACTAGACTTTATAGGGAAGTCCTCAGTAGGGAAACAAACCCTCATTCAATAACAATGAGTCTGAACAAGTCTAATTTGAAAAATCACACTGCATTCTATTCAATACCCTCACCCAGCACTCTCTTAGCAGAGGTTTCATAGCAACCCACTAGAACCAGTAGGTCAGATGGTCAGAATACATTCTAGAAACAGCACTTTACTCTCCAGGTCAAGGGAGCTGGTGTGGTGGAATGTTTCCAATTACAAGAATATTCAAGAGTACATTACATTTTTTTTATTTTAAACACATCCAATCACAAATGTACTTACTTTTTCTTAGAAATCACTACCCCATTTTAACTACCTGCTCATTTACAGCATCCAATGAAATATATCATTTTATTTACAACTTGTGTCCCCCATTTTAACTGCCTTTTATTTTCAATGCTATCTCATTCTGCTCCAGCTTTGTGTTTTGGGCCACAGAGTGTGCTAGAAAGAGAGGCATTGATGTCAAATATGGACATTATCTGGATTAGCCAGAGAGGGTTAACATGGCATCACATGCTGCCTTTGGTTAAAAGCATTACTATAACTTGTGCCCTTGCCATGCACAGTTTTCTTATCAGTAATTGTATTGCAAATCTTGCAGTGATAATATCAAAGATGCAATACAAGATCTCATCAATGATATAATATGTGAAGTAATTAGCTGTGCATGGCGAAGGTACAATAATGACATAGAACAGTACATATTTGATAGCTGGCCTTTTGCTCTTTTTTGTACTGTAGAACAGAAAATAGAAATCATTTTAATAGGTAATTGGTGAATTTCTGAATAGTCAACAATGCTTGCGCCTGCGAAGATGTTGTTAATGAGTATCCCACCCCTCAACCCCCCAATGGTATCTCCACTAGGAAAACAAAGGTGAAGCTGGTAAACAATCAATTAAAAACTGAGAGTAAAAAGAGGGTTGAGATTTTACCTTGAACCCATTCATTTAAAAGCATCCAGTTGCTGTGCTCAGAAAACAGCATTTTCAACAGAATACAGGCTGCCAGAGGAAAATGTCAAACTGTCTGTGTGATTGTTATTTCTGTGATGTTCAGAGGCCCACTCAAGCACCCAGGATGTAAGTTAAGTGCCACATACATACCTCTGTGTCAGGGTGTGGAGGCCACAACTTGTATGGAAGTAAATATGTGGAATCTATTAAATGTTTGGACATTTTTTTATTTGATTCCACCCCCCACTGGATACTTCTTGGTTACTTCCAGGAAAGCTTTTGTTATTCTACTGTACTGACTAACTCTAGGCTATTCATTATTTCACCACTTCCTGTGTGTGTTTCCTTATAGGTAGTGATCATTTGTGTTCCCAGTATCTCCCTCACCCTCGGAATCTCAGTGTTGTCTTACTATCTGACAATGCAATAGTGAATGGTGTACCTAGGAACTCTATTAGCATTTGCTCAAATGAGAAAATGGAGGTTGTAGAAATAATGGGGAAAAGTGTGGGTCTAGGAGACCCATTGCTGGTGTCACTACCTAATTTCTAATCAAGTTACATGATGGTTTCTAGAAATAAAAATATTTTGATCTTAGGGAAATGAATGAAGATCCTGCATTTGACAAGGCCCTTCCACTATTGAATCTGAGCCCCATGAAACAACACTAGCAATTTAGGGACATCCTTCTGAGTGGAAGCATATACCCTGGTGTCAAATAAGATCTTGCCTGTGGTCCTGTGGAAACTTTTGAGTACTTCCCGGAGAGTTTAGTAGTTGAGTGACCCATATGCATTTTGTTCTGGCTTATAATAGCCTCTGTTTGGAATGACTCAGGGTGGTAACCCCGTACATGGCTATCCAGCACCTATAATACCCAACTCAGTGAGGTAATTGATAGACATAGGATTGAATCCCAACTCTAATATCATCCGCAGCCATCTTAACCTTGTCATCAATCAGCTGAGTGAAGAGAGCCAACAGAATTTTACCAAGCCCCGCTGATATAGTGGAAAACTCTTAATATAGTAGTAGTAGTAGTGTGGTAGAAGACTTACATCTGCCAGAGTGTCAAATATTAAACCCAACTTAAAAACATTTAATCGAGCCGTAGATCTTGGAATTTAGATAATATTCTGTTATGTTTTTCTTAGTACCATTCAATGAAAGTTTGCTGTATAGATCCCTTGAATATAGACAGCATCAAAAACTCAAGAAAATGAGCATGAGTCTTCTCTAACCACGCCATAAATTTACATTCACATATACTCACTCCTGGCTGCCTATCTATCCCCCTATATAAAAAAAAAAACTCAGGGCTGCACTTCTATACAGTGGTATAAAAGGTACCAGCCTTATTATGAACTTTAGCACTGGGGCTAAATTACTATGAAAGGAATATTAAAGGACTCTTTTTTGTGTGTGGGAAGCACTCCAGCCAACAAAGTGTTAGTTTGCCAGAAGCACAACTAATACTTGCATGGTTCCTAGTTGTATGTGTTCAGCCTGATTTATAGACTCACGGCCTGATTTATACATTGGTGGATGAGTTACTCTGTCAAAACAGTGATCGAAATCCCACCTATCGATATCTGAATCCAACTTTAGCCTATGAAATTTAGATTTAGATGGACGGGATATCTATTGCTGTCGTGATGGAGTAACTTATCCACCAAGATCTAAATCAGGCCTTTTGTGCTGCCAGCACATACATGCTCTGATCAGACTTCAGTTTTTTCAGTACTCCCATAAATTCATTTGTTTATCAGTGATTAATTGGAATGGTTGATACATGAGAAGGTCTTATCTATTTCTAAGTTTGTTGGTGGCAAGGGCACAGTTGTAGTCTATTTACATAACTTGCCACTGCTCCTTCTCTTGCTTTTATTACAGCGCTCATAGCTGTAAAGTGATGGATTTGTGGACTTTTTTAATGTATTGTGACTTTCTTTCACAATGGTTGTTAGAATTGTCATCCTTGGTGGGATTTTCCCCAATCATTTTACCTTCTCCCCTCCTGGTTTCTAAAATTCCTTTTCGTTGCCATTAGGACTCTGTACGTGTTATCACTTCTAACCAGTGCTAAAGTGCTTGTGCTCTCTCCTTTAAACATGGTAAAATTGGTTTATGCCCAATTGGCATATTTATCTTACTCACAAGCCCCTAAGTAAAGTGGTAATACATCTACCAAGGGACTGTAAATCAAATGCTACTAGGGGGCCTGGAGCACGTATTGTGCCACCGACTCAAGTAGCCCATTAAAACATATCTCAAGCCTGTCATTGCAGCCTGTGTGTACTTTTAAACTGTCAATTCAACAATGCAAAATAAAAAATTTGCCATTCCTAAACCTCCTTCTTTATTAAATTTGTCATGTGAGAGAACAGGGCTGATTGCAGAGGCCCCCTAACTTTTTGCTCCCATTTTCCACTTTTTGCTGGTGTTTTCCTGACTCTGATGGTGCCCTGGGTACTGCTAACCAGTCCCAGGGCCAGAGCTCTGTGTAAAGTCAGTATGCAAATTAGGCTAATTATAATTGGCTAAGTCAACCGACCTATAAGTCCCTAGTATATGGTAGGGCATTTAGGTTTAGGGACCCTAGCATAGGTAGTGCACCCATAGGTGCACTGCTGAGGTGCCCAGTTTCATTTTAAAGGCAGGCCTGCCTTGCTGGCTGCTTTTAAATTAATGTTACATGCAAATTCGACTTTGGAATTAAAAGTAATTCCAAAATATTAGACTACCTTATTTGTACATATAAGTCATCCCTAAGGTGTGTCCTATGTGCCCCTAGGGCTGGGTGCCATGTAACTATAAGCAGGGACTTTATAAAAATAGTTGTATAAGCCCTGGTGAGGTAAAACAGCCAAATTCGTTTTCCCTCACTGTAGTGAATGGCCTCCATGGGCTAGAATGGGGAGGCTTTATTTTAATTTTTAAAATCCCCTTAAGTAACAGATACCAGAGGTTTGGTATCAAATTAATTGTTATAATAAATCCCACAACTTCCAGTTGTGGGATTTAATATAACTTGTTGAGGTAAAGAGTTTTCAACTTTACCTGAAAAGTTACCAACTTCAGCCCTCCAGTGTTTTTGCTGCTGTGCTCTGATTGGCCAGCCTCTGGCAGCCTGGCCAGGCTGCATTGATGAGGTGTGAAGTGACCTGGCTCAGCACAGAGATGTGCCTGGGGGAGGAGATCTCCCCTCTGCAGATGGGGAAGCAGGAAGGGGGAGGGCTGCCAAACTGGTCTTCAAGGTCAAAGAGGACATTTGGAGCAACCCAGCAACACCCTCACATCCTGCAAACCCAGACAATTAGGTGCCCCCTTGATTAGATTAGGAGAGGGCAGGAGAGGGGTGTGTTTAAGATTTGTAGCCACACCAGTGGGTGGGCTCAGACAGATGTAACCTCCAAAAATCACTTTCAGCCATGATAGATTTTTGAGGAATGTTGCTCCCTGGGATTGGTTTTTGCCACACTTGCCAGGAAGTGGTCATCACAGGGGGAGGACCCTGCCCCTGATTGGAGAACCAGGACCCCCCTGTTTTCCACCCAGGAGCAAGGATAAAACTGGCAGACCTGCACCCACACCTAAGATCCCCATCAGATTCTAACAAGGAAGAACTACAGGAGAAGAAGTACTGCCTTGCTGGACCACTGGCCTGCACCTGGACCCTACACTCTGGAGGACTGCACCAGCTGCACACTTGGGTTTCACCACAAGAAGGACTTTGCTTTGCTTCAACTGGTTCAAGGAGGGACTCCCTGTTTGCTACAGGTGAAAAATTGCTAACCAGAGACCCCTGCACCAACTCCTGAAGAAAGCAACCAGCTGACCACTGCCCAGTGGCCTAAAAGGAGTTTGTGCCAGGTGCATTTTTGGAGTTGTAGTCCGCACCCACAAGGAGCATCTCACAGCTTCTGGAACCTTGGGGTGAACTGTGGACCTCAAAAGGACCTTAAAAGAACATCTGGAAGAAGATCCAGAAGTTTGGAGAACTTTGGAGAACTTTTGGAAAAAAGCTCCATAGAGGGAGCGACCCGCCGCAGCAACTCTAGCCGGCTTGCTTCAACCGCTACCCAGCCTGACTTGCAGGTTCATCCCGGTAAAGAAAGTCTCCAAAAAAAGAGACTAAGTCGGAACGTAGGAAGTTGACCTGGACCTCCCTGCCAGCGCATTTGAGGAGGGCTCCAAGGACTTCGGATCAAGATCCAGGTTTGCCCCGGTTGAAGGATTTTCACCTCGAAAAAACGACTAAATCCAAAGGTAAAAATCTCCACGAGTGCTCCAAGGAGCGTGGCCGAGGAAGAGTTCCAGGAGGTCGGATTGGACTGGCAGGTTTATAACACTTAAGAAAATCTTCAGAAAAACGACTAAGTCCTAAGGTAAACTTCTGACCAAGGCCTCCCGCGGGCTGTAGCCGAGCCGGGCTCCGTTGCAGTCGGCCTTAAACTTTGACTTTGTCCCAGTCGAGGTGTGACCTGATGACCAGATTGGCACATTTTGTTTCTATGCGCTAGAAAGCAATAATTCTTTAAAAATTTATATCTCTGGTTTCCCTTATCCAATTTTATTAGTTTTGGTGTCATTTTAAAGCTAAAGATATTTCCTATTTTTATAAATTGATTTTGGATATTTAAACTGTTTCCTGTGTATTATTTAATTACTGTTTTGTGATATTTTAATGCATTAAGCTTTATCGCTCGTTGCCAAGCTACCAAGGGTTGAGCTGGGTTTAATTTACTGAGACATGACTGGACCTAAGTGGAGGTTAGTGGCCTATTTCTAAGTGTAGGTACTTACCTGCCCTTACCAATAACCCATTTTCCAACATGTCACCTATGTGGTAGGCCCTAAACAGCTAATAGGACAGGGTGCATTGTCTATAAAAGGTAGGACATGTGTTTTTAAGTTTTATATGTCTGGTATTATAAAACTCTCAAAGTTGGTTTCTCTTCTGTGAGGCCTCCCTTTCCCATAGGATAACATTAGGTTACCCTATTACAATTAATATGTGCTAACTTTTGATTAGGAACAGATAGAAATGTCATGTATGATCTCAACAGAATTGTGATTTAAGTTCCTCTTTAAAGATAAAGTCTGATTTTCAGTGCCAATTCTGAAAATACCACTTTGAGAAAGTTTGCATTTTCTTGTCCTAGCCACAATTTCTTGTCCTAGCCACTTGGTGCCTTCAACCTGTGTCCTTAGTCACATGACTGTGAATAGTTGCAATTGACCTTTGTGTATTCCTCCCAGAGAGTGAGGCAAACAACAACTAGGTGTTGGCAGTAGGGTTATCCTGCCAAGATGGGTGGGGTGGAGCTGTTCCCTGCCCCACTTACATTTCAAAGGGCTGCCTCCAATGCACTCACAAACACAGACACCAACATTTTGTCACACTAGACTACGTAAAGCCTGGGCAGTGGAAGGAAGGAATGTTCCAGAACCAGATGTGGGGGTAGCTTAGACATTTCCCCCACTTCAAAGGATGTATCCACACATAAATATTCAACTCTCAGACCAACTCTTCATTACACTCCTTGACTTGCAGAGGAGCCACAGAAGGATTCCCTTGTACTTTAGAGGACTGCCATGCTGCTTGAAGATTTCTTTGTACCTCAGAGGACTGCTGAGTTGCTAATAGAAGACTTCCCTGCTGCTTGAGACTTGCCTTGCTGCTTGAGCCCAAAGCTACCAGAGTCACTACAAGTGCTAGTTGGCTGGCTTCCCATGTGCCCTATAGGAACATAACAAGCACCAGTGTACCTGAACCCCAAGTTCAGCCTCTGCCTGGAGTGAGTCATGATTCCCTTAGTGGTACCCAGCCAATCAGGACTCTTGGAAGGGGTGCTAAAGGTGCTCCTCCTGCCAAATTCTGAAACTTGTGACTTTGAAAACTCTTCTCTAAAATGTGGTCCGAGAACCACCAAGAGACAAGGACCTATCTCCTTGCTGATCGGCCTCGGGTACCTCATCAGTCAGACTGGATTTACGATAACACCAATTACGTCCACAGCAGCCAATCCTGTTCAGTGGGACATCTTGGAAACATTATCCAGACTCAGAAGGCGCTCATCAGCTACAGCTTGCAGCCTCATCTTGCTGGGGATTTTCAACTTTCAAAAAAGTGACTTGGGGCCTGATTTAGATGTTTGCTGCATTGGTTCCACTGCCGGTTTTCCAACTGAAAACCCGTCCTCAGCCATGATGGTCCACCTGCTGTATTTAGATGTTGGTGGTCCCATAGACTTTAACCCCCCCCAAGTCCTGCAGACTCCACCAAGGTCCCATCCACCATGATGGCGCCATAGGAAAGTGTGGCTGATGAGAGTACTCCAGCCACACTTACTGCTAAGCAGATTTGAATATACTATACCTCCAAGCAAAAAGTGGTGGTTCGACCTCCACTTCTTATTTTGTGGATTGGGGAAAAGGGTGTGAAAACTCGTGTTTTCTTCTGATTCCACTTCCGTTTCTGCCTGGACACGACTGAACAGGACCCTCCATCAATGCTGCCACAGGACCCCGGAGAAAACACCTCCCCCATCACTGGACAGGAAGGTAGGCAACCCTCATTGGCTGTGTACGTTGTGGGGTGGGATCACAGCACATGGGAACTGGACCACTGCAGACATATGCCTGTCACAGTAATTTTTTTTAATTACTGTGACATGCATATGTCGGGGACACAGGAAGGCCAGTTGGAGATACACCGGTACACAACACATATCACACGCATACTGAACTGTCATTATTGTGTACCACAATTACAGTACATTCACACTTGTCAAATGTGCTGATGAGTGCACATTGCAATCATGTTTTGCTTTGAATTGTGTTTGTTTCAGTGCGTGTATGTGTGTGTGTGCAGTGAGATTAGCTGGGTAAGGTGGAGGGAGGTGTGGTGGGTAATGTGGTTGTGTCGGTATGTGTAGCACTTGCATAAGGCGTGGATGTTGTGTATGCAGTGTTTTGTTTTGCTATGTGCAGAATTCTTGCGCATGTTGCTGTGTGGCGGTCGCTGCCAGTCTGTGCATAGTTGTGCTTGTGTTGTGGGTGTTTGTGTAGATGAGTGTGTAGTTGTGGTTATGTCATGTGTGGGTGCAGAGTCACTAGTGTGTGTGTGTTGTTTGATGGATGTACGTGTATGTGTGTTTGTGGTGTGCAGGTGCTGTGGTGTAATGGCAATGGATAATGGAGTCTATTTGTTGTGTTGTGTTGTGTGTGATTCAGGGGGTCACATGGAGTAAAGTGTGTGTGTGTCTGTGTGTGTGTGTGAGAGAGACTTATCTCCATTCCGTGGCCACTGTCGTTGTCTCTTTCCATTGGGTCCAGCTATGTCCCCTCTCCATCAGCAAACTGCCAGCAGGACACCGCCTGTCCAACTTCAACATCCAAATATGGTGGGCGGGAACCTGCGTGATTGCTGGGAAGGACGCTCTGCTGTGGCAGTTTTCAGCTCAGTCGCAATACATCTAAATATGGTGGGCGGTACAACGTCGACTTGACGGTCTTCACAGGCACACTGTTGATGCGCCTTGACAGTAACACCCTCAAGATCTAAATCAGGCCCAAAGTCTGAATGTAGAAATGCTCGCCGTGACTTTGTCCAGCAGCTTCCCAATGATGATGCCTCCTCCTCAGAGACCGCCGGCTGCTTTGCCCCACTAAACTTTACTTTCTCAGGAGCTTTTCTTCAAAATTTCTTATAAGTCCAAAGTTAACCCAATACAAGACCACCTTGTGTAGCTGATATGTGACTGCTGGTTGTCCATCACTTATGACTTTGCCCAATTCTTGTATGACTGATGCCCACAGTTTGTGCTTTTATCTTTTAGGAAGTAGTTTGCACACAAAAAAAATCATAATTCTGGTTCTTCTGACTGGATTTAATTCATTGTTCTGTGATTTTATTTGTTAAATTATAGCCTATTTTTCTAAATTGGTGTGAGATTTTTCTGATGCTGTGTTTTCACTTTATTACTATTTGTGTGCTACATAAATATTTAGCACAGTTTCCCTATGTTAAGCCTGACTGGTTGTGTGCTAAGCTCGTAGAAGGTTAAACACAGTTTAATTTAGTGCCCTTTGTGATTTACCCTGACAAGGATTGTGGGTTGCCTTTGTGATTTATCCTGACAAGGATTGTGGGTTGTTGCTTGCAAAGGGTCTTCACCCCTCAATCAAAAACCCTATTTCTTACAACCCTTCATTAATATGCCAAGGGCAAACATGAATATGTCTATTACTGTTCACGGTGGTGCATGCTTAGAAACTCCTCAAAGAATATGAGGTACGGTCTTTTCTTTCTCACACATCATTTAGCAAAAGGAAGCCTGCCGCTTCCTGTACATCATAAATCAGCGTGCACTTTTTACAGTTTTGTTACTGCTCAGTTCACATGATAACTTATCACCACATATAAAAGAGAATGTTTATCAACACTTTGCACCAATCCAAAGTTGCTAAATGTGGCACTAGAAATAAATAAGTCATGATAAAGTATTTAATTTCAAGCTTAATATGTTTTTTGTGTGAGAAAGTAGCCCCAAACAAATGCACCTATTGCTTTGCGCTATTTTGTGGTATCTTGTGTCAAGAGGATGTCACATTAGTGGTACATCCGCTTTCCCACTCTATTACCCATTGTGTTTCAAAGCTAAATCTACTAAAAATGGGAGACAGGAGTTTGTGCCAAAATATAATGCACCCACAAGGCAGGACCTAAAAAGGAGAAGTGTTTTAATTTCTCCTACCTTGTAACTCAATGCAAATGTAAATCTGTTGAAGCCAAGATTTCCCATGTCTACATGAGCGGACACAGTAAAAGGAATACTGTATAAAGAAATACCGTGAGCCACTTCCCAGCCACTATTATTGTATGACTGACTCACTACTAACAACATTGACAGAATCTAATGGAGGACACTACACTCTCGAATGATAGCCATAGTCCAGGCTTCGTTCCAATTTGCGATTTAGACTGAACCATTAATCATGAAGAGGACTTTGACCAGAATACCATAATTATCAACTGGAATTTTTAGGTGCTACCATATAGAAAATATCCCCAGTCCTGATGATGACCCACTATTGATTTATGTGTATACATGGTGTCGAAACGTCGACATGAAATTGAATGTGGATTGAAATTGTAAAAATTCTAAGTGACTTCAGGGCCTCCTGGATTGACGGAGCCTTTGGAAGTCTACATTGTTGTTAACCACCTTCTGTATATATTGTATATAACACTATCACTCCCCTTCACAATATTCACCTTCACGGTGTTTTAAGAATTAGGAGCACCTAGAACCATACGTAACTTTATAAATCTTTACAAATGTGCAATATAAGTTGTACATTTTCCAAAATGTAACAAGTTATGATAAAGAAAAAAAATACATATCAATTAATACAATAAAGATTGGATATATTTAATTGCCAAATAGATATCTTACCGTGGAAGTCTAGGATTACTTCCCCCTTGCTTTGACCATACAATATTAACTATTGTCTATTGCCCTGGTCAAAAGGTTTAGAGGGTATTGCCTCATTGCTTTAAATTACTGCTGGGTTGAAGATCAGCCCTGCAGGACAATGAGGAAGTAAAGAGTCAGCCTGAGGCCTGCAGGCGAGAAAGGAGATTCTGTGAAATGCAGTATTTGTATTTGCAGAGAATCACACCATTTGGTGAAACAGGGAAGGCGAGATTGAGCCCAGATTTTACTTGTTTACTTTACACAATTAAGCTAACATTTACGCTTAATGTTTTTTATCGACTTAATGAAGGGATAGATTACAACGTGGGTAACAGGAAGAAGTCATGTTTCATTTGGGGCAGTTTTGCCTAGCATTATTATTGTTGTTATTGTTAGCACACTGAAGTATATTATCTTTTCTGTTTATAACTTTCTTGTTTCACTTGTATTATATTTTTTAATTTTCGAGTTTCATGAGTACAGACAAACAACTGGAAAATAAAGAATAACAGTTACATGTGGATACATTGGTAATAGGTCCACTGGAATTATGCGGCAGGAGAGGGCCAAATTATGTGGAAGTGTTGACTAAATTTATGTGGCAAACAGAAGCAAATTATGCAGCATGTGATAGTATTTTATTATTTTGTCATTGTTTTCACTTGTTAACACTCTCTGGGCTTAGGCTACACCTCATTAGTACTAGTTTAACCCCTGACTGTGGCAACAAGCAAAAGAAAGGTTGCCAGTCAACCTTTGCAAAGAGGCCCTCCACTGTGCAGCAACTCATGTGACTGTGTTTTTAGTAAAGTTTGAATTAGATGTTTTTTTTAAAATCTGCAGATTATTCAGCAGATGATGGCATGTGTGGCAAATGTGCAAATCCATAATTATCTGACAAACACTGCAGCGTGCCAAATGCATAAATTCAGTGGCCCTGTTGATAGCCAACCAAGCCATCAGCAATACAGTGTTCGGATCATTTCATTATCATACATCAGCACACATTTCACAATATTACAGGAAAATACAGTGAATGCAGACCATGCCCATAAAAGGACGTGTAAAAGGCCGTAAAAAGTAAGGTGCAGTTTGACTGTTGCAGTGGTCAGGTGGCATATTGTATTCCAGTCTGTCAGATATCTGAGTATTTGCAGCATTTCATGGGCATAGAATCCTTAGTTTGATATGTGGGTTAGGCTAGAGGAGGTTGATGGTTCAACATTGTTGCCTTCAGCAGCATAGAATAAAAAGGTACATAGCAGACCTCAAATATCTTTGGGTCTCAAGGAAAGGAGTGGTAGTTCTGCATATATTTTGTTCTGTGTTAAAGAGGGCAAGGTATCTCAGACAGTTTTCTGACATGTATCGTAATTGATTCATCATGAATATTCCATTTCACACAGCACCCCTCCAAGTGATGTAGGGGTGGCAGATGGTGCACATCTCCGGGAGATGGAGGTATGGAGGTTCAGTGTGCAGGTTCACCCACCGGTGCATGAGATTATAATGTTCAGTACACAATTCTTAATTATAAGGGATAAACTAACCCCTGCCGTACATTATAAGGAGATCCATAAGCCTATAGAGGAACAAGGCCAAAGGGTGAGTTCATTAGGTTAAAGCCAACCAGACCGCACAACTGTCTGGTTTGCTAAAGACATTTAGGAGACATTTGGAAAGCTTCCCTGAGAACGCATTCCACCAATTGCTTACCATTGGCTTTGTGGTTTATAACTCACATTTGCTTCATTTATATTTGCTAGCTTCATTTGTTTTAGACCGTCTAGCTTGAGTTTGTCCCTACCGTAGAGCATCGCTTGTTTACTGTTTCCTTCCACCTGTGTTAAATTTCTATAAACAGGACTTTACATATTGTTCTTATCTTGTCACATTTGCTGTGCATTCAAAGACCAAGGTCAAATGACAGGCTCTTTCTTCCCATTGAGCTTGGTGTTTATCTTTCTTTCTCTGGCTTCAAAGTGAAAGGATTTATATGACAATCCTCCTGCCTAATGGGGTTGTGGTGGAAGAAGGTTTTAGGATGCTATTTTTCCACCACACAACACATTTTAAGTGTCTGTAATTGAATTGTGCAGATATTTCAGAATAAATGTGGTGGAACCAAATATTATAATATGATCAAAACAAATCAATAATTAGGTAATGAAATTTACACACATTAACATTTGTGCGCTATGTACTTTTAGCGATAAAACTGTATGTCTGTGCAAATTTCATTTCAGTTGAAGATGTGTTGTCTGATATGGCAGTGCACTACCACACCATGCATACTCCACTCTATGCTACTCCACTTCACTCTACACCACTCCCTGCCACTGCACTCTACCCTGCACAACTCCACTCTGTACCACTTCACTCTGAAACAATCTACTCTACAACACTGCACTGTACGTCACTCTTCAACACTCTGGTCTATTATATGCCACTACATTTGACGCCAATTCAATCTATGCTGTACCACTGTATTCTACTCTGCACAACTCTACACTATGCCACTGCAATCTACACTATCCTACTCTAATCAATACACACTACACCACTGCACTCTATGCAAATGTACTCTTAACCACTTTATTCAAAACCAATGCACTTTACACCACTGTTCTCATGCCAGTCTACTCAGCACCACTGCACTCTACGCCACTCTACTAATCACCACTTTACTCTACGACTCTCTATTATGCAACGCTGCACTATCCACCACTGGACTCTCCACCACTCTGCTCTACTGCACTCTATGCCACTCTAATCTACTCTACACCACTCCATTCTAGGGCACTTCACTCTACTCTGAAGCCATCTACTGTACACCACTGCACTCTACACAACTCCACTCTATGCTACTCCACTCCAATCTACCCTTCACCACTCCAGTCTACCCTGCGCCTCTCCAATCTACTCTGCAACACTCTAGTCTGCAGCACTCTATGCCACTGCACTCTACATCATTATGCTCTCCTCTGCAACACTCTACTCTTTACCACTATACTCTACTCTGCAGCACTGTACTCTACACCACAGCCATCTATTCCACTTTATTCTACTTTGCATCACTTCACTATATGCCACTGCTTTCTACATCACTATACACCACTGCACTCCACAATCCTTTACCCTGCAACACTGCACACTAGGCCCACTCTATTCTGCTTCCTACCACTCTACACAACTGCACTCTACACCAATGCATTCTATGCCACTCTGCTTTACACCACTGCTTTTCACCACTGCCCTTTACAAAACTCTACCCTGCAACACTGCACTCTTTGCCACAAAACTCTATGCCACTCTACTCTGCACTGTTCAACTGTATGCCACTCTACTGCACTCTACACCAGTGCACTCTATTCTACTGCACTCTAGTCTGCATCACCACTGTACTCCACGCTACTTTACCTTGCACCACTTCACTCTACCATGCACCATATCACTCTACGACACTGTACTCTGTGCCACTGCAATTCATGCAGTGCCACTCCACTCTGTGCCCCTTCACTCTTCACTACTCCAGCCTACTGCACTCTACTCTAAATGAGTGCACTCTTCACCAATACACTCTTCACCACTTTACTCAAAACCAGTGCACTCTATGCCACTGCCCTCTATGTCATTTACTCTGTACCACTGTACTCTCCCCCACTTCACTCTAGACTACTCTACAACATTACACTCCTCGATATTCCACTCTGACACTCTACTCCATTAAACTCTACTAAGCTCTGCACCACTTTACGACACTTTACTCGACTCTGTGACTCTCTAAGCAACTCTCTCTAAGCCACTTCATGCCACTTTACTGCTCTCCATGACGACACACTACTCCACTCTGTGCCACTCCACTCTATGCCACTTCAAAAAACAATAGTCTACTCCACTCTATGCCCTTCCAGTCTACAACACTTTATGCCACTCCATTATACGACAATGTAGTATGCTCAATGACACTCAACTCTCTCTACGCCACTCCAGGTTACTTTACTCCACTCAACGCTACTCCACTCTTCTTTATGCCTCTCCACTCTACAACACTCTGCCACTGTACTCCACTCTATGACACTACTCCACTCTACAACACTATACTCACTCTGTGACACTCTACACCACACCAGTCGATTACACTCTACAGTACACCATTCTCCTTTATGCCATTAACTTTTAGCCATGCTGAACAGTAGCCACACTAGTGTACACATGGCTAAAACGCATTGGCAAAGCCAATAGCTCTTGCATAGGCGAGACCTATTGGCTTTGTCAATGCCTGTTTACAAGGTATGGAACTCCAAGGTGACTTGCAATATCCTTACCATGAACACCATGGGGGTACTTTATCCCATATATTTTACATGGTCACACCAATAGCTTTCCCACAAACCACTTAAAACATGAATGCAAAGCTTCTGCACTGTAAGCTACTAACATAGAGCAGAAGAAAGAAAAGCAACATTCTATTTGTTGCTATACACAGCTGCATTAATTATGCTCCATGACCTGACCTGCCTTTCACCTTGGCTACTAGCTCTGGCAGAAGGCACTGGGACATCAGAACTCAACTGTCATAACATTATAATTGTTGAGTTTTGATGTTTTTCCTGTATAATCGGTAACTTGGTGCATCACAAGTAGCCAGTTATAAAGAAATAAGAGACTGCTGTTTATACAGGAATTACAGAGTCCCATGTATTATATAGCTTGTAACACCAAGAGCTTCTTTAGTATAAATGCTCCCAGTTTGGATTGGTGTGGAGCTGACCTGCCCAAGATAACACAGAGGAGTAGAAATGTTATTAGGACTACCGTTTCAGAGCACAGTTTACAATTGTAGCTGATCGCTTTTGATATCTCCAGTGCGGGTTCAGTTTGCATGAGGAGAGGGGCATGATCGGTGCGGGGCACAAAGGGTTTGCTCTTCCTTGTTTCCCTCATACCTTTATTTGCTTGGTGCAAGAAGATGCAAGGTTAATCAACATGTTTTTTTCACATTTGGTCTAATAACGTTTGTGAATGTAAATAACAGTAAAACATAATATTAAACTGTGACAACATGCCTTCCTGTCTCCTCATTTCAAATCCAAATTATATGATTGTGTACATTTATAGGAGCCTAGAGTTCTTAAACAAGGGGTGATTTGTATAGGATCAATAGAAAAGTCCCCAGGGCTGTCTCTGTCCCCCTCCCCATAAATGTATAGTTTCCTACGCCCCTGTTTGTAGTTATGTGCCTACGATTCTTTCTCCCCTTAGCGTGAAGCAGCGTAGGATCTTTGATTGCTGCGCTACTTGCAGAACGTTAAATATAATCGTCCACTTAGGTTCAGGCACTAGCTATGTACTACTCGGACTTTCAAGTCTTATTTCTTTCTCCTCTGTTAAAGGTCTGTGGGAATATGAATAGACTAAAGCTTGGCATTGAGGAGTTTGCTGCGCAGCACACTGAAAGTTTCTGTTCTTGAGAAATTGTGTACTACGTAGATACGCCTAAAACATATCACGAAACGTCACAGAATAAATAAATGCGATTTTTACAGCATTGCCAAAAGTATACTTTTTGAAGTGCGTTATCTCGATTGATTTGGTAACCAAACATGGGTGGAACCGAGAACGGTGTGCACTAAAGATCTTTTGTCTTCTAAGGGAGCAATGTTTGTGTATCGTGCTTTTTGTGAATGTTTAGTAGGCGGGGCATAGCAAAGTTGCTTCATACTCGGAGGAAAGCTGGGGGAACACTCTTATTTGTCCGCAAAATGAAAAACAAAAATCTATACTAGATACTTGCTTTGCTCTGATGAAAGGACATAGATGTTTGCACACTGGTCATGATTCGTGCTATTTGAGTTCATACTGAAATATCACTTTTAGCAGCCTTGCAAGTAGATTCAAATACGTCACATACAGTAACCTAGATGTCATTGGTGGAGCAGATGCAGTGGTACCGTGGCACAGGGATTTGAGGGGCCCAGTGCAATCAAATTATGTCCGCCCTATGCTACCCTAAAAGTAGGAGTAATGGTCCACCTTCCTTGTTTGCATTAAACCCAGTGCAACCTTTGCTATATCCAGAGTCAAAGTTGCACTATTCAGAAAAATCATCTATTAATCAAAGGTAATATTGTGAAAACAACTAACTATCAACATAATACCCAAACAATCAAGGAAGAGAAAGGGAATTTAGTAGGGCCACCACACATCATCCCAGATAAATAACTACGCAAAGAAATGTGACGTTCCATAGGTCATAGTGTGGAAAGTGCTGTTCCATTTAAATCCATGGTGTTCCTATTTTTAGGTAGCAAGGGTACTTAACAGCCAAGGTGACATACTTCATCCTCGAGTCCTCCTCATTGGGCAGTGAGTACAAATCCTAATGGTTTCCAGAAGATGGAGCACTTAGCAAAGTTCTTTAGTCACAGATGGGTTGCCCCGGAGACATGTAAAAAGGGCTTGTAAGAGGCAATGTAAGGTTACCCGGGGAAAACAGTTATTTATCAGTTATTTTGCTACTTCTGGTAAGGTTTGAAAGCTGAGCAGAACTCTGTTAGATGCCCAATTCATCCTGTAAATTAAGGGTCTTCGAAACATTCAGGAAAAATGCATTATTGATAATTATAATCTTTGTAATCAATTGTCAAAAAGAGCACGGCAACTCCCACGCATGCAACCCAGAGGCCACAGACAGCTAAACAGCTAAATGTTTACTGTGGTGTGGTTGTGGGCATCATTAATACTTCTCTGATTATTTTAGGATAATTTATAGACTTTGTGGAATTCTGAATTAATAATTTGAGGGAAGGTTCCAAACAAATTTATAACCAGGTTTTACCAAGGTGGATGTGACACAAAGCAGGTGGATTTTCACCAGAGAAAATGCGTGCTAATTCTTTAAGCTAGACCAAACAATGTTAAAGACAAGGAACAAACAATAAAACCTCTAAACTAATAAAAAATAGATGTCAATCAACAAAATTATGCAGAAATTGTAAAAATGGATTAAAAGGAGCCAGAGATGTGAATGGTTAAAGAAAAACACCAATAAGAACAGTGGGTTTTCTGAGTCCATGCTTATTATCAAACGTGCCCCCGTAGATGTCACTCTTGCACCAACAATAACAAAACGTTACCAGGAAAATGTTTCACCTCACCAAGACTGGGAAGGCAGGGTTAGAGACAGCTGCTCTTCAGGCTGCTACTCTAAAATGTTTACAACCCTGTTGGCGATCTTGTTGGGGCTCCAGCCTTTCACTTCAAAAGAGATTCAGACACAATTAGCCCTATTTGATGCCGCAGCCAAGACTCTCAATTTCTTGAGGGTGCTGGATAACTTTTTCCTAGTCACTCACACGACTCTCAAACAGTTTGGGGGATGCTTTAAGGGTCCAGGCCACAGGTCAGCAGTGGAGGTCGAGTTCATCTATCCACACAAGCCAGGGCTCCAACAAAGTTCAGTCCTGTACACCCCTAACTAGTTTTCTGGTTCTTCCACAGAGAAGTCCCTCTCTTCAGCCTATTCTGGTCCTGAGGATACAGGAGGCTAGATAGTATGATCAGAGATCTTATAAAACAAGGATACACGGAGAAAGAGTTCCCCCATTGTCCTTCTCCAGCCAGATAGCAGACAGAAGTGAACATACTAATTTTCTATGCCTAATCTCTTCGATGTGGAATTTTGTTCTGCTAAGCAGATGTAAGAAATAATTTCTTGTAGGTCACATTATACCGTGATAGTGATAACGGCTTATCCAATCCTAAAAAGATTCCCAGTCCATATTGTGCCTAGCATTTTATAGCTTTCTGGCAATGGAAAATTATCTCAGTAATCCTTGCTTTGGGGGGAGGGGGTCTTTCAACAAGGCAGAACCGCATGGACAGTGTGTGTGAGTTACACTTCTCACCAATGGGCAGCCTTGCATATGTGAAGTAACTACCCCTGAAAACCAACCCTGGTGGCTTCTGGGGCCATCACCCTTCCTAACTCAGGCCACCTGTTGGTAGAAGATACAGGTTTGCTGTCAGCAGAGCATTTTCAAAGGTCTACTGACATTAGAGCGATGGTGAATTGACACATTCTACTTTGGGAGGTTACAGGCAGTTCTTTTTCAGGGTAATCTGCTGTTGCAGTCCAGTCCCCTCTCTTATTTTCCAAGACAAGTAGCCAATGATTTCTCCTGCCATCCTTTCTTACAGCAGACCAATGCTTATTATCTTCTCTGAGGAGAGTGGTGTTCACACCACCCCAAAAGCAAATTACTGTTCATGGAGGCAAGAGAGCCTAGAAGAAATGCATTAATTACTGTTCAGGCTCACAAGTAGGGACACACACTTTTATATAATCTTCTTGACAATACATTTAACAAAAATCTATGTTCACCACAGAATTACATTTTTGTTAAATATGTTAATGTGCCACTGGCCTGCCCTAGCTTTTACTCACAGGCAGGCCTTTATCATAGGAAAGAGACTACCACAACCCAAGTAGTACAAAGAACCTTTTTGTATCGCATTCACTCCAAGGACAAACAAATGTGATGTTAAGCGTGTCCCTACTTTTGAACGTTATGCAGTAAGGCATTGCAGGCTTCACAGTACTACTTAGAGGTGACTTATCAAATGACAAAAGCAGGCCTTCATGCATGTAAAAAATGGTTTCCATTGGCATGAGTCTTCAGCAGTGATAGAAATGGGGTCTTTGGTTGGCATTCAGTTTACCCCCTGTCCAAGCAAAGACCCTCACTCTCGTCAGGGTAAGTCACACACAATCCAAATTATCCTGTGCCCACCCTCTCGTCGCTTGGCACTGAGCAATCAGGCTTAACATAGAAGGCAATGTGTAAAGTATTTTATACAATACATTTTGCAATAGCACAGTATCGCAAATAGAATGAAAACCCAACTTCATGCTAAGGGTTCCCAAATACCAGAATCCCTATAAAGCTCTGACTGCAGAGCTAACCACAAAAATAACCAAAAAAAGCCAAAACAAACTATACACATCAAGCAAATACACAATTAATACATTTGAATAATTAATACATTAAATATATATACTTTATCTAATCAAGCAATAGAAAAATAGAAAAACTTTCAGAGAAAACATGGTCAAAACACCCACTATACTAAAGCAATAAAAAATTCACAGTCATACAGGCTCAATCACACTTTAAAAACAAACCTGAATACACCTAGCACCAAGATAGGTCGAAAAAGAAGATGAACAATAATCTTCTCCTTGTAATGTTTGATCAAAGATACAAATTGCAAATCAAGGGGCATATTTATACTCCGTTTGCACCGAATTTACATCGTTTTTTTCGACGCAAATTCGACGCAAAACGAACTCCATATTTATACTTTGGCGTTAGACGCGTCTAGCGCCAAAGTTCATGGAGTTAGCGTCATTTTTTGGTGTGAACACCTTCCTTGCGTTAATGAGATGCAAGGTAGGTGTTCCCGTCTTAAAAAATGTCTCCCAGGCATGTGCGTGGTATTTATACTCCCGGGCAAAAATGACGCCCGGGAGTGGGCGGGGCAAAAAACCCCGCATTTGCGCCTCTTTTTAACGCCTGGGTCAGGGCAGGCGTTAAGGGACCTGTGGGCTCAGAAGGAGCCCAGAGGTGCCCTCCCCTGCCCCCAGGGACACCCCCTGCCACCCTTGCCCACCCCAGGAGGACACCCAAGGATGGAGGGACCCATCCCAGGGAAGAAAAGGTAAGTTGTGGTAAGTATTTTTGTAAAAAAAAATTGAAGCATAGGGGGGCCTGATTTGTGCCCCCCTACATGCCACTATGCCCAATGACCATGGCCAGGGGACATAAGTCCCCTGGGCATGGCCATTGGGCAAGGGGGCATAGTCATGTTAATGGCGTCTGGGCGCCCCAAAAAAATGGCGCAAATCGGGTTAAGACGATTTTTTTGCCTCAGCCTGACTTGCCCCATTTTTGGACGGCCAAACACCGGCGCTGCCTGGTGTACGTTGTTTTTTTTCACGCACACCAGGCAGCGCCGGTCGGCTAACGCCATTCAATAAATACGGCGCCCGCATGGTGCTTCAGAATGGCGTTAGCCGGCACAAATTTTTTGGGCGCAAAACTGCGTTAGCGCAGTTTTGCGCCAAAAAGTATAAATATGGCCCCAGATATAGAAACAGAAAACAGTTTTTCATTTATGTGTTGATATATTGTCTCTTAAGTCAGTCTCTTTTGTGGCTGTGATGGAACACAAATCCGATCCAAAGTCTTGGTACCGGTGTGCAATTGCTGATGTACGTTTCATTGAAGAGTGACCTAAAAGGACACTCACCTTCATCAGGGCACACAGTTTATTCAAATATCTATAATAATCCCAGGGGGGGACTATAATCATTCTCAATTCGAATACTTGGAAAACTGTTGCAGCTCCATAATAGATATGACAAATGTTAATTGGGATGTCTCATGATGAGAGGACTTGAGCTAAGCCTCAGTACATTCCCTTTATTATTGCTGGGGTCCCACATATAATTTTCAAGAAAAAATAGACACGTTGAAAGAAAGAAATTCAACCGCGAGGGAAAACTGTATTAGCCTCACCTGCCAAGATGTATAAATGTTGTTGGTCCCGTTCGAGGAATTCCACTGCATTCGTCTAAGTCGCGGTATAATTAAACACAGTATTGCACCATACAATATGTATCTGATAAAATGCAGGTCAAAACGATTAAGATGCAATAAGTACATGGTGAGCTATCACTGTAACAATGATATAACGTGTCTTTAGTCTTTTAAAAGCAATAAATGTCTCTTTCAAGCACAAAGTACCTGGTTTGCATTCAAAGTCTCCTCAAGGAACTGAAGAGGAGGAGATGAGTGGAAAACAGGGAAGTGTGAGTCAATTTCTCGGGACGCCCACAGTGATGCATCATTTAGTTTTCACGCAAGGACGGCTTTGCATCAATTTCTGGCACTCAGTCGTGGATCCTCTTCGGTTTGCGGGGGTTTCGGATGCCCTGGGGATGATGCGTGGATTTCCGGCACTGACAGGCTGAAGTCATAGGGGCTGCGTCGATCTGGTGGGCGTTGCATGGAAATTTTTACTGCACGGCAGGCGCTGTGTCGATTCCTGTCTGGAAGTCGTTACGGCTAGGCTCTGCGTCTGGAACTCGGGCTGCATCGTTCCAGATTGGCGTGTAGTGAATTTTTCACAGCAATGCAGATTGTGAGTCATTTCTGGCAGGCTGTGCATCGGTTTTCACAACACACGGAGTCCTTCTTGTAGAGATTTAGGCCCTCATTACAACCTGGGCGGTCGGACGAGTCCGACCGCCAAGGTTGTACTGTCAGGCGGCCTCCCATGCAGCCGGAAATCCGCCAGCCGCATTTGGACATCCCAGCTGTGCCAGTGGGCGGAAATAGAGTTTGGGGATGTGGGCCGTAACATTGCAGCCGGCTCCTAATGGAGCCGGCGGCAATGTGGCGGTTCGGCGGGTGCAGCAGCACCCGTCTCGCTCTTCACTGTCTGCCAGCCAGACAGTGAAAATCGTGATGGGGCTTTGCCTGGGGGCCCCTGCACTGCCGTGCTGCGGTCAAAATATGGGGAATTGTACCGCCTGCCTGTTGGCGCTACGATCGCCAATTCAACCCTGGCGGTCTTTGACCGCCAGGGTTGTAATGATGGCCTTAGTCTTTTTGTTCCTGAGACTTCAGGGAACAGGAGGCAAGCTCTATCCAAGCCCTTGGAGAGCACTTCTCAGCACAGCAAGAGGACAGCAAGGCAACAGGGCAACAGCAAGGCAGCAGTCCTTGTAGGAGGCTGGACTGGCTTGTAGTGAGTACCAAGGGGTACTTGCACCTTGCACCAGGCCCAGTTATCCCTTATTAGTGTATAGGGTGTCTAGCAGCTTAGGCTGATAGATAATGGTAGCTTAGCAGAGCAGTTTAGGCTGAACTAGGAGACGTGTGAAGCTACTACAGTACCACTTAGTGTCATATGCACAATATCATAAGAAAACACAATACACAGTTATACTAAAAATAAAGGTACTTTATTTTTTATGACAATATGCCAAAGTATCTTAGAGTGTACCCTCACTGAGAGGATAGGAAATATACACAAGATATATGTCCACAATACCAAAAATATGCAGTATAGTCTTAGGAAACAGTGCAAACAATGTATAGTTACAATAGGATGCAATGGGGACACATAGGGATAGGGGCAACACAAACCATATACTCCAAAAGTGGAATGCGAACCACAAATGGACCCCAAACCTATGTGACCTTGTAGAGGGTCGCTGGGACTATTAGGAAATAGTGAGAGTTAGAAAAATAACCCACCCCAAGACCCTGAAAAGTGAGTGCAAAGTGCACTAAAGTTCCCCTAAGGACAAAGAAGTCGTGTTAGAGGAATAATGCAGGAAAGACACAAACCAACAATGCAACAACGGTGGATTTCCAATCTAGGGTACCTGTGGAACAAGGGGACCAAGTCCAAAAGTCACAAGCAGGTCGGAGATGGGCATATGCCCAGGAAATGCCAGCTGTGGGTGCAAAGGAACTTCTACTGGACAGAAGAAGCTGAGGTTTCTGCAGGAACGAAAAGGGCTAGAGACTTCCCCTTTGGTGGACGGATCCCTCTTGCCGTGGAGAGTTGTGCAGAAGTGTTTTCCCGCTGAAAGAACGCCAACAAGCCTTGCTAGCTGCAAATCGTGCGGTTAGCGTTTTTGGATGCTGCTGTGGCCCAGGAGGAACCAGGAGGTCACAAATTGGACCAGGAGGTAGAGGGGACGTCGAGCAAGACAAGGAGCCCTCTTAGCAGCAGGTAGCACCCGGAGAAGTGCCAGAAACAGGCACTACGAGGATGCGTGAAATGGTGCTCACCCGAAGTTACACAAAGGAGTCCCACGTCTCCGGAGACCAACTTAGAAAGTCGTGCAATGCAGGTTAGAGTGCCGTGGACCCAGGCTTGGCTGTGCACAAAGGATTTCCGCCGGAAGTGCACAGGGGCCGGAGTAGCTGCAAAAGTCACGGTTCCCAGCAATGCAGTCTAGCGAGGTGAGGCAAGGACTTACCTCCACCAAACTTGGACTGAAGAGTCACTGGACTGTGGGAGTCACTTGGACAGAGTTGCTGGATTTGAGGGACCTCGCTCGTTGTGCTGAGAGGAGACCCAAGGGACTGGTAATGCAGCTTTTTGGTGCCTGCGGTTGCAGGGGGAAGAAGACGTCGACCCACGGGAGATTTCTTCAGAGCTTCTAGTGCAGAGAGGAGGCAGACTACCCCCACAGCATGCACCACCAGGAAAACAGTCGAGAAGGCGGCAGGATCAGCGTTACAGAGTTGCAGTAGTCGTCTTTGCTACTATGTTGCAGTTTTGCAGGCTTCCAGCGCGGTCAGCAGTCGATTCCTTGGCAGAAGGTGAAGAGAGAGATGCAGAGGAACTCGGATGAGCTCTAGCATTCGTTATCTAAAGTTTCCCCAGAGACAGAGACCCTTAATAGCCAGAAAAGAGGGTTTGGCTACTTAGGGGAGAGGATAGGCTACTAATAGCTGAAGGAGCCTATCAGAAGGAGTCTCTGACGTCACCTGGTGGCACTGGACACTCAGAGCAGTCCAGTGTGCCAGCAGCACCTCTGTTTCCAAGATGGCAGAGGTCTGGAGCACACTGGAGGAGCTCTGGACACCTCCTAGGGGAGGTGCAGGTCAGGGGAGTGGTCACTCCCCTTTCCTTTGTCCAGTTTCGCGCCAGAGCAGGGCTAAGGGGTCCCCTGAACCGGTGTAGACTGGCTTATGCAGAATTGGGCACATCTGTGCCCAAGAGAGCATTTCCAGAGGCTGGGGGAGGCTACTCCTCCCCTGCCTTCACACCATTTTCCAAAGGGAGAGGGTGTAACACCCTCTCTCAGAGGAAGTCCTTTGTTCTGCCATCCTGGGCCAGGCCTGGCTGGACCCCAGGAGGGCAGATGCATGTCTGAGGGGTTGGCAGCAGCAGCAGCTGCAGTGAAACCCCAGGAAGGGCAGTTTGGCAGTACCAGGGTCTGTGCTACAGACCACTGGGATCATGGGATTGTGCCAACCATGCCAGGATGGCATAGAGGGGGCAATTCCATGATCATAGACATGTTACATGGCCATATTCGGAGTTACCATTGTGAAGCTACATATAGGTAGTGACCTATATGTAGTGCACGCGTGTAATGGTGTCCCCGCACTCACAAAGTTCAGGGAATTGGCCCTGAACAATGTGGGGGCACCTTGGCTAGTGCCAGGGTGCCCTCACACTTAGTAACTTTGCACCTAACCTTTACCAGGTAAAGGTTAGACATATAGGTGACTTATAAGTTACTTAAGTGCAGTGTAAAATGGCTGTGAAATAACGTGGACGTTATTTCACTCAGGCTGCAGTGGCAGGCCTGTGTAAGAATTGTCAGAGCTCCCTATGGGTGGCAAAAGAAATGCTGCAGCCCATATGGATCTCCTGGAACCCCAATACCCTGGGTACCTCAGTACCATATACTAGGGAATTATAAGGGTGTTCCAGTAAGCAAATGTAAATTGGTAAAATTGGTCACTAGCCTGTTAGTGACAATTTGGAAAGAAATAGAGAGCATAACCACTGAGGTTCTGATTAGCAGAGCCTCAGTGAGACAGTTAGTCACTACACAGGTAACACATTCAGACACACTTATGAGCACTGGGGCCCTGGAGAACAGGGTCCCCGTGACACATACAACTAAAACAACATATATACAGTGAAAAATGGGGGTAACATGCCAGGCAAGATGGTACTTTCCTACAGTCCTCCATAGAAAGCAATCAGGTGAGTCCTTTGGGCAGCCAGGCAGTTCTTCTTGACAGGTTTCAGATTCTGGTTCAGGTTCTCTTCTCCAGGAAGTGTCTGTTTTTGTTGGGGCAGAGGCCTTGTTTAAATACCCAAATGTGCCTTTGAAGTGGGGAGACTTCAAAGAGTGGCTTAGAAGTGCACATGGTCCACTTTCAGTACAATCCTGTCTGCCAGGGTCCCAGAAAGGGGTGTGGCAGTCCTTTGTGTGACGGCAGACCACTGTCCTTTGACATGTAAGTGTCAGGCCCTCCCCCCTCCCAGCCCAGAAAAAACCCATTCAAAATGCATATGTATGCAAGTGAGGCTGAGTATCCTGTGTTTGGGGTGTGTCTAAGTGAATGCACAAGGGAGCTGTCAACTGAACCCAGCCAGGCCTGGATTGTAAGGCACAGAAGGATTTAAGTGCAGAGAAATGCTCACTTTCTAAAAGTGGTATTTCTAAAATAGTAATATTAATTCCAACTTCACCAGTCAACAAGATTTTGTATCACCATTCTGGCCATACTAAATATGACCTTCCTACTCCTTTCAGATCAGCAGCTACCTCTCGAACAGTATATGAGGGTAGCCCCAATGTTAGCCTATGAAGGGAGCAGGACTCACAGCAGTATGAAAACTAATTTAGGAGTTTTACACTACCAGGACATGTAAAGTACACAGGTACATGTAGTGCCTTTTGCCTACACAGCATCCTGCCCTAGGGGATACCTAGGGCATACCTTAGGGATGACTTATATGTTGAAAAAGGGGAGTTTTAGGCTTGGCAATTACTTTTAAATGACAAGTCGAATTGGCAGGGAAACTGCACACACAGGCCTTGCAATGGCAGGCCTGAGACAAGGTTAAGGAGCTACTTAAGCGGTGGCACAATCAGTGCTGCAGGCCCACGAGTAGCATTTAATCTACAGGCCCTGTTCACAAATAGTGCACTTTATTAGGGACTTAGTGGAATCCCACTAAGTTGATATACAATGCCATGGAATTCGACAGAGGCGGAGTTCTGTGAGTGACGGAGTGCCACTGCTGCCTGCCCTAGTGGCAACCTTGCCTGAATGCACCCTATCTCGGAACTGCTAAGGAGGGTCATGCCTGGTTAGCTAGACCCGACTCTGCTTAGCGCTTCAGAGATCGGGCATATTCAGGACAGGGCCATAGGCAGCAAAAGCTGCTGTTTCAGGCCTTTTGGGCACATGCCTGCTCTGTGTGCAGACCGGTGCACAAGAGGCCTAGGCATGCCAGTGCACATAAGGCCTGAAGATGTAGGTTTGACTGCCTGAGCCCTCGCCTGAATTCAGCGAAAGCTGCCATTTCATGCCTCTTGTCCTCCAATGTGCACAAAAGAAAAAACAAGGGCTTACCTGGGTCCTTCAGGGGGTCCTCGTTCCCAGGGGCCTGGCTCTCTGCCTCCCTCTGCCCCCTTCTGGATCTGGAGCTGGCACTGGCAGTAGCTCCAGGCTGGTCAAGAGTGTGCACTGCAGCCCAGTTATGGGCCACACAGCGCAAGGGCAGACTGTCTGCGCTTGCACTGTGTGGCCCATAACTGGGCTGCATTGTGTACATGGTGAGCTCCACTCTGCTAGCAGATCTAGCGGTGTTTTTGGTAGAACTCTGTGCTCCAAGCGGAGCACGGAGTACCAAAAACCCCTTTCGCTCCACTAGCTGAGTGGAGCTCGCTGCCCACTCTTACTCCAGACACATTAAATGGGGTTATGCAGCCCTTTGTGAGGGCTCAGGACACAGCCCATTGTATAAGAGTCTGCTTCTCCCTTTCATCCTTCCCTGGATGGCCCATTAAGATGAAGATGGCCATTCAGTCACACCTAAGCTCCCTTTGTACGTGACTATCTGGAGGGAATACACAAGAGCCCAGCTGTCACTCACCTAGACATGTATTCAGAGACAGGTAGAAGGCACTAGGGGCCAGATATATCAAAAAAAGGATTTGCGTTTCTTAAATAGCGAATTTTAGGAAATCGCTATTTAAGAAATGCAAAATGGTATGGATGATTTTTGCGATTCGGTAATAGCGATTTCTTAAAACCCGCAAATGCTATTACCGAATCCCCAATAGAGAATCCAACCCCATTCTCACCTATGGGCCTGTTGCGAATATTTTTATATTTCCCAAATTGCGAATTCCATTTAGGAATTTGCAAATTAGATAATGCAAATCCCAGATTAGGTCATGCTAAAATTTATAATGTATTTTTAAAATTTGCACATGGTTACCACCAAACTTACATACAAATGTAGAATGCTAATAAGGGACCCTGAACAGAGTTAGGGGGTTATTACAACTTTGGAGGAGGTGTTAATCCGTCCCAAAAGTGACGGTAAAGTGACGGATATACCACCAGCCGTATTACGAGTTCCATAGGATATAATGGACTTGTAATACGGCTGGTGGTATATCCGTCACTTTACCGTCACTTTTGGGACGGATTAACACCTCCTCCAAAGTTGTAATAACCCCCTTAGTGTGCCTTAAGGAGGCAATGCTGAAAAATACAATCCACAAAAGCCCACACCTTTTATATTAATTTGGGATACCAACATTTTTCAAAAAAATAAAGGCTGAAGGTCTTGAAGGCAGCAGGCAAATTACGGTTGGAAATCAGAACTTGTTCTGGGATCTCATATGTTAGTGAATTGACCCATATCTGGAACTTACTTAACTAGCTGAAATGCATGAAATATAAACTAGTGGGTCCATTGAAAAGGGCAGGGATTATGATGTGGGGGCAGTTAGATGGAGAGGGTAAGCTTAAACTGTGAAAGAATGGAGCAATGGTGACAGAAGACAAATATGGAGATGTATGTATAAAATTTATAGATGGTGACAATCAATGCGGCCAGTGCCCTATGGAATGGAAGAGCCTAGCAGATTGGAGAACAAGCTACAGGGCATCATGACAAAGCAGAAAGAAGTATTATCATGGTATTGTAGGAAACCAGGGGCAGAAGGTGGCAAATTTAACCTGGCCTTAGAAACATGGGGAAAGGGCTTGCCAGAGATGCACAATAAATGGCAAGTATCTATTTGCATTTTGTATACTACAGCTAAATCTGCTGCAGCTCTCAGGAAGAACCATCTGTTTATGATCCACAGGGCTTATTGGACCCCATCGTAGGTGACAAAATCAGGATGTAGAAAGACAACTCATGTCATAAGTGTGGGGCTGACAGGATAGACAACCTACATATGTTTATGTAATGTCCAAGTCTGACACAGTTTTGGCAGAATGTGGGTAAAACACTATCAGAAATTATGCAACAGTAAAATGAGGTAAGCCCTTCTCTAATAATATTTGGAAAAAGAAGAAAATATAATTACCTAGTAAATCAGAGTTCAATACTTATCTGTTTGATATTGTTGGAAATAAGAGAGATGTTGTTCGAAATTGGGTCTCTAATTGGCAGAGATTATGCATCCTGTCAAAGTATGGACCATAATCCTAGTTGAGGTAATTCAGACACACACTAACCTGTGCTTACCCTCTGGGAGCTTGGCACAGGGCACACAGGCTTAACTTAAGGTGCAAAGTGTAAAGTATTAGTGCAACACACACACACACACATACACACGGTAATACAGTGAAAGCACCACAAAAAGACTCCACACAGGTTTAGCAAAATAAATAATATTATTTATCAGAGTACAAGACCAAAATAACAAAAATCCAATCAGTAGAAGTTGAGATGTGAATTTCTAAGTTTAAACTAAAAATAGTGCTTAGAAGTCACTAGCGGTCAAAAGGTTACTTGAGGTCGCAAGGGACCAGTGCAAATCCAAAGTTCAGGCTGACCGTGATGGAGGTTAGGCCGGCTTCAAACCCAACACAGGGGTCGCTGAAGAAGTACTGTGTTTGGAGCAAGTGTCAACATCGAGGAGCATATGCTATGGTGATGCAGTGATATTTCGGTGTTGAGATCCATAGAGATGAATGCAATTCCTCACTGTCGAAATGCGCAGAGTGTCATATTCGGACCATGCAGGCTGGTAATCCGCTATCATCAAACTGCCTCTGTGTGGGCATCTAAGGGGTGATGCCTCGGTTCCGTCCGGTGCAGTGGTGAGGATGAACCAATTTTGAGCACAAAGCAGCTGCAAAAGCCATTTCTGAGGTGGAGGATTGAGGGGCACCTCAGGCAAGGGTAGGACTCACAGAAGGCAGGGTCCAGCAGCACCAGGAGAGTTACTGGCAGTCTTTGATATCCCTGAGACTGCAGAAGAATAGGGGATGAGGTAGGAAGCTCTTGGAGTCACTCTGGGTGCAAGTGAGCTGGGTCCAGTCCTTGTCTTCAGCAGTGCAGAGATCAGCAGGGCCACTCACAAAAGCAGAGAATCATTTCCGTACAACAATCAGTCCAACAGCATGGCAATCCTTACAGCACAGCAGTCTTTACTACAGCAGAGTTTTTCCCTTGTTCAGTAGTGTACTGATTTGGTTGGGTCAGAGCTCCAGTACTTATACCTAAATGTGCCTTTGAAATGGAGGTGACTTCAAAGAAGGGTCTATTAAGTGCACAGTGTTCCTTTCTTCCTAACCCTGACTCCAAACAACCAGTAGGGGATAATCAGCCCTTTGTGTGGGGACAGGCACTTCCATATTGAAGTGTAAATGTCAGCTCCTTCCACTCTTTTTGCTCAGGAAGGCCCATAAGAATGCAGATTAATGCAGATGTGTCTTTTGTCATACCCACCCTTCCTGCGCTTGTGGCTGTCTAGAGGGAATACACATAGGGGGTTATTCTGACCTCGGCGGTAAAAGGTGCCTACCGCCGGTCAGAAGACCGCCATAACACCGCCGCGGCCGCGGTAAACCGCCAAGGTCATTCCGACCCACAACTGGCAAACCGCCAAAAACCCGACATCCACAAAAGTCCGCCACACCAAAGGGCAACGAAAAAAAGGCGATGACCAAACCTCCACCGTCACGCCAACAGAAATACGCCTATACCATTCCGACCCACAAATCCACGCGGCGGTCTTACAAACGCGGTATTCCATTGGCGGTACACACCGCCGCGGTCAAAATACACACACACATATTGAAAACTCAGCCACATTGGTCAGTTTGAAATACACACACCTGATACACATACTAACACCACTCCCACACACCCAACACAATATAAAACAAACACCCACATCACCCACAAGCCCCTACGACCCGAAATCATTACCGAAGGCTAGAGAGAGCACAGATTAGACAATCCCACAACACCATCACCCACACAGAATCCACGCACCATACACCACACACCACCATACGTACCACACTCATCACCACAAACGCCACCCCACACCTCAACCACACCACCCCATGGCACCCCAAAGACACCCCAGGTTCAGTGACGCCAAACTCAGGATCATGGTGGAGGAAATAGTCTGTGTCGAGCCCCAGCTCTTCGGGGCACAGGTGCAGCACACCACAATTGCCAGGAAGATGGAGCTATGGCAAAGGATAGTGGACAGGGTCAACGCGGTGGGACAGCATCCACGCAATCGGGAGGACATCAGGAAGAGATGGAACGACCTACAGGGGAAGGTGCGTTCCATGGTATCAAGGCACAACATTGCGGTGCAGAAGACTGGCGGCGGACCCCCACCTACTCCCCCAGAATTTTCCGCATGGGAGGAGGAAGTCTTGCACATCCTGCATCCTGAGGGCCTCGCAGGAGTAGACGGAGGAATGGACTCTGGTAAGGCAAATCTTCACTACTGCTTTCCACCCCCACCCCACCTGCATGCCAGCACATACCCCCACCCTCACCCCCACCCCCATCACCCCAACTCCGTGCAAATGGCTCACCATCACAACCCACCCCTCCCAACACCAAGCCCTGCATGCGACCACAAAGCATGGACAACCATCACCAAAACATGCCCACTGCACACACACATCACCCCCACAAGCCATCCTCACAAAATCCACCACAAGGGAATGCCTGCACTTGGGTACACGGACACCCACCCATCACACGAAATGCCACACACAGAAGCAATAACCATACCTTTATACCCCTGCAGGACCCGAACGCCACCACACCGCCACGGAGGGTCCAGAGATGTCCATCCCACCCCCAGAAGAGGCCCCCAGCGATGACAGCAGCTCTGTCCCTGGACCCAGACGACCAGCCCGGCCCATCGGGGACCTCTGGACAGTCGGTTCCCCACAGACAGCCACAGGCTACACCAGACCCAACCCCCTCTGGGAACACCAGCACAGCTCCCACCCAGCGGGCCCATGCCTCTGTCTCCAGGACACGTCAATCAGCGGTGTGTCCACCACTACAGGGCACCCAGGTTGACCCACCACCCCAACAACAACAGGGACCTGGGGGCAGTGGTAGTGGGCACACCGTCCAGGGGACAGAGGCCCAGGGACACAGGGGAACTGGGAGGGCTGCTGTGCGACGGGGGGGGACAGGCCCGGGGAACCCACTCTCCAAGAGGCCCTCTCCACCATCATGGGAGCATACCACCGCTCCCAGGAGAGGATGGCGACGGTACTGGCCCGGTTCCAGGAGATCCAGGAACTGCAGGAGGAACGGTACATGGGGTTCAGGGAGGAACTGAGGAACATCGGTTCCGCAATGGGGACCATCTTCCTGGCCCTTACCCAGATCGTCACCACATTGCAGGACCATGTGGCACCCCAAAGGGCCCCTGTCACTAGCCCAGGCCAGGAACAGCCTACCACCTCCGCCGGCGCTAGTGGACAGGAGGCCCCCACACAACGACAGGCCACCAGAACCCCACCTCCTGCAGAAGAAGAACCACCCCGCAAGCGGAACCTGAGATCTCACAAGAAGACAGAGTAGGATTGCAAGACCCCCGCCAGCCAAAGATACCCCCTGATGTCATCCCACTGTCCCACATTGTCACCCTGTCCAACCTTGAACTGCCCCTGCTCCATCCTTCCACAGGCATATGGACAATGCACCTGTGCCACTGAGAACTGGACTCTGCCATGGACATTACTCCACCCCCACCCATCACCGTTTCACAATCATGTACCTATATGTAGCACTTAAAATAAATCACTTATTCCACTTAAAAAAAACAGGAGTCTGCTTGTATTCTTAACAAATGTATTACACAGAACGGTGCTATAATGTCCAGTGACTTTGTGATGCCAACATACCAAATTCAATAAGCTTTAGTCCATGGGCAAACAAAGCTGAAGTCAGGCAGTGGGTCATACAGCTCTGGAAAGGGAAGGGAAAGACACAAATCAGTTAACAGGAACTGGGGGGAAACACAGACAGTGGAGACGCAATGAGGCCTTAAGTAAATGTAAAATGAGGTGGCCGATTCTTACCTGTGTGCTTCTGAAAGTATTGTTGTATGACTGTCTCCCTGTTGTCCGTGTCGTCCCCGTCGTCTTCCTCCTCTTCACTCTCCACAGGCTCCACAGCTGCTACAACACCACCATCTGGACCATCCTCCTGCAGAAAAGGCACCTGGCGTCGCAATGCAAGATTGTGAAGCATACAGCAGGCCACGATGATATGGCACACCTTCTTTGGTGAGTACATGAGGGATCCCCCTTGTCATATGCAGGTACCTAAACCTTGCCTTCAGGAGGCCGAAGGTCCTTTCTATGATCCTCCTAGTGCGCCCATGGGCCTCATTGTACCGTTCCTCTGCCCTGGTCCGGGGATTCCTCACTGGGGTCAGTAGCCACGACAGGTTGGGGTAACCAGAGTCACCAATTAGCCACACACGGTGTCTCTGTAGCTGTTCCATCACATAAGGGATGCTGCTATTTCGCATGACATACGCGTCATGCACTGACCCAGAGAACTTGGCATTTACATGGGAGATGTACTGGTCAGCCAAACAGACCACCTGGACATTCATCGAATGATAACTTTTTCTGTTTCGGTACACCTGCTCACTGTCTTTGGGGGGAACCAAAGCCACATGGGTCCCATCAATGGCACCAATGATGTTGGTGATATGTCCAAGGGCATAGAAATCACCCTTCACTGTAGCCAATTCGCCAACCTCAGGGAAAATAATGTAGCTCCGCTTGTATTTCATCAGGGCAGACAACACTCTGGACAAAACCTTAGAAAACATAGGCTGAGACATCCCAGATGACATGGCCACTGTTGTCTGAAAAGACCCATTTGCCAAAAAATGGAGTACTGACAGAACCTGCACCAGAGGGGGAATCCCTGTGGGTTGGCGGATGGGGGACATCAGGTCTGGCTCCAGCTGGGCACACAGTTCATGTATAGTTGCTCTGTCAAGCCGGTATGTAAGTATGATATGTCGTTCTTCCATTGTCGACAGGTCCACCAGCGGTCGGTACACAGGAGGATTCATCCTTCTCCTCGCAAGTCCCAGCGGACGGTGCCTAGGAAGGACAACATGGAGCATACAGTCAAGCAACCCACAGGTTCGTACACACAGCTTGCACAGTACACGAATCGCTATGCATTGAAAGGCTTGTATGAGTGGCAATGCAAGGCCTAGGCCTGTGTGACGCAGTAGAAATCAGGCCATATGGGCCCTTGAAATGGCGGCTGCCTGACCTGTGAAGTGTGACATTGGGATGTGAGGTCACTACGCTGGCGTGGCACACCATGGCGGTCGAAGACCGCGGCGCAAAGCAGCATTGGTTACCATTGAACCCTATGGGTCTCATGAGCCAATGACGATGTGCGCCGGCGGTCGCGGCACGCACCGCCGCGGTACGCACCGCCGCGGGCGTGACCGCCATTTTCTATCAGCTTATTCACTCGAGACCTGATCATCCACAGGAGAGGACCTATACTGCAAGTGCTGCTGTGAACTCGGTCTGGGAGATACAATGGCTGCTGCGACTGGGGAAAGGGCCCCTGCCTTCACTTCCGAAGAATTGGAGAAACTTGTTGATGGGGTCCTCCCCCAGTATGCGCTACTCTACGGTCCTCCAGACCAACAGGTTAGTACACACGGTGCACGTAGAATGGGCTATGCCTGTGTTGAGTGGGGTGTAAGTAAGATGGTGGGGAGGGGAGCGAATGAGGAGTGCAACGCACGAAAGATGAGAGCATGTGCCACATGGCAAGGTTGGGGAGGGGGGGGCCACTCACATTGTCCAGGCAGGAAACTGATGCGATCTCCTTTACCACCCTGTACATGTCACATAGGTCAGCGCCCATCAGAAGATCGACATTTGGCGTGCCATCGCCAAGGACGTCCGGGCCCTGGGGGTCCACAACAGACGGGGCACCCACAGCCGAAAGAGGTGGGAGGACATCCGCCGCGGGACCAGAAAGACCGCCGAGTCTCTGCTGGGGATGGCCTCCCAACGTAGGGGGGGTGCCAGCCGCCAATTGACCCCCCTGATGTCCCGGATCCTGGCGGTGGCCTACCCCGATTTGGATGGGCGCGTGAGGACATCACAGCAGACACAAGGGGGTGAGTATCAGCACATTCTGCTATCTTTGCACGCAGTGAAGGTGTCTGGGTGGGGGAGGAGGGCTGTGGTTATCTCCAGGCCAGGGCGCATTCTGTAGGCTAGGCTCCTCCGTTAGACACGGCCCGGTCCCCCCGCCCCCCACCTCTGTAGGGTGCCAAGTATAGCTATCCATGGTCCGGCCTCACCCATGTGTGCATTTGTCTGCCAAAAAAATGTAGGCCTAGTCACAAGAACAGAGTAGTGTACCCCGATTGTGCGGCCTAGTTCAGGGGGCTTCTGTGTCTGTCCTCTCCGACAACGGTGTTGCCAATGCATGCACTCAACCTGTCTTCATTTCTCACCCCTCCCCCCATTTTCTTTGTCTTCCTGTTCATGTGTGCATTAGCATCATCAGGCAGAGGAGAAGTGGCATCAGCGCACGAGGGAGCTGCATCTCACATGGCCCCGGAGGGCCATATAACAGACTCCGAGTACACCAGTGAGACGGAGGGCGAGGGGAGCTCCACAACGGGGACCCGTGGAGACGTCAGCGACACCAACACGTCCTCGGAAGGGAGCTCCCTAGCGGTGGCGGCAACATCCGTGCCCACCGCCACAACAGGTACAGCCGCCACCAAGCGCACCAGCCCCGCCCTCCCAGCAGCCCCTCAGCCTTCGCTCCGTGCCCGCTCGCCCAGGAAGGCGGGCATCTCCTTCGCCCCAGGCACCTCAGGCCCTGCCCCAGTTACCCCTGCTGCCCTCAGTGAGGAGGTCATTGACCTCCTCAGGACACTCATTGTTGGGCAGTCTACCCTTTTGAATGCCATCCAGGGTGTAGAAAGGGAGGTGCATCGGAGCAATGCATACCTGGAGGGCATTCATTCGGGTCAGGCTGCCCATCAGCGATCGTTCAACGCTCTGGCCTCAGCACTGACGGCAGCCATTGTCCCTGTCTCCAGCCTCCCTATTCTGACTCCCTCCACCCAGTCCCAGTCTCCTGTTCCTCTGCCTATCCCATCCATACCATCAGACCAGCCTGCACACACCTCAACACCCAAGGGCAGCCCATCCAGACATAAGCACCACAGATCACACAAGCATTCACCCAAGCAACATCCAGATGCAGACATGCCAACAGTCACTACCACCTCTGTGTCCCCCACCTCCTCATCTCCCTCCTCCCTCCCTGTGACATCTCCACTCACACCTGCATGCACACCACCATCAGCCAGTACTGCCTTCACCAGCACACCCTCCATTACAGTCCGCACACGTGCAGTCACCACCCCCACTGCCATTTACACGTCCCCTGTGTCCTCTCCCAGTGTGTCTGTCACCCCCTCTTCCAAACCACACAAACGCAGGCAGCCACCCACCCAACAGCCATCCACCTCACGACAGCCTCCGTCACAGGCACCTGCACCCAAAGACAGCACACTTGACTCTCCTACAACCACATCCTCTTCCTCCACTCCAAAACCCACTACACCTACCCGTCCCTGTCCTTCCAAAATCCTTTTCCTTTCCAACCTTGATTTCCTTCCAATCACTGACCCACCCCCTCCATCTGGTAAGAGTAAAAAAAGCACCTCAGCCACCACCAGCCCTGCATCTACTGTCACCAAAGTGCAGGGCTATTGGAGTCCACCAGATCCTAGGGCAGGAACATCGGCCAGCAGCAAGGGGACAGCAAGCCCACCCCCTGGGAAGAGGACAAAAAAAAAAGGCCCGGCGCGACAAGAGTGAGACGGCTGCCACAAAGGACAGTAGCCTTGCCCCGTCACCTGCCACATCATCCAAGGGAGGCAAGGGCCACAGAGCTACAGCGAAGGAGGGCAAGGGCAGCAGGGCGGAGATGTCAGGCAGGAGGCGAGCTGCCCAGGAGTGCCCCACCAGCCCCATTCCGAGCATGACGGACGACACCCACAGGCCCTGGACTCCATCACAGGAGGGCGCCGCGACCACAAGTTCGGATGGGGAATGAGCGGGAAGTCTTGCCCAGGTTTGGCTCCCTAGACACACAGGACATGCACCGCTGAACAGGGCCCCGCCAGGAGGAGCACCGCTGAACAGGGCCCTGCCAGGAGGAGCACCGCTGAACAGGGCCCCGCCAGGAGGAGCACCGCTGAACAGGGCCCCTCCGGGAGGAGCACCGCTGAACAGGGCCCCGCCGGGAGGAGCACCGCTGAACAGGGGCCCGCCGGGACAAGAACGGCTGAACAGGGGCCCGCCGGGACCGGAACAGCTGAACAGGGGCCCGCCGGGACAAGACCCGCTGAACAGGGGCCCGCTGGGACAAGAACCGCTGAACAGGGGCCCGCCGGGACCGGAACTGCTGAACAGGGGCCCGGGACAAGAACCGCTGAACAGGGGCCCGCCGGGACCGGAACCGCTGAACAGGGGCCCGCCGGGACAGGAACCGCTGAACAGGGACCCGCCGGGACAGGAACCGCTGAACAGGGGCCCATATGGGACAAGACCCGCTGAACAGGGGCCCGCCGGGACAAGAACCGCTGAACAGGGGCCCGCTGGGACCGGAACCGCTGAACAGGGGCCCGCCGGGACAGGAACTGCTGAACAGGGGCCCGCCGGGACAAGAACCGCTGAACAGGGGCCCGTCGGGACAGGAACCGCTGAACAGGGGCCCGCCGGGACAAGAACCGCTGAACAGGGGCCCGCTGGGACAAGACCCGCTGAACAGGGGCCCGCCAGGAGGAGCAACGCTCCGCTGGGGCCTTCATCTCAAGCACCGCTCCGCTGGGCCCTTCATCTCAAGCACCGCCCCGCTGGGGCCTTCATCTGAAGCACCGCTCCGCTGGGGCCCGCCGTCTCAAGCACCGCTCCGCTGGGGCCCGCCGTCTCAAGCACCGCCCCGCTGGGGCCCACCGTCTCAAGCACCGCTCCGCTGGGGCCCGCCGTCTCAAGCACCGCCCGCTGGGGCCTTCATCTCAAGCACCGCTCTGCTGGGGCCCGCCGTCTCAAGCACCACTCCGCTGGGGCCTTCATCTGAAGCACTGCTCCGCTGGGGCCCGCCGTCTCAAGCACCGCCCCGCTGGGGCCTTCATCTCAAGCACCGCTCCGCTGGTGCCCGCCGTCTCAAGCACCGCTCCGCTGGGGCCCGCCGTCTCAAGCACCGCTCCGCTGGGGCCTTCATCTGAAGCACCGCTCCGCTGGGGCCCGCCGTCTCAAGCAACGCTCCGCTTGGGCCTGCCGTCTCAAGCACCGCTCCGCTGGGGCCCGCCGTCTCAAGCACCGCTCCGCTGGGGCCCGCCGTCTCAAGCACCGCCCCGCTGGGGCCTTCATCTCAAGCACCACTCCGCTGGGGCCCGCCGTCTCAAGCACCACTCCGTCGGGGCCCGCCGTCTCAAGCACCGCTCCGCTGGGGCCTTCATCTGAAGCACCGCTCCGCTGGGGCCCGCCGTCTCAAGCACCGCTCCGCTGGGGCCCGCCATCTCAAGCACCGCTCCGCTGGGGCCCGTCGTCTCAAGCATCGCCCCACTGGGGCCTTCATCTGAAGCACCGCTCCGCTGGGGCCCGCCGTCTCAAGCACCGCCCCACTGGGGCCCGCCGTCTCAAGCACCGCTCCGCTGGGGCCCGCCGTCTCAAGCACCGCTCCGCTGGGGCCCGCCGTCTCAAGCACCGCCCCGCTGGGGCCTTCATCTCAAGCACCGCTCCTCTGGGGCCCGCCGTCTCAAGCACTGCTCCGCTGGGGCCCGCCGTCTCAAGCACCGCTCCGCTGTGGCCTTCATCTGAAGCACCGCTCCGCTGGGGCCCGCCGTCTCAAGCACTGCTCCGCTGGGGCCCGCCGTCTCAAGCACCGCTCCGCTGGGGCCCGCCGTCTCAAGCACCGCCCCGCTGGGGCCTTCATCTGAAGCACTGCTCCGCTGGGGCCCGCTGTCTCAGGCACCGCCCCGCTGGGGCCCGCCGTCTCAAGCACCGCTCCGCTGGGGCCTTCATCTGAAGCACCGCTGCGCTGGGGCCCGCCGTCTCAAGCACCGCTCCGCTGGGGCCCGCCGTCTCAAGCACTGCTCCGCTGGGGCCCGCCATCTCAAGCACCGCTCCGCTGGGGCCCGGTGTCTCAAGCACCGCCCCGCTGGGGCCTTCATCTGAAGCACCGCTCCGCTGGGGCCCGCGTCTCAAGCACCACCCCGCTGGGGCCTTCATCTCAAGCACCGCTCCGCTGGGGCCTGCCGTCTCAAGCACCGCTCCGCTGGGCCCTTCATCTCAAGCACCGCTGGCCCATTGACAGTGCCGGTTCTGTGTCGACCAGGGCTTCAGGAAGCACTCTGGGCACCATGCCTCCTCCATTAACAGTGGAGTCGGTAATCCATCTGATGGACTGTGGCTTTGCACTCCCCAGGATGGAACAGTGGCCAACCCACCCACTGTAGAGACTTGTGAGACTGTGGCTTTGCACTCCCCAGGATGGAACAGTGGGCAACCCACCCACTGTAGAGACTTGTGAGACTGTGGCTTTGCACTCCCCAGGATGGAACAGTGGGCAAACCACCCACTGTAGAGACTTGTGAGACTGTGGCTTTGCACTCCCCAGGATGGAACAGTGGGCAAACCACCCACTGTAGAGACTTTTGAGACTGTGGCTTTGCACTCCCCAGGATGGAACAGTGGGCAAACCACCCACTGTAGAGACTTGTGAGACTGTGGCTTTGCACTCCCCAGGATGGAACAGTGGGCAAACCACCCACTGTAGAGACTTGTGAGACTGTGGCTTTGCACTCCCCAGGATACATCAATGGGCATGGAGGCCCCTTGTGAATCTGGCGTCGTGGACTCATGTGGCTGAAGTGCCCCCCCTTCCTTCCCCCTGAGGTGCCTGTCGTTATATCATCTGATGCCCCAGCAGTGTTCTCTCCAATAGTATCAGGTCTCCTGTGTGGGCTTTGCCCATGTGTTTGTGCACATTGGCCCACGGACTATGGAACTTTGAGGGTATGTGCAGGACTTATTGCCTATGTATATATTGTTGACTCTGTTCATTCCTCATTTTTGTATCTTTTATATGGCATATTTTACAAACCTTTAATGGAGCTATTTCTAGATATATTTTATCGATCATTTTAATTGTGTCTTTGCATTATTCCGGTGGGATTGGGGGGTGTCACTCTGACTTGTTGCTCGGCATTGGGGTGTAGGTATTTGGGGTGGGTGGGTGGGTGTATGGCGCATGTGTGTGCGCGTAAGCTTTCCTCCTCCCCTCTCCCCTGTGTCGTAGCTGCAGTACTCACCGTTGTCGTCTGCGCCGGCGTTCGTACTCCTGGTAGATGAGCAGGTAGACAATAGCTGGTAGGATGTGTAGTTCGGGTTCCATGCTGTCCTCCTTCCTCGTTGAGTGTGTAGAGGTGAGCCTTTTCCCGTTCGTGATCTGTTTCCGCCGTGTTTTTATCGGCGGGGCTCCCGCCCCGGAAAAGGTGGCGGATTGGTGAGTTGTGATAGGGTGGGCGGTACATTGTCTGCCGCCTGCCTGTTGGCGGTGACCGCCGCGCTGTTTGTCTGTCCCGCCGTGGCGGTCGGAGTGTTAAAGTGGCGGCCTGTGTTGGCGGTTCCCGCCAGGGTCAGAATTCCTTTTTTTGGACCGCCTGCCTGTTGGCGGGTTGGCCGCCGCTTTATCACCGACCGCCAGGGTCAGAATGACCCCCAAAGTGTAGCTGTAACCTAGCCCCCTTGGGGAATTTCCAAAACAGTAATGTAAAATCCTTCTTTACCAGTAAAAAGGATTTATCATTACCATTCGAATGATATGAAACATGAAGTAGCTACTCCTTTCTGATCAGGAATACAGCTTAAAGGTATATAAAGGAATTGACAATGCTGGCCTATGAGAGGAGTAGGCCTCACAGTAGTGAAAATCAACTTTGGGAGTGTTTCACTACCAGGACATGTGAAACTTAAAAATACATGTGCAGCCTTTTACTTACAGAGCACTCTGCCTATGGGCTACCTAGGGCATACCTTAGGGTTGACCTATATGTAAAAAAAAGGGGAGTTTTAGGCTTAGCAAGATGTTTTAAATGCCAAGTAAAAGGGGCAGTGACACTGCACACACAGGCTCTGCAAAGGCAGGCCTGAGACGTGTTTACAGGGCAACTTAAGTGTGTTGCAGGCCCACTAGTAGAATTTAATATACAGGCCCTGGCCATATGGTATGCCACTTTACAAGGACATACAAGTAAATTAAAATATGCAAGTTGTGAATACACCACTGCTACCATGTTTAGGGAAGAAGCAGATGCACTTTAGCACTAGTCAGCAGTGGTAAAGTGCTCAGAGACCTAAGGCCAACAAAAAGATACTGCTAAAACAGGAGGTGAAAGGGAAATGTCTGGGGTAGTACCACCCTAAGGATGCCAGGTCTAACAGATGTGCAGGCATTGGAATATGTAGACACATCCAAAGTATGTAGACTGGTGGGATTATGTGATGTACATTCAAAACCTCAATCTGAAATGTTCCCGACCAAGGAAAGCTAAGATGTAGTAAGCGATTGAACAATGGGTGGTGGCTTGCAATGGATGAGATGCTCAATGTCCAATGATTAACCCTTAAGTTTGGGTGAAATTATGATTAAGTCCTAAGTAAGATCCCTGATAATTTAAATATACAAGTCTGAGGTGATATGAGGAGAAACAAAAACAAAAAAAGAAGGTTCCTACAATTGTACCCACGAACAATGACCATCCTCAAGAACATTAATTGTAGCTGAAAGCTGCACACTACTTTCAACATACACATATTCCCACAATGAAATCATTACAAGTCAAGGGCCTGATTTAGAGTTCAGCAAATGGGTTACTCCATCATTAACATGACTGATATACTGTCCACTGTATTACAAGTGCATTATATACGATAGTCCTTCCGGTGAATATTAAATTAGGTCCAAAGTTTTCAATGCCAACAAAATAAGGAAAAGAGTGTTTTTTTTCCATTGTAATGACATCATATTGATGATCACGGAGGAGTGAGGTGTATTGTCTCTGGTCAAACATGAATGACGTTATTTCTGATGAAACATTTGTAAGCAGATAAGAAAAGATGCAAAAGGCACAGAATAATAAGCACTACATTATGCAACATATCATTGACATACGTTTGAAATGTAAGGTCACAGAACAACATTCAATATACAAAGGTACTTGCAATATTTATACATGTAGGACAAGCGCTGTCTGAACTGACAGCAAACATGTGGAACATGTGAATTATTTACCTCTTCAGTACTTATGTTGATGATATCAATGGGTATGTGATATGTGATGTCATCAGTTATTGAATACATTGGCCCAAATTTGCAGCATCACTTTTCCTGCACCCATCAGTGCCCCTCTAATGCATCCATGTGTGCGCAGTATTAAACATACGGTGCACCATGGCGCAGGTTAGTGACAATAGCTTCTACATTTTTTACTCTATTGTAGTGCATTGCAGGATTAGGACCAAAAATGTTGGTGCTAATCCTTTTAATGGTTGCTCTGTGCAGGCGTTACAAATAGCTGCTAAAAATGGCGCAATGGAATCCCAAAGATTCCATTAGGTAATTTGTTACAATTTTGGGATACCACATTTTGATAAGCCCTTTAAAAGACTAATATGTCTAAACATCTCCTTAACTAAATTTCTTGAAGTTCTCTTAGCTATTTGAACATTGAATTATAAATTAGGCAGTTAACACTGGTATATTAACCCTTTCAAATATTTATCCACTTGGGAAGAAGACTTTGCAAGAGTTCCCAAAACACAAATGTCAAAGATTTTGAAGATTCAGATCCTACTTATTTTGATTAAAGTAAATCATAATTGCTTGATCAACTAATTGACTTATGAAAATTATCTTTAACTCTAGATACAATACTGCTTTAGGTCATCTATGGTCTTAATTGCACAAATGTGTGTAATAAAATACATTCCAAACTATCAAAGTGGGGATAGAAAAGTAAATTAAAGGACATTGCGCAACATATTAATGCCACAATAACTATATTTGCAAATGCTTGTATTTAGGTATCATATGAGCACAGTGAAATGTGATTTTTAACTCAATTTTGTCTAGTAGCAACTTTACTTCTAACTGATTTTGATGGTATGGCATATTTTTATTGATTAATGGTTACAAAGGTGACACAAAAATCTAAAGGTATAGATTCACGCTTCCCTTTTTCAGAAGTTAAGGGAACTTTAATCTTGGAGTTAGCAGAAATGGTAACATGAACCCCGAAGCTCCAATATCCTGCGTGGAATTGCAGTAAGACTGTGTAAGTTAATGTTGTAATTGGGTCACTATTTCCTCTGTGTGTTTTTTGTGCTTGAACCAAAGATTTTGACAAACTGGAATAGTGTGGCCACTGTTGAGGGATCAGTATACAGCGCTGTCACAGCTAATATACTCAAAATGGGACAAAACCAGAATTTGAATTGGATTGCTTGTCTTGGGCAGGTACGTGTTATGCACATCAGCCTTTTTTGGACATTGCACGTAATCAGCAATGATAATTGTCACCACTGGTGTACCCCGAACAGAAACCTAAACAGAATCATTTATTCTCTGCTTCATTTAGTTAGCGGGGAGAAGGGGTATTGATATTGAGCTGGGGTAAAATGTTTAGATCAGATGTATTTTAAGATTTCTTTTTGTAGTTGAATTATTTTAAGGCTTCAATACATGATTCGATTTTAACCATGAATCTTTGAGGTTCTCAACTGAAGCCTTACATGATCAGATTCTTCGAGATGAAATTTGACTGCTATAGAAAACTACTTTAATTTAAATGAGGGCTCTGTGGCAAAACAGTCAACACAATTGCATGCCTTCACAGCTTACATATGAGGAATAAGCGTACCTAAACACACAGGAATACCGATTGATATTTGCACCTAATTTGATTGCACAATGCCTATAACAAATAAATGAACTCTTACATAAATACAGAGAGTACGTGAGGCAAAATGTCCAAACTCACCGCTGTGCTGGAGGCGACAAGCCATGTAGGACTCTGGTGTGGTTGCTAAGGTGAGAAAACAATCACACTAACATCATGTAACTCATCAATGTGGTGTGAGACACGGTCACAGACAGTGAAGACATTCTAGACACTTTTGCTATTTAGGAGTATTTACACTAAGTTAGTCTATAGCTGAGATGCGACTCTGACTTAACTAGATGAGGTGGCATTGAAGGACTTGCAGGTGGTAAAGCTTTGGCTCCGGCAGCTTGCCGCTGAAATTTTATAAAGCATATAAATACTTGCAGGAGGCACTAGAGTGGGCACACTCCCACAACTGACCAAGGTGTTAGCCACCCAATTATTGCTATGGAGCAAGTTGTATCCCCTGGCGCAAGCAGGCTTTGTATCACATAGATTTACAGTGATAAACATGCGTGCATTGTTCTTGTTTAATCACCTGGTTCTTCCTGAAATGGAGACTGCAGTGGTCTTACTGGATGCCAAAAAAGAGTTTGACTCACTAAGTGGCCATTTCTCATGACAACACTCGTGAGATTTGGAGTTCTTACTTGATTCATTCAAGTGGTAAAGTTATTATTTATGGAAGCCGATGCGAGGGTAAGAGCAAATGACCTCACCTCTAATCCATTTCAATATACAGGAGCAAGAAGCAAGGCAGCCCACTGTACCGCTTTTGTTTATACTTGCCTTAGACCCAATGGTCTGAAAACTAAAATACAAAAACATACATAGAGGTATTCAGTTTACCAATAAATGAATCGTGTATTCTATGTTGGCCTATGGCATTGCTTTATTTGTCCAAGACCTGCCCGACAACCTCTTCCCATTAGTTTGTGTAGTTATTAGATTTGAGAATGTCACAAAGGGGAACATAAATTGGAACACAACTGAAATATTTCCCCTCACTGTATGCACTATAAAACCTTTATGGAATTCCCCATATGATGGCTAGATGACTCAGTTAAATATCGGGGTGATTCTACACAGAAACTCTAGTGAGGTCTTCAGATTGAGCTATGGCCCTGCGGTCGAAATGCTGTCTCAACAGGTATAATTGTGGATCAAAATACCATTATCAGTAGGGGGGCGCATGGCTCCAATCAAAATGATCTCACTTGTCAGTTTCCTCTATTATTTTACAAGCATCCCAATCCCATTGAATAAAACATTTTTTGCAACTTCAGAGCAAAAAGCTAATAATATACCCTGATATCATGTCACCACCTTACGAAAGGAAGTGCTACAAGGTACTTGATCTTAAACTCTACTACCTAGAAGCCCAATGCCCTTACAGCAGACTGGTACCAGCCACATAGACCATTGACATACCTAATCCCGGATAGGGAATGGGCACAGCCAACCACATGCGGAGCACTACCACAGTAAGCGCATTCTTGAACGCCCATGTAATACCATCAACCAGGCGGCAAAAGCCTGCTGGACTTGGAACCGTATCAGAGAAATGCCTAGCACACTATTCCTATACTCTCCAGAGCATTAAATAGGGAATAATACAATGTTTCTGTCTGCAAATGAAAGGGGTTCTATATATGTACTTAAAAGGGTGAGCATAAAGGAAATAAGATAGTTTTTTTGCAGAATGCAAATTTACTGTTCCCCTCCACATTTTGTGCATCATGTGCAAACACTTCATTCGACTTTTTTCCTTTCCAATAGGATCAGACACAAGCTCCATGAGAAACTGTCGGATTTTCTAACAGAGCCACAAGCTTTTACACCTCTGACTCAATTGATTAAATTCTTCAATGAGACAAGAAGGGTCTTGAGACTATATGGTCTGATATTTAAAAAGAGGCAGATCTATACGCTGCAACATAGACAAGCTTGGAAACTGATCTTGAGATGGAGATTCCTGAGGTAAATTGGATATACTGTTGTCAACAGATGAAAGTGGCATCCCTAAATCATAGACATACTTTATTACAAAGTCCTTTGCAGGGCCAACAGACACCACTTGAACAATACAAAATAGACCAGGTACTCCCACACAGATACCCATGCAGTAACGCAGACCAAGTGACATGGTCCACATGTGCAAGGGTGCCTACATAGCAGGGAATAATTATTTATGTGCAGGAAGGTGTTTTAGGACAACAGGTAGGAACAAATATGTATGAGTTTATATATAGATTTTGTAAAATGAACAGAGCACCACCTTACTGCCTCATATGCATTTACCATGATATACTGTGAACTTACCACAATATACCACGGCATAATACATAACTACGTATTTTAATACTAATAACCATAACTCTACTTACATCATTCACACATACTACCAACAATTACAATTTAAACCTAATGCATTTTTCTGCCACATTACATCTACATCTGTTCACACACTTTCAAGCTATGTCTGTTTCAATTATCACACTCCACTCTATGCCTCTCCACTCTAAGCTACTCCTCTATACTATATGCCACTCCACTCTTTTCTACTACCCTGTATGGCACCCCCCTCTACGTTACTCCACCATATGCCACTCCAGTCTACGCTAATCTACTGTACGCTACTCAAATCTACACCACTGTACTGTACACCACTCCACTCTACACCACTACACTGTACGCTATTACATTCTATGCCACTCCATTTTATGACACTCCAATGTATGCCATTCCACCAAACACCCATCTAGTCTACACTACTATTCCACTATAAGTGACTCCACTCTAGGACACTACTCTCTATGCTACTCCACTTTAGGGCACTAAACTATAGGCCCCTTCAATGTACACCATTGCACTTTATATTGTGTATAATACTTACCTCCAGAAGGAGTATTGTCTCTAACATATTTTTGGTACTGTGTCACCCAAATAAATACCTTTATTTTTGGTAACACTGAGCATTGTCTTTACTTGTGTATAAGTACTGTGTAACTATAAGTGATGTTGCATGAGCTTTGCATGTCTCCTAGTTCAGCCTAAGCTGTTCTGCAATAGCTACCCCTATCAGCCTAAGCTACTAGAACACTACTACTTCACTAAAAAGGGATAACTGGACCTGGTATAAGGTGTAAGTACACAAGGTACCCACTACAAACCAGGCCAGCCTCCTACATACACCACCTAACTGTACAACAGTCTACTCCACTGTATACAACTCCACTGTACAAGACCCTACTACACTCTGTGCCACTATGCAACACTGTACTCCACTCTATGCTCCTGCACTATGCTGTACAACACTCTATTCCACTCTATGCTCATACACTCCAGTGTACAACACTCTACAACACTTTCCAACATTCGGCAACACACCACTCCAATGTATTCTACAATATGCTACTACACTATAGAACAATTTACTCCACTGTACCCTATGCCACTCCTCTCTACTCCATTCTGCTTTACAGTAGTGTACCCAGCGATACACCACTCTATTTCAAAGGTACTGTCTCCACAGCGAATCGCTGTACGGCACTCTCCTCCACTCTACTATACCATACTTCACTTAAGGACACCTACCGACAATAAACTGTACGATTTGAATTACATTTTTATTTTTAAAAAAAAACAATAGCAAATGATTAACCTTTGATTTTTTCATTGAATATAATATATATAGATATATATATATATATATGCATATATATATATATATATATATGCATATATTCAAAAAACAAGATTCTCTTTCTGTTTTAGCAAGAGAAAACCGCACTCTGTCGTTGTGCCAAAAATACCTTAACTTTTAATACATTAGTGAGATCATAAACAAACAAACAGGAATCCCCTGACGCGTTTCGGTCTCACCAGACCTTGTTCACAGGTGCCTAATTAGCACACAGGAAACACCTGTGAACAAGGTCTGGTGAGACCGAAACGCGTCAGGGGATTCCTATTAAAAGTTAAGGTATTTTTGGCACAACGACAGAGTGCGGTTTTCTCTTGCTAAAACAGAAAGAGAATCTTGTTTTTTGAAAATATGGTTGTCCTGCCTCAAACCAGCACCACCGGAGAATTAAGTGAGCCGTAACACGCAGATCAGGACATCTTTTCTTTCATACCTTTCAAATTGCGTGGGCAGCCACCATCTGCTAAGCCTTTTGTCTCAGAAACCGAAGGAATAAGAGCAAAAGGTAAGCGGAGAGAACAGAAATGCTGCTAATTTAAACAAAATGCACTCGTGTCTATTCAAGGGCTTGTCTTTTGTGAAAACCGAAGAAAATATATGAATGCGAAGTGTTGTTTGCAGTGTGAGAAGTCCTGAGGGAATTCTGAGCATATCGAAACTAAGCAAATGGTTGAAACTTTAATTGCCGTCTTAAGTTACAGAAAGGAGAGATTGGTATCTGTGCAAGTTCAACAGTTAAAACAACAGACACGTAGGTGCAAAAGCGGCTTCAGCTTTTCTCTATTCTTTGATGGTTTAAAAGGGAACCCCGACAAACACACATGGTAATGAGAATCCTTTGCTGTTGTCCAAAGGGGTGGTCGTGTGTGCACAGGATTTAAATTGAAAAGTGAAGTACATTAGTGGGATCTACAAGCAAAATAGAGTTGTTTTATGCACAATGGAGGAAAGAGAAGCTATACGAACTGCAACAGCTGCAGAGATTTTTAATGAGGCGACAAGTAGCTCAAACTTGAATGGCAAAAGTAGTGGAGTGGCGCAGAATCATGGTGGTGTGAAGATGAAATTACGTGAATGGGAGAAACTATCACGCAAAGAGATTAATAAATGGTGGGAACTTTTTACCCTGAAGAAATATGTTGAAGTGAACAGAATCCCAAGAGGCCTGCGAATTGGTATCATGCCCAGTCACCAAGATGCAAGCAGTGCACTGTTGGAAGAATGGGGTGCACATATCTTGGATTCATCAAAGGGATTAGTTTTGATATTAATCAAACATGTGGAAATAGCATTGAATAAAATTCAGATTGAATTGAAGGCTTTAGAACAAGAAATTGCGGGCATAAAATTAACTGAAGAAGAAAGTAAAATCAGGAGTGAAATGGCTTCAAAAATTCAACAACATGAGGAGACTGTGAAAACACGCAAACAAACTACAGTAAATTTCAAAGGGACAAAAGTGACTATGAAGAGGGGAGAATTTTCACCTTTGCAAGGAGATTTCAATATGCAAAGTCGAAGGAACAAATAGATGTATCCCAATTTGAAAAATCGGATAAATCAAGTAATGAATCAAGGTCAACTGATAATGAATCCAGTGACGGAGAATCAACCTCAATAAATACACAGGGAGTAAAATTAACTTTGTTAAACGAGATGCGCCTCGCCCTCCAACAACAATCCAAAGATCAGCAAGTCAAAACAAGAGGGAGAGGAAGAGGACGAGGCGCAAAAGGAATAAACCCACACGAAGGGGACAAAGAGGGAAGACAAAGAAAAACCAGGGCTCAAACAGCGGCAACTTTCAAGAGCTAAATATTATTAATCTTTCCACCAGAGAAATGTCCCAATCGGAGGAATCTGTCCTAAAAAAGGGGCTACAATTCTGTCCCTCTACAGATTTGGATTTAGTACAAACACGCATAGACTTTTATAAGTATATACGCAAAATCAAACTTGCCAAAACCTTTGCGGAAACTAAAATGAAAGAGAAAAATGATCCACCAACACAGGAGTATGACCTTACTGTGGGAGATAAAGAGACGTTGATGACTCTGGTGAATTTAGATCTGGGAAACAAACCATTGGAAGTTACTGAAATAGTTAAACCCCTTGGGGCGGGCCTGACAGATAAAAGACCACCTTCCAAGTTTTACCCAGCACTACCAGCAGGGAATAAAATAGATTTATTTGCGGAGATGGTCATTCATGATCTTTATAAAAAGAATTGGAATAAGAAAGAGGAGAACTTAACCATACCAGAGAAACAGGCGTTGCACAGACTTCAGATGGAAACAATGGTTGAAATCAAACCTGCGGACAAAGGTGGAAACATTGTAATACAAAATAAACAGGATTATGCGAAAGAAGCGATGCGGCAATTGTCGGATAAAACCTGTTATGCACTTGCTACTGGGAACCCAGTAATAAAACTGAAGGAGGAGATAAATTCGTGTATCTTAAGGTGGGAAGATCAAGGCCTCATTGATCAAGTAGAGGCAAAATATTTGTTAGTGGAACATCCTGTAACTCCAACAATATACTTCCTCCCTAAAATTCATAAAAATTTGCAACATCCACCAGGTAGACCTATAATATCAGCCAATGCATCTCTATTAGAACCTATGTCAGAATACATAGATTTCTTTCTAGCACCCTTGGCAAGAAATTTGAACTCCTATTTACGTGATACAGGAGACTTACTGTTACAATTGGAAGGGATACCTTGGCAGGACACCTATAAATTAGTAACAATGGATGTAGTTTCGCTGTACACGAACATTGAACATCAAATAGGAATCCAGGCATGCAAATTCTTTCTCAACCAAAGGAATATACCTTTTTATCAACACAATGAGATGCTTCTGGAAATGATTAACATTTGTCTAACAAATAATTATTTTTTGTTTAACCAACAACTGTATCTGCAAATTAAGGGCACGGCAATGGGTTTTTCTTTTTCTCCCAATTTTGCGAATCTGACAATGGGATGGTTTGAACAACGAATAGCTTGGGCAGAAGAAAACGAGATTTACCAACAAAAAGTAGTGACTTGGTTTAGGTTTATTGATGACCTTTTTCTTATCTGGGATGGTACTGAGTCAGAATTTGATGAATACTTTAAGATCTTGAACTCTAATGTAGCCAAACTTAATTTCACCTACGACATCAGTGCAACACGTGTGACATTTCTAGATACAGAAATTTATGTTAAAGAGGGGACAATTCAGACTTCATTGCACAGGAAAATAACAGCTACGAACTCCATATTACATGCTAACAGTTTTCACCCACCACGAACAAAGTGGAACATTCCCTATGGTGAATTTCTACGAATAAAGAAAATCTGCTCAGAGCCGGAAGAGTGTGAGAAGCACTTGAAATTAGCGGAGGAGAGATTCCTGGCAAGACAATATCCGAAAAAGTGTTTAGCTCTGGCACAGAAACGTGTGAAACAATCATCAAAAGAACAACTAATTCATGGAGGAAACCAAGCCATTAAACATGCCAAACAACAACAGCTGAGGTTCATAACAACATACTCACAGAGTGCTACACAAGTTCGTAAAATCTTGGAAAACCATTGGGCAATTTTACAAATGGACCCAATAGTGGGGGAAATCATGGGACAATACCCATTAATGACTTTCAGAAGAACAGCAAACTTAAGGGATAAATTAACGCACAGCCATTTCCAAACTACAAAAGCAAACTTGTTACAGAAAACTGGCTTTTGGAAGTGCAGCAGCTGTAAGGCATGTAAAATTGGGGTGAATAAGAAAGAGTACTCAACAAATACTGGCATGGAGAGAGTGATACGTAAGCACTTGAACTGTAAAAGTCGATTCACAGTATATGTGATTGAATGTCCTTGTGGGTTGAAATATGTTGGCAGTACCATATGTGAGACTAAAAAGCGAATTTTAGAACATATTCGAGCAACTATCAATATAGATAGGAGCTATGCAACAGCGAGACATATGGAACAGAAACATGATAGCAAGTGGGAACTCATGACATTCTATGTAATTGATCAGGTACTAAAATCAGAACGCGGTGGTGACAGAGAAAAGAAATTGCGTCAACTAGAATCCAGACATATACTTGATATCCGATCTCTCACCCCGCTAGGTTTAAACCAGGATGAGGAGTTATTTGTACACCTATAAGAGTTGTCATAGCTCATAAGATGTTGCCATTCATTTATTTTATGTCATTTCCACCAATTGATAAGATGCTTTCTTTCCCGTTGTCATTTGTCAGATAGACATACAATTTTGGTGCTATCAATATAAATTGACTGAAGGAATAATACCCAAACATTAATTTTCTTCCATCAGAGGTGCAGGATTTAGCGAGGGCCTTGTTTAAAAGAAACTTTGGGGATTGTGCTATTGTAGGTAACATGCAATACATGAATATGAATCCAATGTGAATATAAATTAAAAACTAATGAGGGCCCCTATATTTTGTTAACACACCTCAGAATTTGTTTTGAAGTCTCCATTAGTCGCTGAAACAAGATTTTATGACATATATTTAAAAATAATTAGATTTAATGAAATGCTATAAACTACATATACCAGAATGCAATGTGGAACTCAGTGAAAAACACCTTGGATTGTAGTCAAAACACTGTTACAATTTGGTAAATATGTATATAGAAAAACGTTTAATTTTTCTTTGTTAAAGTATATATATTTAGTGATGTTATGGAGTAACTCTTGATAAGTGGTGTAACTTGAGTATTGTTTCTGTTACTTTGGAGTACTTTATTTTAAGCGCCGAAATTAGCACACAGGAAACACCTGTGAACAAGGTCTGGTGAGACCGAAACGCGTCAGGGGATTCCTGTTTGTTTGTTTATGATCTCACTAATGTATTAAAAGTTAAGGTATTTTTGGCACAACGACAGAGTGCGGTTTTCTCTTGCTAAAACAGAAAGAGAATCTTGTTTTTTGAAAATATGGTTGTCCTGCCTCAAACCAGCACCACCGGAGAATTAAGTGCGCCGTAACACGCAGATCAGGACATCTTTTCTTTCATATATGCATATATATATATATATTCATTCACTTAAAAAACAAAGGCTACAGGGATGTTACAGTTAGGGTTACATTTCACATATAGAAAACCATAGAGATTTTGCAGTTATTGTTCTCTGAGCCAACTATAACTTACGCCCCCACTGTGCACTGCTTACGACCTCACATATGACATTACTCATGACATTGCCCATGGCATCACTGATGACATCTCAAATGACATTACTGTGACATCATTCACATAAAACTACCACACACCCTCACACACACATAAACAACCTCTTATACAACCACTAACAAAACCAACAAGAAACCTGTTCACTGCTCAACACAGTACTTGATCATCAATACAGCTTCTGAAAAACTCTTATGACCTTTCAAAAAGGGACTTAATTCATTTGACACCTTTCTGTCTTGTATTTCAAAAGATCCCACCCATGTTCATTTCAGCTGGGAGTGGCTGTGGATCTTCAAACTTGTATCTCCAATCTTATCCTTTGCAGTTGCATTGGATGGTTATTTTTGGGATTTTGGACATCATGGCATCTTTTGCACACCATCAAGAAGAGAAGGAAGATAATATTTTAGTGGAAGAGGAACCTGGGCCGAAAAAACTAAAAGAGAGTGTTGTCTAGCAATTTTTCTCGATTCCTGAAGGAGTTAAAAAAGGGAACGTGCAAAAAGTGACCTGCATACTCTGCTCTGCCACAAAGTGCTATCTTGTGAAAGTGAATAAAAATACTCATGTGGGACTTCCAGCATGTATAAACACCTCAATACTAAGCATTCTACCTGGCTTCCAAGAGCTGGAAAGCAGAGGATGGACCCCGAGCAAGGCACTTCTAGTGCAAGGGACAATAAGCCTGGGACATCAACAGCAGGAGGGCAGATTACTAGAGTTCCAGCCATGATACCTGAATTTGCCAAATAGGCATTTTCTTCACAAAATGCAAAACACCTTTAAGTATAAGCGAGCATGTGGTTTTTAAACTAGTGAAAACAATTAATACACAGAAATGGTATTTTGTTCACATTTGGGACTATTTCACAAAGTTAAAAAAGTACAAAAAACCTTGAAAACACAGAAAAAAGCAAATGGTTCTTGTTAGAACCATCTCTTCACTTAAAAAAATAGGTGAGTGAATGAGTGCATGAGTGCCTGTACAGGCAAGTGAAAGGCTGCATGAGTGACTCAATGCTTGAGTGACTGGGTGTGTGAGTGGAGATATGGCTCAGTGACTTACTGTGAGGCTGGTAGTATAGGTGAATGATAGTATGTGTGAGTGAGTGAATGTGTCAGTGAGTGTCTTAATCAGTGAATGGATAGGTGAGTAACTGGGTGCACGGGTGCCTGTGTGAGTGAGTGACTGGGTGCATGAGTGGCTGTATGGATGAGAGACTTGTGTGTAAGTGTTTGCATAGCTGAGTGACTGGGTGCATAAGTAGCTGTATGGGTGAGTGAATGGGTGTATGAGTGTGTGTGTGGGTGACTTAAAGGATGTGTGAGTGGCTGTATAGCTGAGTGACTGGGTATGTGAGTGGCTGTATAGATTATTGAAAGGGTGCATGACTGCCTGTATAGTCAAGCTAATGAGTGTATGAGTACCTGTATAGATGGGTGACTGGGTGCAAGAGTGAATGTATGGATGAGTGACTGCGTGCGTAAGAGTTTGTATGGTTGAGTTACTGGGTGCATAAGTGACTGTATGACTAAGTGAATGGGTGTGTGAGTCTCTTTATAAATGAGTAAATGGATGCCTGAGTAGCTGTATGGGTGAGTAAGTGGGTGCATACGTGGATGTGTGGGTAAGTGACTGGGTACATGAGTAGCTGTATGGATGAGTGAATGGGTCTGTGAGTGCTGGTGTGGCTGAGAGAATGGGTGTGTGAATGACTGCATAGGTGAGTGACTGGGTGTGTGAATGGCTATATGAGTGAGTGACTGAGTGCATGAATGCCTGTAGGGGTGAGTTACTGGGTGCATTAGTGCATGTATGAGTAAGTGCCTGGGTCTGTAAGTGGCAATATAGTTGAATGACTGGGTGCAAGACTGAGTGACTGGGTGTGTAAGTGGCTGTATGAGTTACTAAATGGGTGCATGCGAATATGTATGGGTGAGTTAATGGGTGTACAAGTGGCTGTGTGGTTCAGTGAATTGGTGTGTAAGTGGTTTATGACTGACTGACTGAGTATGTGAGTGGGTTATGGGTGAGTGACTTACAGTGAGCCTGACAGTATAGGTGACTGACTGTGTGCATGAGTGAGTAAAAGTGTCAGTGAGTGTTTGCATCAGTGATTGTATGGATGAGTAAATGGGTGCATGAGTGCCTGTATAGATGAGTGATTGGGTACATGAGTGGCTGTATGGATGAGAAACTGGATGTGTACGTTTTTGTATGTTTGAGTGACTGGGTGTGTAAGTGACTCTATGAGTGAGTGGGTGAATGATTGGTAAATGGGTGAGTGTATGGCTGCATGAGTGGCAGTATAGATGAGTGAATGGGTGTGTGAGAGTGAATGGGTGTGTGAGAGGCTGTGTTGCTGAGTGAATGGGTGTGTGAGTGGCTGTATAGATTATTGAAAGGGTGCATGATTGTCTGTATAGGGAAGTGAATGTGTACATTAATACCCGTATGAATGGGTGACTGGGTGCGAGAGTGCATGTATGGATGAGTGATTGGGTGCACAAGTGTCTGTATGGGTGAGTGACTGGGTGCATAACTGATTGTATGGGTGAGTAAATGGGTGCATGAAGGGTAAACAGGTGAGTGAATGGGTGCATAAGTGGTTCTATGGCTGACTGGACGGGTGCACGAGTCACTGCATAGATGAGTAAATGGGTGCCTGAGTAGCTGTATGGGTGGGTGACTGGGTACATAAGTGGGTGTGTGGGTGAGTGACTGGGTTAATGAGCAGCTGTATGGATGAGTGAATGGGTGTGTGAGTTCCTGTATGGCTGAGTGAATGGGTGTGTGAGTGGCTACATAGCTGAGTGGCTGGGTGTGTGAGGTGCTGTATGAGCGAGTGACTGGATGTGTGAGTGCCTATATGGGTGAGTAACTGGGTGCATTAGTGCTTGTATCAGTAAGTGCCTGGGTGTGTTAGTGGCAATATAGTTGAATGACTGGGTGCATGACTGAATGTATGGGTGAGTGACCTGGTGCAAGTAGCTGTATGAGTTACTAAATCAGTGCATGAGAACCTGTATGGGTGAGTTAATTGGTGTAGAAGTGGTTGAGCGGCTCAGTGAATTGGTGTGCAAGTGGTTTTTGGCTGACTGACTTCCTTTGAGGTTGGCAGTATAGTTGAATGACTGTGTGCATGAGTGAGTGAAAGTGTCAGTGAGTGTTTGCATGAGTGATTGTGTGGATGAGTAAATAGGTGCGTAAGTGCCTGTATGGGTGAGTGACTGGGTGCATGAGTGGCTGCATGGATGAGAGACTGGATGTGTCAGTGTTTGTATGGTTGAGTGACTGAGTGCATAAGTGGCTCTGTGGGTGAGTGAACAGGTGTATGAGTAGTGAATAGGTGAGTGTATGGCCGCATGATTGGCTGTATGGATGAGTGAATGGGAGTGTGAGTGCACGTGTGGGTGAGCAAATGGATGTGTAAGTGGCTGTGTGGCTGATTGACTGGGTGTGTGAGTTATTTGGTGTGTGAGTGAGCGACTAGGTGCATGAGTAGCTGTGTAGGTGAGTTAATGGGTGTATGAGTGGCTGTGTGGCTGAGTGAATGGGTGTGTGAGCATCTGTACAGCTGAGAAACTGTGTGTGTGAGTGTCTGTATGTATGAATGAGTGAATGGGTGCTTGAGTGGCCCTACGGGTGAGTTACTGGGTGCATCATTGCTTGTATGAATGAGTGACTGTGTGTGTGTGTGTAAGTGGTGGTATAGGTGACTGACTAGTTCCTTGACTGAGTGTATGGGTTTGTGACTTTGTGCGTGAGTGACTGTATGGGTGAGTGATAGGGTGCATCAGTGGCTGTAAGCCTCTTCTCATCAAAAGCAACCAGAAACAAACCGGAAAATATTCAACTTCGTGACAATGCTACAAATGACATTCCTTCTTCAAAAACTGTACTTCCAATTTTACTAAATGTAGCATCTACACTTAAACCTTGAGACTTGTGGATAGTTATGGCATATTAAAGTGGAAACTGTTTTTGGCACACATACAAATCTTTTACAAGCAAAAAAAAGGAATAACAAATCAGCCAATTTGCTTTATGTCATCAACCTGATCAAATTTTATAGCTATGATTTCAACCTCATCACAGTTAGGAACATTTATGAAATTAACAATTTTACCCATGGCACCATTTACTAATTATTCTTCAACATTTAAATTACATCTTAAAATTACTCTTCAGTTTTTACAGACACGCAAACACTGCTCTACTCCAGCAGTGCTGGAAACAGATTTCTCCAGAGAGTTCAATTTACCTTGTAATTTTTCACTGCATAGTACAGTTACTCCTAGGTGTTCCATTTTGTCAATAGCAGTACTCTCCAAAATGTGTTCATTCTCCAGTTTTAGTAATTCGTCATTAAATTCAGCACACCCTTGAAGTGTAGGCATAAACGTAACTAAGGCTTTCCCCTCTTTACAAAACGTATACATTTGTTCATCTGCCGTCTTGTTACATGAAAAAAGTTTCTTAATAAGTTTACTTTCCAACATGAGTTTTGCATTCTCTGTCAGAATTCCTACTCTAATGTCCTTTAAAATGTTTACATATTCCATGACAGCAGCTTGACGCATATTTTTTACAAGTTCCTTGTATTGAACATATTGCCATTTTTTACAATGCCAATACTTCCCAATGAGTTTCAATCCCTGCATTTGAAAGTGTTTTCAAAACTGGCTGTCTTTTTACAGGAGTAAGTTGTAGTAGGGCTCCAAAAACACTCAAATACTTTCCTCCGAACAAGACATCATAGTCAGTGTTTAATATCTGTTGCATTCTTAAGTGAACAAAAGCAAGTATTATATTTGAAACCATGATTACCTCATCAATAATCGAAAGCTTTTTTTCCTTCAAAACTCTTGTTACCTCATAACAAACTTCACTAGATGAAGTCTGGTACTCCAGTTTATTGTCATGTTCATCTGGTAGCATTAGCAGTCTATGCAAGGTTATTCCTTTGATATTGTGTGCAGCTAATCCAGTAGGTGCTGTCACTACTCACGATAAGTTTGAATCTGTAGTTTTCTGTAGATAAATAGAAATTGCTTTGATGAAAAAGCTTTTTACAGGTGCCGGCCTGACCAGTAATATATAATAGTATTGGCTTAAATGATGGGCAATTGCATACCTTGTTCTCATGTTGAAATCCATGGTCCAATTTGTCTTTTACTTCAATAGAAATCTCTTTCTGTTCAGTTGTCTACAGATTCCTGTCTAGCTTGTTCCATTGCAGTTTCCACTTCATTCATAGCTATTATGGCTTCATTTTCAATAATTTGTTGTCCAAGGGGATCCTGATTTGAAGGTGCAGAACTTTGGGTGCTTTAAGATCTATCCTTAGCTTCTGTAGCAGCAATCATTTCTTCCTGTTGTATCTCATCATTTAACATTTGTAAGTAGCTTTTGAACATGGGACACTGAATACTATCTTTGACAGCAGTAAAACAATCTTCGTAGCAGTCATGAGCTCTAAGTTATTCCAATTCAGTATGCCAATGTTTGAATAGTTGAAGAAATGTTAAATAGAAAAAATCCATTTTCTCAGGAGTTTGAAAGTTACATTTTTGGTGGTTAATTTGGTTAATTAAGTTTTCTTTTCCATATCTCACTAATCATCCGTCACATCCATGTACTGCATATTTCCCTTCTTCTATGTTTTCACTTACATTACTTCTGTAACTATAGCTTTGAAGAATTTCATAAAGGCACTTGTCTTCTTGATTTGGACTTCTTCTTGGATAGTATGCATCTAACATATTTCATTTTACAATGTCTGTAGTTTCTGGTTCAAATTCTGCCAAGCACTGTATTTCAGGGAAACACTTCAACACTCTGTTTCCTGTACTAGATTTACCAAGACTTACCTAGACAATTCTTTTTGATTTTGAGAACATATTTACAGAACTCAACCTGTCACATGCTTCACAGGAACCAGTTTCCCTGAGGGAAAGCATTTTCAAGCTGAAGGAATATGATTTCTTGCTAGGTGTCTTCTCTGCAGAAGTATCCTCCCACATCTTCTTCATCTCATTGTTTAAATATTTCGTAATGTATATTGTGACATACTGAGTCACAGAGATGGCTTTTATCTGCAATACATTTTGTGTCCATGTTAGCATTCCACATTTTAAAAACCACAGGATTGTAGTCATTATTACATTTCAGATCTTCAGTTCTCTTTAAGTTATATGTGCTCTTTGGTGATTTTGATGTCAGAATATGTTTGACTAAAGACAAGAAGCTATTTACTCTTCCTTTTGAAATGTCAGGTTGTGGAAATTCAAATCAACATCTTGTGTACATTTTTTCTTTGGACCTGTATGCTGGATGACAGTACTTCCCACATCTATGTGTTTGGAAATCCAAAACTTGTTCTCTGAGACCTTCTTCACCAGTGTGTTTTGGCATGGTATATGTGCCATACTGTTCAATAAAACACAACGCAGATTTTTCACTTTCTCCTCCAAGTTTGGGCATATCTTTTATGCATAATAGCATATGAATGTGAGGAGCCCCTCTTACCTGGTACTCCTTCCGCCAAAAAGAATTAACTTACTTCTCCAAGAGGAGGATTGGTTTTGTTGCAGATAAAAGCCAGCATAGCTTGGAACCTGTTGAAATTTATACAAACATTAGCAGGATCTACTGAGCAAAATTCTCCAGCTGTCTTTAATTGATATCTTTTAGGCTAGAGTTTGCTTCTCTCAAGAATTGAATCAAGTCATCCCATGCATACTCTGTACAACTCAACATAAAAAATAGGTTGGTGATCCCAGGTTTCTCAGCATATACTTCAGTTCTCCATGAACCAATATGCGTTGGTGCTACATTGCCACGCCATTAAATTAATTAAGTTGTATTCTAAGTTTTCATCCTTTTCTTTAACTTTGTTAATAAAATATCTCACATATACATTTTGAAGATTAACTCCTATTTTTAGAATGTGATTTACGGCATGCAAAAGTCAACTCTCAAATAGAAGGTGAAATATTTATGGGATACACTGTCTGAATCCTGTAATTGTGTTAATCAGAATTCAGCTGCTGGTATTTGTATGGACCGGTTATCATACCAACCTCCCACTCCAGTGAGAAATAAGTTTGTAAAACAAAAAGCCTCTAAACTTTTTTCCCCACACACTCATTGGAGCTCCTTTAGCCTGCTTCATTTAGAAAAGGCCAATATCATCACCCATGACTTCTTTGGAATTTAACGGATATATGCTATAGTATACAAACATTTGCTCTGTTTGGTATGCATCTACCTATTCTATTTGCCCACTTCCTGGCAACATGTCATAATCATCATTTGGTACATCAAGTTCCACATCAACATTTTTATAATAAACATTATTTTGTGCCAGCTATAATTTTGCTTGTTTAACTTTATTAACATTGACTAACTCTTGCCAAATTGTTTTATTCTTAGTCGGTACACCATTTACTATAATAATAAGTGGCTCATCAGTTTCTTTGTTTATCCCTATGGTTTCAATATTCTTTTAAAATGGAAAATACACTAATCTTCCTTTAAGCTCTCTCAATAACTCAGTTGGATGCATTTTACCTGTTTTAGGTTCCAATTGTATAATTTCTTAAAATGGATGTACAGATTGTATAAGGATTGATCGGTATACATTTAAGTCTCATAGTTGTTATCCTTTTGTACTTCTTAATATTTTTTAAAAGATTCTGAATGACTGGCACAAAGTATTCTAACTCTAATTTCTTTGATCTGTTGCTGCCTTTTGTTTAAGTTATTTGATTTCTTCAATGATTTCTTGTTCTTTATCTCACATGATTATTTACCCTTTCTTGGTTGACTTCAAATGTTCTTTATTATATACATCATTTTCCACACTTTGCGATTTCCCACATATAGGCCCTCATTATGAACATGGCGGCAATCACTGCTTTGCCAGCGGTACTGTGTCTGCCTTTGTTTAAGGTATTTAATTTCTTCAATGATTTCTTGCTCTTTATCTCACATGATTTTTTGCCCTCTCTTGGTTGACTTAAAACTTTCTTTATTATATACACCATTTTCCACACTTTGCAATTTCCCAAATATAGGCCCTCATTATGAACACGGAGGCAATCACTTCTCCGCCAGAGGTACTGTTGCTGCCTTTGTTTAAGTTATTTGATTCCTTCAATCATTTCTTGCTCTTTATCTCACATGATTTTTTGCCCTTTCTTGGTTGACTTCAAACTTTCTTTATTATATACACCATTTTCCACACTTTGCAATTTCCCACATATAGGCCCTTATTATGAACATGGCGGCAATCTCCGCTCCACCGCCGCTAACTACCACCAACAGTCTGGCAGTCCGGACAGCCAAATAGTGAAGCACATGAGAAACAGCCAGAGGGCCATCGACACACCGCCAGCATTGGAGTGCCGACAACGACGGAAGAGGCCGCCCACAGGCTGACGGAAAGGCCCCACCTGCACAACAAATAATGAAGCACAAGACCGCCATCAGTTCTGGGTCGGAAACCACCGCCACACAAAGCGTGACAGAAAGGAACCAAATACAAGGAAACACTCACCGTAGGCACACACAACACGCCGAAGCAGACATGGAGAGAGAGTTGCAAATAATGCCAGTCCTGCTCCTTGCAATATACCTCTTCGACTGTGACCGCTGATGAAGATGACGACAGTAAGTACTGCAACCTAGTAAACAAGGGAAGAAAGGGCACAGTTACACACCCACCCACCCCACCCACTCTGCAACGCACCACCAACCCCTCACACCATCACAAGCCATGCACACCAGAATAAGAGGTACTTACCCGACACAGGGCAAATAACCCACGATGAACCACGTCTCCATATTGTGCCAACAGCACCACTGGGCACACAAACTTTAATACAAAATTAATATACGACTGACCAAATAAGGCCATTGGTCAGTCCATGATAAATAGCCTAAAGGGCCCAAATGTGCCGAACTTGACTCCCACATGTGCACAGGGTACTCCACGGTAAAGGAACATCAATAGGGCAGCCAGGCACCTCAGGGAACAGGGGCTAGCGGGGGTGGGGACCTATGTCTGGGAGGGGGGCTTGGGCTTACGTTGGGAGTTGGAGGGCGGTGTGGGTTTGCCCTTAGAAGGTGGGGGAAGCGGGCTTGCACCAGGGGGTGACAGATGGACCTGGGGTAGCACGGGGCTTCTTCCTCTCTGGGGAAGAGGCACAGGAATGGGAAGGGCGGACTGGGGCGGACTTAGACGAGGAAGGAGTGGACAGGGCAAGGAGATGGGCATGTTTAGGGACGAGATGGGGTGGGCCAGTGGGTTTGAAAAGGTCAACACGGGACAGGAAAAGCTTTTTAGGGGCAGATGGGGTGGATATGGAGGAAGGTGTGGGAGTGGAGGTAGAGGGAGTGCTTGTAACAGGTGTAGGTGTGCTGGACGTGTGTAGGAAAGTACCATCTTGCCTGGCATGTTACCCCCACATTTCACTCTATATGTGTTGTTTTAGTCTATGTGTCACTGGGACCCTGCCAGGCAGAGCCCCAGTGCTCATAAGTATGTGCCCTGTATGTGTTCCCTGTGTGATGCCTAACTGTCTCACTGAGGCTCTGCTAACCAGAACCTCAGTGGTTATGCTCTCTCTGCTTTCCAAATTTGTCACTAACAGGCTAGTGACTAAATTTACCAATTCACATTGGCATACTGGTACACCCATATAATTCCCTAGTATATGGTACTGAGGTACCCAGGTTATTGGGGTTCCAGGAGATCCCTATGGGCTGCAGCATTTCTTTTGCCACCCATAGGGAGCTCTGACAATTCTTACACAGGCCTGCCACTGCAGCCTGCGTGAAATAACATCCACTTTATTTCACAGCCATTTACCAATGCACTTAAGTAACTTATAAGTCACCTATATGTCTAACCTTCACCTGATGAAGGTTGGGTGAAAAGTTACTTAGTGTGTGGGCACCCTGGCATTAGCCAAGGTGCCCCCACAGCGTTCAGGGTAAATTCCCCAGACTTTGTGAGTGCGGGGACACCATTACATGCGTGCACTGTACATAGGTCACTACCTATGTAGAGCGTCACAATGGTAACTCCGAACATGGCCACGTAACATGTCTAAGATCATGGAATTGTCACCCCAATGCTATTCTGGCATTGGGGGGACAATTCCATGATCCCCCGGGTCCCTACTGCAGCTGCTGCTGCTGCCAACCCCTCAGACAGGTTTCTGCCCTCCCGGGGTCCAGGCAGCCCTGGCAGAGGAAGGCAGAACAAAGGATTTCCTCTTAGAGAGGGTGTAACACCCTCTCCCTTTGGAAATAGGTGAGAAGGCTGGGGAGGAGTAGCCTCCCCCAGCCTCTGGAAATGCTTTGATGGGCACAGATGGTGCCCATCTCTGCATAAGCCAGTCTACACCGGTTTAGGGATCCCCCAGCTGCTCCGGCTCCTGTGCACTCTTCCAGGATTTCCTTTGTGCACAGCCAAGCCTGGGTCCCTGACACTCCTCCCTGCAGTGCACAACCTTCTGAGTTGTCCTCCAGCGTCGTGGGACTCCCTTTTGTGACTTTGGGTGGACTCCGGTTCACTTTTCTTCTAAGTGCCTGTTCAGGTACTTCTGCGGATGCTGCCTGCTTCTGTGAGGGCTCCCTATGTTGCTGGGCTCCTCCTCCAAGTGGCAACATCCTGGTCCCTCCTGGGCCACAGCAGCACCCAAAAACCCTGACCGCAACCCTTGGAGCTAGCAAGGCTTGTTTGTGGTCTTTCTGCGTGGGAACACCTCTGTTCATCACGACGTGGGACATCCATCCATCTTCCAAGGAGAAGTTCCTAGCTCTCTTCTTTCTTGCAGAACTCCAAGCTTCTTCCAAAAGGTGGCAGCTTCTTTGCACCCTCAGCTGGCATTTCCTGATCTCCTGCCCACTCTCGACACTGTCACGACTATTGGACTTGGTCCCCTTGTCTTACAGGTACTCAGGTCCGGAAATCCACTGTTGTTGCATTGCTTGTGTTTGTTCTTCCTGCAGAATCCCCCTATCACGACTTCTGTGCTCTCTGGGGGTAGTAGGTGCACTTTACACCTACCTTTCAGGGTCTTGGTCGGGCTATGTTTCTAACCCTCACTGTTTTCTTACAGTCCCAGCGACCCTCTACAAGCTCACATAGGTTTGGGGTCCATTCGTGGTTCGCATTCCACTTTTGGAGTATATGGTTTGTGGTGCCCCTATACCCATGTGCTCCTATTGCAATCTACTGTAATTTTACACTGCTTACATTACTTTTCTTGCTATTACCTGCATAATTTTGATTTGTGTACATATATCTTGTGTATATAACTTATCCTCATACTGAGGGTACTCACTGAGATACTTTTGGCATATTGTCATAAAAATAAAGTACCTTTATTTTTAGTAATTCTGTTTATTGTGTTTTCTTATGATATTGTGCATATGACACCACTGGTATAGTAGGAGCTTTACATGTCTCCTAGTTCAGCCTAAGCTGCTTTACCATTGCTACCTTCTATCAGCCTAAGCTGCTAGAAACACCTCTTCTACAATAATAAGGGATAACTGGACCTGGCACAAGGTGTAAGTACCTCTGGTACCCACTACAAGCCAGGCCAGCCTCCTACAACGTGGATGCAGGTGCAAGTACAGTATGCTGATGTGTGGTGGACGTGTGTTGAGTGGGTGTCTGTGAACGTTTGAGTGTCTTGGGAGGAGGGGGGTGGACACAGTGGGGCAAGACAGGCTGCCAGGGTAAATGGATTTTGTCTGGGTGTCTGCAGGTCTGATGAGTGTGCTGCATGTGTCAGTCAATGTCTTGTGGTGAGTGCAAGTGTGGTGTCTGGGGTGGATGACTGGATGTCAGATGTTGTGGTGACTGCAAGAATGGGGCCAGTAGCAGTGACTGAGGGTGCAGTACTTGTGAGTGTGCATGTCAAGGTGACGGACAGGGAGGCGGGAGTGGTGACACACTGGGGTAAGTGGATTTTGTCATGTGTGCCTTTGTGTGTTGGCTGTGTGTATGCCTGTGGTGGGTAGTCTGGTGCTTGTGTTTCTTTGTGTGCTTCTTGTGTGTTGAGGTGTGTGCATGGCTGTCTGAACGTGTGCTTAGGATGGGTGATGGGAGTGCGGTGCTGGAAGGGGTAGAGGCGGTTGGAGGGGGGACGGAAATACCAGGGACACTGGCTGCCATCAAAGAGGAGGCCAGAGCCTAAAAAGATCTCTGTAGGCTAGACATGGTACTGTGAATGCCTTCCATGTATGCATTGCATTGCTGCATCTGGGATGCTAGCCCCTGGATTGCATTCACAATGATTGTGTGCCCTACAGAGATGGTCCTCAGGAGGTCAATAGCCTTCTCCGTGAGGGCAACTGGGCGAACTGAGGGAGAGGATAAGGTGCCTTGGGCAAAGGAGACGCCCACCCTCCTAGGTGAGTGGGCACAGGCAACTGGGTGGGGAGCAACTGGAAGTGCGGTGATGGTATGGGGGTGGCTGAAGATGATACAGAATGGGGGGGTCCAGAAGGGTCCGCCACCACCAGGGACCTCCCATCGGAGAAGGTATCAGAGTCACTACTGCCAGTGGTAGTTGCCTCCCCCGTGGTACTCCCCTCGCCCTCCAACCCACTGGTCCCCTTGACATTGGTCGACTCTGCCTCCTTGTAAACGTGGGCCATTGTATCCCCACTCACCGGTGCCACTGCTCCCTCGCCAGATGATGCTGATGTACACAAAGAACACAAGAGCATGGGGTGGGAGACAAAACATGAGAGAAACTGTAAATTCCAGAATGGAATAACATACTTGGTGCACATACACTCCCATCCAGCTTACACACCTACACACAGCACCTACAACTATAGTCTTAACTATGGCTCTGACTATTGGCCACTACTCCAGCATAAAACCCTTTTCCCACATGAAACATGGACCTCATAAACTGTGTGGACTACAGATATGGGGGACCATGGCCAGCCAATTCACCCACTAGTCAATGTGCCCTCAAAGAACCCTAGAGTATATGAAGGTCAATCCCCAAGGGCCTATTGTGACTGTTTAGAACTGACCCTAACCATTTCTGTGCCCATGGGGGGCAGGACTGCTGGAAGACACCAGTCAGAATGCCTGGCACTAGACAGCATACATACCACAGCACCCAAACACATCCATCAAAGTGGTATGAAACAGTGTTGCTACTCACCCCCTTGTGGCTGCTGTGCTGCCTTCAAGCACCCAGCCAAATCTGGATATGCCACTGTCAGAATGAGGGACATTAGTGGGGTCAGGGTCCAACGGGCACCCCTTCCTAGTTGGGAGGCCTTCCCCAGCTGGGCCTCGCAGGTGTTCCTGGGCCAGCGCCACAGGTCCTCCCACCCCTTCCTTCAGTGGGTGCTCTGCCGGTTGTAGACCCGAAGGGTCCGCACCTCCCTGGTGATGGCCTGCCAGAGTCCCCTTTTCTGATGGGTGCTGACCTGTATGGGACACACAGAGAAGAAAAACAGATGTCAGGATATGCCTATCTGATACAACTGGCATGTCGTCCCCAATGGGACGTATACTTCACAGGATCATTTTACCACCTCACTAACAGTACTTGCCACACAATCTACGTCTTTGCAGTTCCAAATCGACCACACATGCATACAGGCATCAGCCACCATCACACATATCCATGCAAGACAACAGCCAACTTACCTGTTCCTCTGGTCGTCCATATAACTTGGCATACAGGGGTAGGACCCCGTCCACCAGCTCCTCCGTGGTGAAGGTCGGGGCCCTTTCCCCTGTGACACGTGCCATAAGAGTAACCAGAGTCAGGACACAGCAGCACACTCAGTGGAGTACTTGCATGCACGGGATTCAGGAGTCAAGTGAAATTGGGGTGACGACATGGTATACGCTCCGCTGCGGTGTGCACCATCACCGCCGGCGGCGATGATGATAGGCCCAGTTTGCCCATTGACAACCATGTAAACCAATGAATGGGTGGACGGCGGTGAACACCGCCTTCCACCATGACAACTACTGCCAGTGGAATGATGTCAATTCCACTCTTTCATATCTGGATGGCAGGATGCTGCCATTTTGCTAGCACCACGTACATATTTCCTGGTCATGGGCCCCATTCACTGCATACATGCTCCTAACGTTGTACATCATACATCGCTTGTGTGTGTAACCTATGTATTGTAGAGCAGTTATTCATACACAACATGTTTTGCATGTGTATGTGTATCCCTCACATGTGTTCTTTCCTCCCCCGGAGGTACAGACCCATGTGGCGAGGGAGGGCCCCATCTGTGTACAGACCTCTTGTTGATTTGGATCCCGTGGTGGAACGTCACATCATTGTCACCTACAGACTCAATTGTACAACAATCCAGGACCTAATTGCTTTACTGGATCCTTTACTGAGACCGGCTAATCAGAATCAGCATGCCATCCGTACTGAAGTGCAAGTGCTCTCTGTACTCCATTTCTTGGCTACGGGCTAATTTCAGGTGACAGCGGGCATGGGTACAGGGTTCTGACAGCCAATGTTTAGCCTCGTCCTCTCAAAATTCCTGGATGTATTTGTACAACACATCCAGACAAATGTCAAGTTTCCCCAAAGGGCTGAACTCCCTGCCATCAAGTCTGAATTGTATGCCTTTACTAACCTTCCCCATGTGATAGGTGCCATCCATGGCACCCACATAGCTCTCATCCCCCCAAGAGTGAATGAACAGGTGTACAGGAACAGAAAGAACTTCCTTTCAATGAATATACAATTGGTGTGTACTGCTGACCAGTGCATATCACATGTAAATGCCATGTTTCCAGGATCAGTGCATGATTCCTTTGTCCTGAGGAACAGCAGTGTGCCACACATGATAGAACAACTACAAGGGGACAGAGGATGGCTCATAGGTGAGTGTGTATGACACTGGATCTGTACATAGCTGACAGCCAGGCTGTATGCAAGTAATGGCAATTTTATACAGTCCTGTGTCAACCACTTTTGCAGGTGATTCTGGCTACCCCAACTTGCAATGGCACCTGACACCTGTGAGAAATTCCAGGACAGATGCAGAGAGGAATTATAATGAGACACATGGACGTACGAGGAGGGTGATTGAGCGCACTATAGGTCTCCTGAAGGCTAGATTTCATTGCCTCCATCTCTCTGGGGTATCCCTGTGCTATGGCCCTGACAAGGTGTGTAGAATAGTGGTGGCCTGCTGCATGCTGCACAACGTGGCTTTGAGATGAGCTATCCCCCTACTAGAGCAGTAGGGTGCTGTACATCCAGACCTGCTGTCTCTGAGAGGAGATGAGAGTGATGGTGAGGATGAAGAGGGGGAAGATGTCCACTACAGGAACCAGCTGATCCACCTATACTTCCGGTGACTATGAGGTACTCTTCACTCATGATGTTGTCTGCACTGCATAATGTTTGTCTGACTCATTTGTTTGGGGATGTGGTGTCTGTAGTCATTGACACTGGTATCTGAAGACTAAGGTGGCATGTGCCATGGAAACAAACATGGTGTACATTTTGGTTTACTCCAGACGATGTTGTGCGTGAGGTACCATTCCTGCAATAAAGGTATGAATATGGAATTGACTGGCACATGCATTTACACTTACAATTGAATATTCATAATGACAGGGGACATACGAATTGGTGTAAATGTGTTTTTATTACGTGTCACAATTGCATAGGTGTGCTGTACAGTGATAGGGAGTGGGCTCATGGTGGATGTCCATACCAGGTACATGGGCTCAGCGATTGGTGGCAGTGTGTATTGGTCCATATGTCCCTTGCAGTTGTTATGTTGCTATAGGTGGGTAAGGATGGTAGTACAGTGGCAAGCTTAGGAGATAATCCAGGTCAAAGTCACTTCTTTGTGGGGGCCTTGGTCTTGGCACGTGTTCCAGTGCCATATCTGGGTCGGAGGGCACGTTTGAGTGTCTGGTGCTTGGCTGCACAGGTAAGGGTGCTAGTCTTTTGTGTGTCCTCTGCCAGTACCACCAGTCCAGTTGCTGCTGCAGATGTAGAGGGCAGGTTTGTGTCCTGGGCAGTGGTACAGGCTTCCAGGTTTGTGGGGGCACCACTGCAATAGTGGCCATGGTGGCATTGAGTTGTTTCCACTGCTCCATGGTCTCTTGGTGTTGGGCTATCTGCAGCCTTTGACTCTGCTCCAGGTTGGCCAGGATCTGGCCCATCCTGTCTTAGGTATGGTGGTATACTCCCAGGACCTCGGATATCACCTCCTAGGCTGCAGCATCCATCCTCTGGCCTCCCCCCAGGCCACTGATGCCCTCCCACTGGGCTTAGCCCCCTGTGCCTGTGTCCCCTGCACAGGTCTGGCAGTCCCACTTGCACTGGGGCCATCATCATCCTGCCTGTTAGTTGGTGGTGACTCTGGCCTCTGTACATGTGGTCCACCAATCTGTGGCCTGGAAACATTGGTGTGGGGTCGTTTGGCCTGAGCTGATGGTGGTGGCTGGGTGGTAGGGTTGTCAGTGACATCCTGGGTGTGGCTGCTGAAGGGTGATAGCCCAGGACTGTGTGACGGGCCAGGGTAATCCTCACTGTCCATACATCCCTCTCCATGCTCCTGAGTGGGGCCTCAGTTTCCTTGTGGGGCGCTGCCACTCCTTGGCCTTTCTGTCAGGGTGGCATGGGTGGTGGTGCCTGTGGGGGGTAATGGACATGTATGTTACATGTACTGATTCGAATAAGGATGCACAGCTCTGCCCTATTTTGTGCTGTTTATTCCCCTGTCGGGCAATGCAGGGACCTACTGTGGGGTTGTCCTTACATTTTGCATGGGACGTAGAGGTGCATTGTAGGTGCCGTAGTGCCATTGTGATTCCTTGCTGGGCTAGATGGCTGTGCACAGGGGGAGGGATGTGGGTTTGTGGACATACAGGTTGACTGGATGTAGTGATTTTGGCTTGGGTGGGATAGTGGTCCTGGTGGTAGTTGGAGGGATGGGGTGGTACATGCATTACAGGTGTGGTAGATATGAAGCAATTAGAGATGACTTACCTGAGTCCAGTCCTCCAGTGAGGCCTCCAGGGTGCAGGATAGCCAGTACCTTCTCCTCCTAGTCGGTGTAGTCGGCGGTGTAGGTGGGGGTCCTCCCCCAGCATTCTGGACCACAATGTTGTGCCTGGATGCCATAGACCTCACCTTCCCGCACAGGTCGTTCCATCTCTTGCGGATGTCATCCCTTGTGCGTGGATGGTTTCCCACTGCGTTGACCTTGTTTACAATCGTCTGTCGTAACTTTCTTCCTGGCGATGGGTGTGTCCTGGACCTGTGCCCGAAGATTTGTGGCTCAGCCTTCAGTATTTCATCCACCATTGTCCTTAGCTCCCTATCTGTGAAGCGAGGGTGCTTAGGGGGTGCCATGGTGTATCTTGTCGGTGGTGTGTTGTAGGATTATTGGTGAATTTGCTGTTGTGTGGTTGGGTGTGTGACTTGTGTGATGTTGAATTCAGTGTATGCGTGTTGTGTTGTCAATATCTGTTGTGCTATTAGTGTTGCAAAGGATTGTGGGGTGTGTATGTGAGTGTTTTATTGTGTTGTGGATGTGTGTCAGGTGTGTGGGTTTCTAACTTTCCAACTTGTACATTTCTTGCTGTTGGTTCCCATTGTTGGCCGTGGCGGTCCATACCGCCAATGGTTGTTCGACATCCACTATCCGCCGCAGTGATTTGTGGATCATTATTTGGAGAGCGGAGGATTTGTCTGCTTGGTGGTGACGGGGTGGGGTGTACAGCCTTTCCGCCATCAAGGGCCCCGGCAGTGGCTGGAGGTAGCAGTATTTTTGGAGGTTTCTGTTTTTGGAAGTATTTTATGGTGTGTGCTGTTCACCGCCAATGGCGGTCTTCTGTTCACCATCACCACAGCGGTCGGCGGTGTTTCCCGCCATGTTCATAATGACCACCATAGTTTTAAGAAATGTTCTGCTTCTCTTACCAGTGTCTCTTTTTCCTTAACCACAATCTTCTCATCTTCCACCTTTTGTTTTTGTGTTGGAAGTAGATAGTAAGTTTTCCTCATTTTTTTTTTATTTCAGATTTTTTTTGCCATCTTCGTAGTGAAAATAAATATCTGATACACAAAAAAATAACACAGGTGTACATTTAAATAACAAAATGCTCATAATACAATCAGTCACATAACTATATTGAAGGCATTGTATATCAATATTTGATATCTTGCCTGGCTGTCTCACCATATCTATGAGTGTATGTCTCCAAGTCTCTTTTTATGCAATGATGTGTATTTGTGTCTATTACTGTATTCATGAGTATGAAAGTCAAATTTACATTGTATGCATTAGGGTGTGCTTGATACCCCTGGTGTATATATCATTATACAGCACACATATACACAGTAAAACACCTTTTATGATTGTTTTTTGTGCAGTAATGTAAGCTGAACTGCACAAAAACAATCATTCACAAAACGCAGGCACCCTTGTACAATATTACAGGGTGCCTGCATTGGCTAGGTAGTAATTTTTGTGTCAGCACAGAGGAAGACAACAGAAATGTGTCACATCTTAAAAAACAGCACAATTCTCACTTTCCCAGTGCCACAAGGCAGCACAGCAAGACAAGTGCTGCATTGCCCTTTACCATGTGCATCATTAATGACGCCCAATAGCTCTTATTTCATAAACAAATATCTCTCTAAAACAAATATACATTCTAATTTAGACGTAGCCTCTATGCACTAAAAAAAGTAACTGTATGCTTATCTAAGTGGATATAAATACCACCATAAAGTGTACGTATAAAATCTACAGTTCTAAGCAAAAGGCATGATGTTAAACATTCTACTGGAAATCATTTTCTAAAACATTAAGTGCATTACTATATATCAGGGGTGGGTGGTGAACTCCACTCTGCTCGAGGAGTTTGCAGAGTTTTTCCCACTCCGCACTCCGCTTGGAGCGCAGAGTTCCTAAAAACTCCACATAGTGGAGCGGAGAAGAGTTTTTTCCTCGCTCGTGTTCATCAATGGTGAGTTGGTGAGCACGAGCAAGGAAAATCTTACTCAAGAGCACCTCCCAGAGAGATTTCTCAATGCGAGAGGTCGCAGATGGTTGCGACCACTTGGATTAAGAAACCTTCTGTTTGCGGTGAGGTAGCTGCCACTTGAGTAGAAAATCAACTCGAGCAGCAGGAAAGAAACAGCGCCCTCTTGAACAATGCAGGCAGCCGTTTGCACACATTTTTGAGTGTGGGACAAACAACTGGTGCCAAAAATCAGGGCGAACAGCACAACCTAACGCACTCCGCCACTTGCGGAACTTGGTGTAATGTGGAAGAGTTTTGTGGGCACTTCGTGGAGCTTCGCGGAGCTACGCGGAGCGCAACTCTGCAAACACCACCCAGGCCTACAATATATATGAATGAAAAGTGTTGCTGTATCTCTGGCTATAAGTGAGTTAATATAGCTTTATCTATATCATATACAATTTTATTACTTTTATTAACAAACACAGCTTTCTTTCAAACTAATACTTTTAGTCACATACCTGTTGCTATCTTCTGTTGACAGGTACAATACTATGGGGGTTATTACAACTTTGGAGGAGGTGTTAATCTGTCCCAAAAGTGACGGTAAAGTGACGGATATACCACCAGCCGTATTACGAGTCCATTATGGGAGTCATTCCGACCCTAGCTGTCCATGACCGCCAGGGCCGGGGACCGCGGAAGCACCGCCAACAGGCTGGCGGTGCTTCCTGGGCCATTCTGACCGCGGCGGTAAAGCCGCGGTCAGAAAAGGGCAACCAGCGGTTTCCCGCCGGTTTACCCCTGGCCCAGTGAATCCTCCATGGCGGCGCTGCGTGCAGCACCGCCATGGGGATTCCGACCCCCTTCCCGCCATCCTGGTCCTGGCGGTAAACACCGCCAGGAACAGGATGGTGGGAACGGGCGTCGTGGGGCCCCTGGGGGCCCCTGCACTGCCCATGCCATTGGCATGGGCAGTGCAGGGGCCCCCTAACAGGGCCCCATAATGATTTTCAGTGTCTGCCTAGCAGACACTGAAAATCGCGACGGGTGCCACTGCACCCGTCGCACACCAGCAACTCCGCCGGCTTCATTCGGAGCCGGCTTCATCGTTGCTGGGGCTTTCCCGCTGGGCGGGCGGGTGGCCTTTTGGCGGTCACCCGCCCGCCCAGCGGGAAAGTCAGAATGACCGCCGCAGTCATTTGACCGCGGTGCGGTCTTTTAGCGGTCTCCGCCCGGCGGGCGGCACCCGCCGCCCGCCGGGGTTGGAATGACCCCCTATATCCTATGGAACTCGTAATACGGCTGGTGGTATGTCCGTCACATTTTGGCTTTTTGCTTTGTATAATAATGTAATCTCAGAATAGGAATGGTACACCAGTCTTAGTCCAACCAACTAGAAATGGCAACCTGTTCACCTTTGCTCTCAGTGGCACTGTCCTAGTTATCAAATCAGAAACTGTGCTTCATGTTTTTCTCATGCGATCCCACATCTCAATGGTTAGTGACTGTTATCCCTTTCTTGTATTTCTGGTAAGAAGCCCAATTCCCTACGGTTTGCTGATGGAGTCGTGACTCTGTCGCGTCCCCCTGCACGGACCCCAGTGTAACTTTGCGACAGAGTTGCGACTCCAGGCGGGGGGTTGAAAATATATTTCCCATTATTTTCTTGTACATTTCTTTCAACATTATAAAATTAGGAATGATATTAAATTGGGAAAATCATTTATTTACAGTTGCTACTTGTTAGAAACGTGGTCTTTGGTGACAGTCAGGCTACCCCCTATCCAAGCAAGGACCCTCACTCTAGTCAGGGTAAAGGAGAATCACCCTCAGTTAACCCCCGCTCACCCCTATGGTAGCTTGGCACAAGCAGGCAGGCTTAACTTCAGAATCAATGTGTAAAGTATTTGTATCAACAAACACAGTAGCTCAGTGAAAACACTACAAAATGACACAACACAGGTTTAGAAAAATAGAGAATATTTTTCAAAACAAAACAAGACCAAAACGACAGACGTCCAACATACACAAGTCAAGTTATACATTTTCAAAGAATATGGTGGTCATTACAACCCTGGCGGATGGTGTTAAAGCGGCGGTAAGACCGCCAACAGGCCGGCGGAATTTTTTGGGGAATTACGACCGTGGCGGAAACCGCCAACAAAGACAGCCACTTTAACGCTCCGACCGCCACGGCGGTACAAACAAACAGCTCGGCGGTCACTGCCAACAGACAGGCGGAGGACAATGTACCGCCCACAGTATTATGACAGGCCAATCCGCCACCTTTTCCGGGGTGGATTCACTGTGGATAAAAACATGGCGGAAACAGGAATTTCGAAGGGAATACGCTCACCTCTAAACACTCCACGAGGAAGGAGGACACCATGGACCCGGAACTCCAAATCCTTCCTGCGATAGTCTTCCTGCTCCTGTACCAGAAGCACCAACGCCGGCGGCGAAGACCACGGTGAGTACTGCACCTACGACACAGGGGAGGGGGAGGCAAAAAACAGGGACCCACCCTCACCCACTAGAACACACACACTAATACACATCTAAACATTTTAGTTACACCCCCCAACCCCCCCCCGGAAGAATGCAAAGACAAAAGGAAATGAGTGTAACCATTGTAATATATCAAAATGCAGTAATCAAAAATATACATATATACACTATTAACAAAATATACACCAAGAATAGTAGTCCAGGTATTGCACCATTCACAGTCCGTGGACCACTGGGCCGAAAATGCATGGGCGAGGCCCACACATGATACCAGATCAAAACAGAGAGAACACTGCAGGGGCATCAGATAGAAATACAACAGGCACTTCAGGGGGAAGGGAAGGCGGGGCACCTCAGCCGGATGAGTGCACAATGCCAGATCAACGAGGGGGCTCCATGCCCATTGATGTATCCTGGGGAGTGCAACGCCACAGTCTCTCAAGTCTCTACAGTGGGTGGTTTGCCCACTGCTTTATCCTGGGGAGTGCAAAGCCACAGTCTCTCAAGTCTCGCAAGAGGGTGGCTTGCCTACTGCTTTATCCTGGGGGGTGCAAAGCCACAGTCTCTCAAGTCTCGCAAGTGGGTGGTTTGCCCACTGCTGCATCATGGGGAGTGCAAAGCCACAGTCTCTCAAGTCTCTACAGTGGGTGGTTTGCCCACTGCTGCATCCTAGGGAGTGCAAAGCCACAGTCTCTCAAGTGGATAACAGTCTCCACAGGTTCTGTATGGGGACTGGTGCCCAGAGTGCTTCATCCTGGGAAGGACAGACGGAGTGGATGGATCTCTCCACTGGTTCTGGAGGGGGACTGGTGCCCAGAGTGCTTCATCCTGAGAAGGACAGACAGAGTGGTTGCATGTCTCCACTGGTTCTGGAGGGGGACTGGTGCCCAGAGTGCATCACTCACCCCGTGACGGTCCCTGTTGCGTCAGTGCCCCTGCCGCTCATGGGCTAGCGGTGCTTGAGTTGGTGGTGCTTGCCCTGTTCAGCGGTGCTTGCCCTGTTCAGCGGTGCTTGAGTTGGCGGTGCTTGCCCTGTTCAGCAGTGCTTGCCCTGTTCAGCGGTGCTTGAGTTGGCGGTCCTTCATTGCCCAGCTGGGCTGGGGCTGGCAGTCCTTCATTGGTCAGCTGTGCTGTGCCTGGCGGGGCCCTCAGGGCAGGTGGGCTGTGGCTGGCGGGGCCCTCCTGGGCAGGTGGGCTGTGGCTGGCAGGGCCCTCCTGGGCAGTGACGATGGGGCTGGCGGTGGCCTCCTGGGCAGCGAGGATGGGGCTGGCGGTGGCCTCCTGGGCAGCGATGATGGGGCTGTCGGTGGCCTCCTGGGCAGCGAGGATGGGGCTGGCGGTGGCCTCCTGGGCAGCGACGATGGGGCTGGCGGTGGCCTCGTGGGCAGCGAGGATGGGGCTGGTGGTGGCCTCGTGGGCAGCGAGGATGGGGCTGGCGGTGGCCTCGTGGGCAGCGAGGATGGGGCTGGCGGTGGCCTCGTGGGCAGTGACGATGGGGCTGGCGGTGGCCTCCTGGGCAGCGACGATGGGGCTGGCAGGGCCCTCCTGGGCAACGGGGATGATGGTGGTCTTCTCCGCCGTGCTGCTTCTCCCAGACTTGCTGGGTTTCTTGTGGCCCTTCCCCACCTTGGGAGGAGTCACAGCTGAGTCCACACTCCCACCGGGACCCCTGGGAGCGGCTTGGGTGGCTGGAGTCTTCCCCCTCTCCCGCCAGGCACTGGCCAACTTCTGGTGCTTCACAGGGAGGGGACTGGCTGTGCTGTAGCTCCGTACCACACTGGCTGTCCTGCTGGCCGGTGCACTCCACATACCTGTGACAACAGGCCCCACTGGTCCCGGAGATGTTGTGGCTGAGGTGCTAGTTCGGGACCTATGAGTTGGACGGGGTGGGGGGGTGGTGGGAAATAGGTCAAGACTGGACAGGAAAAGTTTTTTGGACACACTGGGATGGGTAGCTGGAGGGGGTTTGGGAGTGGAGGAAGAGGTGGTGGTTGTAGGAGGTGTACGTTGTGTGGCTTTGGGTGCAGGTGCATGCGCTGGAGGCTGTCGTGAGGTGGATGGCTGTTGGGTGGGTGTGTGCATGCGTATCTTGGGACGGGGCGTCACAGACACACTGGGAGAGGACACAGGGGACGTGTGTAAGGTAGTGGGGGTGGTGACTGCACGTGAGTGGGGTGTGCTGGGGGGGGTGCTGGTGAGGGACGTAGTGGATGTAGAGGTAGTGCATGCAGGTGTGATTGTAGACGAGACTGGGAGGGAGGAGGGAGACGACGAGGAGGGGGACACAGTGGAGGCAGTGGATGTTGGTGTGTCTGCATGTGTGTGATGCTTGCGTGAGTGCCTGTGGGATGTGTGGTGCTTATGTTTGCCTGAGCTTCCCTTGTGTAGTGAGATGTGTGCAGGGTGGTCTGATGGTGTGCTTGGGATAGGCAGACGTACAGGGGATTGGGTCCGGGTGGAGGAAGTTGGAGGGGGGAGGCTAGACACAGGGGCAATGGCTGCCATCAGTGCTGAGGCCAGAGTTTGAAAGGCTCGGTGAAGGCCGCCTGACCAGAATGAATGCCCTCCAGGAATGCATTAGTTTGTTGCAACTGCCTTTCTACACAATGGATGCCATTCAAAATGGTAGACTGCCCAACAGTGAGTGACCTGAGGAGGTCAATGGCCTCCTCACTGAGGGCAGCAGGAGTGACTGGGGCAGGGCCTGAGGTGCCTGGGGCGAAAGTGATGCCCACCCTCCTGGGTGAGCGGGCACGGGGCGAAGGCTGAGGGGCTGCTGGGACGGCGGTGCTGGTAGGGGGGGTGGCGGCTGCACCTGTAGATGCAGGGGGTACAGATGTTGCCCCCACCACAAGGGAGCTCCCATCAGAGGACGAGTCTGTGTCGCTGGTTTCAGCTCCTGTCCCCGCCGTGGTGCTCCCCTTGCCCTCCATCCCACTGGTGAATTCTGAGTCCGTAGTGTGGTCCTCCATGGCCATGTGGGATGCATCTCCCTCGTGCTCCGGTGCCACTGCTTCTCCGCCTGAGGATGCTAATGCACACAAGAACAGGGAGACCACAAAAAAGGGGGGGCAGAAGAAAGACATTTTGAGTGCATGGATTACCGCTACCGTTGGCGGACAAGACAGACACAGAAGCCCCCTGCACCACGTCGCGCTCTTGGGCTCTACAGTGCAATTCATGGGAAATGGCCTACAAGGCTATGGATGACATCTGCACACATAGATGACACAGGGGCATGAATAGCTGTACTTGGCACTCTACAGAGATGGGGTGGGGGCCACAGGGCCATGCCTTACGGAGGGGCCTAGCCTACGGAACTCTCCCTGGCCTAGGGAAACCCACAGCCCTCCTCTCCCACCCAGACACCTCCATTGCGCGCAAAGTCAGCTGAATGAGAGAGTACTCACCCCCTTGTGTCTGCTGTGATGCCCTCAAGTGCCCATCCAACTCCGGGTAGGTCACCGCCAGGATCCTGAACATCAGGGGGGTCATGGTTCGACGGGCACCCCTCCCACGTTGGGAGGCCATCCCCAGCTAAGCCTCCGCCGTCTTCTTGCTCCAGCGGCGAATGTCCTCCCATCTTTTCCGGCAGTGGGTGCTCCGTCTGTGGTGGACCCCCAGGGTCCGGACGTCGTTGGCGATGGCAAGGCAAATATCCTTCTTCTGGTGGGCGCTGACCTACATGAAATGTACAGGGGAAGAAGATAAGTCATTACCAACTGCGCCGTCAAAGTGAGTGGCCCCCATCCCTACCCTTGCCATGTGGCACATGCACCCACCGTCTTTCATGCACGCAGAACTCTGCCCCCTTCCTTCTTACAACCAGCCCTCTCCACAGAGGCATAGCCCATATAACATGCTCCCTGTGTACTTACCTGTTGGTCTGGAGGACCGTAGAGTAGCGTGTACTGAGGGAGGACCCCATCGACGAGCTTCTCCAACCCCTCCGATGTGAAGGCAGGGGCCCTTGTCTCTTCCAGACCGAGGTCACAGCAGCACTTGCAGTGTAGGTCCTCTCCTGTCGAAGATCAGGTATTGAGTGATTATACAGATAGAAAATGGAGGTCACGTCCGCGGCGGTCACGTCCGCGGCGGTGCGTACCATCACCGCCGGCGTACATCGTCATTGGCTCCTGGGGCCATAGGGTCCAACGTTAACCAATGCAGCATCGCGCTGCGGTCTTCGACCGCCTACCGCTATGGTGTACAACGCCAGCGCAGTTACTTCACATCCCATTGTCCCACTTTAGAGGTCAGGCAGCCGCCATTTCAGGGGCCCACATGGCCTAATTTCCAAATACGTCACACATACCTAGGCCTAGTCTCAACACACATACAGGCCACATTTTGTGTATGATTGGTGTTCTGTGTAGACTGTGGGTATATACCTCTGAGTTGATGGCGGAATCCTCCAGTGTACCGACCGCTGGTGGACCTGTCAACAATGGAGGAAAGAAATTTGATTATCACCTACAGGTTTGACCGTGCCACAATCCAGGAACTGTGTACACAGTTTTAGCCTGACCTGATGTCAGCAATCCGCCATCCCACAGGAATCCCCCCTCAAGTGCAGGTGCTATCAGTGCTCCATTTCCTTGCAAGTGGGTTTTTTCAAACAACAGTGGCCATGGCATCAGGGATGTCCCAGCCTATGTTTTCCAACATATTGTCCAGAGTGTTGTCTGCCCTTCTGAAACACATGATGCGGAGCTACATAGTTTTTCCTCAGGTGGAGGATTTGCCTACAGTGAAAGGTGACTTCTATGCCCTTGGACGTATCCCCAACATCATAGGTGCCATTGATGGGACCCATGTGGCTTTGGTCCCCCCCCACAGGAGTGAACAGATGTACAGAGACCAGAAGAGTTATCATTCCATGAATGTACAGATGGTATGTTTGTCAGACCAGTACATCTCCCATGTGAATGCCATGTTCCCTGGCTCAGTGCGTGATGCCTACATCCTGCGGAATAGCAGCATCCCTTATGTGATGGGTCAACTCCAGAGGCACCGTGTGTGGCTATTAGGTGACTCTGGTTACCCCAACCTGTCATGGCTACTGACCCCAGTGAGGAATCCCAGGACAAGGGCAGAGGAATGCTACAATGAGGCCCATGGGCGAACTAGGAGGGTGATCGAGTGGACCTTTGGCCTCCTGAAGGCCAGGTTCAGGTGTCTGCATTTGACAGGTGGATCCCTATTCTACTCACCAAAGAAGGTGTGCCAGATCATCGTGGCCTGCTGTATGCTTCACAACTTGGCTTTGAAACTACAGGTGCCTTTTCTGCAGGAGGATGGTCCAGATGGTGGTGTTGTGGCAGCTGTGGAGCCTGTGGACAGTCATGAGGATGAAGCAGAGGAAGAAGACATGCAGAACAGGGACTCAGTTATCCAGCAATATTTCCAGTGAGACACAGGTAAGAGTACAGACCTGCCTACTACATATACTTTAACACTAATACCTCTCTGCTGTGTGTCGTTTTCACCCAGTGTATGGTCACTGAGTTGTCACTTTCCCTTATGATTTCACAGATGTGGGTCAAACTGTGTGACATCTGCTTAGATTTCTCATGGACTAGAGCTGTGTGACATAGGTATGTGACATTACAATTTCAAGAACATTTTGTCACTGTAATTGCAAATACACTATTTCTAAATCACAGACAGACTCCAGATCTTTTGGTGCTTTAGATGTGTTTATTTAAATATATAATATTGGAGGGGGAAGTTAAATGGTGATGGCGGAGGAGTGTCCATGGCAGAGTCCAGTCTATTAGTCTCACAGGTTCATTGCCAATATGTGGGGCTGGGGCACTTTCAATATGGACAGGGTGACAAAGTGGGACAGTGGGATGATAATCAGGGTGGTCTCATTTCTTGGCAGGGGTCTTGGCATCGTGCTCTGTCTTGTTCCTGGATCTCAGGGACCGTTTGAGGGGTGGTTCTCCGTCTGCAGGGGGTGGGGTGCTTGTGTGGTGGTCCTGTGGCGGTGCCTCCTGTCTACTAGCGCCGGCGGAGGTGGTGGGCAGTTCTCGTCCATGCTAGTGTCAGGGGCCCCTTGTAGTGCCACAGTGTCCCTCCTGGTGTTGAGTACTTCCTTCAGCACCCCTACGATGGTGCCCAGTGTGGAGCTGATGGTTCTCAGTTCCTCCCTGAACCCCAAATTCTGTTCCTCCTGCAGGCGCTGGGTCTCCTGAAACTTGGGCAGTACTGTTGCCATCGTCTCCTGGGAGTGGTGGTAGGCTCCCATGATGGAGGAGAGGGCCTCGTGGAGAGTGGGTTCTCTTGGCCTGTCCGCCCCCTGTTACACAGCAGCCCTCCCAGTTCCCCTGTGTTCCTGGGCCTCCGTCCCCTGGACCGTGTGCCCACTGCCACTGCCCCAGGTCCCTGTTGTTGTTGGGGTGGTGGGTTATCCTGGGTTCCCTGTAGTGGTGGGCACACAGCTGATTGACGTGTCCTGGGGACGGATGTATGGGCCCGCTGGGTGGGTGCTGTGCTGGTGTTTCCAGAGGGGGTAAGGTCTGTGGTGGCCTGTGCCTGTGTGAGGGGAACCAACAGTCCCGAGGCCCAAGATGGTCTGGGCTGGTCATCTAGATCCAGTTGGACAGAGGTTCTGTCATCACTGTGGGCCTCTTCTGTGGGTGGAGTGGACATGTCTGGACCCTCCTGTCTGGTGATGTTGGGTAGTGGTCCTGCAGGGGTGGAAAGGCATGATTATTGCATCTGTGTGTGTCATGGTGTGCAATGGGTGGGTGACCATGTACCCCAGTGCTGGCATTCCTGTGTGTGAGCTTGTGTGATGATGGTTTAGGGGGGTGTATGGGTATGTGCAGTGGGCATGCTTTAGTGATGGGTGTCCATGCGTTGTTGTTGCATGCAGGGCTTGGTGTTGGGATGGGTGGTTTGTGATATTGGGACATTTGTGAGGAGTTGGATTGATAGGGGTGAAGGCGAGAGTGGGGGTATGTGACGGCATGCAGGTAAGGTGGGGGATGTAATAGTTAAGATTTGACTTACCAGAGTCCATTCCTCCACTGACTCCTGCGAGGCCCTCAGGATGCAGAATCGCCAAGACCTGCTCCTCCCATGTTGTTAGTTGTGGGTGGGGAGGTGGGGGTCCGCCGCCAGTCCGCTGAACCGCCTGGTGGTGTCTTGAGACCACAGAACGCACTTTCCCCCGTAGGTTGTTCCGCCTTTTCCTGATGTCCTCCCAATTTCTTGGGTGTTGTCCCACTGCGTTGACCCTGTCGACTATTATTCGCCATAGCTCCATCTTCCTTGCAATTGAGGTGTGCTGCACCTGGGATCCAAATAGCTGTGGCTCTACCCGGATGATTTCCTCCACCATGACCCTGAGCTCCTCCTCCGAGAACCTGAGCTGTCTTTGCCGTGTCATGGGGTGGTGTAGGTGATGTGTGGGGTGGTGTGTGTGGTGATAAGTGTGGTGATATGTAGTGGTGTGTTGTGTGAGGTGCGTAGAAGTTGCGTGGGTGATGGTGTTGTGTGCCTGTGGATGCTAGTTTGTTGATGGTGGTGTCTCTCTCTTGCCTTTGGTCGTGAATTGTGGTCGTTGGGGTTTGTGGGTGATGTGGGTGTGTGTTTTATATTGTATTGGGTGTGTGGGTGTGGTGTGTGTATGTGTATCAGGTGTGTGTATTTCAAATTCTCCAATGTGGCTGTGTTTTGTAAGAGTGTGTGTATTTTGAGTGCGACGGTATGTACCGCCAATGGAATACCGCAGTTGAAAGACCGCCGCGTGGATTTGTGTGTCGTGTTAGTGTGGGATTATTTCTGTTGGCGTGACGGTGTCAGTTTTGTTATCGCCAGTTTATCACTGACCTTTGGTGTGGCAGACTTGTGTGGGTGTCTGAATTTTGTCGGATTCCGAGATGTGGGTCATAATAGCTGTGGCACAATTCCGCGGCCGTGGTGGTGTGTTGGCGGTCTTCTGCACGGCGGTAAGCAGCTTTTACCACCAATGTTGTAATGACCCCCTATGATTCTTAAATCCTTGAGAAAACAGTGAGAACGCTATTAGCGTGCAAAAGTACCTGGGCAGCGTCAAAATAATACTGCAGGGGCGAGAATGCATCGGAAAAGGCCAGCGATGAGTCTCTTACTCACTCGCAAGCAAGACCATGCGTCGTTCCTCCTCCGGTCGGGTCGTGTGGTCATTTCTTCTCTCCCACAAGAGAGCGATGCTTCGATCGGGACAGGCACCTCAGGTCCGGGCAGGCTGTGAATTGTTTTTCCGCACCCAGCGTTGTTGCTTTGAAAATCCAGTCGCACAGTATCTCAAACCCGCGCTGCGTGGGGTTTGCGTAGTTATCAGCCTCCATTAGTGTGTGTTGCGTGTCATTTCTCCAGCTACGTTGTGTTGCTGTTCTAGCCATGATGCAGGTGGAGCATTGAGTTCAGCCTCGAAACTGGAGGCCCGTCGTTTACCAGCCGTGTCACGGAAGTTGCATCGACAATTTCTCCGTTATGGCGGTCTGTGCTTGGATTTTCAGTCTCTGTCTGCCAGCATCACCATTCAAGGGTCCAGGAACTGGAGAGGGCACCACTTGGCAGGGCAGGAGCCTCAGCAGAGAGTCCAAGTGCTGGCAGGGGAAGTCTTTGATGGCCCTGAGACTTCAACAACAGTGGGCAAGCTCAGTTCTACCCTTGGAGATCCTCCACAAACAGGAATGTACAACAAAGTCCCCTTTCACAGGCAGACGAAGCAACTGCAGGATAGCTCCACAAAGCACAATCACAGGCAGGGCAGCACTTCTCCTCAGTTCTTCACCTCTTCTCCTTTGCAGAGGTTCCTCTTGATTCCAGAAGTGATCTAATTTTCAGGGGTTTTGGGTCCTCTTCTTATACTCCTTTCTGCCTTTGAAGTAGGCCTACTTCAAAGGAAAGTCTCTCTTGTTTGTGGGATCCTGCCTTGCCCAGGCCAGGCCCCAGACTCACACCAGGAGGTTGGAGAATGCATTGTGTGAGGGCAGGCACAGCCCTTTCAGGTGTGAGTGACCACTCCTCCCCTCCCTCCTAGCACAGATGGCTCATCAGGATATGCAGGCTACACCCCAGCTCCCGTTGTGTTACTGTCTAGAGAGCGGTGCAAACAGCCCAACTTTCAAACTAACCCAGACAGGGAATCCACAAACAGACAGAGTCATAGAATGGTTTAAGCAAGAAAATGCCTAATTTCTAAAAGTGGCATTTTCAAACACACAATCTAAAAAACAACTTCACAACAAGATGTATTTTTAAATTGTGAGTTCAAAGACCCCAAACTCCACATTTTTATCTGTTCCCAAAGGGAATCTATGTTTTATTCATATGTAAAGGCAGCCTCCATGTTAACCTATGAGAGAGATAGGCCTTGCAACAGTGAAAACCAAATTTGGCAGTATTTCACTGTCTGGACATATGTTCTACCTTAGACATACACTGCACCCTGCGCATGGGGCTACCTAGGGCATATCTTAGGGGTGTCTTACATGTAGGAAAAGGGAAGGTGTAGGCCTGGCAAGTGGGTACACCTGCCAAGTCGAATTGGCAGTTTAGAACTGCTACACACACACTGCAGTGGCAGGTCTGAGCCATGTTTACAGGGCTACTAATGTGGGTGGCACAACCAGTGCTGCAGGCCCACTAGTAGCATTTGATTTACAGGCCCTAGGCACCTCTAGTGCACTTTACTAGGGACTTACTAGTAAATCAAATATGCCAATCATGAAAAGCCAAACAACAATACAATTTACACAAAGAGCATATGCACTTTAGCACTGGTTAGTTGTGGTAAAGTGCTCAGAGTTCAAATGCCAACAACAACAGGTCAGAAAAAAATAGGAGGAAGGAGGCAAAAAGAATGGAGATGATCCTGCAAAAGGGAGCCCGGGGCAGATAGTACCACCAGGGCCAACACAGTGGTATGGCCCCCCAGGGTGTGATGCCTACCCCCCCCCCCCCCCGGGGCAACTCTGGACAGCCAGCCACAGCGGCCACTGACAGCCGTCAGGGATGGGAGCCAGGCCTCAGGCCTTTCACGGCGCTCCAACCACTGTGACTGTGGCGAGTGTGGGGCCTGGCACCCTTTGACCACTCTCCCTTCCACCAGGTCAGGGATGACACTGTTCTACTACTCTGGGGCTCTGTATTGTATCTGTATTCTCCCTCTAGGAGCGGCACCCCCAGAGTCTAGAATTGTCAGGCTGCTTGTACAAGCAGTCCTGTACAATTCTCCCACCAGTGCAGGGAGGTTAACCTGTAACTTGTTTTCCAACCTGGGGTCTGTACCTTCAGGTTTGACCTGGGCCAGGAGCAAGGCTTCCCTCACCCTGCCCTTCCTTCTGGGGTCCTGCGACCCCCGCTAGGAGTAACCCCCCAGAATCCAACACGGTATGGCACTGTTAGCAGTAGTCCCTCCCTCTAGGTCAGGGGGGACACCTTGAACCTGGCCCTTCAAACGGGTCTTTACCCTTGGATTGAACTGGTGTTAGGGGTGAGCCTCTCTCTCCCTGCCCCTACTCCCAAGGTTCTGCACCTCCCCCACCATGGAGAGTACCCTAGAAGTCACACCGGGGGGCCGATTGGGCAAACCTCCCCCCCATCAGGTCAAGGTTTACCCCTTGCACCTGATCCTCCAGTCTAGGGTCTGTACCCTCAGACTGGACCATTGCCTGACAATCCAGGACTTCCTGGGGAGCACACCTACCCCTCATCAGACTTTTCCCCTGAACATGATCATCCACCCCCGAGTCCCCACCCTTTGGTTGAACCATTGCCTGGCCGCAGGACGCACTGGGGGACACATGCTAGCGAAGGTGTTTTGATAAAAATTATTAACGAAAATTCATGTATTATGAGTAATGGATTTGTGTAGAAAATATAGTAACGTAGAAAAATAATGCACACATTTGAAAATGTGATCACGATGAGTGGCTGCCAATGTTCACAAAGTGTATTTGCTAATAATTATTAATATAAAATGTTGAATATATTTATGATTAGTGTAGTAATATGTCATATTAAAGGTTTTGCGTTAGGTGTTAGCTTTATTAATTGTAGGCCTTAACTTAGCGAAGGGCTTGGCTTAGTTGCCAGACCTCATGTCAAGCTGTATTTTTTAACATTTAATATTTGGCTGTCTTAGAGAGTTAAATCGTGATTTTCCATTGTATTGTTTAAATGTGCTCGTAGCTGGGAACATTTTCTCATGAGAACCGATTCTTGCTAATGTAGCATTTTGTGTGTAATGTGTGTGAGACTGACTTTCTCAGGAGGAGAACAAAAGAGATACTGACTGGAGTAGAATCTGCAACAATATTGTTACCTGACGAGCCGGATGATGAAGACATTGCAGGAGAGACCAATCAACGACATGTGAACGGAATAGTGTTAGAATTCATAGATTTGAAGTTTTAGTATTATTGGACAAAGTGTGAACATGCGCTCCCTTGACCAATAGGGATTTGGGAATTAGTTTTAGTGAATTTAACTTAACAGGACTGCACAGAGGGAAGACAGCCCATTCATGCCCATTTTCAATCTTGACAAGAGACGTGCTTAACTTTAATGCTTAAAGACTTTGGGGGTCATTCCAATCCAGACGGGCGGCGGTCGCCGCCCGCCTGGAGGGAACCGCCACTTGGCCGCCCACAGTCAAAAGACCGCTGGGGCCATTCTGACTTTCCCGCTGGGCCGGCGGGCGCTACCTAAGGTAGCGCCCGCCGGCCCAGCGGGCAAGGGGCCTGCAACACAGAAGCCGGCTCCGAATGGAGCTGGCGGTGTTGCAGGTGTGCGACGGGTGCAGTTGCACCCGTCGCGCTTTTCACTGTCTGCTAGGCAGACAGTGAAAAGCTTAATGGGGCCCTGTTAGGGGGCCCCTGCACTGCCCATGCCAGTGGCATGGGCAGTGCAGGGGCCCCCAGGGGCCCAGGACACCCGTTCCCGCCATCCTGTTCCTGGTGGTGAAAACCGCCAGAAACAGGCTGGCAGGAAGGGGGTCAGAATCCCCATAGCGCCGCCATGGAGGATTCCCCCAGCCGGGGTTAATCCGCCAGGAAACCGCCGGACCCGGCTGGGCGACCGCAGCTGTACCGCCGCGGTCGGAATGACGTGTGAAGCACCGCCAGCCTGTTGGCGGTGCTTCCGTCATTCGCCACCCTGGCGGTCTATGACCGCCAGGGTTGGAATGAGGCCCTTTGCGTTTCAGAACCTTGATGCTGAATCCTGTTGCCTTGCTGATCGACTGATGTCCTGATGATGAAGGCTATCTTGTCTTGCTGATCTAATTGAGGAGAAGTATTATTATACCCATGTGTATTTTATGCATATTTGCTCTTTCTTCCTAGGTACCAACCGCACTGTTTTGATAGAGCCATACTTAGATGTTTTCAAAATTTGTGTTTACTAAATTGTTTTTTATAACGCCCAAATGCTGATGCTAATCTGATGTTGGATAAGAATTCTCACTAATGAAAGGTCTGCCCAATAGGGAATAACGCATGATGAACTTCTTTTGCTGAACCTAAATGTATGTGATATCGTTTGCACAATTGTTCTTATTATTAATTTGAACTGTAACTTTAGAATGTGTCTTAGTTCAAGCTTTGATTAGAATACGTTTCTTCTGCCACTTTGGACAGCCAGTGTTGTTTCTGTATGTGTACTATTTGATTTTGACGTTAATTTACGTTAGCATTGGTAACATAGGGCAATAAATATTCTAACTTTTACTAAAGGTGTGGTTATTCATGGCTGAAAGGTCATGGTGTGTGATAATTACTGACTCCATTGACTACTAATGTCATTGACTATCATTGATTATTGATGTTTCTGATTGGTAAGGGATTATTGATTTGTATGTACTGGATCTATGGTGGGAACATCTTAACTGCGAGTCCAAAGGTTCATCAGCCTATTCGCGTCCCCTTGTAAGTTTACTTATTAAGGTCAGACGCGCTAACAGAGATGGTAGCAGAGTTAATGGTTTGTCTCCTTAAGAGCTCATCATAGACATCCGGTACAGAGTAACAGGTGTTAACAGAGTAAGAGCAGAGAGGTGGTGGCTTGTCTCCTTAAGAGCTTACCATAGATGTCCGATACAGAGTAACGGGTACCGACAGAGACGATAGCAGAGATATTATTGAGATTTGGATTTTATTTTTCAATGATGTTAATTGGAGAGAAAATGTCACTTTGAGTTCAGAAATGACTTCCCCAGAATCTTGGAGCCTGATAATGGTTGTTTGAGGATGTTATCGGCGTTCTAGTCACAATGTGTACGAAGTAGGTCGCGCTTGCACATCATATGCAAAACGGAGGTGAATTGTGATGTTTGTGAGGATTTAGGGAGTTTGTGCATTCCAAATTAAGTTGTAGGATGAGTGTTCCTACCCCGCAGTGTGAGAATAGGGAAGTCATCGAACTTCACATGTGTGTGGTGCTTTGTGCTCAAAAACTGTCCATGTGGTTGTTGATGTACGGACCCTGCGTGGTCTAAGACTCCAGAGTATATTGAAAAGTGTATGAGACACTTGATTTTATGTTGTAATTTGTCTGGTTTAGTAGGTCGATCGGCAAGTCAGAGTGTGAGTCAAAGTGAGTGAAATAATTTTTCGACTGAGATCTGGTGAGTCCTATGTGCACCAGGACAGACCCACTGATCAGTTGAGAGTAAAATTTGCGGGTCGAATTTTGCTTGCGAGTCAGGGAAACTGAGAAAGAAGGAGTAGCTGTAAGTGCAGGAAGAGCCATGAGTGAAAATGCATAAAGTTTCTAAAGCGATTGTGTTACCTTTCCTGTAGTAAACCAGCAGATTTGGGTTTTTGGTTTATGATTAATGCTCACAATTTTTGCATTAGTTTTGAGTGAATCGAAGTTTGGGAGGACAAGCCGCAAGACTTTGTCGGCTGCAGTATGTATGAGGGTGACGTCATTGGAGCCGGGCTGGGATAGGTCGGTTAGTGAGAAGGGTCGCGCACGGATTGGCAGCCGTCAATGAGAGGCAATTGGTTGAGAAAGTGGGTGAATTCTGGGATTAAAAATCACATCCTGGTTTGATTTTGAATAACAAAAAGTCAAAAATATGACATTTTTCCAAGCTTTAAAGAGTGCTTTAAGGGAAGATACGGATATTACAACGAGTATAGGCGAGGCTACACCGCCAGAAGGTACACCAGCTTACATTGTAATGAAATAGAGGGGTGTTGCTCCATGTCTTTGGCTAAAGCAATGGTGCAAAGTGACAGAGAAAGATGGGAACTTAGCATTTCCTACAAATGGGACATTCAATTTGAGGGTTTTGGAGCATTTAAGGATGGTGCTATATGAGTTGAAGCCCCTTCCGAGACCAGCACAGTTTGAGGCATTAGCGATTTGGGAGCTAGTAGCCAGACAGCAACAGCAACAGAAATTCAAGAGGAGAATGAGAAAGGCAGAAAAGACTTTGGCAGAGGCTAAGTGGGACAGTGATCAGAGATATTGGAGGATGGAAACTTTGCACGAAATTAAGTTGTTTCCGGCAATTACACAGGACAATGAGAAGGAAGGGAGGAAAGCTACTAGAAAGACTAACAGAAGTCCGGCCAAAGGTAGGGAGGCTAGAAATGCTTCAACAATGGAGGAAAAATCAGATGATGATGAGTTCATTACACAATTATTGAGAAATCGCCCAACACCATATACAGTATATGCGACTGGTCTGAGTACCAGTGTGGATCCAACAGCCCTGGCACAGGTTAATGGGATAGTGAGTCCAACACAGGTTAATGCTTGTCAGACACAGAATATGATACAGAGTGGTCTTAATGCACCTACCACTCCTGTAGGACAGAGACAGGTGCAACCGCCAAAGGTTCAGAGAATTTACCCTGATGTGCCTATCATGGAAACGACTTCTAACTTAATGGTGCCTATAGAACAGGTTTACGCAAGACTGATGTTGGTTCAGACAGGACCAACTCCACTTTCACTGACCCAAGTACAGCAACAAGTAATGCAGAGATTCACTCCAGTAACGTAACAGGGGCACAGTCAGATATGTCTTCAATGATGAATCAGAACAGGGGAGTTACCCTCCCACAGAGCGTAAGTTCCAGACCAACCCCAGATGATATATCGCTACCTATTACTGTTGGTCCAGCCGTACCCTTATTTGCAAAGAAGAAACATACTGTGGGTGAATAGGGTGCCATGTCCCAGAGTATAATGAGAAGAGAGCATAATGAAAGTGGTTGAGGAGTCTCTCCTGTGGGTCAGACTTTTGACGGATCAAGATCACTGTTGGACCTTAGTCCATTAGGAGTGCTTCCAGACACTCTGGTATGGTCAAACATTAGCCAGAGTTTGCAAGTGTTGACACAGTAGACCCCGAATACAGTTGCACAGCAGGTAACACCAGTCCAGGCCAGCAACATTTTGTTGCAAGGTTTGACAGCTCAGCAGTTGACAGAATGGTTAGACAAGCTGAAAAATCCACAGAGTACTCCTAAGGGAGAGGAGTGTTTGAATTATGCTAGGCTAAGCATGGAAGCCGGTGAGCTCATTGAGGGAACTATGGGTGTGAATAGGTTAGAATCCTACTCAGAAGCAGAGTTCAGATATTTGTGCCTGAAGATTATGAGGAAAGTAAGCAATGTGAAGGGAATTTTGTTCATGTCCCTTGGAGCAGAAGTGACATTCTAGCATTTACAAATGATTATCCCACATTGAGAGAGAAGCCAGTAGAGTGGTATCAGCAGACAGACAGGTTTGTGAAACTTTCAAAGTGCCTATGAGAGGACTTGAACACATTACTAGAGATAGTGGTTCCAGCTAATCTGTAGATAGAGTGTAAGAGGAGTGTAGATTGGCCAACAAGCGAACCAGAGGGAGACAAGAATACAGGTGCACTGGTAATGAAATATTACTATAAGGTGACTGAATTTTTTAAAACGAGAATATCGCCCCAGAAAATTGATTGGCAGAGGATTGACAGGACAGCTCAGGAAGCAATAGAGTAGATACATGCGTATTAAAAGAGATTGTCACAGGCGTTCAAGCATTACGGTGGTACGGAGACAATTGAGGCGAAAGACATGATTAATTTTGTGTTCAGATTTGCTGAAGGATTGAGACCTGAAATTAGTTTGATTTGCTGGCAAGCAAAGCTGATTGATGTGGTGTTGCAGTATGCCAAGTACTGTAGTGATAAGACTGAATTGAAGCAGGGAATGCTGAAAGAGAAGGTGATGGTGATGCAGATTAAAGCTGCTCAGACAGGCATGCAAGGGAATTTTCCACAACAGTTACCACAGCAGCAGCAGGGAAACATTGAGTTTCAAGCCCAGATGAGAGGTAGAGGTAGCGGAGGTAAGGTGAATTGTGGCCCAGATTTGGGTACTGTAGGGGTTCAGAATGATGAACAAGGAATAAATACATTATTGCAATGCCACGTTTGCGGAACTGTCAGACATTGGAAACGGGAGTGTCCGATCATGATGCAGAAAGGCGTTGTTCAGCAAAGTAATGACATCAATTATTTCCAGAACATAAGGGGACCAAGAGTGAGAGGTCCTACTCCAAATTTCCAAAATAATGTGGCTTAAGTGCTGAATTTTCAACCCATCCAGCAGGTGCAAATGCCACGTGTACAAATGACACAGTTGCAGCTAATGCAGCAGCAGGTCCCCATGGTAACTAGACAGCAAATTCAAATACCTCAAGCCCCAATGGAGTGGCAACAGATGATGCTTTCTGAATAGGACACAAGTCAGAGTCTTAACCAAAGTAATAACACAGTGCACCAATTCCCGTTACACAGTGAAAATGAAATAAACGATGATTGGATGAGCGACAGTTCAGATGAGGAGCCATGTGTGCTTGCGACCTCCTTAGAGGTAGATCAGAGGGGTCCCTATGTGAAGGGAAAAGTTATGGGTCACAGGGTTTCATTCTTGGTTGACACAGGAGGTACACGCTCTACAGTGAGGAGTGCAGAAGTTCCAAACTTGATCCTTTCAGGTAAAACAGTTCAGATTGTAGGAGTAGCAAATAAGTACTTGACCAACCCGATTACAGATCAGTTCAGGGTAAAATTTGCTACTTTCAGGGATTCCACAAATTCATTGTCAGCGATTCAAGTCTGGTATCCCTACTGGGAAGAGACTTGCTGTGTAAGACCAAGTGCTAATTAATTTGTTCAAATGGTGGAATTGAGATTCAGATGAATAGCGATGATGAAGATGGCCAAGCCCAAGATATAGAGGGTGAATCTAAAAATGAGGAGTACCCTCTGATTGCATTTTTCCTGATGTTCACAGTGAAGGAGCTTTATCCTGATTTGCGGGGAATGGTTAAAAAGAAAGTGTGGGATTTGACAGGAAAAGAAGCAGATTTGATAAAGGGAGTTGAGCCAGTTAAGTTACTGTAAATCCGAACGCAGTTTTTCCTCAACTTCCGAAGTACCACAGGTCGCAAAATGTCCTTATGAAGGTCGTTCAAATAATTTCAGACTTTGTAAAGCAAGGGGTTTTGAAGGAAGTATTCAGAAGCCCATGTAATTCACCGATAATGGGTTTGCTAAAACCCTGTGGATAAGTTCGAATTGTCCAGGATTTGAGAAAAATAAGTGTGATTGTGGTCAAGTGTTGTCCCGTGGTGCCAAATCCAGCTGTGATAATGTTCCCTGTGATGCTGAGTGGTTCACTGTCAAGTTTTGTCACAAGCCTTCTTTTCTGTGCCTCTCCACGAGGACAGCCAATTTCTCTTTTGTTTAAAATTTAGGGATCAAGTTTATTGTTGTTGCAGAATTACTCAAGGGTTTTCAGAGTCACCTTCCATCTTCAATCAGATCTTGAAAATGAATTTGCAGTCATTGGAATTACCTTTCCAATCGACCTTGGTACAGTACATTGATGACTTGCTGATTGCGTCCAAGACAAGGGACTATTCCAAGTATGACATAATTGCCCTGTTGAACCATTTAGGAAAGAATGGTCATAAAGTATCTCCGCTTAAATTGCCATACTGTCAAAAAGTAGTGAAATACCTGGGTCACCAGATTGAGAAAGGATTAAGAAAGATATCCAGAGAAAGAGAAAGGATTACAACCAGATTGCAGATAAATCCCCCGACCACAAAGAGAGTTGGCAGAATGTTTTTAGGGATGGTAGGCTACTGTCGCCAGTGGATTCAAACATTTTCAGTCATTTTGAGACCATTGCAGAAGCTGACTCATAAAGAAGTCACTAATCCCATAGTGTTAGACCAGTCTGTAAAGAAAGCATACACTGAATTGAGAGAGAGTTTGTGCAAGGCTCCAGCTTTGGGGTATACCTGATTACACAAACCCTTTCAAACTGTTTTGTCATGAGCGTGATGTATGTTTTTTGTCTGTCTTGTTGCAGGTCCATGGAGGTGTAAACCGCCCAGTAACATATTTTTCAGCTACTTTGGACCCTGTTGCAGCATGCTTACCGGGTTGTTTGAGTGCAGTTGAAGCAGTTGGCCAAAGCCTGACTATAATGGTCCCTCACTCTATTGAGATTCTACTTACAAGGACGAAAACCCAATATTTAACTGGTGTGAGATTAACCAGATATGAAACGAGTATTCCAGGGTCACCAAATGTGTCATTAAAAAGATGTACAGTGCTGAACCTGGCAACCTGGAAAATGTTGAAATTGAAAAAGTGGAAGACATTGTAGAATGATTGTCTTGATGTAACTGACTTGTGCACAAAACCGAGACCTGTCATTAGAGATACCTGATTGGAAGAGAATGACCAAATTATTTTTGTTGATGGTTCTTGTCTGAGAGACAATACAGTGATACAGAGAGCATGATATGCCGTGTCCACAATTACAATTACTGGTATTCTGGAAGCTTCTTGGCTTCGAGGAGTGTATTCTGCCCAAGTAGCGGAACTGGTAGCCCTTACTAGAGAGTGCCATGTTTCTGCTCAGTTGAAAGTTCTGATCTATATGGATAGCCAGTATGGATTTAGAATAGTCCATGATTTTGGCCAGTGGTGGTCACAGAGAGGTTTCATGACCTCTTCTGGTTCACCAGTGAAAAATGGTGAAAGGATTAAATAACTGTTATATGCTATCCAAATACCGGAAAAGATTGCCGTGGTGAAATGCAGGGCACATCTGAAGTCGTAGGACTTTGTGTAATTGAGAAATGGATATTTAGAACAAGTCGCAAGGTTTTGCGCATTGAACTGTATATCATTCAAAGATAAGTGGGAACTGTTACCTGAAGAAGAAGGAATCTTTTCTAAGTTTTCCATTGAAAGTAATTGACACCTTGGAGGAATTGAAAATGTTGCAGAGTAATGTTGACAGGGAGGAGAAACGTTTGTGGATTAAAATGAGTCGTGTGCAAAGACAAGATAAATTGTGGGTTTCAGGAGAGGGTCAATTGGTCTTGCTGAATAATCCGTTGTCTCAAACGGCTAGGTATTATCATGGTCTGGCACATGTTGGGAGGGCTGCCATGATTCGTTTGTTCAAGCATGATTGGTTCAACCCAAGGTTTAGACAGGTTGCTGAAGCTGTTTGCCATTGTTTTGTCCTTTGCCAGCAAATGAACGCAAGGAAAGGGACAGTGGTTAATTTGAGCCACATTGGAAGAGCAGGAGGTCCATTCAGCAGAATGCAGATGGATTTTATTTAGGTGCCTGTGTGCTGAGGTTTGAGATATGTGTTGGTTATTGTTCGCATCTTTAGTGGATTGAAGCTTACCCTACACAGAGAAATGACAGTCTCATAGTAGCAAAACTACTGCTTAAGAAACTGATACCATGTTTTGGGTTTCTGTAATCTTTAGAATCAGATAGGGGAAGTCACTTCAACAATGAAGTAATTAAATTACTGTGTGTAGCATTGAACATTGAGCAGAAGTTGCATTGTAGTTACCGCCCTTAAGCATCAGGACTAGTGGAGCAAATGAATGGTACCTTGAAGTCAAGAGTTGCAAAGATGTGTGCATCCACAAATCTGAAATGGCCCGAAGCACTGTCTTTAGTTCTGATGACAATGAGAAACACACCGACAGGGAAACAGGATTGTCGCCACATTAGATACTTATGGGCCAAGCCATGAGGTTGCCAGCGGTGCCTGCAAATGCACTTGACAACATTACAGATGATATGGTGTTGGACTACTGCAAAGGTCTGGCTGATGTTGTTCGCTCTTTCTTTCAGCAGGTGGAAGCCACCACACTGCCACCGGTCCATGACCCGGGGCACAACCTGAGAGCTGGTGACTGGGTTGTGGTCCGGAAGCACTTTAGGAAAACCTGTTTGGAGCCTTGTTACAAAGGACCTTTCCAGGTAGTTCTGACAACTACCACAGCTGTGAAGTGTGCTGGAGTTCTGAGCTGGATCCACTCCAGCCACACAAAGAAAGTGGTATGTCCTCTGGACAATGAAAATGAGTTGTTATGCGTACCAAGAATGATAGGACCAATCTCAGGGCTTGAAGCATTAAAAAGGGGAACTGAGACCGGATCTGAGCCCAGTGAGGACGGTTCAGTCACTCCTGTGAGAGACGAAGGAGAAGACCTCCAGGAGGATAATGGAGAGCCTATATCAATAGAGGCAGCAGGAAAGCCTAATCAGAGAAGGCCTGTCCCAGAAGCAGATGTTTTGAGAGACAAACAGAGCTCTGAGGGGGGAGGAGTTGAGGCGGAGGAAGAGAAGGAGAGAAGATCTAAGTGAAAGAGAATTGAATGGCGATCGAAAGTCGAATAGAAAGAGAATAGCCAGTCGAAGATACGCAGGTCCTGAATGGCCGTATGCAACTACAAGTAAATGGCAACAAGAATTTTTGTCTTTTTGTTTGATCGAGACATTCCAGGTCAGTATTTTGGCACATGAAGGAAGTTGTTGAACTGAACTGTTGAAACAATCTAAGAGAAAACATTTTGAGAAAGAGACTGTTGAAAGTAACTGGAAAAGACTTTGATAACCTGATTTTTCACAAGTTGCTCACCGGTTTTGACAAGGGATCCTGAAAGTAAAATTGAGAGCTGTAAATAACTGCTGAAAGAAGAATTTCTTTGTTTTTATTTTTTGCTGCAGTTTTCCTAAATTTTTCTTCTCCTTTCTCATTCTTTACAGATCATGAGTAACATTAATCAGCATGGTAGGAATACTAGGCGAGGTAAATGTATGAGTATTGGTTTGGCGATCATGTGTGGGATATTGTTTGTGGTATTGATTGTGGGTATGTCTGTTCTTGCCAACCATACATCTGCTTTTGAGGTGACTACTCCACTAACAGCAATAGAGAGGTTCAGGTTAGATGAGAAATATTTGCATGAGGGTACTAATGTGCAAGGAGAACTTTCTACAAATGTCTTCTATCGCTTCTTGAGTCAGTATGTTGAGACGATGGATGCGAGGAATTATGGCCCTCATTATGAACATGGCAGTAAAGGCCGCACTGCCGGTAACTACTGCCAACAGGCTGGCAGTCTGGACTGCCAAATAATGAAGCACATGAAAAACAGGCAGCCTGAAAACCACTAACCGCCAGCACAGGAATTCTGACATCGACGGAAGAGGCCGCCCACAGGCTGACAGAAAGGCCTCATCCGCGCAACAAAAAATGAAGCAGAAGACCACCATCAGTTCCAGTGCACGAACCACTGCCACGCAAAGCCTGGTGGAAATGAACAAAATAAAAGGAGACACTCACCGGAGACACACACAACACGCTGAAGCAGACATGGAGAGAGAGTTGGAAATCATGCCAATCTTGGTCTTTGCCATATACCTACACGACCATGACCGCAGACGAAGAGGCAGGGGATGGTGGGAGTGGGGACTTAACACTGGGAGGGGGGAGCTTGGGATTATGTTTGGGAGGTGGAGGGGGTTTGGGTTTAGCATTGGAGGGTGGGGAAGTGGGCTTGGACCAGGGGGTGGCAGATGGACCAGGGCCAGCACCGGACTTCTTGCTCACTGGGGAAGGAGCAACGGAATGGGAAGGGTGGAAAGTGGCGGGCTTGGACGTGGAAGGAGTGGACAGGGCAAGGAGGTGGGCAAGTTTAGGGACGAGAAGGGGTAGGCCAGTGGGTTCAAACAGGTCAACACGGGACAGGAAAAGTTTTTTAGGGGCAGTTGGGTTGGACATGGAGGAAGGAGTGGGAGTGGGGGTAGAGGGAGTGCTTGTAATGGGTGTAGGTGTGCATGAGGTGATGCAGGTGCCTGTACAATATGCTGAGGTGTGGTGGATGTGTGTTTGGTGGGTGCCTGGGAAGGTTTGAGTGTCTTGGGAGGAGGGGGGTGGACACAGTGAGACAAGACAGGCTGCCAGTGTAAATGGATGTTGTCAGGGTTTCTGCAAGTCTGGTGAGTGTGCCGCAAGTGTCACTCAAAGTCGCTGTGGTGAGTGCAGGTGTGGTGTCTGGGGTGTATGACTGGATGTCTGATGTTGTGGTGACTACAAGAATGGGGCCAGCAACTATGACTGAGGGAGCAGTGCTTGTGAGTGTGCCTGTAGAAGTGACAGACATCGAGGAGGGAAAGGTGAACACAGTGGGGGAAGTGGATGTTGTCGTGTGCGCCTTTGTATGTTGGCTGTGTGTATGCCTGTAGTGGGAAGTTGGTGCTTGTGTTTCTCAGTATGTTTTTTGTGTGTTGAGGTGTGTACATGGCTGTCTGAACGTGTGCTTGGGATTGGTGAAGGGAGTGGGGTGCTGGAAGGGGTAGAGGTGCTGGGAGGGGGGACGTAAAGACCAGGGACACTGGCTGCCATCAAAGAGGAGGCCAAAGCCTGAAAGGATCTCTGTAGTCCAGACATGGCACCGTAAATGCCTTCCAGGTATGCATTTCACTGCTGCATCTGGGATGCTAGCCCCTGGATGGCGTTCACAGTGGTTGTCTGCCCTACAGAGATGGTCCTCAGGAGGTCAATAGCCTCTTCAGTGATGGCAGCAGGGCTGACTGGAGCAAGGGATGAAGTGCCTGGGGCGGAGATGCCCACCCTTCTGGGTGAGCAGGCACGGGAAACTGGGTGGGGGGCAATTGGGAGGGCGGTGATGGAATGGGGGTGGCGGAAATGAAAAAGAATGGGGGGGCCCACTAGGGTCCGCTACCACCAGGGAGCTGTCATTGGAGGAAGTATCAGAGTCACTACGGCCAGTGGTAGTAGCCTCCCCCAATGTTCTCCCTTCGACCCTCTAACCCACTGGTCCCCTTGGCGTCGGTCGGCTCTGCCTCCTTGGAACCGTGGGCCGCTGCATCCCCTCTCCTTGCTGCCACTGCTCCCTCACCAGATGATGCTGATGTACACAGATAACACAAGGGTAAAGGGGTGGGTAAACAAAACAGGGGAGATATATGTTAACACCTGAATGGATCTACATATTTGGTCCACTCATACTCCCACCCAGCTAATACACCAACACGCAGCACCTACAGCTATAGTCATGCCCATGCCCCCGACTAGTGGCCACAACCCTAGTATACAACCATCTCCTACATGACAGAAGGACCTGAGGAACTGCAGACCTGTCCCTAATCATCTCAGTGCCGATGGGGGCCGTATTGCTGTAAGACACCTGTCAGACTCCGTGCTACTAGACAGCATACATACTACAGCACCCTCAGACATCCATCAAGGAGGCATGAAATGGTCTTGGTACTCACCCCCTTGTGTCTGCTGTGCAGCCTTCTAGTGCCCGTCCAAGTCTGGCTATGCTACCTCCAGAATGCGGCGCATTAGGGGGATCAGGGCCCGATGGACACCCTTTCCTCGTTGGGAGGACTTCCCTAGCTGGGCCTCTCAGGTCTTCCTTGCCCAGCACCACAGGTTCTCCCACCGCTTCCTGCAGTGGGTGCTCCACCGGTTGTAGACCCCCAGGATCCACACCTCCCTGGCGATAGCCTGCCAGGGTCCCCTCTTCTGATGGGCGCTGACCTGTAGGGGACACACAGAAAAGTAACACAGAGGTCAGACAATGCCCATTTGAAACTGCTGGCTATACATCCCCGTATGGGACGGACAATTAACAACATAATTTCACCACCTCACTCATGGTACTTGCCAAACATTCAGCACCTGTGCAGTTACAAATCGTGCACACATGCATACAGGCATCCACCACCATCACACACATCCATACACGTCATCCGCCTACTCACCTGCACCTCTGGTCGCCCATATAACTTGGCTTATAGGGGTAGGGCCCCATCCACCAGCTTCTCCAGCTCCTCTGTGGTAAAGGCCGAGGCCCTTTGCCCGTGACTCTTGCCATTTGAGTAACCAGAGTCAGGTCACAGCAGCACACTCAGTGGAGTACTTGCATGCACGGAATCCCGGAGTCAAGTGAACCTGGGGTGACAAAATGAAATGGTGTACACTCCGCTGCGGTGTGCACTGTCACCGCCGGCGGCGATCATGATAGGCCCATATTCCCCATGACAACCATGTTAACCAATGAATGGGTGCACGGCGGTGAACACCGCCTTATGCCATAACAACTGCCAGCGGAATGAGGTCTCTTCCACTGCTTAATATCTGGATGGCAGGGGACTGCCATTTCCTGGTCATGTGCCCTCAGTCACATGCCCACATGACTATTTTCTGCCCACAACAGTCCAGATGTATCAGTTCCAACATTTCACTCCAGTTGTACATCCTACATTGCTTGTGTGTAACCTACATGTTGTGCAGCAGTGTTTTATACACAACAGGTTGTGCAAATGTATGTGTGTCTCTCATATGTGTTCTCCACTCCTCGTAGGTACAGACCCATGTGGTGAGGGAGGTCCCCATCTGTATACAGACCTCTTGTTGATTTAGAGACCATGGTGGAGCTTCACATCATTATCAACTACAGACTCACTTGTGCTACTATCCATGAGCTTTGTGCATTACTGGATCCTGTACTGAGACCGGCAAATCGGAATCAGCATGCCAGCCCTACTGAAGTGCAAGTGCTCTCTGTACTCTTATCCTGTCTATATTTCTGGATGCATTTGTACTACACCTGCAGACATATGTGAAGTTTCCCCAAAGGCCTGAATTCCCTGCCATCAAGTCAGAATTGTATACCTTTGCAAACAATCCCCATAGATGGCACCCATATAGCTCTCATTCCCCCCAAGAGTAAATGAACAGGTGTACAGAAACAGGAAGAACTTCCACTCAATAAACATACAATTGGTGTGTACTGTAGACCAGTACATTTTACATGTGTGTTGGAAAATGGGTTATTGGTAAGGGCAGGTAGGTACCTACACCTAGCAACAAGCCACTAACCTCCACCTAGGTACAGTTAGGTCTCAGTAAATTAATCCCAGCTCAACCCTTGGTAGCTTGGCAACGAGCGTCAAGGCTTAACTTAGGAGACAAAGGCGGTCATTCTGACCCTGGCGGTCAAAGACCGCCAGGGCGGAGGACCGCGGGAGCACCGCCGACAGGCCGGCGGTGCTCCAATGGGGATTCCGACCGCAGCGGTAAAGCCGCGGTCGGACCGGCACCACTGGCGGGCTCCCGTCAGTGTACCGCCGCCCCATTGAATCCTCCAAGGCGGCGCAGCTTGCTGCGCCGCCGAGGGGATTCCGACCCCCCCTACCGCCATCCAGATCCCGGCGGTCCGACCGCCGGGATCCGGATGGCGGTAGGGGGGGTCGCGGGGCCCCTGGGGGCCCCTGCAGTGCCCATGCCACTGGCATGGGCATTGCAGGGGCCCCCGTAAGAGGGCCCCTAAATGTATTTTAATGTCTGCTGCGCAGACAGTGAAATACGCGACGGGTGCAACTGCACCCGTCGCACAGCTTCCACTCCGCCGGCTCGATTCCGAGCCGGCTTCATCGTGGAAGCCTCTTTCCCGCTGGGCTGGCGGGCGGTCTGAAGGCGACCGCCCGCCAGCCCAGCGGGAAAGTCAGAATTACCGGCGCGGTCTTTCGACCGCGGAACGGTAACCTGACGGCGGGACTTTGGCGGGCGGCCTCCGACGCCCGCCAAGGTCAGAATGAGGGCCAAAGTGTAAAGCATTCAAATATCACAAAACAGTAATCAAATAAAACACAGGAAACAGTTTAAAAATCCAAAACCAATTTATAAAAATAGTTTATATTTTTATCTTTAAAATGACACAAAAACGATTAAAATCGGTTCAGGGGAACCGGAGATATGAATTTTTAAAGAATTACTATTTTTCTAGCGCTTAGAAACAAAAAGCGCCAATCGGGTCATCTGGTTGCACCAGGACCGGGGCAAAGTCAAAGTTTCAGGCCGACCGCGATGGAGCCCTGCTCGGCTACAAGTCGCGGGAGGCCTCGGTTAAAAAGTTACCTTCTGACTTAGTCTTTATTTTGAAGTTTTTCTTCACCGGGACGAACCTGCCAGTTGAATCCGACATGCTGGAGCCCTTGTCCGGATACGCGATGTGGGTTTCCTCGGTGGTGATTTTTACCTTCGGACTTAGTCGTTTTTTCGAGATGAAAATCCTTCGACCGGGGTAAACCTGGATCTTGATCCGACGTCCGTGGAGCCCTTCTCGGATACGATGGCTGGGAGGTCCCGGTCAACTTTTTACCTTCGGACTTAGTCTCTTTTTTGGATGTTTCTCTTTACCGGGACGAACCACGAAGTCAGGCCGGGTCGCGGTTGAGGTAAACCGACTAGAATTTCCGCGGCGGGTCGGTCCCTCTCTGGAGCTTTTTTCCAAAAATTCTCAAATCTTTTCCAAACTTCTGGGGCTTCACCCAGATGTTCTTTTAAGGTTCTTTTGGGGTCCACAGCTCACCCCAAGGGTCCAGAAGTTCTGTGATGGTCCTTGGGGGGTGCGGACTTCAACTCCCAGAATGCACCTGGCGCAAACTCCTTTTTGGCCACTGGGCAGTGGTCAACTGGTCTCTTTTTTCAGGAGTTGGTGCAGGGGACTCTGGTTTAGCAATTTTTCACCTGTAGCAAACAGGGAGTCCCTCCTTGAACCAGTTGAAGCCAGGCAAAGTCCTTCTTGTGGTGAAGCCCAAGTGTGCAGCTGGTGCAGTCCTTCTGAGTGCAGGGTCCAGGTGCAGGCCAGGGGTCCAGCAGGGCAGTCCTTCTTCTCCTTAAGTTCTTTCTTCTTGAAATTTGGTGGGGATCTGAGGTGTGGGGGCAGGTCTGCCAGTTTTATCCTTGCTCCTGGGTGAAAAGCAGGGGGGTCCTGGTCCTCCAATCAGGTACAGGGTCGTCCCCCTGTGATGACCACTTCCTGGGAAGTGTGGCAAAAATCCATTCCAAAAGGCAACAGTCTCTAAAAATCCAACATGGCTGAAACTGATTTTTGGAGGTTACATCTGGCTGAGCCCACCCACTGGTGTGGCTAAAAATCATAAACACACCCCTCTCCTGCCCTCTCCTAATCTAATCAAGGGGGCACCTAATTGTCTGGAGTTGCAGGATGTGGGGGTGTTGCTGGGTGCTGCAAATGTCCTTCTCTGCCTTTGAAGACCAGTTTGGCAGCCCTCCCCCTTCCTGCCTCACCATCTGCTGAGGGGAGATTCTCTCCCCCAAGCACATTCCTTTGTGTGAAGCCAGGCCACTTCACACCTCATCAAGGCAGCCTGGCAGAAGCTGCTGCAGGCTGGCCAATCAGAGCACAGCAGCAAAAACAATGCAGAGCTGAAATTGGCAACTTTTTAGGTAAAGTCTAAACTTTTTACCTGAACAAGTTATATTAAATCCAACAACTGGAAGTTGTGGGATTTATTACAACAATTAATTTGATACCAAATTCTTGGTATGTAACATTTAAGGAGACTTTAAAATTTAAAATAAAGTCTGACCATTCTAGCCTATGAAGGCCATTTACTTCAATGAGGGAAAAACGAATTTGGCTGTTTTTACCTCACCAAGGCTTATAAATCTATTTTTATAAAGTCCCTGCTTATAGTTACATGGCACCCAGCCCTAGGGGCACATAGGGCACACCTTAGGGGTGACTTATATGTAAAAATAAGGTAGTTTAAGACTTTGGAAGTACCTTTAATTCCAAAGTCGAATTTGCATATAACTTTAATTTAAAAGCAGCCAGCAAGGCAGGCTTGCTTTTAAAAGGACACTGGGCACCTCAGCAGTGCACCTAGGTGTGCACCACCTATGCTGTGGTCCCTAAACCTACATGCCCTACCATATACTAGGGACTTATAGGTAGGTTAACTTAGCCAATTATAATTAGCCTAATTTGCATATCCATTTTACACAGAGCACAGGCCCTGGGACTGGTTAGCAGTACCCAGGGCACCATCAAAGTCAGGAAAACACCAGCAAAAAGAGGAAAATGGGGGCAAAAAGTTATGGGGCCTCTGCAATCAGCCCTGTTTTCTCACACAACCCCCCCCAGCCCACACGCCCAGGAGACTCAGCCCAACCCTGGGAGAGTCTTCCTGGCTTGTTAGGCGAGGAAGACAGTGAAGAAAACTGGCTGTCCCTTTGCAGGGCCTACTCTGCCTTATATCCTCCTATCAGGGTCACTCCCTATGGGTAGTGAAGCCATCCCAACAGTAAAAGGAACCAACTCAAACTGAAACTTTCCTCTAGGGGGGTCTTCCTCCTTTCTCTCTGCCAACTTGGGTAGTGAGGTGCCCACCTCCTCTACTCCAAACTTTGCTAGGGCAACACCTAGCTTAACCAAAGAGGTCACCCAACACTTGAGCAACCCCACCATGACCAATAGGGTCAGGGGGCCTACTTTGCTATTGACTTTGGGGTCTGCCTCTCAGGCCAAGTACAGTGCTGCCAGGAAGGCTAGCACCCAGCAGAGGCTACTGACAGCTGTCAGTACCCAGAACCACACCCTAAGCTCTCCACTGACAGGTGGCTGAGCTGCTTTAGGGGCAACTTTGGGGTCCTGGCACCCCTCTTGCTGTCTAGAGTGGGGGGCTACCACCTCCTGTGGCAGACACCCTCCTTGCACTCTCTCTTCTGTCAGTGCAGGGGCAACACCCTGCATCTGGACAGCTGCCTGACTACTCAGGACTTCCTTGGGGTCAGGTGAGGCCTCACCAGTGCCAACTCTGGGCTCCCCCCTTACTGGGGCAGAAGGCCCTTGGCTCCCTGGAACTCTCTTTAAGAGTGGCCTACCCTTCCTTTTCTTCTTTCCTTTTCTTGGGGACCCCTGTCTCCTAACTGTAGGGACTGACTCCCCAGGACTTTGGGTTGGGGGGGCGCCCTGGGCGACCACCCCATCTGTGACCAGACTCACCTCTGGGAGGTCATTGCCCAGGATACAATCTAGGGGAAGGTCAGCACTGACTACCACCCTAATCCAGTCAAGGATACCCTCCTTCTCTAGGGGCACTATGGCTACAGGTTTGGAGGTGACCTCCCCTGTGGCTATCCTGACTTTCTTTGTCTTTCCTGGGACATACATGTCTGGGGTCACTAACCTGTCACTCACTATAGTGTGACTGGCACAGGTGTCTCTCAGGCCAGTGGTAGGGATCCCATTCACTTGAATGTGGTGGAAGTGCCTACTCCCACCCTCAGGGATCACCAGCTTACCATCTGGTCCTGTCTCCCAGCTCAATGCTAGGAGGACTTCATCATCTGAGGAATCCTCCTCTATGGCTACACTGGACAGCCCAGTGCAAACCACCTTCTTTGGACAGGCAGCATCTCCTCTGAAGTGACCTGTCTGCTGACAGTCAAAGCAAGCCCTACTGTCCAAGAGCTTTTTTAACCCTGGGTCTAACTGTCTCTGCTGGTCAGAGTGGGATTTACTCTCCTCCTTCTTAGGGTTCTGGGGTACAGAGGGAGTCTCTGTGGTGGGCTTACCACCTCCCTCCTTAGGTTTTTGGGGACCTGTCCTCCCCTTCTTGGAGTCTCCCCCCTGGGACTTGACAACCACCCTGGTTCTCAACCACTCGTCAGCTGCCTCCCCTAGCTCTCTAGGGTTGGTCTGCTTAGAGTCCACTAGATGCTGGCGTAACCATTCTTGGGTACAATTGGTCAAGATGTGCTCTCTCATGATCAGATTGTATAACCCCTCATAAGTATCTACTTTGTTACCAATAATCCAGCCCTCTAGTGCCTTTAGTGAAATGTCCACAAAGTCAACCCAAGACTGGGTACTGACCTTCTGGGTGTCCCTGAACTTCATTCTATATTGCTCTGGGGTCAGACCAAACTTCTTGGCTAAGCACCTCTTCATACTAGGGTATGAATCTGTCTCCTCCCCCCTTAAGGTCAGAAGCCTATCCCTCCCTGAGTTGGGGACCAACTCCCACAAAAGGGAACCCCAGTATTGAGGCCTAACCCTTCTCATTTGGAGTGCCCTCTCAAAGGCCCCCAGCCACTTATCTATGTCATCCCCCTCTACATAAGCAGGAACTACCCCCTTGGGTAATCTGGGGCAAACTCCCCCACCCATGGACACCTCAGCTTCTTTATCGCTGCTTCCATCTCTTTTCTCTTTGTATGCCCACTTTTTCTTTTCTAGGGCCAGCTTCTCTGCTTCCAAAGCTATGTATGCTAGCTGGGCCTCCAGCTCTCTTTCTCTGATGGATGGGTTCTCTCCTCCTGAAAGGACCCCCTTCCCACCACTAGCTTTGGATCTGCCCCTAGTGACTGTATTTACTGAGGACCGTTCTTCCTCATCCTCACTTGGGCTCAGATGCCTTCCCTCCCCTGAGTGGTTAGAGCTTGCATCCTCCCTTCTTTCTCCCTCCTCTGGAGCTTCTTCTGACTCTACCTCTTGGGCCTCAGCCCATGCTGTCAGGGATGTGATCAGGATTTGCTTCCTGAGATCAGTGGTTGCAGGCAACCCTCTTTCAATACACAACCCCCTAAGCTGGACTACTGTCAGTGTGGGTAGGCTAGCCAGATCAAGCTCCATGGTTCTCTAGTTTTGTGTCAACAAAAACTTTTTGCAAAAATTGGAAACAAGAATTTAGAAAAATTACAAAAATTCAATAATTGAAATTAATCCAAATAAAAAATTAAAAACAATTTTTGCACTAGGACAATTTAAAGGATTTTTAATTTGTTTTACCCAAAACTGTAACGTGATATTGAACACAAGTACAGGATCCCGTCGCTGCTTCCAAAAATGTTGGAAAATGGGTTATTGGTAAGGGCAGGTAGGTACCTACACCTAGCAACAAGCCACTAACCTCCACCTAGGTACAGTTAGGTCTCAGTAAATTAATCCCAGCTCAACCCTTGGTAGCTTGGCAACGAGCGTCAAGGCTTAACTTAGGAGACAAAGTGTAAAGCATTCAAATATCACAAAACGGTAATAAAATAAAACACAGGAAACAGTTTAAAAATCCAAAACCAATTTATAAAAATAGTTTATATTTTTATCTTTAAAATTACACAAAAACGATTAAAATCGGTTCAGGGGAACCGGAGATATGAATTTTTAAAGAATTACTATTTTTCTAGCGCTTAGAAACAAAAAGCACCAATCGGGTCATCTGGTTGCACCAGGACCGGGGCAAAGTCAAAGTTTCAGGCCGACCGCGATGGAGCCCTGCTCGGCTACAAGTCGCGGGAGGCCTCGGTTAAAAAGTTACCTTCTGACTTAATCTTTATTTTGAAGTTTTTCTTCACCGGGACGAACCTGCCAGTTGAATCCGACCTCCTGGAGCCCTTGTCCGGATACGCGATGTGGGTTTCCTCTGTGGTGATTTTTACCTTCGGACTTAGTTGTTTTTTCGAGATGAAAATCCTTCGACCGGGGTAAACCTGGATCTTGATCCGACGTCCGTGGAGCCCTTCTCGGATACGATGGCTGGGAGGTCCCGGTCAACTTCTTACTTTCGGACTTAGTCTCTTTTTTGGATGTTTTTCTTTACCGGGACAAACCACGAAGTCAGGCCGGGTCGCGGTTGAGGCAAGCCGGCTAGAATTTCCGCGGCGGGTCGGTCCCTCTCTGGAGCTTTTTTCCAAAAATTCTCAAATCTTTTCCAAACTTCTGGGGCTTCACCCAGATGTTCTTTTAAGGTTCTTATGGGGTCCACAGCTCACCCCAAGGGTCCAGAAGTTCTGTGATGGTCCTTGGGGGGTGGGGACTTCAACTCCCAGAATGCACCTGGCGCAAACTCCTTTTTGGCCACTGGGCAGTGGTCAACTGGTCTCTTTTTTCAGGAGTTGGTGCAGGGGACTCTGGTTTAGCAATTTTTCACCTGTAGCAAACAGGGAGTCCCTCCTTGAACCAGTTGAAGCCAGGCAAAGTCCTTCTTGTGGTGAAGCCCAAGTGTGCAGCTGGTGCAGTCCTTCTGAGTGCAGGGTCCAGGTGCAGGCGAGGGGTCCAGCAGGGCAGTCCTTCTTCTCCTTAAGTTCTTTCTTCTTGAAATTTGGTGGGGATCTGAGGTGTGGGGGCAGGTCTGCCAGTTTTATCCTTGCTCCTGGGTGAAAAGCAGGGGGGTCCTGGTCCTCCAATCAGGTACAGGGTCGTCCCCCTGTGATGACCACTTCCTGGGAAGTGTGGCAAAAATCCA